>NW_026555341.1:17372617-18032142 GCF_029017545.1 Prosopis cineraria | reverse complement strand
ATATTTGTTCATCATCAGATGGTAGTTTTTCATTGATTTTAGGAATATGCCTGCATATACAAAGAAGGAATTATAAGAGTGATTATCATCGTCCCAGTTAAAACTCCATCGAAAAACTTATAAGATAACATAAACGAAAATGGTACTCCTTAAGTGATCCACATATTACATCTGTCATACACATCTTATACATCAGAATTTTTTTTTTTTTTTAAGTGCTTGTCCAGAAAGAAATAATAAGTAAACCGAAAGAATTTACACACAAAAGGGCACATAAAGTTGATACAATAAAGCCTCTAAATAAAAAGAGAGTATGCAGGATAAAACAACAGAATAAAAAAGAACCCCAAGTAGAGCAATTTATATCATATAGTACGAACACTTTACCAGAGAAGCACAAAGTACATACCACAAAGTATGCAAATCTGGTATATGTCACAGAAAAGAAAGCCCAAAAAAAAAAAAAAACCATGAGTAGGTAAGTTTTATCCTATATGTATCCTAAATTGTCAGTCACGCAAACTTAAAATGTAAAATCACTGAATAATCTGTTTTTATCCACAGTTTTCCTTCTTTCAGGGAAAACCAACAGCAAGCACACTGCTATTGAATTACATTTACATCAAACTCATCCTCGACATTCATAAAATGGCCAACGGTTTGAGCAGTAACTCATTTCTACTTCCCATATGGTTAAAAGATGAAGTGAATATTTTAGAAAAGTAAGAGAAAATTCAATATGATCGATGATTGTTCTCATCTTCCACCATTCCTATAGTTCACTTCCATGCCACACTTTCTTTTCAAACTTTAATTTAATGCGTTGGGTAAAACTGAAATCTTAGAAAGAACTGACGTTTGATTATCGCTGCCAGATTTCCTACTGTTTCAAAACACATATTCCTGTGGCATCATAGAACAAATATGACTGTATTTAGCATCCATGGATAAAATTACAGCAATAGTATAATTTATCTTTCTTCAATATTTAGTTCTATATCAATTCCCACCAGGTATCACAAGCTAAACCATCTTCACGAATAAATATTGGTAAATGAATTCACCCCTTATCAATGCTTACTGAAGCATTAGTATTAGTATAGTTGTATGTCAAGTTTCCTTTATCAAGGCTTTACAAAGCACTTACTTTTAATTTTATTCCTCCCAAAATACAAGGTCGAGCAGGTATTAAATAAAATTGAAGAGCAGCAAATGTTGGAACTTGTTAACCTCCTCTATTAATGCGCTGTGGATAAAAGAATAAGCTAAGCCACAGAACAAATAAAAACATCTCTTGAGACTAGAAAAGGTAAGGGATAATTCTATAAAACAACAATGAAATCTTTAATCATTTACCATATTATGATTGACCAAAGAAGAAGCGATACAAATATAAACAGGATATACAGTAGAAGAGAAAAAGATGTTGAGTTTAAAGCGGGGAAAAGATGTCAACGGCAATTTAGTTACACTACAGGAATGGGAACCATCTGATTCAATCTTTTACCAACTTCACCATCAAGGACAGACTCATCTGATATTTCCAAGGAATGCCACAAATCCTCATTAAAAACAGGTACATCAGATCCAGAAGACGAGCCAAAGATATCAATTTCATGAACTGTATCATTTTCCTTTTCGCTTTGACCATAATTCTCCACTTCTTTCATATTGTTTGGTTCATCGATGGCTTTTTGATAGGTGTCACTTCCAACATATGGTGGACACGATATCGTAACTGCCATACAAAATGTGTCATGGGAAGAAGACAATAACAGATAAATGCAATGCAAAGTTTGTAATACCAGAGTCATGAGATCTATTCGAATCAGAACACCAATCTTGTGCAAGAACTGATGCCCGAACATGCTGATTCTCGGAATTTGATGACCCAGAAGCTTCCATGGAATCAATTCGTGATAACTCTTCTTGATAAGCACGAGCAACTGCCTCATCATTCTCCACATTATCATAATGACAAAAGCCTTCTCTAACATATTCAACTTGACCTAATCCGGATCATATTGAGCTATGATACTGGGTGAACCATTATTAGAAAGTGTACAGACACCTAGAAGATGATGTAGACCCCAGCGAACAACATCAGGATCCATGTCATGCGTTGCCATGTGCATGTTGAATAACAGATGCTCTAACTACCCAAGCAACTAATCTGCTTGGCATGCGTGCCTCACAATAGTTCAACTGCTAGAAAAAGAAAGAAGAAGAACAGGAATTGGTACACATATTTATTATATAATAATAACTGGGCATATGGTATTTAAACATGTTATCCAAGAAATTTGTGTAAGCATCTTTCACAGACAACATTAACAAAAACATGTTGATTAAAGTGAAATGATGCTCCTTCCGTCTAAATAAGATGTATTTAACTTATCTCAAATAAAGATAATAATAATAATAATAAAATAATAAAGATAATAATTCGCATGTAATTCGCTGGATTGGTAGCGAAGAACACGAATCGGATGCAATTCCCTCAATCTACTCCCAAAATAAATAATAAGTAAAACAAAATTCACGATGGAACCTTTTAAAAAGAAAAATTATGGTAAATTATTAAATTTATCCCACGATAGGAGTTTCACATTGAGCTATTAGTCTCAAACCGATAACAATGGAAACTAAAAAAGAAAAAAGTGAAAAATCATCCTCAGAAAGGATAAATATTAATGAACAACAAACGTTAACTTTATCTAAAAATACCGACCTGGTAACATGCAACCCAATGGAAAACCCTAAAGCCATATTACAAAAAGAAATTATAATGCAATCAAAATTAAAAAGCAAAAGAAATTATTAATAAAATCGTGAAAAATAAGCAACAAAAACCTCAATCGAGAAGAGGATGAAAAATTCCGGAAGAGGATTGAAAAAACTGGATACATCAAAAATCGGAAAGACAATGAACAGAATGCCGGAGCAGAAAAGAATATGGGAAAGTTTGCAAGTTGGGTTAGAGTTGCCGTCTTGTTTTGAAATTCTTTGCAGTTTTGCTGCTCAGCCTCGCTTCGGCCATCGGCGTTAAATGGAAAAAGGAAAACCACGACACCGTATTGGGGGTGACGTGGCATGCGGACCCGGATTCCTAACCCGCAGCCGAACTTCGTCGTATTTTTTTTTTTTTTAATTTTTAAATATTGAACCAACAGCTTTTTTTTTTAATATCAAAAACATAACCAACAGTTTGTTTAAAATTAAAAAATAAATAATATTTTTAGACAATTTAAAATTTTATTAAAAAATATTTATTTTGTAAAAAATTTATAAAAAGCATATATTATTTTATGTTTGGTTTTACTAATAAAAAATTAAAATATATATTTAATTATTTAATTTTATATAATGTTTAAATTTAGTCCTTTAATTTTATAAATATATTTTTAATTTTTAATTTTAAAATTATTAATTTTAAATGATTATTTTTTATTTCAATCATTATTATTTTAAAAATTAGATTTAATATGTAAATATTTGATATTTTTTAATCAATATTGTAAATTCAACATAAATTTTAAAAAACTAATAGTACTGTAGTTAAATTTTTTTTATAAAATTAAAAAATTAAAATAAAATATTATATAAAGTTAAAAAAAATTTAAGGTACACTTCTAATGATAGTTTAAAAAAAAGTGAATATTAGAGTTATTTTTATTCTTTTGGTAAAAAAATTAAGTAAGCCGGATTCAAGAACTTACTCTAATGGCATATTAGTTAGTATTATTTTTATATTTTATAATATTGTCATACATTTCTATTTTATAAAAATAATTTATTATTTAATTATTTTAAAATTTTATAATACATTCATTCATCTCCACATTTTTTTTAAAATCCTTTCTCATTTATGTGTCAGATTAATTTTAAAAATTACCTGAAATAGCTTTTCAAAATGATCAAAAATGTGCTTCTTTTATATTTTAATTATTTTTAAAATTTTAAATAAATTTCATAAAATCTCATAAAATAAATGGTTTTTCATAAAAATCTAAAACAAACAAGTCCAAAATTAAATCAAGAAGTGATTACAAATTATAGTAACTTCTTGTTGTCATAATCAACCACCTATTCATAATAACTAGTATATGGCCTATGCTATGCCCAGGATATAGAAAAATTAAGTTAAATAAATATGAGAATTATTTTAAAATTTTGAATGAGTTGTCATTAAATAAAAATAATTTACTCATAAATTAAATTTAGAGATACTATAAATTAGTTCTAAATTACACTTTATAGATATGTGAATAATATTTTTCTATAAATAATATTTAAAGTTGTGTTTGGTGGATTTTTAAAAAAAAATCAATATTTACAATACTTGCTTGACATGTGCTCCGAATTCATAAATGTATACAAGTTTAGAAAAATATAACTAACATTATAAAAATTTTAATGTTATTTTAATTTATCATCATGATGATAGAAGATAATATAATTAAGAATTAATATTGTAAATATTAAATGATAAAGTAGAGTCTAACATATACTAAAACTTTAGGAGTTAAATCCTTCTTACCCTCAATAGATCTTGACATCACTCCAACACAATAATCAAGTAAATTGGGTATCACTAACATATATTGCAAAAAATAAAACAATTATCAATAATATTATGAATATAATATGAAAAGTGAAACATCTTTCAATTATTATTTTTCTTTCATGAAATATCATCTTCTCAAAAGGCCAACTCTTTGCTACATAAATCAATCTTCTTGTTGAGAGGATATCAAGCAAAGAAATATATAATTTAAAGTATGAAGTGTTTTTAGTAAGCAATATCATATTAATAGAATTGTGAATTGGAGAGACAACAATATTAATTAAAATATTATTTAGTCAAGTGATGCATCATTCTTGCAAATGAACCTTGGTATAATAAGCAAATTATATACCCATCCATCCATCTATCCATCTAAAAGTAGAAACTTCAGCATCCTGGATATGACATGTGTCTCAAATATAATTTTGATTTATTTATTTATTAGCTTTTAAGCATAAATAAAACTACATCTCCCAAATATCTCTCTATATAATATATATATATATATATATATATATATAAAAGTTAAACCACAAGTAACATCCTCATAATGACACATGTTCCTAATATAATTTTGATTTATTTATTTATTAATTTTTAAATATAAATAAAACTACCTCCTCCAATATCTCTATATTATCTCAATTCTCATTAACTTATTTATCTACAATATCAAAATTTTTTATTTTAAAATAATAAGAAAATTATTTATGCCTTCCTCATCTCCAAAAATCCATGTATTATCCAAACTTTACAACTACTTACTCATAATTTTAAATTTTAACTTTAAAATTTCCATTTTCAAAATTACGCAAAATTTGATACTTTAATTTTAAACATTTTCTGAAATTATGACTAAATTTAAATTTTAATTTTAAAAATATTAGTAGAACCACAAGCAGCATCCTCATAACAAGTGTTCTTAATATAATTTTTCCTTTATTTAATTTTTAATTCTTAAATATAAATAAAATTACCTCAACTACCAAATATGAAATATCTCTACATTATCTTAACTTTACATTAACTTATTTATTTATAATTTTAAATTTCTAATATAAAATAATAACCAAATTATGTATGGATCCTCATCTCCGAAAATCTCCCCATTTTGTAAACTGACCAACTTCTTACCTGCAATTTTAAATTTTAATTTTAAACTTTCATGAAGTTACTCATAATTTAAAATTTAAGATTTCAAAATATTAGTATAATTTTGATTTTGATTTTAACAACTCATAATTTAAAATAAATATAAAAATATCTCAACTCTAAAAATCTCTCCATTATTTTAACTTGTCAATCTACATTAGCTTTAAATTTAAAGTTGAATTTTAATTTTTTTTAAATTAACACTAACTTGTCAAACGTGAATAATGTAGTTACATGAGATAGGATGGTTGCACAATGAGGTATCAAATGGTGTTTAGTTTTTCCTAACATGGGACAGTTGCATTAATTTTTTTGCATAATGTGCAAATTATAAATTTATAAACTACCATATTCATTTTATAACTCTTATTACAGTTTGACCATCGATGTAGATCAGTCATCTTCTACAAAGTTAAAAGATAAAATCTTCTATTTGAATCCTCAAAATTCTCTCTCTCCCCCCTCTCCCTCTCCCTCTCTCCCTCCCTCTCTCTCTCCTCCTCGCTCTCTCTCTCTCTCTCTCTCTCTCTCTCTCTCTCTCTCTCTCTCTCTCTCTCTCTTTTGAATTGGAAGGAGGCTGAGCTAGCCTTGTGGGGATTGAACCTACCACTAAAAGTGAGAATCAAAGTGGGCTTGACCTTTAAAGGCTCAAACCTTAAAACTCAATTACTTAAAATTTAGCCTGATTTTGGGACATGACCCTTATTTAAAGGGTTCAAGGTTGAGCTCTTAAGCCCTCTTTCTAAAACAAATCCAACATTTTTATTTAAATAGAATATTCTAAAATCTAATATGAAAAAAATCAAAATTTCACATAAAATTTGACAAAGATTTAAAATTTTAAATTTAAAGTGAAGATTAAAATCTTCATCAGTGTAAATCTAAATCCTCCTCCTCATCATCTAAGAATAAAATATTAGATCCCTTAAATATAGTTTCATTTATTGAAAATGGAAGTGAAGATTCAATGTCAATTATCATTGCAACTTCTTCTTCATCACCTACAATAAATATTAACTAAATTTTGTCATCATTAATCAAATATATGTATGCATATGTGTGTGTATTTAAGATAATCGGGTTTATTAGGGTTTAAAGGGCCGTCCGAACTCGAGCCCGAGCCTTTTTTCATAGGGTTTATTAGGGCTAGGCCTCAAGCCTAGTTACTTTTAAAAAAATAATTTTAAAACTTGAACTTTTATTTAAATAGGGCCTCTGTAACACTTGCCTCGAGTGTTATCAAAAATCACATAATTCAAACAAACTAAGTGTGGTTAAGGAGTTGATCCTCTAACCAACTTAAGAAATAAATCATTTAAAACCTTAAAAATAATTATAGATTCTACCTATAGCGCACGGAAGCAAGCTAGACGAAAATGGAATAAAAAGATGCTATCATGACAGTAATTTATTGCTGTCATGACAGCCCTCCTGGGCCAACTTCTAGGAGGCGCCGTTCCGTCATTCGACCTCCGATCGATGTGATTTTAAAGCTCACACGTCACATTCAAAGGGTACTATAAGTATACCAAATTTCAAAAAGATCCAACGGTCGGATTAAAAATTAGACATGTTAAAATATTGACTATTTTTGCTGTCATGAAAGCTGTCATGACAGCACCTCCGGACTAACTTTCGGGGTGCACCATTTCATCATCTGACCTCCGATCGGAGCGATTCCAAATTCCACATGTCACTTTTAAAGACTACTATTAGCATACTAAATTTTGAAAAGATCCAACGGACGGATTGAATTTTATGCAGGTTACAACATCAATACTGTAGCTGTCATGACAGCAATTTAATGCTGTCATGACAGCACCTCCAGACCAAATTCTGAAGTGCATCGTTTCTCCGTCCAATATCCGATCGACGTGATTCCAAAGCCCACATGAAGCTTATAAAAGGTTTTACTTGTGACCCAAATTTTAGAGAAATCCAACGGTCGGATTAAAATTTGGACACCCAGATGCAAAAGTGCAGCTTTTTGGTAAAAACTATTTTCAAAATTGTCCAAATCTCATCCTAATGGTCACAAACCTGTGGAAACACTTTGGACACGTCAAATAAGATTAAAAACACCTGATAGAACATTCAAATGATGGAAAAACCCCATACATCAAAATTTGACCACTCGGGTGCCATTTCCCAAAATGGACCCTAAACCCCCAAAATGCACAAATCATACAAGAGTGGTCACAAATCAATCCAAATACCATGTATTTATATAAATACATATGTTAAACATTTTCACTTGGCTCAGAGCTCCTTGTGGGGTCCACGCACCCACTCTCTCTATCCAAGCTGTATGTTTGCCCATAGCACACCATTTGCAATGCAACTACTTTGCATTTGCTTATAAAATCACATATATATCAAAATAAAGATCTGCTTGTAATAGAAACTTGGTCTACTAAGTAAATCCATCAAAACCACACACCATAACCAAGTTTTCTAGCTACAAGTCTAAACAGACAAAAATTTATACACAAGCACACAATCCACACATATTCACACACACACACAATCATATCCTACTGGCACCCTAATCTTAAATACATTACAATATATTTGCTCAAAAGAAAGAGGTTGCAGTTCTTTACAAATCACAAGCAAACCCCTAGTTTTGCTCCTTTCCCCGTCCACCACTGGATCCTTCGCCTGGACCTAATATATTGAAAAGAAAGGGGTGAGACAACCACAGTCTCAATAACAGTGAAATCTACATTGATTATTACAAAGTAAGCCATAATCAAATAAACGAATAATAAATTCAACATAGTATATAATTTAGCCATTTAAAATGCATGAATGCATGACCTAGGCCGGTATGGCCTTTTATGACCAACAGAATGCCCCCTGGCACTCTTTAACTCGCAGGTAAACCTTATACCTACTTTTACCTTCACAGGCACAAAACATAATCTAAGGCATGATCTAATCCACCGAACCTCCTATGCCCCTTCGACATGAATCCTAAGCAGTTAAAGCTAACTCCCTCCCAGAGCCAGCCCAACTTACTTTCCATGTGAGGGCTACCTTGGCCTAGGCACTCAACCTCACACTTCATATGTTGGATTCTCTCCCCCACTGAGAGGTGTCGAACACTCAATACACTAACCACTTTAGTGCACTGAGCCCACAATACGTAAGACAACACTGAATACTGACAGTGTGCCATAGAATATCAAAAATCCACACCTTCTCATTGGTGAACTCCCACCGAGATCATGCCTTTTACTCTTGTCTACCTTTCCTGAGTATTGACCATTCAACACTCTAAAGTAGTATAATATTTATAAATCTCATTTCCATAAAAACATTGTTATTAAACAATTAGAAAATATATTTGCACTATAATCAAAGTAATACCCCATAACCCCTTATAGAGCACATTTAATCTTTTAAAACATGTAATGCATGATAACTAGTAATATTTATTCAAAAATAGCTAAAACAAAGTAATAAAAAATATAAATTCCCCTGTTACCTCAACCCTTTGGTACCAAAAGGGTTCTCCTTGTACAAAATAGGGCTCGGCTTGTTCCTTACTTCTCAATAAGTTCCACCAACAATTTCCTATAACATATAAGTGATCCACATCACTTATCATGACAAATAGCATTAATGAAGACTATAACTCATACCACACAACTTAGGTCAATGAGTCATAATCCACCCTAATGGTCCATATATTAAACCAACCATTCACATAGTATCACTTAACCACCAAAACCATTTATTAGCCATCACTAGGCTAATTTTCAATTTATATAATTTTTTATCAATTAAAAACCTTCACTTAGTGTCACCAACTTTCACCATTAGCCCTTATAATAAAAACCAAACCTTAATTTAAATCTTATTAGGCTCAAATAGCAAAATTATAACTAAATCAATAAGCTTAAACTATTGAAGAGCAAAAACCCAATTTCTCAGGATTTATTTTGTGCCCAAAACACCTCTTTTCATCCAATTATCCACTCAAAATATTAGATCACTATATAGAAACTCAAAACATGCTCCCTAGGATCCAAAGAAATAAAAGCTTACAAGAATAAAGCCTTTGGAATCAAAATCCAAAAATTTTCTCTTCCAAAAATTGAAGAAAATAAAGAGAAAGAGAAGAGGATTGAAGTAGGGAGTTTACTTATTGTGTAGCCGAGCTCGCAACGGTCGCAAAGACTCCTAGATCCGAGCCTAACTTCCTCTCTTTCTCCTTTCTTCTTCTCTCTCTCTCTCTCTCTCTCACGTGTTTCCTTTCTTTCCTTGTTTTCTTTTCTGCGTTTCTGGTCTGGTTTTCCTCTTATAATAGCTGATCTAAAAGTTTGGGGAAAATTACAAGAAATGGCCCAACATTTTTTATTATTGCACAAAAGCCCGGGTCAACTTTGGTAATTTTTCCCATAGTTAAAAATCAAATAAAACTAAACTTTTGCTTAATAAAATTCAAACTCTAGACCTCTATCAAATTATTCTAAATTTTAATTTAATTATAGATATTTTATTTTATTTTATCTTTATAAATCCGAGTCTTAAAATTTCGGGATGTTACAGCCTCTATGCCTGGTTCTGTAAACCCAACCCTTATTCTCAACTCTACCTACCACCTCCCCTATACAAGGGGATCACTTTGCCACTAGGGCAATGCACCAAGTGCAAAATCCTTTCTTATTTCATCAAACAAAATTGGCTTTCTACTCTCAATTCTTGTGCAAGTAAAGTTTGTTTTGAGATTTCTCCCTTACACAAAGACTAAACTAAAGATACCAAAGTCTTAATTTCTCAAAATTTATTGTGAATTTTCATCATTTTCCTTTGAAATCTATGCAAAAATTTTCTGATTATAGTTATTGTTGATGCAATGAAACTAGAGATGAATATGATGGAGAAAATGATCAAACTCTATGTCACATGAGCATGAATCTGTTTTATTATCTAATTTTGGTTTTGTTTCCATTCAACTATGAGTTTGAAGATTTGGACTTAAGACATATTATTTTTACAAACTCTATTCATGTGTTTATTTTTGTTGATTTACATGTTATTCAAGTGACTGTTAGCTTTGTGTTTTGGTTGTTAAGATAGAAAAACAGATAAAGAAACTTGCATATTTTACCATAATTGAAAATAAAGAGGATTTTTTTATATTACAAATATGTGTTCTACTTTATTGTCCCTTTTTAAATTCATCTTTAAATATTATCTGTTGTATCCATTCCTTCAAGTTCATCAAGCCAACTGTAATTACTTTTTTTATAACCACATTTCATTGTTTATCATTTCCTTCCCTTTAGGTTCAAGGTTCAATGCCAACTCATTGATGCATCTGGGATATATTGTAAAATTTTTTTTTTTGCCATGAAATCTCTAGCTTGATGAAATGTAATGCTACTTGAGTTAAATGGATGTGTCTCTTTAGGTAATTGTATGGTTTTCAATTTTTATTGAAACATCATATTAAGTGACATTGAATATGAGAATTATATTTTTTAATATCAACTGAAATGTCAATACACCTCAAGAATCCATATCCATATATATTTACAAAGTTCATATGAAGAATTATTGTTCAATGTGACCTTTTTTAGGGAGGCTACTTCATCATACCTAATGATCAAACATTCTCTATCTATAGAATCTATAACAGTATTTGTTTAATATTCTCATCAATCTTTCTTTTAACTATTAAATATTTGATTCACCACCTCTAGATTAAATTATTCTTTTGATGCTTGATTTCTTAATTATACCATACCTCATCAAGTATGTTAATGGTCCATTAGTTGTAGGTTTTCATGAATTAATAACACATGACTTTAAGTATGAACGAACAACAACATTCCTACTTACTAATCTCTTATGTTTTACATATAGATATTACCTTGCTTCATGTCCTCCTCTTTTTGAAGTTGAATTTCTCTTATGCTTTAAAATGCATGAGTTTATAGTATTTTTATTATTGATAAGTTTTAATCAATTTATGAGTTTTAAATATTAAGAGTTCTCTCTCTCTCCCCCCGCCCCTCCCCCCCCAACACATACATAGGTTATACTAAAAACAATTAGCAGGAGTAAAGTAACAATTGAGAACATACAATAGCAGTAGCATGTTTGTGTGTGTGTATTAAAAGTTATTTAGACATTAGTAAAAAATTATTTTTACTTAATAACATTTTAAATTTTTTATTTTTTAAATTATTATTTTTTATTTAAATTATTTTTTTTACGTCCTATACATCGCACAGGCCACATACTAGTTAGAATAAAACTAAGCAAACTTTCTTTGATTCTTGCATATTGATAAGTCAAAATTTTATCCTAAAGACTAAAACTTTATTATGGCATTGCTTTAATATAAGCATGCAAAAAATTAGTAGAATTTTGATAGTTTTGAAGGAAAAAATGAAGAAATCAAGTAATTCCAATGATAACTATGAATATATTACTCTATGGCAAACCATTAATAGGAATAAAAAGAAAGGATTAAAAGGAAAGATAAAATCATCTATCTACAATATTGACGAATATATTATAGTTGTTGTATATTTTTTGAATATTAAGGCAACTCATAAGATATTGAAATGGTTTGTAAGTAGACATTATAAATTTAAGATGGATTTATGAAAATACAAATATGAAGGGCTAACTTGAAATAATGTCATAAAAGCTTATAATAATGCAAATGACACAATGAAAAAAAAATAAAAATGAGAGTGCACAATCAAAACATGAAATTCAAACGTGAAACAATTGTAAAGTATTTAAAATGCACTTGTTTTACAACAACAAATATGTAATGAAAAGAATTCATTAGGAAAAAGAATCATAACATATCATAAGAGATCAGAAACACCACTTGAGAAAACAAATAGAGAAGAAGAAATAGTTAAATACTGCAGGCGGGAAGATGAAAAAAAAAAAAGGAAGAGAAAAGAAGGCTTTGCGTCCAATCTTCTAACATAAACAAAACTTAATTAAGACAACGACTTCATGAAAAAGCAGTTTTGAATTAACTATAAGAAAATGGGGAGTGATAAGAACATGGGGAGTAGTTTTTGATAGTTTAAGAAAATAATGAAAGGTGGTTTCTGACAATTTTAAAAATAATTATTTTTAAATTTGAAATTTGAAATTAGGAATAAGTTAAGATGAAGTTAGGATAATGGAGAGATGTAGGAGTGAGGTAATTTTATTTATATTTTAAATAATGAATAATAAAATAAAAAACATCAAGGACGTGTGACACCACAAGATTTAAGCTTGCAGTATTTTTTTTAATTATAATTTTGAATTATAAATAAGTTAACATGTTTTTTTATTATAAATATGAATTATAAATAAATTAATAGGAACTTGAGAGATAATGGAGATATGTGAGAGTGAGGTATTTTTATTTATATTTTAAATAATAAATAATAAAACATAAATCAATCAATGACACTTAACATTACTGCCTTAAGTTTGCAGTTCTACTTTTATACATATAGATAAAGAAGTAGGGGTTGATAAAAAAATAAAAATAGCCTATCATATTTATAACATGGCTAGCTAACAAATGAGTACAAAAGTTTGCTTCTCTAAACATAAAGCTTAATGAAACATTACAACTTCTAAGCATTAGAAACCTAGCATAATCATCGGCCAAAAAAAGAAACCTAGCATAATCATTGATATTCTTAAATGTTGATGATTATCCAATTGAGTGATAAGATTCATTGCCTCTACATAATTAGTAAATACTTTCACTCTCCAAGGGCCTAATTTGGAACATAGTTCTATCCCTTTAATGATTCCAGCTATTTTAGTAATTGCTAGAGGAAAGCTTGCCACACAAGAGTTAAAACTAAAGTTTTTAAAAACTGAACTGGTCATTAATTTTTTGTTTGTATGAAGAGAAAATATAAGAGGAAAGAAAATATGGAAAGAAAATAGAAAAAAAAATTCAATTTTCCTATTTGGATGAGAAAGAAAAAAATGACAGAAAAGAAACATTGGAGAAGAAAATAGAATGTAGGACTCACTATATTTTCTTTCCAACTTTTCTCTCAAAATATGAAGAGATTTTGGAAATAAAATATAAATGGAAAAAAATGAATTTAACTAAAATAGTCATTTAAAATAGCAAGAATACATAACACAAATAAAATAGTTTCATCTAAACACTTGACTCAAAAACATCTTCATATGATGGTAATGTAATAATCAAATTTCACTTTCTAACTATTAGGCTCGTGTCAAACAATTAGGAAATACATCACACATTGTAAAGGAATCCATTCATGAAAATCATTTTGTTTAATAGGATTCGTTTAAAAGCAATCATATCAAAATATTCTTTAATAAGATTTTATCAAAATGATTAACAAGTTTGAACACACAGTCCATGAGAATGTGTAACAAACAAGCGTGACTTAAAGCCCGAATTGATTAAGAGTGATTAGAAGCAATAAAACAAGCACAGTAGGAGACACGAAACAAGCATAGGCATGAAACTCATGAATAACAAGCATGAGTATAATCTCACGAATACTAAGCTAACTAGAATTTAATTATAGTACACCAAGGGCTAATGAAACTGTTGTTAGTAACTAACGTTTTGATTCAATCCCACAATTTAAACCAAAAGATTAGACATTATCATTATTGTATTAAATAAACAAGAATATTCAATCATAGAATAATTCTAACTCTTCCTCTAAAACCAATTAGTATAATGACAGTAACTCCAATCATAATAAACAATATTAGAATTAAAATTTTACCAATATACAAGTAAATATGCCAAAAAAATTGATAAAAAGAAATTTGTTAATAATTTAATTGAGATACTATTGACTTACTTGAGACATCTCTCAAATACACAACTTACTCTTAGTTAAACACTTTAGAAGTATGGGCTGCTCCTTAATTTCCTAATGCCCAAAATAACACTATGGTCATCATTTTTTTTTCCCCCCCTCACACCTTATGAATCTACAAGTCTTCGTTCCAAAACAGTTTGCACAAATAGAAAGATCCCAACTTAAACCTTCCTCAAGTATCAAGGCAAGTAGTCATTAATTTAAGCTCGTAACAAGACTCATGCATTCAACAATAAAACCCACTTTTTAATTAAAAAAAACATCATATATATATATATATATATATATATATTTCTTTATTCAATTTCATTAACTTTATTTATCAAATCTCCCATCAACCACTTTATATGTGTCCCTAAAATTATCATACATAATACGTAATCCAACATTACTTAGAGAAACAAAAGAAGAAAATCTTCACTTCCATCTTCCTCAGACTCTGCGTCAAACACTGCAAAGATATTCCAAAAATAAATGTATAAATAACAATTTGACCCTTAAATTACCAACCTACATATCTTTAATTAATACTAATACAACCATCACATTTATTTGCCATCATAAACTAAAATTCTTCTATCAAATATTTCATCATGTGGATTCAAAATTAACCATAGAACAACCTCATTCTTTAAATCTCTTTTTCAAAAATTTTCTAGACATCTATACAAATTTTCTATGCTTCCAAAATTCATTTCCTTATCAAAAATAAATATAAATCCATTAAAAACTGAACATGACTTCATAGTATTAATCCTTAATACATTGAATATGCTTCATCAATCAATCTCAACTCTTCTACTCATTTTATCGAACATGTTGTGTGCATCCTCAAAGCAAGTTGAAGAAAAGCCAAATTTCCTTCTAATCAATGCCCAATGGCTAGAAAGAAAAGAAATTTCAGTTCATCACATACAAATATACAGTAGGCAAAGAAAAATCAAGAACCAAACTTTCAATCCATACTCACACGAACATGGCAAAGAAGGAAGAATTTTAAGTTTGCCCACACTAGAAAGAAACGATGCAAGAAAGGGAAGGAAAATAACTTGCAAACTATGGTGCTTTGTAGTGACGAACGGATGGCAAGAAGTGTAGGCAGCACTGGATTGAGGGAGAAAAAGGATCTGACAATGCTGTATAGGGGAGATGAAGTGCAAATCGAACAGCGATCTACACACACCCACTCGCCAGAGAACGAAGGAAGGATGGAGGATGGAAGGGACGATGAAGATCTATTTGTTGGCAGCACCGGCAGCAGATGTGAACGACGAACTATGAACTGCTTGAGTCGTGATCAGAAGGAACTATCCTTAAGAACTATTTTGGCACACCTGCGACGACCGACAGTTCGCCAGGATTAAACAAACACTTCTTGCAGAGCAAGAAAATAGAACAACAGAGACTAAAAAACAGCACAGATGAACACGAGAGAAGAAGGCAAAGGGAGGAGAGAAATGCCTCGAAAACTCAAGAGGCTGGTCAAGGTTTTTTGTCTGCACCCATGGCTATATATAGCCTGAAGATGGAGACATGAACGCTGGCTCATAATTATCGGATTAATGCTTCGACTACACACGTATAAAACACTATTAATCTGGAGACGTTGGCAGACAAAAATGTTTAAGATATTAACTCACAAAATCGATTAATCTGGAGACATTGGCAGACAAAAATGTTTAAGACATTAACTTCACAAAATCAATTTTTAAAAGTGGTTTAATGCCCTAAAATTGCCAAGGCTTCAAATTCAAATTCGAAACAGTAAAACCATAGGTTTTTCAGGGAAGCTAAAAATAATTATTTATTTAATTATTTTTGTAAAAATAACCTGATAAAATGAACCCAGTGCCTCTTGAACTTGCGCGCAGGGGGCGAATCGGTTGATTTCAACTGCGATTGTCCTGTGTTGGCCTGTCTCATGTGTGCAAGGCCACTTCTCCTCCAAGCTCATTTTATTAGCCCACTTCATCCCTTAGTATATATACACTAAGAGAGTCCTTCACTTAATCAATGTGGGACTTTGACACACACACACACACACTCTTTTGACACATACACAACAATCCCCCATGTGTCAAAAGGATCTATGTTAGTCTGAGTTATTTACATGGAGGATAATCACTTCAAATTTGGTGTTTGTTGACTTGAACCAAACCTAGACTAATAAAACTTAGCACACAGAAAATCCGGTGTAACTTCGTTATTGAACCAATAGATCTTGAACGTGTATTAGAGGTCTTATTAATCAGATTATACCCCCACATTCTCTGCTGTTAATGATGGTTTTACACGTTATCGGCCATGCGCGTGCCTAGTTTTAACAAATACTCTAGAGATTTTGCCATGATCTTATAGGAGCAGCCCAATTTTACATTTGTATAGGTGTTTTCATTAAGTGTATCTGCAATGAATATACCATCTATAAGGACTATGAAAATATTAAGAGCTTTCGCTTAGCCTCCGTTCAATGCATTTTATCACTTTCTCAAGCCATAGGAAGGGACAAAATTCAATGCTAGTAGAACTAACAAGTTACTTGTTCTTACCCATTGAACCTTCTTCATGGGATCTCCAATCACAAAGGTTAGGCTGCCATCAAAGTTAATTTCAAACAGGCTTAAGTCCCATCCCCCTCGACATTTCAATAATAAATTTCTTTCCCAAGGGTTTAGTTAACGACTCCTCCAGATTTAACTCTGATCTCACATAATCAATTGAGATGACCCCATCTTTGAGCAGCTGCCTTATAATATTATGTCTCAATTGAATATGTCTACTTTTGCCATCAAAGGTTTTATTTTTGGCTGTTGCTATTACAAACTAGCTATTACAATATAAAGACACTAATAGTGTAGGCTTTTCACCTTTTGGAATACTCGCTAAGAAGTTTTTCAACCACTCAGCCTCAATCCCAACCAACTCCATGGCAATAAACTTAGAATCCCTTGAGAATTTTGTGTTGATTGTCTGTTTTGCAGACTTTCAAGTTATTGTACCACCACCAAGAGTGAATATATAACCACTAGTGGATTTTGTCTCTTCTGAATCTGAAATCCAGTTAGCATCATTGTATCCTTCCAATACAGTGAAAAATTTACTATACAATATACTATAATTCATGGTACCTCTCAAATATCTCAAGACTCTCACCATAGCCTTCTAGTGTTTACTTCCTGGACAGTGGGTATATCTGCTTAATCTGCCTACAGCATAAGCTATATCAGGCCTAGTAAAATTCATTAAATGCAACAGATTCCTAATAATTTAGGCATACTCATATTGAGTAATTGGGTCACCCTTGTGCTTTTTTAATTTCACACTCGAATCATAAGGAGTACTCAGAGGAGCATCTTCAAGATGTCCAAACTTTCTAAGAATTTTCTCAACATAATGTTCTTGGGAAAGCAAAATCTCATTTTCATTCCTTATGATTTTTATACCCAAGATTATCTTGGCTTCACCCATATCTTTCATATCAAAATTTGAAGAAAGAAAATTTTTTATTTCATTAACAACACACATACTAGAGTCAAAAATTAGCATATCATCCACATACAAGCATATAATCACACAATCATTATTCACAAGTTTTGTATAAACACATATTTCTACTTCAATAGTAGAAAATTCACCAATTGTCAAAATTTGATCAAGTTTCTCATGCCATTACTTAGGCGCTTGTTTTAAGCCATACAAAGACTTGACAAGTTTACAAACTTTATTTTCTTGCCCAAGAATCACACATCCCTTAAGCTGTACCATGTAAATTTTTTTTTCCAAATCACCATTTAAAAAGGCAATTTTAACATCTATTTGGTGAATAAAAAGCTTGTAAATTGAAGTCAAAGTAATAAGAACTCTTATAAAAGAAATTCTAGTCATAGGAGAAAATGTGTCAAAATAATCTATATTTTTTTTTTGAGTAAAACCCTTGGCCACAAGCCTTGCTTTATATTTATCAATTGAATCGTCTAGAAAATATTTTTTCTTAAAAATCCATTTACACCCAATAGCCTTAGCTCCTTGGGGCAAATCTGCTAAAACCTAAGTTTTATTTTTTCTTAAAGAATTAATTTCAATTTTAATTGCTTCTTTCCAAAATTTGGCATCAGGAGAAGAAATAGTTTCATAAAAATTTAACAGTTTATCTTGTACTAAATAAGTGTAAAAATCATCTCTAAAACTTGTTTCTTTCCTTTGCCTTTTACTTCTCCTTAAAACCAAATCCTCATTTAAATTTTATTCAAACTCTGAATTCTCAACAGGTTTAAAAACATGCTTAATTTTCAAGGGAAAAATATGTTCAAAAAATTCAGCATCCTTAGTCTCTACAATTGTGTTTTGGTCTAAAATATCACTTTTTAAAACTAAAAAACAATATGCTGCACTTTGTTCAATATACCTAATAAACATACAATCAGAAGTTTTAGAACCAATTTTTCTCTTTTTAGGATCAGGTAATAAAACTTTTGCAAGACAGCCCCCACACTTTCAAATATTTTAAATTTGGGGTAAACTCTTTCCATAACTCATAAGGTATTTTCTTTGTTTTCTTATGAAATATCCTATTTTGTAAAAAACATGTAGACAAAATAGCTTCACCCCACAAGTTATTAGGTGCAGAAGAACTCACAAGTAAAGTATTCATTATTTTTTTAATGTTCTATTTTTTTTCTACAACACTATTAGACTCGGGAGAATAAGGAGGTGCTATCTCATGTATAATTCTTTCTTTTTCACAAAAATCATTTAACAAAATATATTCTCTACCTCTATCAAATCTAACCCTTTTAATCCTTTTGTTTAACTAATTCTCAACCTCTGTTTTATATAAAAGAAATTTTTCAAAAGCCTCATCTTTGTTTCTTAACAAGTATACCTTAGTATATCTTGAAAAATCATCAATAAAAGTGATATAATATTTTTTACCACCTCTAGTCATGGTTTGTTCTAAATCACCTAAATCTGTGTGAATTAAAGACAGTAATTTAGATTCTCTTTGACTAGAAAAATGAGGTTTTTTACTTTGCTTAGTTTTTGCACATACTTCACATTTTTCAAAATCATTGTTTTTAGTTTTAGAAAGTAGTCCAAGTTGTTGCATCCTATTTATATAGCCTCTACTAGCGTGACTTAGTCTAGCATGCCATAGATCAAAGGAATCAACCATATAAACAGGCATATACTTAGAAGATTCAGTCTTATTCATTTCATCAACATTCAAAACACATAGTCCCTGATTACAATACCCTTTGCCTACAAACACATTATTTTTTGTTATTACAATCTTGTCAGATTCAAATGACACTTTAACCCCAGCTTTCCTTAAAAGAACAATTGACAATAAGTTAGCTCTAACTTTAGGCACATGCAGAACATCATTCAGAGCCAGAGTCTTTCCTGATGTGAGCTTTAAGACCACTTTCCCTTTTCCTTGAACTTTGGCAGTTCGGGAATCAGCAAGGTAAACACGGTCTTCCCTTTCCTTTATAGGATTATAGGAGGTAAACATTTCCTAGCTAGCACATATATGCCTGGTAGCCTTGGAGTCTACCACCCATTTCTTCACATTAGAAATCAAGAGAGCTTGTGACACCACTGCAGCAATGATGTCATCATCACTGTCACCATCTCGTTGTACTAAATTTACATTTGGCTTCTGAGGCTTATCACGGTTTGCTCTCTCCCTATACTATGCTGTATAGTGTCTTGGTTTACCACAAACAAAATAGTCTCCTTTCTTCTTGAAAGAGGGGTTAGAAGCATTGGGTTTGTAATCAAATTTTCTATTATTTTTGTCTTTAGTTTTAGGGTCATACCTGTTGTTGTGGGGGATTTGTCTCCACTAAGTTGGCTTTGGATGTCATCTCTCTGGTTTGAGTTACACATACTGCCTTGCGGTTGGTATCTTCAATGATGATGTGAGTGATCAGGTCAGTCAAGGAATGTTGCTTCTGTTTGTGTGTCAGCTACTATTTGTAATCATTCCATGATTCTAGCAGCTTCTCAATTAAAATCCCAGCAACAAACTCGTCTAAAAGGTTGACATTTTCAGCACAAAGCTCCTCCAGCAGCTTATGATATTTATTTATTTGCTCCTTCACATCTTTGTTCTAATCATCTCCTATTTGTAGTAGTTGTCTACAATGAACTTTTGTTTGCCGGCATCCTCAGCAGTGTACTTTGTCACTAAGGACTCCCATATCTTACAAGCTTCCTTGTAGACATAGTAGACATCGAACAGATCATTAGATAAAGAGCTAATTATAGTGTGTCGGCATACCTTGTTTGCATGAGTCTATGTAACTTTCTGGGCTTGATCAGTATCAGTAGGAGGCTCAGATTGATTAAGAGCAGCGGCCACACCATGCATGTTAAGAATGGTGAAGACTTGTTCCTGCTAGTGTTTGAAGTTCCTACCGTCAAAGACTTCTATCTTCAACACGTCTTGGAATAGCCTCGACGGGGGATGGCAACAGTGGCAGGGATGTACTGATCTCTAGTTGAACCTGTAGGCACACCTTTAGCAGTGACATTCTCAGCACTGTTGGTAGCCATTCGGTTGGATAGTTCTTAATATTGTTGGTGGCATCGGCAGCAGACGTGAACGGTGAACTATGAACTGCTTAAGTTGTGCCTGAAAGGACATTGTCTTTAAGAACTATTTTGGCACACCTGTGATGACCGACAGTTCCTCAAGATTAAACAAGCACTTCCTGTGGAGTAAGAAAATAGAACAATAGAGACTAAAAAGTAGACACAGACAAACACAAGAGAAGAAGGTAGAGGGAGGAGAGAATTGCCTCAAAAACTTAAGAGGCTGGTCAAGTTTTTCTATCTGCACCTATGGCTATATATAGCCCGAAGATGGAAACATGAACGTTAGCTCATAATCACCAGATTAATGCTTCGGTTACGCACGTATAAAACACCATTGATCTGGAGACGTTAGCAAACAAAAACATTTAAGATATTAACTCATAAAATCGATTAATCTAGAGATGTTGGTAGACAAAAATGTTTAAGACATTAACTTCACAAAATCAGTTTTTAGAAGTGGTTTAATGCCTAAAAACTACCAAGGCTTCAAGTTCAAATTCAAAATAGCAAAACTAGAGGTTTTTCGGAGAAGCTAAAAATAATTATTTATTTAATTATCTTTGTAAAATAATCCAGTAAAATGAACCCAGTGCCTCTTGAACTCGCTTGCAAGGGGGGCGAATTAGCTGATTTCAACTGCGATTGCCCTGTGTTGGCCTGTCTCATGTGTGCGAGACTACTTCTCCTCCAAGCTCATTTTACTAGCCCACTTCATTTCTTAGTATATATATACTAAGAGAGTCCTTCATTTAATCAATGTAGGACTTTGACACACACACACTTTTGACACACACATAACACTATCTCTCGCTCTGTGGATTGTGATTGATGGAAGTGGAGGAGAGAACCAAAGAACTCTTCTTTTCTAGAGCATTGGAAACGCGAGAGGGAGAGGAAAACAAGGGAGTTGGCTTGTCTCCACTACTCTTTCTCTCTTTTTCCCTCTCAACTACCTTAAAATAAAATTTGAGCCATCCGAATTTGGTGTAGATTAAACCTCAATGGGAGATTTAAAGTTTTTATTTATATTTTTTATTTATTAAAATTTTTAATCAATTTATTTTATCACCAATCAAAACAATTCAAATTTAATTTGAAGGATCAAAAATTATAAGTATAAAATATAAATATAAATAAAAAAGGTTCAAATTTTATTTTGAAAAAATATGATAAAATCTCTCTAAAATATATAAATTTTTAATTTGCTATTATATTATTGTGAATATAAGAAAAAAATTATGATAATATAAACAAACCTTATGAATCATTTATATATTTTAAATTATTATTTATATATTTTAGAGAATTTTTTTTTATTATTATTTTTATTTTAGGACAGAAAATTAAAAGAGAAAAGGTGGTAGAGACAAACTAAACCCGAAAAGTAGGTTAGATGCGCGTCTGATTTCTATTTGTTTGTTGTTTTTATTCCTTTTTTAAAGGTATTTCAGTAATTTCATGACTTGAAAATAATAAAATTCCTCTTTTTGTTGCACGGAGGATCCGAACCAGTAACTTTATGTAATAGTATTTATGATACTAAGAAAGCAAAGTTTTCACTGGGCCATCAATTACCATCCCAAAATTTATAAAATACCCTTAAAATACTTTATTATAAAGTTTAATCCTCACCAGTTTAAATTTTCTTGGTTATTACATTCGTCTTGAGTGGTTACTTCTTAATAGTGTCGGACATTTTATTTATAGTAAAATACATATTTTTAAGTTATTATATTTAATTTTAAAAATGTGTCCAGTTTTGATTTTTAAGAAGTAAAAATAACATTTTTAACTAAATTATTTAATTTTAAAATATAATAATATGAAAACATATTTTCCACAACTAATTTAATTTCAAATTAATTTGATTATGTTAATTTTAATATAATTTTTGCTTTCAATTTATTTTTATAAATATGATTACATAAAACATGATATATTTTACTATACGGGCATCATAGTCATTATGATATCTATTCTTTTTTTTTTCCTCTATATTTTCTCATGTCCATCCAAATGAGAAAAGTGATAATATTTTCTTTTCGATTTTCTCTTTTCTTTATTTTCTCTCATCCCATTTTCTTTTCTCTCCATTTTTCTTCCCATTCAAATGGAAGGTAAATTGGAAAGGGTATTTGATTAAGGGTTAGTGATCAGATTGAAGTCAAACTTTGATTAAATTGATTCAAACTAAGGTTTTAAAAATCAGATAGATTATTGAACCGGATGATATACTGGTTTAAAGTTCAATGGTCGGATCATAGTCAAACCAGTTATGATTAATTAAATATATTTGCAATTTTACACATTAAATATTACATTAATAATGAAATTTTATAAAATATTATTTCACAAATATTAAATTTATAAGATAATATTAAAATTTTTTACTTTATTATGATATATAATGTTTTTATTACATAATATTGACTAGGAAAAATTTAAGAAATTACTGGTTAATCATCATAAAAAATTTATATTGAGGTTCATTAACAAAAAAAAAAGGGGAAAGAGAAGAGGACTAAGATATTGTTTTCTTTTTAATTTAGCAAAGAAGATCATTCATGATGTTCAAAAACATTGTAAACTTATTTAATATTTGAAAACACGCGTTTGTTATAGATAAAAATGATAAAGTATCAAGTGTTTTTGGAGGCTTAAATAAATTAAATTAAAAATTGTATAGCTTCAAAAAAGATACAGATAAATAATTTGAAGTATAGAGATTAAATATTATACTTAAATTTTAAAAAATAATCCCATATTTAGGTAAAATAATTTAATAAAGATTAAGGAAAAAAAGGAAAACAGAAGGCAAGTATAAAAACATTGTGTTCAGCTTGGGAATTTAGACACGCGACACATCGGAAGATTACGAAGAGCAAGAATGATGCTTGATCTATTAAAAAAAAAAAAGAGTGGAGGGAGGACGGTGCGGGCTTTGTTGGGGTTAAGTTATTTTCGTGTGAAAATTACATCTCCGTGCCCTGTGTCAAAATTGCAAACACTGTTTTTTGTTTTTTAAATTTTTCTGGTTCTGCTTAAACCCGATCAATTTTTTGACCGGTTATTCCAGTTTTTGACCAGTTTAAACAGTCTTTGACTGGTTTATCATTGCTCCAATTTAGGGGCTTCACCGAACTGGATTAAGAGTTGGTTTTCGATTGAATATCGATCAGTTTGGATTGATTTTTAAAACCATGTTTCAAACAAATTAATATATTTTTTAATTACATATGGTAAGTAAGTTGGATAAATATAATAATAAAAAATTGTAATATACAGAAATAAATTTTTAAATACGATAAAAATAACTTTTTTTTTGGCCATCATGATCGATTATTCATTTATATTAACATTATCTTTATATTTTTATAATATACTCATCCAGTCTTAAATTATAAAATATTTTTAGACAAAATTTTATATATCAATAAATTTCATTAAGTATATCTAACAACCTTACCTTTTTCAAAATAAAAAAACTCATCATTTAATATATTAAAAAGAGAATAAACGAAAATTAATTATAGAAAGAGAAATGATAATATTGAAATTGGTGCATTTAAGGAAATATTAATTTATTCAAAATATCTTATATTTTGAAATAAAAAAACTCCTTCAAATGTGTCTTATAATTTAAGATGGAGGGAGTATATAACATCAATTTGGCCAAATATATGCATATAACATCACTCCACTTTCTCTAATTGCAGTTTCGCTTGTAATTGAAGTTGCAGGCCTGTTTTGGTTAAAAAAAAAAGGTTGTAGGCCTGTATGCCTTCTTTTTGCTAACACGTTAACTTTTTTCTTTATTGTTTTATGTGATGTTGCACTTATTTTTACGTTTGTTTGAGTAAAGGACAATAATATTAATTAAAAGAAAATTATAATAAAGTACAATAATTAAAGGAATAATATATGACATGTCTGCCAGATTTTGCTCCCCACAAAGTTGTCTTCCAACTTAAAGAAAGAAATAGGCAAAAAAATGAAAAGCATGGAGTAGATATCTTCGACAATAATTGAAGATGCAAGTCTGATTTGATTAAGCTGAGAGATGGTCTTCCCTTTGCTTATCATCGTGAGCTTCGTCTTTGGTAGGAGATTGTCGTGGACAAGGTTGTGGATTCATTTTATAGAGCTTTCAGTGTAACATTCTGAATTTTAATTTCTAGATTAAATGAAGTAATTAGTGAGGGGATGATTAGGAATGGCTAATAGACATATTAAATTTATTTATAGTCTTCGGATTGAGTTTGAAAGTGTTTTGGGCCACCAAGGTAAAATAATATTTGATGTTGGAAGATGATGATTTGCAGACTTAGGGCTATTGGTCTAAACCTATTAGTGCAAATAAGACTAATAGGAGTTATTTAAGGATTATATACCTAGTTTAGAAGTTTTTACAAGGTTGTGAGTTTGGGTCATCCATTTTAGGAGAACCCTAGACCTCTTAAGGGTGATCTTGGATTGTTGGGTATTATATTAGTTATTATTTAACCTAATGAGAACTAACTAAAGTTAATGAGAGTTAATAAACTCATTGGATATGAGATTAAGCTTGTAGTTGAAAAGCTTGGTTATTAAAATGTGAAATTTGAAAGTTAGAAGTGGTAATTTTAGTGATTATTAGTGATAATTGTTATTGCTAATTGTAGAGTAACCTTATAAAGCAGCGAAGAGCTTGAATTTAGCTTAAAAGCAAGTGGTATTTGAGGATAACTTATGAATTCTCAAAGATTTGAGGTAACCAAAGAAATCTATTCATGTTATTGCTTGTTAAATTAATTGTAGTGTTTGTGAACTATAAAATTATGATTTCATATATATATATATATATATCAATGTATATATATTGTTTTTGTTTTGAAATTATGTAGCTATGGCTCTTTATACTAGTAAGATAGTGATGTTTGAACTCTTTTAGATTGAGAGAAGTTACTATTTAAATGAGCATGATGGTGATCATGAAATATGCTATGTGTTGAATTGGCATGTGATGTGTTGGCATGAAAATAGTGATGGTGAGAGTTTAGCTGAGTAGAGAATAGTGATTTTGTGTCCGCATAAATCACACCAATACCACAAAGCCTCAAGGTTTAGTTCTTAACTTTACCCTTAAACCCCACCTAAAGAATGTGGTAATAGGGCTTAGCCTTAAACCCCGCTTAGAAAAATTGGTAATAGGGATTATGACGCCCTAATGTTTGAGAAGGGAGAATTTATGGTTCGAGAATGAGTGTGGGGCCTTGGTTGGGTCCATTCTCATGATTGGAGAGCTTGGACTAACCTAATTATAAGGGTTTAGCTTTTAATTTTTTTTTTGTAGTCCATGAATTCAGTTAGTAGTGATGGAGGTTTAGAGAAGATAAATGATGATGCATTGCATTGTGAATTGCAATAAATGATGTTAACTTATTTTATAATTGCCTACTTGGCATGCCTATGATTATTTGAATTATATTAGCATGTTTTAGATTACTTTGGTTACTTAGTGGTTATACTCACTCCTCATTTAACATTTTACAGGAACTAGCTTTAGGTATGATAAGGGAAAGGCTCCTAAGGCTTAGGAACCAAATTCCTACTATAAAGCCTCATTATACTTTTGATTTATGTGTAATTATTATGATATTGCCAATTAGGATAATTATTTTGATTGGTTAATCGTTGGTATTTTGCAACTAGGTCAAGTTGTATAAGTTATTAATGCTTAATTTAGGCCAAAATAATAGTGCAAGTATGGTTAGTGTTATTTTGATATCATAATTGGTTACTTTGGTAGTTTGAATGATGGTTACCCCCCTGTACTTTTTTGATTAAATTGGGTTTGGGGAGTAAAAAATGGGATATAGGTGATATATGTGTGTTGTGGTGTGTTGTTTAGGTTGTTCTAGATCATTTGAGTTTGGTATAAGTATTGGGTTGGACTTTTAGCGCTTGGATTAAGTTTTAGATACCTTATTGTTAAAAAAGTATGAAAATGTGACTATTTTGTGTTTTGGGTCTTGTAACATCCCAAATTTTCTAATCCGTAATCTATTTTATAATTAAGGATAAATTAGTAAATTAGTGAATTAACTATGTTAATCATGTCTTTGGGTTGTTAATGAACATTTTGGATCATGAATAGTTTTAATATCTGATAGGATGGAAGTTTAGGTTGAATCGGGTTCAAATGGCATGAGTTAAAGTGAGAATTTGCTTACTGTGCCATATGACACAGTTTCAATATTAAGAAGTTATGAGTCATGTAGAAAAATAGAAAAAAGCTTGTATTTTTAGGAGCTCAAAGGAGAAAAAGAATGCTTTGCTAGAGCTTCAATTTTCGTAAACTTAGAGGGTAATTTGGACCTTCAAACTCTTGGGTAAGCTTCCTACTACTCTCTTCTACCTCTCCCATCTTGTTTTCAAGAAATTTGGGAGCGAGAAGAGTTTTATGAGTTGAAGAAGCTAGGGATCCATGCTTAAAGACTTGCATGTGATTTTAATAGCCTAATCTAAGTTTCTTGGACTTGGGCCAGATATATTGTGAAGTATAGTGGTTATAGGTTGAGACTTATATAAACCCTAACAAAATTCTAGCGTCTTGAAGTTGTATGAGCTAGTTAATGATGTGATTTAGTTAAGAAGAGGTACAAGGAGTTAATGAGTTGGGTTGTAGTTTTTGACTAGCTCAAATACAAAAGTTATGGGTTGTGGTTGGCTAAATTGTGGTTAAATTTAGCTAGGAAGTAACTTATGTTAAGTTGGAAATTAATATATAAGTCTATGTATTGTAGATTTTGTTAGTTGGAACTTTTTCGAAGTTAACAAAGCATTAGAAGCATATGTGAACCACGGGTAACCTTTTATATTAAAAGGGTTGAGGTAATGTGATAATCTATGTTATTTATTAGCTAATAAAGTTGTTTACAAGTGGATGGCATATGCAAATTAAAAAAGTATGTGTATATGTATATGTTTTAAGAAATTGAGGAGTTTTTTGGAAAAAAAATAAAGTTGCATGATAAATTATAAATTAAGTAGGAGTTATAAAAAACATTGTTATATATGATGTTTTTTAAAAAGCATACCATGGGCATGTTTTTGACAAAATTGTGGTGAAACGATAGTGGTCAATAAATATGGGGTGATTGATGTAACATCGTAAAATTAATTCAAGATTAACTAAGCTAATTAAGGACAAATGTATAATTTTGAAAAAATATTAAGAAATAAATAATTTTATTTAAAGGATTGTTATTTGGGTTTAATTTAGATAAATCCTAAATTATGGTTTTTTAGAAATAGAAATAATAACAATAACATTATTATTATATAAAAGAAAAGAATAAAAAAAAAGAAGAAAAGTAGATGGGAAATGGATGTTGGGGTGTGTGTGTTTAATGTATATATGTATATTAAAACAATAAATAGGAGGGAACATTTTGCAAAATTTGTGCGCGCACACGTTTGATTCAAGGAATAGGAAGAAAACAAAATTTATACGCAAGACCCACACTTTTTTTTTTTTGTAAAACAACACACCCAACCTTAACATTTTTATTTCCTCTTCCCTTTTCTCATTTCTCTTCATGTGCGACAAGTGTGTGTCGCCGATGGTAACTGATTTAAAAAGTAGAGCTCTATGATAGGATAGTTGAATGAGAATTCAAGTATTTTAAAATTATGTAAGTTTTTAAATATTTTCTTAGTCATATTTCCTCTTTAGTTTTCATATTTTCAAATTATGCAAAATCTAAGGTTTGAAAGAGAGATAAATTTTTGATGAATAAATATATTATTGAGTTTGTTTGTAGTGTAATAAATATTCTAAAGTATTATTTTATTGATAGAATTGAAATTTGAGGCCTTTGAGTTATTTCATAAACTATGAGTAGATTTTTGATTAAATTTGAAAGTATAAATTAATTTATTAATATTTAGATGATTATTTGAAATGAGAATAGATTATTATTACTATAGAATGTGAATATAGCCTTAGGACCAAGTTTGCAATTTTGAATATTTTTTATGTTCGAATTTTGGAATAAAAAATGAACATTTTGATATTAAAAAATTGTTTGAAGGATGATATTAGTCAAACTTCAATGAAACTATTATGAAAAAGTTATTGAACCAAGTGGATAGTTTCAAGTATATAATTTGAATTTTAGAATTTAAGATGCTGAGACTAAGGTCTTAAAAAAAACTTAAGTGTTGGAATATAAGTGGATATTATTATTATTGACATTGGTGATATGATTAAATGTAAAATAATCATTATTTGGCAACAATCAAGCTTTGGAAAGCTTTGAAAGTTGTTGTAATTTGAGGAGGTAATTTTTAACCTTTCAAAGGTTAACGTAACCAGAGGAAATATATTTTAATGCATTTATGTGTTATTAGTTATTTTATTTGTAAAACAAATGAATACAACACACACACACACAACACACACACCTAGATTTTGAAATTGTTTGTTTGTAATGTATATGTATCTTTGTTAAGACCCTATAATTTTAACCAAGTTAATTATGACATATGGATTATGCATAGTGATAAATTGTATATGCCATGTTGAGTTTTTATATGATGCTAATGTAATTTATTTGGTAATATAAAAATTGATGCAAGAAGCATGATTGAAATATGATGATTCTTTTGCTTGTTGAGCAAGAAAGTTGATGAGCATGTAAGATAATTGCGATTACTATATGAGTTTTTGAAATGCATTTTCTCATAAGCACAATCATATGACAGGAGTTCATCTTAGTGAAGAAGCTAGCGGTTGTGCAAAATTTATATGATCCTTAATTATTAATCGATAATCTTAGGGGTTATAGCCACTACTTACCTTTTAAGGTACTGTAGCATTGTTCCTATTAAGGGACTCAAACTTATTGGCCTGCCTGGAGTTTTTGGATAGAGCTAGTTTCAGGTATGACACCCCATAGTGTGTGTGATTTGAAGGAAATCATGTTCATGAGTGAGTAAGATAACTCTGACCTAATAATCCCTCGTGATATGATTAAGGCCTTGAGTAGTCTCACCACATGGACGATCCCTTCTGGTTGTTGGCCTACAAGTTTCATGTTAGAGAAAAATAAAGGGGTATAAGGAAGAGATTGATCATGTATATTATTATTATGCCATTTTAGTAATTGATGGCTATGTTTGAGACTATAATTGTAATTGTAAAAATGTGAACATGTTGATAAATATGTGAATAATGTATATGTGGTCACTTATGCCAATTTTATACTTGACTTATTCTTGAGATTATTCACATGAGTTAGATGGTAATGTGATTAAAATGATCTTGATATGATTGTTTACATGGTCATCCTTGATGAATTTATTAGCCACTTGCATTCATGATTAATTATCATGTATTTATATAACTTAGACGTACTAAATTATTGAGTGGTTGTTGCCTTACCATCGCTTTAACTATTACAGGAATTAGCTAGTTTGGGAAGAACAGAGGAAAGGAGCATTAGGCTAAGTAATAATAATCACTTCTGTAGGCCTTTCTCTTTTTATTTTGATATGTATATTTTGTCTATAATATTGCCAACTACAATAATATATTCTTGATCCACTTACATTATGGGTTTTGTATTAGGTGAAAATGTATTTAGGCCTTGGGAAGTGAGTTGGTGTTTATGTTATATTAGTGGGCCAAAATATTTATGCAAATAGAAATAATTATTATATGCATGAATTTGAGAACTAAAATATTGTTATGGTCTCCCCTTTGTGTTTTGTTGTCCAAGAAAGAGTAGTTAATATTAATCATATATGAATGAAAAGGAAACATTCATACATAGGATAGGCTATTAATGAATAGATGATTTATAGAGTATGATGATTAGGTGATAATTATTAGTGATAAATGTGATTGAGACCTTGGCTCTTGCTGCCGGTTATGGAAGGGTTTGAGTGGCCAAGTGTTATGTTGATGAATGTATATATATTATGTGGAGTAGGGCACAGAGAAAAAAATAAGGGGGGTATTTTTTCTCCCATCTTGAGATGTATTCCTTAATCATGCTTCTGTTATAGTTTTAATTGTAGGATGTGAGTTCTTGAAATATTTTAAAGACTTGGGATCCTATGTTTTATATAGTTTGTAAAAAACATGTTAGGGATTTGTTTAGTTAATTCTTTACAGGATAATCATTTCAGGTTAGTCCTTGATTAATTATAGTGTGATGATCTAAGTCCTAATTTAGGACATCCTTTACAAATTGATATTAGCTTCTCGAGTATTGAGAACTAGATTGTGGTTGGTGTGTGACTAGTTATATGATTGTGTACTTATTTTGTGGTTGTGCTTGCATTTGCATATAGAGTTGGCAATTATCATTATACATATATTCTTTTCCTTTGTAAGCTAGCACGAACTTTAGGAGGGGAGAATATGATGCAAACTAGGAATATTGCCACCACAATTCAACAAGTCCATCGAGACCAAAGATCAAGTTGTGGTGGAAGATAAAACAGAACCATCTCAAATCCAATCCAGCAAGGACAAGGTGGTACTATTCTTTTCTGGTATACTTCCATCTTTAAGAGGGGAGAATACGATGCAACTAGGAATACTGCCACCAACAATTAACAATTCCATCGAGACCAAAGGATCAAGTTGTTGGTGGAAGATGAAGCAGAACCATCTCAAACCCAACAAGAATAGGTGGTGCTAGAGTTACGACTTGGGATCTCTATGTTTTATATAGTTGTAAAAATACATGTTAGGGATTTGTTTAGGTTAATTCTTTACAGGATAATCATTTCAGGTGTAGTCCTTGATTAATTATAGTGTGATGATCTAAGTCCTAATTTAGGACATCCTTTACAAATTGATATTAACTTCTCAAGTATTGAGAACTGGATTGTGATTGGTGTGTGACTAGTTATATGATTGTGTACTTATTTTGTGGTTTTTGCTTGCATTTGCATATAGAGTTGGAAATTATCATTATACATATATTCTTTTCCTTTGTAAGCTAGCACTAACTTTAGGAGGGGAGAAATATGATGCAAACTAGGAATATTGCCACCAATAATTCAACAATTCCATTGAGACCAAAGGATCAAGTTGTGGTAGAAGATGAAACAGAACCATCTCAAATCCAACAAGGACAGGTGGTACTATTCTTTTCTGGTATTACTTCCATCTTTAGGAGGGGAGAATACAATGCAAACTAGGAATACTGCCACCAACAATTTAACAATTCCATCGAGACCAAAGGATCAAGTTGTGGTGGAAGATGAAACAGAACCATCTCAAACCCAACAAGAATAGGTGGTGCTAGAGTTACCAAACCTGATCAAGTAAGTTTAAGTCCCAACTTAAGCAGGACCTTCTATTCAAGCTCCAGTTTAAAGTTATTTTCTGCCACTAGTAATAACAACAATATAGCACTTCTTACTTCAATATTGAGGGACATCCAGAAGAAGATGATTGTGTATGACTAAGTCATATTGAGGAAGGCTGTTAAGGGAACTAGTAAAGTTATTATGAAGGTTGCTGGTAACCTCGAGAAGAAGTAAGGGCAAGTAAATTTGGAAGTCAACAATCAATAAGAGGAAGAGTCCTTTAAGGGTTCTGAACAGAGTGATCAAGGCAACTCTGTGAGGTAGAGAAAAAGGAAGAATAAGGGTAAAGAGAAAGTGGAAGAGATCACCATTGATCATGCCTTCAAGAGGTTTGCAAGATTGAGCCCGCCATCATTTAAGGGGTCTATGTTGGATCGAGTTAGAGAGAAATGGCTTGATGAATTAGAGTTCATTTTCTCTGTGATGACTTATACTATTGAATAACGAGTCCAGTTGGCTACTTTCAAGCTTAAAGATGTGGCAAAATAATGGTGAGAAAGTGCTAAGCCTATTGATAGATCTAAACTAACTTGGAAGCAATTTAAGAAGAGGTTCTTTGCCTACTACTTCCTGCTAACTGTAAGGGTAGCAAAAGAAGCTGAGTTCCATAATTTGAGATAAAGTAATATGGATGTTGAGGAGTTCATAGCCAAATCCAATAAGCTCTCCAAATATTCTTTGACTTGAAGGGTAAATGTGAGCAGTTCCTAAACAAGTTGAGGCTTGAGTATAATAGGCAACTGACGGCTCATGATATTGATTCATTTGAAAGTCATGCGTAACAAGTTCAGGGCTATTGCTAGAAGAAGCCAGATGAATGATGGCAACCGATGAGATGGCCAAGGTCGATATTCCTCTTTTATGGGCCTTACTAGGGGTGTGAGCAAGAAGTCAAGTTACAGCTTAGGATTCTCTAAGGGTTTAATAGAGGTGGAGGAAGTAATAAGAAGAATTTCTCCAAGGGATCACAATTTAAAGGATCTCAATCCAAGAGCTTCCATTCCAAGAGCTCCAGATGCCAGAGCCAAGCTTCAAGGTGAGATTCAATTCCATCTGTCATGGGACTATCGATAGTATGATCGCATTGTGATAAATGTGGAAGATTTCATGTCAATGACTGTTAGGCATGCTACAAATGTAACAAGGTAGGTCATATCAATCACCCGTAATTGTCTAGAGGCTATCACTGATGGAGGATCTGTTGTTCCTACTCATGTATTTACGATGTCTAAAGAGGAGGCAAAAGCTTCTCTAAAATTGATCAAAGGTACAATTGTCCTTAATGATCAACAAGTAAAATCATTATTTGATTCGGGTGCTATGCATTCTTTCATTTTAATAGATTGCATCTAGACTTAAAATGTTTGCATGTGAAATGGATGTTGTGATGAATGTTTCTATGCCGATTAGGGCCTCTACCAGGACTAGTCATATGTGCTCTAATGTCAATTTGAAGTTTGCTAATAGGGCTATAGTTATTGACCTAATTTGTTTGCCTTTGTCGAGCATTGATGTGATTGTGCAAATGGACTGGTTGTCAGCTAATAGAGAAACCTTAGATTGTAACAAGAAGACAGTCTTATTGCTAGTAGATACTTTTACTTTTATAGTCCTCGAAAAGACTACACACATACCATTATGGTGGACATAGAAATGCCTAAGTTCTTGTCTACTATGGAAGTCAAGAAGTCAAATTAAGAAAAGATGCCAAATGTTCATGGTGTTTTTGTTCAGTGTAAGGAGACAAAGAACAAAAGATTGATCAAATAAAAGTAGTGAAAGAATTTCTAAAGGTTTTTACAAAAGATGTGAATGGTTTGCCACTAGAGAGAGAAGTCAAATTTTCAATTGATTTAGCTCTAGGTACTGGGCCAATCTCAAAGGCTTCATATCGAATGGCTCCTGCAGAATTAAAAGAGTTAAAGAAGCAACTGGAAGACTTGTTAGCTAAGGGCTTCATAAGCCTGAGTGTATCACCATGGGGATCACCAGTTCTCTTTATGAAAAAGAAATATAGGAGTATGTGATTGTGTATCGACTATAGCCAACTTAACAAGGTGACAATCAAAAACAAATATATGTTACCATGGATTGATGATCTCTTAGATCAGTTGGTTGGAAAGATGGGTATTCTCAAAGATTGATTTGAGGTCTGGGTATCATCAGTTAAGGATAAAGGTAGAAGATATACCTAAGACGGCTTTTAAAATAAGGTATGAGGACTATAAATTTGTACTTATGCCATTTAGGTTAACAAATACACTGACAATATTCATGGACTATATAAATAGAATCTTTAAGCCTTACCTAGATAAATTTGTTGTTGTCTTTATTGATGATATTTTTATCCACTCCAAGAGTGAAAACAGAGTATGAAGAGCATTTGAGCTTGGTGCTACAGATTTTGAAAGGGAGGTAACTTTATGCCAAGTTGAGTAAATGTGACTTTTTCCTTAATAAAGTAAAGTTTTTGGGGCATGTTATTTTGTGGAAGGTATTGCAGTAGATCCTCACATGGTTAATGCAATGTTGAAATGGGAACGACCGACCTTAGTATTAAAAGTTAAAAGTTTTTTGGGGTTGGTTGGCTATTACAAGAGGTTTATTGCCAAATTCTGGATAAGTTACGAGCACTCAACTTAAAGATCCATACTTGTTAGAGGTTTGAATGTAATGTCCACCTTGACATTAATAGGATAACACACTAATACACGTTATGATAACCAGAATTAATTAAAATCTTAAGTAAAAGTTATCACCACCTAAGGGTTTAAAGGTAATTAGTTTAAAACATTGGGATTCTAAGAAACCCTTTTAAAACAATATTATTTGAGCTTAAAACATGGTTTAAAATCAATTAATATAATAATGGAAGCATGAAAACACAATTTACACTTAAAAGCACATTTAGAGCAAAGCTAAAAAATGCAGAATTTGCATCGTCCACTGTGGCGCATATCTCATATGCTGTGCGGATGGCACAGAGATCCATGCTCTCACTAACACATGCACTGCGTTATGATTGCCATGCACCGTGGTGCACTCCTGCTGTCACTATAGCATCTTCTATCATGATAGCACCTCGGACCAACTATCAGAGCACATTGTTTTGTTATTCGATGTCTGATTTGAGTAGTTCAAGTATCCACACGAAGCTTTCGAGCCTCTAACTAATGACACTAGTCTCACATTCAAATAATCATTTGTTAAAAAGATGGATACCTAAACCCAAATTGATTCATTTTCACTTCAAAACACATTCAAAGGTGTCCAATACATACCACCAAATGCCATTAGCTCTGGAATCACTTTAACTACTTTAAATAGACCACACATAACACATATGGCCAATCATATCATACACATAACCATCCATACTCAAATTGACCACCAAACCCTTAATTTTCAACAATACAAAGGGTTGGATCAAATTCAACATAGTAGTCATTTTACTCTTTTCAATACACAAACATCTCAATCACTTCACTTGTATTAGTATCTTGGCCTCTCACTCACATTTAATCATAAACACTACAAGTTAAGTCGAGATACGCACACATTTCACATATTCTCATATAAATGATAACAAAATCATGAAATGCTCCTAAGTTTGCATAATATTATGGCATATTCATTGCAAAACCAAAATGACAAGGAGAAGAGTTATACAAATGAGCTCTTCACTCTTCAGTTGGCCCTTCTTTTTCCTTACCCCTACAGGAGTCCTCACTTGTAAAATATAACCACAGGTTGAGATAAACATCTCAATAATAGAATAATTCACTATTATTAATTAACATGCACAACCATATGAGAGTAAAGCTATTGTACACTAAAACATACTTTTAGCATATTCAACATATCCTTTTCATGAACACAAGTCATTTACTACTAGCATGATCATTCTACCATCCGAGCCTTTCATATCACCCTGACTGAAACCATAGGCTCTTGGACCAAGTATACATTTATAATGGCCCAAACTCACCTTTAGTAGTAGGATCGCCCGGCCAAAGGAATCCTATCCCACTGTTTGATTATGGTCTTCCCTATCACACATAAATCAAGGTATCGTTACTCCAACACCGCATCACTGATGCTAAGGAGCGTTAATCTCCAACACTATATCCTACTTAGATACTAAGGAGAAAATCTTTAACATCGTGCCTCCCTAGACACTAAGGAGATACATGCCATATGGATTTCCATTACTCTTTCCTAAGGGTGACCTCCCACCCCCTAACATGATCATGCTCACATTTATCATATATAACACATATACATTTCAAATTTTTCACCTAGTCCGTATAAAATTTTCACCAAATTCTCATTATTTGCAAATAGATTTGTATGCACAAAATCACATTTCAAAATATGCAAAATTATCAAATCTCAAGTGACAAATTAATGTATCCACTCACAAACAGTTAAGCAATATAATCGAATAGTATAAATTACTCAATTACCTCAACCTTTTGTCACACAAAAGGGTTACTATGGCTTAACGTTAGCTCTACATGTTCTAAATGCACGATGAGGCTTGAGCAACACTCAATCTAATGATGATTCAAGCTCCAAATGCTTTCAATGTGGTTTAAGAACTGTGCCCTAGTAGTACACAAGCTTTTTTCATCACTCTCTCATTTTTTCCTTCTTTCTTCCCTTTGGCGATCTGTTTTTCATGAACTGATAAATGCTGATTTTTGCACGTGCGCTATGGTGCATTGATGTGCTCGTTATGGTGCATGACACAGAGAGTCCCATCATAATTTAAACTTTCCTCCATGTCATGGCTTACTCAAACCTCGACCTAGCCTTTTAAGGCTATCTAAGAATCCAAAAACTATATTAGTTTCCCATAAAAGTCATTAATCAATAATTTATCTAAATTGACCAAAATACCCTTGTAAATATTGCTAATTCCCAACTTGAAAACTTAGAATGTTACACTACTTACCTTGTAGGGTACTATGGCATTGTTCCTATTAAGGAACTCAACCCTATTCACCTATCTAGAGTTTTGGATATGACACCCCATAGTGTGTGATTTAGGGAAAACTGTATTCATAAATAAGTAATGTAACCTTAGGCTGGTAGCCCCTTGTGATATGATTAAGACCTTGGATAGTCTCACCATATAGACGATCCCTTTTGGTTGTTGGCCTACGTATTTCATGTCAGAGAAAATAAGGGAAAATATAAAGAAGAAATTGATCATGTATATTATTATTATTACGTCATTTGAGTTATTGATGGCTGTGTTTAAGACTATAATTGTAATTGTGGTAATGTGAACATGTTGTAAATATGTGAATAATGTATATGTGGTCATTTGTGCCAATTTTCATTTGACTTTACTCTTGAGATTATTCACATGAGTTAGATGTTAATGTAATTAGCATGATCTTAATATGATTGTTTACGTGATTATCTTGATGAATTTATTAGCCACTTGCATTCATGATTAATTATCATGCATTTGTATAACTTAGATGAACCTTGGTTACTGAGTGATTGTACTCACTTTTCTCTTTTATCATATTACAAGAGCTCGCTCATCTGGGAAGAACAGAGGAAAGGAGCATTAGACTAAGTGATAATAATTACTTCTATAGGCCTTTCTCTTTTTATTTTAATATATGTATTTAGTTTATGATATTGCCAACTAGGATAATACATTCTTGACCCACTTGCATTATGGGTTTTGTATTGGGTGAAAATGTATTTTGAGCCCTTGGAAATGTGTTTTGTACTTATGTTTATATTAGTGGGCCAAAATATTTATACAGGTGAAAATAGTTATTATATGCATGAATTTAAAAATTGAAATATTGTTATGGTCTCCCCTTATATTTTGTTGTCTAAGGATGAGTAGTTAATATTAATCATATATAAATGAAAAGGGAAATTCATGCATATGATAGGATATTGATGAATATATGATATATAGAGTATGATGATTAGTTGATAGTTATTATGATAAACGTGATTGAGACCTTGACCCCGGTTGCTAGTTATGGAAGGGTTTAAGTGGCCAAATGTTATGTTGGTGAATATATATAGAGAAAATAAGGGGGGAGTTTTTCTCCTATCTTAAGATGTATTTCTTAATCATGCTTTCACATACGTTTAATTCAAGGATGTGAGTTCTTGAAATATTTTAAAGACTTAGGTCCCTATGTTTTATATAGTTTGTGAAAATACATGTTAAGGATTTGTTTAGGTTAATCCCTAATCATTTTGGGTTATTCCTTGATTAACCATAGTTAGTGTAATGATCTAAGTCCTAATTTAGGACACCTTTTACAATTAGTACCTATCTAATATGTTATAAACTTATATTATTATGTCATGACTTTATATGCAGATCTAGTATTAATATCGTAATGTATAAGCAGAGAAAATCATGATATAGGTAGGAGTTTACCCTTTGAGGAGAAATATGGTGATAAATCCATATAATCCTAACTGCTCCATAGACCTATAGATTGTTATATTATATGCTCTGCATTCCTGAAGAGGTTCAAGGATCGGAGGATACGTGGTGTCCCCTAAAAAAGTTTAGGAGGATTTGTGTATATGACACCTATATTATAGGATTAGGGAAATCCATAATCTGAAAGTGAGGGAGAACCTTTGGTTAGGCAACTCCTCCACTGAAGGTGGATAAATCAGTTGAGGTAGGTTGATCCAATGGTGAAGCCTATGGATTTAGTTAGAAATAGCAGAGGTTCAGGTGGAAAATCCTGATCATGCGTTCCACAGTGGTGATATTAAATGTTGCATGTACATGTGGTTAGATATTTATTTTATTACTTGTTTATAGCTTTTCATGTTAATCAATAATATAGAATATTTACTTATTAATATTTTTATCTCACCCCTGGTTATAATTTTATAGGTTTCGAGGTAGACAAGAGAAAAGGAAAAGAGCCGAGTAAAGAGTAGTTGGAGTACTAGCTGTAATGCCAAGTCTTTTAGTTGTATAATGAATGTAAATCTCTCTCTCCCTCTCTTTGTGTGTGTTGTTGCTGTTGTTGTTGCCAATTAAAATTGCATATTAACTTTTGAGTTGTAATTATAAGAATATGTATGTTGTATCTCAATCCAGAATGGTATAATATGATGATTTATGTGGTGATGTTTGTAATGCTGGGTTGGAATATTAGTACAAGTGCAAGTACATTGTAAATATATTGTGATGCTTAATTTACACTTGTAAAATGTGATTTCATAATATATTGCCCTAAGGAAATGTTTAATGAAACATTGGCTAATTAGGCTAAAATAAAATTATAAGTATATGTGGTGATAAATTAATGTGACATCTAGTGATAATTTGGCCAAGTAGTGATCGTACTCAAATATGTTATGTTTAGCCTTGTTATGTTGTATTGAGGTCTTAGGTTATTAAATCTTATGTTTGATGTGGTATTGTGTGATTACTTGTTTAATTAGGTGTATATTGGTATAATGAATTTGGTTTTTAGCTAATGGTATAAATAATGAGATTAGATCAGTTAGATGCACTAAAGATTAGTGCAAACTATAATTTTAATGACACAATTTTCATGACAATTATATAAAGAATTGAAGTTATAAAATATTGAGAGAATTATATTGAAATCCCATACAAGAAAATTAATTACTATAAGGTCTATTGATAATTGAATTAAATTGCATTGACAAATTGAACTAAATTGTATTAACAACTGATGATAGCTAATATGATGACAATTCCCTTAAAAGACTGTTAGATAATGCAAAATTAAAATTTTTTAATAAATTTTAATTATATATTTAAAAAACCTATTTTAATTTTTTTATTAAAAGTTACTCTTATTTCAAATATAAAAATTAAAAATTTTAAATATCTAATACAAAAAATTATATTGTATAACTTTTTACTTCCATCTAATGTAATTCTAAGTTTAAACTTACTACCATAGTTAGGATTACCTAATTCAGTTAAGACACATAACTAGTAAGAAAATGTCCCCGTAGTCTACACCTTCTCGTTGTGTGTACCCCTTAGCTATTAAGCAGGCTTTTATTTTATCAATTTATCCATCCACCTTTTCTTTTGTATTTAAAAACCTATTTACTCTCAATTGCCTTTCGGCTGGCAGTAAATCAACAAATTCTCGAACTTAGTTAGTTTTTATAGAATACATTTCCTCTTGCATGGTCTTTTGCCAATTTTCCTTAGCAGGTCCTTTCAGTGCCTCTTTGATACTTCTAGGATCTTCATTGTCTCCATCTGGACCAATAGTGAATGCTGCTCCTTCAACTAAGAATCATCTTTTTAGAGCTTTGTCTCTCTTACTTCTCTAAAGTGGGGTTTTAAGATTCTCTTATTACGTTTGAGTGAGGTTTTCATGTAAAAATGACTCATCTCTCCCACTCGGATCAGCAGATTGAGGAGTATTCACTAGTTCCTCATTAGATCGATCATTAGTCTCATAGAGATTTTAAGATCTGTTAATCTATCCTCTACTAAGAAATTCAGTTTCTAAGAATATCATGTCCCTTAATTTAATCTCAATCACTGAGCTATCATCATTTTCACCAATGAAGACATAACCCTTTCAATGTTCAGAGTGTCTTATGAATATACATTCTTCCCTCTAAGACCTAATTTTTAAGTTATTGACCCCTATGGTCTTAAGATGATTAGGTCTGATTTTTGGCCTATCCACAAATCATAAGGTATGCTTTTATGACTAATTTAGAGGGCATATGATTAAGTATGAAAGCAACTATAATTAACAATGTTTTTAAAACCAAATCGAATATTGAACTGGATAAGACACCAGTTCACAGTTTAATGGTCGGACCATGGTTGAATCATGGCCGAACCGATCTTAATTAAAATATTATATTTATAATTTTTATTAATAAAATTAGATTAGGAAAATAAAAATAATAGCTAAAAACGTAGACCTCTACTAGTATTGGTTTATTTTTTGGCCAAACTAGTATAGGTTTACTAGGCTATGCCTTGTTTGTAGGTTTGAAAATTATAATGATTATTGGGAAAGGGAAAAAAGTAACCTATAGCCCTTATCTTTTCAACCCCAACTAACTAGGGAAGAGACAATGTGGTCACATAGGTGATGTGAAAGCATGGAGAGGTTGCAGATATGGGGAGTCAATAAGGTGCGAGTTTGCAAGAGTTGCATTTTTAAATTGAATATTAATATTAATGCTAGTAAATTAATATATTTAACACAGTCATTTCTTTTTTCTTCTTTGATGACTTTTCAAAGCCGATGTCATTTCCCCTTCCCAGATCTCCCTGTACACATCAGTTCAGAGTAAAATTTATTTGTAAGTTACTCCTTGTTACTTTTCTTCATCTTCTTCAAATCTGCTGCTTCTCCATGGTTAGTGTATGAAGTGATTATAAGGGATTGACAAAGATGTTGCAAAATATAATGGAGGAGATCTGGAATTAGACGGGGATGAAGACATTGCAACTGATGAACCTTGAATAATTGAAGTTGAAGTGCTAAATGGTTTGGAGATTGAAGCCAATCATAGGCAAGTGTAAAATCCCCGTCTTGAAATTCTTTCCAATGTTAGAAGTCAAAAAAAGAGAAAATTTTAAGCCACCCGATTATTGTAAAACCGCTTTTGGTTCGTGGTTTGACACTGGTTCTCAATCTAAAAGGCGATTCAAGATAGTCTAAACCAGTCCAACATATCAAATGGCTTAACCATACAAACTAAACCGCTAGTCTGACCAGCTGGACAGTCCAACCATCCAGTCTAGTTCGGTTTTAAAATCATTGATAATTAACACATTCCCTTAAAAATAAATTGCTTTGCTTGTGCCATCATAGACCTAACCATGTCAAGGAGAGTTTAGTTTTTCCTTTTAGTAACTCCATTTTATTGAGGAGTGTTGGGGATAGTAAGTTGTCTTACTATTCCCTTCTCTTTATAAAGGCCCTTGAATTGTTTTAAGAGATATTCTCTCTCTTTTTGGTTCGTAAGGTCTTAACTTTACTATTTAACTTATTCTCAATCATGTTAGGGTACTTTCTAAAGCATTACAATGCCTCATGTTTGCAAGAAATCCGATAGATATAGCCATATCATGAGAAATCATCTATAAAGATAATAAAATACCATGCTCTATGTCAAGCCCTCAAACTCATAGGTTTACAAATATCATAATGCACTAATTGCAAAGGAAATTCTACTCTAGTTCCTTTTCCAAAAGCTTTCCTTGTTGCTTTGTCAGCTAGACAATGCTTATACAAGGATATTTCCTATTTTAGAATAGTTCCTAGTAAACCTTCTTTTACTAGTTTTATCATTCTTTCTTAACCAATATGTCCTAATCTAGCATGCCAAATGTCATAATTTAAAGCATTGAAAATAGAAAAACAAGAACTTGAATTATTATAATAATTCTGCACAACAAAGAAATCATTGGAAAAATATCCAAAACCAACACAATTTGTCCCAACTAAAATTTCCATGACAAAGTAATGGAAAAAGACATTTATTTGGCCCTTAGCTAAAGAAATAACATAAATTAAATTTCTTTGAATCTCTAGTGCATAGAGTATGTCTTGTAGCACTAGGGTTTTCTCGCCTTGCAATACTAGCTTGCAGGTGCCAATTCCCTTAACCTTGACTATAGCATTGTTTCCACAATCTCAATTTACGTGGTCTATTGCCCCTAAGTCTATAATCTACACAAGATTAGCTTCAACAATAAAAGCAGTGCCAAAAACATGAGCATAGTATGAAGAGTTAGGTTCTAGTACCTTTTACTATCAAGGATAGTCCTTGGCAAGTAAATCACTTAACTTTCTTTAGGTTGAGTTTTTTTTGTAGGTTTCTTGCCTTTCTTAAAGGCCTGCTTGCCTTTCTGGGCCTTTGGTCCACTTTTCTTCTTTCATGGACCCTTGCCTTTCTTGAACTTAGGTTTAAAAGACAAACCCTCTATTCCTTCAAGTAAGTATGCCTAGTTAGACTTCACAACTTCCAATATTTCTTCAAGCTCAATGTGCCTCACCACATCATCAAAGGTTGCAATGCATTTAATATATGTCATATTTATTTTCATATGTTACAAGCTCACTGGAGTGATCTGAGCACAGCTTACACTTATTATTTATAAGAAAGAACATGTCATACTTGCTTTAGCTTTCTAATCATATTTGACATCTCTTTTAGGTGTTACCTAATAGATATATTAGGTCTCAATTTGTATATGTCAAATTTAATAGTTAGCTTCCTCATCTTAGTGGTAAAGGTTCCACCAAACTTGTCTTTCAAAGCTATCCACATGCCTTGAACAGTATGATAGTGCTCGTATTCACACATGATGTCATCATCTATAGCACTAAGCATGGTGATGTGAGCAATGCTATTCTTTATTTTTCAAGATGTGTAAGCCTCCTGTTCCCTTCGATTCCTAAATTTTAGTTCTAGTATCATAGTTATTAAGACATCCATAACATAAGATCCTGTAATGCCATATGTCATAATTATCCATGTTAAGCTTATCACCCTTGTTAAGCTCAATGATGATGGACTTGGTTGCCATTGCTGTGACATAAACAATTATGCATTCTTAGAATGGTATACAATATGGTTTATTCAAATTAGATCCTTGGCCAATTAGATTGTAAGGTTTGCTAGTTTCATGTTCAGGAGACAACTAAGTTGATTCTCATCCCAATCTTTCTAGCTGGAATACTTTCCTTTTGGTTAGGGTCTTGGTTGAATTTGTTTGGCCTTATTTCCTTGCTAGATAACATGTTCTTAAAGGACTCCTATTGAAATAAAACATTAAATAGATAAACGATATCTATAAAGTAAAGCAATCAGATAATAATATATAAAGCTTTGACAAGTAGATAACCAATACTTAATTAAAGAAAGTAAAAAATGATTCAAAATAAATTCTAAAACAAAAATGGGTCCAATCTGAAAGAAGAACAAAGATAAATTAACCCCAAGGCCAACACATCTCAATAAGAAGTTCAACTTTATATTTTTTTTTCATATTTTACATTGCAGATTTAACTTGTTCACTCCATATCTTAGTGGCATATTACTTATCTCTTTAATTCAATTCATTTTAGAGTTCCTTTATGGTTGTAAACAAGAAATACAGTTACAGGTTTTCTTGGAAGAAAACCTCAAGAGTCTCTAACATCCCTTTTAGGCTATCAACATGCCTAATTTTCTCTACTTATCATTCTACAATTCCTTTAGCTAGAGTAGTTGTTAGAGGTTGATCAACTTCTTGATCCTTTGATATCTTCTAGATCTCACACTATCTTTTGCTAGAGACAAGCCTTTTTCCTTTAATTTTGATCTTAGAATATGATTTCAATAAATCCTCTACTTTCTTTAGAGATTTGCTTAGCATAACTTTCATAAAAATGTTTTCTTCCTTATTAGAAAAATAAAATAGAGGACAATATGATGGAGAGTCTTGACTATGAGCCATATTCTATTAACATTAGTAATGTAATTAAGAAAAGCCATTATTAAAATTTCTGCAAAGAAAAATAAGATAAGAAATGGTCAAACACATAAAACTTGTATAAAAACAATCAAATAGCATATCATTTCATAGATCATGAATTTATGGATTTTTAGGTCAAAACCATCACCTAAAAGAAGTTCCCACACACCCACATGCACCTCTAGAAGGTTTTGGAATTAAAAAATTCATGAAAAAAAAGAGACAAAGCCTACTCTTGGTCATGTGCCACCGTAGAGGCCAAATTCTGCCATATGCACCACATCATTGGTTTTTTCTCATCTTATGCAGCCATGTGTTTATATTGACCAAAAGATGTCGATGTGACTCTAACGTGCCAACAAGTGAGTGAAAAAATAAAATAAAAAATATTATTATTATTTTTGTCTAGATCAGGTCAAGTAGGGTCAACTTACCCTACCTGAGTTGACCATTGATCGGGTTAACACTTTGACCCTGACAAACTAGGTTTGACTGATCAGGTTAGGTGGTACCAAACTCCATGCGATGTGTTACGTTTCAATCTTTGAAACGCAATCCCTCTAGCTCCAAAATGGCATGTTGCTTTGACTCTATTGGGGTCATCATTGACCTCACGCCCGATTGTTTGACTTGGTTTGAACCCGACAATAGACTTAAAAACTTGTCTCTGTTTCTATTTTTCAATCATAATTCTTTTGTTTGACCTCCATTTGACATGATTCTAGTCTCATTGGAATCATCTCTTTGCCCTTTACACTATTATACCCATTTTGCAACTAAAAACTAAGATTTCAAAATACTCAAAGTTTTGAAAATCTCTTCTTCATATGTTCTAAAGAGCGGTGTTAGTAGAGGTTTTGGATGCTTCCAAAAGACTTTATTGAATCATAGGAGTATGGGGAGGAAGAAGAGAGAGTCTAAAAGCCATAAAAACATATATACACATAGATCCAAATTAAAATGCAAATGCAAAGTAAAACAAAAAAACTAGAAAAAAGAACGAAGGCCAGATAATAGCATGCATCAAAGTATGAACACATTCAAACATAATGAAAAAATAGCATGCTGAGAAGTTATCCAAGTCCTAAATCAAGGTAAGAAAGCCCTTTAATTAACAAATGGCCAAGAGAGAAAAGAGATGTATGATGCACATTTAAGGAAAAATAAGGACTGATATAAAAAAATTTAAAAATTATATTAGTATAACCTATAACTATAGCTATAGGAACAATGTGGCTCTGATACCAATGAATGAACATTAAAATAAATAATACATCAAGTAAAAGAGTTGGGCTAGAGTCTCACCATATCCGAGTATAGAAGAGTCTACTTGACTCCCCACACGAGTTTAAACTACTAGAGTCCAGACTATAATGCACAACAAATATGCACCGAAGAGAAAAAGAGGGAGAGAAAGAGTGAACTAGAAAACTATCATTATGGCATGATTCTAGCTCTAGCCTCTAATCACTATTTATAATGAAAGGAGACCTCCCATAAAAGGAAGATTCAATCAACATTAATTCACCTCATTATAGAGGAAATATGTTGATTGGAATAATTATTATTATGATGAAGGATCATTTCCTTTCTAGCTATTAATCAGACATTAATACCAAATTCCAGTCAACTCATTATAACTGGAGTTATGACTCATCATAGGTGAAAATTAAATTCAAAAATTCTAACAATGGACAATAACAATTTTTTTCCAATCAGAAAAGCACAATGGACTTCACATGCTACTTGGAGAATTTGTTCTATTCTAAGTAGTTCATCATCCTAGTTACTAGTATTAATCTCTTTCATCTGCTTTAATTCCACAATACCAATACATCTTTCCAAATATTTTCAAATTTTTTTTAAACATGTTTAGTACCCTTCTTCACAAGTTTTGTAGACCTAAAGGAGTTCGCACCGTCCACAATTTATGTTTAGAGTATTCCAACTTTTGTCTATCCATATGTTTCCAAAAATCAATAAAAGTGACGTGAGGTTTCAAAAATGAAGTTAATTGAAAATATAGTGTGACTTGATGAATTGTAGTCTTTTCTTCCGTAGAAGTCTTTACCTTTTCTCTTTCTTCTTTTCTTGCTTCTTCCATCTTCCCTCTTCATCTTATTCCTCATATTTCAAACTCGACAATCTCAAATGCATGCTCGGTGTCTTCTTTCTTTTATCCCATTCTTTGATTTAAGAGACAATTACATACAAGTTCCAAGAGGATCAATTAATCCAAATTAAGTCCTAAAGTTCTAAATTTTAGGAATTTACAAGTTTGTTTATTCTTCAATCATATTAAAATTTAAGAAATAAGTTAAAAATTTATTACAATAAAATTACAAAATTGAGAGTCAAATTTGTAAATTACTATTATTCTCCCTTGATTTAATCTCCATCCATGGTTAGTAATTTACTTTTTTTCCCCTCATAATCTTTTTTCACTTTGTAGCTTGTGCTTCTATTTTCATATGCTTTCTTCGTCCAACTCTTCTTCAGTCATCTTCTTCATTTGCTTATAGTGCTCAACATTGCCCATAACCGATTTAGTTTTTAGTACCTTACCTCCCACAATCTAGCTTAATTCTTCCATTTTCGGCCACAAAGCTCCATTTTCAATTGTAGCATCGTGCTTCTTTAAGAATGGTAAGAAATCACCAGAAATGAGTCGTGATCAGACAATCGAATCCTCAAAACAAGTATCGACCAATGAACATTATTACTAGAAAGTGAACAATGTAACCTTGTCCACTTTATTATCCCTATTAAAGTTCTCATCAAATTATTCAACAACTTGTTAACATAAGTTGAGACTTAAAAAGAAGGAACAAACAATGAACTGTGTGATAAGAGAAATTGCATCTTGCTCGATATTAAAGCATTGTCCATCTTGTTCAAGACCTTTTGTGACCAGTGGCTTAAAACCCTTATCTCTTTACGAGGGAGGTCACAAGTTTGAATTTGTGTTTACGTGCTGTTTTTTTTTTGGGTTATGAATATATGTTGGAGTGTATATTAATAGAACGAAAAGGGAAAAAAGATTTGGATTCAACAAGTGACTTAATTCTACTCACTCAATTAATTTCTCAAATCTCAATTATAATTATTAGATTTCATCAATACTTAAAAATTATCGAAATGCATTTCTTTTTAAAATTCAAAATAATTCTCACGATCAAAACACTTTTCACATTCGTTGTTCCCTTTAAAAATTTCACTACTAAAAAACTTAAAATTAATGATGAACATTTAGTGATGGATCTCCAATCTGTCACTAATTATAGGCATTCGTGATGAAAATTTTGTGATGAACTAAAATATATCCTTAATTACATAAATTAGAAAAGGATTAGTTATAGATATAGGATATAATCACATTTTGATTAAATTTTATAAATTTAGTAACCAATTTAAATCCGTCACCAATTTCCATAACCAAATATTTATATTAGTGACAGATAAATTTAATAAAAAAATAGTAAAATGATCTTGAGGGAGATTCATATCTTCAAAATTATCAAATTAAATAATTACATAAATAATTTTCTCTTATTATAAGTTAAATATATAATATAAAATGATATAAAATAAAAAATACATTTTCCTTTATTATGTAAATTTAAATATAAAGTAAAATTTTTATCATATAAAAATATTTTAATTATAACATAGATAAAATATAAAACGATATACACAAATATTATTTTTCATAATATATATTAATTGATATTAAATACTCTCTCCAATATGAGGCAATTTAATCTAATCTTATCCCAAATAAAGTAGTTATTTACTTTCAAACTAACCTTATTATTTTATACTTATCCTTATTCAACACCTTATAATAAATATAAAGTCATTCATCAATAGAAATACTTATAAAAGAAAGGTAATGATTATACCTTGAAAGACTAATAATATTTTATATTTTTTAATATCTAACTCTTCAAAAAATACCTTACATTTTTTAATAAAAGGAGTAATATTTTTATTAACTACTAATAAATATTGAATTATATATTTATGTGTATTAATGTTTGTATATTATAATGTATATTATTTACATATTAAAATAATAATGTGTTAAATATATAAAAAAATATATTAAGTTAAATATATTTATTCAATTAAGTAATATATATATATATATATATATATTAAATTTTTCATATTAAAAGTGAAAAATCATCACAGCTCAATTGATTAAAGGTACATATGATGATATGTACTTATGAGATGACATATCTACTAACATGGTAGTCATTGGACTCATAAAAAAATAAAATTATAAAATAAATTAGTAATGAAAGTTTATAGTTAGTGATAAATATTTTCCATCATTAAATTAGTGATGGATCATATTTAAAATTAGTGACGTATTTTACTTATTAGTGACGGATTTATCCATCACTAATTTCATTCTTTAGCAATGTTTGAGATTTAATTCTTTTTAAATATCATATAATAAAATTTCTTATAACCGTTCAATTGTTACCATGTCAAGTGACACATTTATTGAATGAGTAAATTTGTTTGACTCACTGAATCCAAATCCAACACAAAAATAAGAGGCATATTATCAAACTCAAAAAAAACCTCTCGCAAGCTGAGAAAGGCGGTTGATTTGGAGCATATATTTTAGAACCGGTAATTCAGGTGGGTCGGGTTTATTCGAGTTGGGCTCAATTTGGGCCAGGCTTATTTGGATCGGGCTTAAAGAATCATACTCTTTCTAAAAAGCCCATATAGTCAAGTTCGGCCCTAACACCTTCAAGCTTATTCGGGCTAGCCCGAATACCCGAAATTTTTTTAAAAATATTTTTTATTTTTTAATCAATTTTAATTTTTAAATAATTTTATTAAGCAAAAATATTATTTTAACTTGAAAGAAATAAAAAAATAATAACTTATTAACTTTGTAGTTAAGTACTTAAGTAGCTCTGTTACTGTTTTGTTATATTATGTGCAATTCATTCATGAATGTTTCCTTTACTTGTAAATTGATGTATTGTTTATTTAAATATTTCCCTTATCATGGTCATATAAAAATTTATATATTTTAATTGAATCATATTATTTTAGTTATGATCAAGTTAATCTCAATTCAACTACGGTTAGACCACTAATTTAAAATTATTATCCCGATTAGTTCAAAGTTTTTAACAACTATTAGATAAACTGTACTTTTCATTTTTTTTAAGAATATGAGAAAATAGCCATCATTATATTATATAAAATAAAATAATTTAATTATGGGTAAAATACTATTTTTTTAAATTTTTTTTAACCTTTTATATTGTTTAAGTCTTATATATAAAGGATATTTATTTTAGTTCATTCTTAATTTTTAACTAAGTTTGACGTGGATGATAATCAAATAATTATCTAAAAATATTAGTTTATTTATTATGTTTGTTTAATAATAGAGCCAAATTTGTACATGTCCAAATTTTATTTTTAAAATTATTTTTAATTTAAAATTAATTATCTTATTTTATAAAAAATAGAAAATATAATTTTTTTGGACAAGAAAATGGTGTATATGACTCAATTTTTCTAAAAAAAAAAGATGAGCCTTAAAATATAAAATTAAATAAAATATATTTTAATTATTATTTTCAAATATTTTATTTGATTAAAAATTATATAAATAGGAAAATATAAATATTTTTATTTTTTAGAATAACTATAATAATACACTCAAATATATGGTATTTTAAAATAAAATGATATAAAACTTAAAAAATAATTAATATTTATTATATTATATATATTTTTAAAAATGTATTTTTTCTATTCGGGTATTCGAGCTAAGCCCGAACCTGATCGAGCTTGGCTCGAATTTTCTTAGGCCTATTTGGACCGTCCGAATAGGTCCGAATAATAAAAAATATTATTTTTTCATGCTTGGGCTTAAATTTTTTGGACGGGTTCAAATTGGCCCGTCGGGTTTAACTCAAATTCTTAGCTCTAAAATATTTAATATTTATCTTAGTTGAAAATAGATCATTTACAGTCATGGGGTTGGAGAGGAGCAGACGTAAGAATGTGCATATATGATTTATGTATTGGGTTTATAATTATAATTTCTTTGTTTATTTTTTTATATACTTTTAATGTTGGAATATTCATAAAATATTTATGTTCATATTTTTAATCTTTTAATTTTATATAAGGTTTTAATTTGATCATTCAATTTTATAATGTATTTTTTTAATCCTTTAACTCTCATATCATTAGTTTAAATGATTATTTTTGTGTCAAACTTTATTATTTTAAAAAAAATTAAACTTATTATATTAATATTTAAGAATTTTTGTCAATATTAAAAAGTTCAATATAAAAATGCATTGGTATAAAACTAATAGTGATGGGGTTAAATAACTAAAAAAACACTTTACAAAGTTAGGGATTAAAATGAATCATTGTGTAAAATTAAAGTATTAAATATATACCTTAGCCAATATTTGCATATTGTAAATTTACCTTAATAAGTTATTGAACTCCACACAACTTAGCCTTTTACGATTTTTTATGAACTATAATAAATGGATGACAGAAATAAGTCCATTTAAGCATAGACCCAAACTACATTGTTTTGGATTAAAATGTAAATTCAGAGTTCATAAAAGAATTGGATTGTAAGCCCATGTTTGTATATCAGACTTGGGTTGAGCTGCCTTTGGGCTTGAAGTCCCTTGATTTATACTATACCCAAAACAGAAGAAACAGTATCCTATAGATAAATATATATATATATATATATCCTATAAAACTTTGCATAAAAAAAATTTACATATTCATTCTATAAACCTGTCTCTCCTTCCTCGCTTTTGTTCTGTTGTTGTTTTGTATTGATTTGTCCTTTTCCTTCTTTCGTAAATTTCAAGCATCATTTGAATTAGGTTTCTGGCATTTGAAATTTTAAAATAATAGACTTTGATAACTGTCGGTGCTACTAGTCAACTCACGGGTTTTTCCAAAAAAAAAAATCAATACAAAAAGATTAAATTTCAAATGATCTCTTCCCTTCAATGCGTCATTGACCATAAGATAATTATGGATTGTACAATATATATATTTATATTACCCCTAAAACAATAATTTTGTCACTTTCTTGGCCATGGTTCTTGTTTCTCCCTCCTTTAATTTCATTTAAATAAATGTTGGGTTTAGAATAAATTTGTTTTTGAAAGTTTTCCAACAAGTGTTGCTGGTATTTTTAACTTTTGATGGGCACTATATTATCTAAAAAGTTTAAAAAAGAATGTAATGTTATCCTATAATAATGTTTAACTAATATTAATTATTAGTTAAGAATCTTAACTGGGTTAAATGGCAATTTTATTTTAAAAAGTTCTTTTAAAAGAGAAACTAATATTTTAAACTTTTAACTAATAATGTAATGTTTTTGTGCTATCAATTTTTAATTAATACATTTAATTTCAACCATTAAAGTTGATATCCAAGGATGGGAAAGATGTATAGGAGAAAGGTAGGAGGAGGGATTGATATTTCCTTTCCAAAATAATAATAAAAATATTATGCAAGTTGAGTATCAGAGTTTACCATATTCATGACAAACCTCATGAATCGAATAGGATGTAAAAAAGTACTCATAGACTACTTACTAAATATTTGTATTGAGAATTAAATACAAATCTATACTTATTAATGGAATTAATAAACTTTTAGGAACACATTCACTACTCTATTCTTCTAATAACAACGCTCACCTTTCATTTAGATGGAAGAAAAAAATGTCATAGAGAAATTTAAAAATTATTATAAGAAAAAGCTTCTAAAAAGAGTAAAAAATTTCTTATTTTTAAAAATTTCTCTTCTAAATTTTCTTTGTTTCCTATTTTCTTTCCATCCAAACCAATCCTCAGTTTTGGATTTTACATAACATAGAGAAATTTATTTTGGCTATGGGGATGCATGCATAAGAAAGTCTACTTTTTTTGGGTAGACATGGTCATCAGGAGGAATAAAATAAAAAAAAAACAGATTATCAGAAAAACACATTAATTAATTCCAATTAACAGAATTCAGGTTAATACACTGTACACAGGGTCGTAAGACCTCTTCACTAGGCTATGTTCTGACAAATTTTATCAAATGGTTTCTCTGAAAGGAAGCAATAATCATATTTCTATTGCCCCTCTAATGCTTCTGCAATTTTTTTCCCTTTTGTTTGAATCTTTATGTAGTGCAGCCAAAAGAGGCATGCATAATTGGGTTCAATAAAGAAAATTGGGGTTATGATGGGATCCACTAGTTAAGTATCACTACATATAAATACACACACGCTCTTTCGGTTAAATACTATAAAATATTTTTAATCGAATTACACTTTTAATACATTACTTAACTATCTTTAAAATTACATACTTTTTATGTTTATCTTTATTTAATATGTTATCTAAATTAAAAAAAATCATATTAATTACACTTCTTATTGAAGGTATTTTTGAAAAAACTTCATTAATTGCACCTTGAGAAATAAAAAAATGTCTTACTTTTTTCATTAAAAAATGTAAGATATTTTTAAAGAGTTAGATATTTAAAAATGTAAGGTATTTTTAATCTTTTGAGGTATAATCATTGTCTTTTTTTTTTTCAAAAGTGTCCTTATTAATGAATGGCTTTATATTTATTATCGAGTGTTTAATAGGAATAAATATAAAAAGATAGGGTTAGTTTGAAAGTAGATAATTACTTTATTAGAAGTGAGATTCTGTTAAAAATGCCTTACATTTTTAAATAGAGAGAGTATGTTTTTTTAACATCTCACTTTATGAAAAAATGTTTTATATTTTTGAATGGAGGGAAAGAAGTATATATACAAAATACAATATGAAATTCTAAATAATTGAAATTTTTGGGAAAATAGTCATATAAAATAAATAGTCAACTTATTAAATTCAGACCATTTAAATATGATGTAGATAATTTAGGTTACATGTTCCACTGTATATTATAGTGACAGAGGGATTTCAAATTCGTGTCCAATGTGCTATGCTTGAGCTATGTTTGCATCAGAAAATTTCTAAATAATTTTACCGTAGTTGTTAGATTAGATATATTGAGATTGTTACTCAACGTCAATAATCAAAACAAAATCATTATTTTTACTTTTGAATTATTAAATTCCCCATCTTCTCAATTGCAAGTAGAGAATCAAACAAATTAATTACCACATATCTTTCCTACATTTCACATATTTGCATATTTGAAACTAAAAAACACAAGTATTTTGAATCTCAGATTAACGGTTACATTAATTAGGCTTCAAGTTCTTTGTTTTCATAATCATTATTTTCCACCAAAAGAAAACAAATAAAATGTTGAAATTCCATACTTGTTGCTTGATCCCTTGTCTCCAAACCACTGATGAATAATTAATGAGTGCTAAGAGAAAATAGTAAATTAATAATGGATTTAGATTTATTGACTGACCTAAGCTCACTCACTCATTAAGTGTTTTACCTAACATGATAACAACCATATTTAGATGAATAGAATGGCTATAAGAGATTTTTTTTTTTCATACAATAAGTACTAAAAAAAACATCAAGTCTCAAGTTTTTGGAAAAGGACATGATATATTTGAAGAGTACTTTAATTGTAAGAATTTTTTAAATTTTTAAATAAAATATATTTTAATAATTTTTAAGTATTAATAAAATCTAATAGTTATAATTGAAACACTCATTGAGTGAGTAAATTTAAATAACTCACTAAATCTAAGTTCATAATCAAGTGGTAGGAATAAGTATGAAATTAAAATAATCTCCTTCGTATAATAAAAAATAAAATAAAATAAAATAAAATAAAATAAAATAATCTCCTTCAAATGTATTTGACTGAAATAGTCTAACAAGTCCATGCAAACTTGGCTTCTTCTTCCACTAGGCATATAACACAAACACAAACTTGGACAATACAAAAAGAAAAGGAATAAAATGGACAAACCTCAAGTCACAAAAAAAAAAAAAAGGGAACTGAAAGTAGGGTTATTGCTTTCATGGGAACTTTTGACCATCTTCCATATCAGTCTCTGATTTGATTCTGTTTCATTTTTTTTCTTTATAATTAGAAAAGCTTTTATTTAAGTTGATTCCTTCTTCTAGATCAAACAGAAACTAATAAACTACACCATGTCAGAGATGAATCTAACTTGCTCATCAATATATTACCCCGTGAGCTCTTATATAGCATATGAACTAGGGCTTAAGAATAAGAGGGACTAAAATTAACATGCATATATAATATATGCTAGGTTTATTTAAATCTTGAGGGAGCAAAAATACATATAATATTTATGCACTTCTATACAAAATGAAAAGCTTAAGACTTTAGGGACTTAAATCTCTACGTTTGAGATTCATAAATTTTGTGAAGTTGTTTTCTTTTAATATTTTCCCTCATTTGAAAATGTTTTATAATTAAAATATAATTTTTTATTTTTCTTTTTTAACAAAAAGGAAAACTTCATAATATTAATCGATTTTCAACTTTAGAAGATTCATTCCTAGGCTTAAAAAGGCCATAGCCCTCTAGTCCCTCATCTCTCTCCTCCAAACATTCTTCATTAAAAAGTTGGTAAGAGGAATAGATTAATTATTCATCATTCAATAGTATAAATTATATTAGAAAAGGTTCATTCTCATAACTCATTTCGTATTTGCCCCTTTGCAGGTACTACTATTATATATATATGAATTGTTTATTGTTAGAAAAGATAGGAAATAAAATGAATTAAAAAAATAAAATAAAAATGAATTAAATTATCTTTTCACTTATAGGAATTATGATAAAACCTATTTACAACAAATATGAGAATTACTATACCCTTCACAAATTTCATAATGTTAATTTTTATCCTCATAAACTAAATTATCATTTTCTCTCATAGACATTATTGATTCATCTTCCTTACACGCTTGAATCATTTTATTTTTTTTTTCTTTTATTTGATTTCCTTAATTCATTTATTCCCCTCCTTTTCAGAACCAAACGGACCTATGATAGGGTCCTTCTTATGCCTTCTCTTCTTTTCAAGTTTATGTCCAATTCTATGACCGAAAGGGAACAATACTCTAACTTCATTATCTTGAAAGGAACTCCTACTCTAACTTCATCAAAAGCTCTAATTTCTGGTGACATTATTGTAGATGAGAAAGTTGACATCTCTTTGAGTACAATAAAGTAAAGGAGAATTTTAATAAAGACTTCTTAATTATACTTATTTAAATTTAAAATTTAAAATTTTAAAATTTCATTACAGTTCAAGAGTATTGATTTGATATTAAATTTATAATAAAAATGATAAAATCGCTCTTCATTTAAATTAATATTAGAACTACCTCATTTCACTTGTTAATTACTTTACTTTACTTGTTCATTTATTCATAGAATGTTGTTAATTGTCTGACTTCACTTATTCATATTTTTGGAATAAAATCACTTAAAATCTAGCAATGAACAGAAATCCTTAAGCCAATGAAGAACATGTAATATAGGAATTAACAAATTGTTTTAAGATAATTTAAATACTTAAAATGAAAACAAATTAAGTAGGGTAATTAACAACATTCTGTAAATAAATTAACAAGTAAAGTCTAACAATGAATAAGTGAAGTAGGAAAGTATTGATATTAATTTAAATGAAAGGTAATTTATCATTTTTTTTTCAAAAATTTAATATAAAATTAGTGTCCTTGGATACTGCAGTATAATTTCAGAAACTTAAGGACATTGAATTTAAATAAGTATGTTCAAGGGGTCTATATTGAAATTCTCCCATAAAGTAATCCAATTGAGTTATATTTCCGCTATATTTAGTTCATACTTAGTGACCATTTATATGCAACTTTCACTGTACATATACGAGAATTAATTAATTAATGAACAGAACCTATCAATTTTTTTTTTAAAAGGAGTCTTGCACTATAAGCTCAGCATGAAGTTTCAAATTATATACACTCAGACGCATTGGATGCTTAATACATTAATTATATATTGTGTGTCATGGAAGGGTTTTTGAATGTGCTTTCTTAGTTTAATTTATTGGATTCCATTTGTTTTTGAGAGTGTGTCTTTGGGAAATCCAATGAGATTAATAAATTTTAGGAAGTCTCAATCCTCATTTTTGAATTCAAAACGCATGATGGGTAGGCGTCGCCATCATCACTGAAGTGTTGTAGGAATTTGGAACTAAAGATATTGTTGAACAAATTATAAGGTTGCATGTTTGAATTTATATGTATGTATGTATGGGAATGAAAAGAGTGAACCAAGAACACACACACATATATAAATATAAGGGTTAAATGAAAAAAATATTTTGAAATTTTTTTTTAGAGGTGCTTGACATCCTAAATTTTTTTTAAAGTATTTTTGTTGCGAAAGTTTTAAAAAGAAAGTATCTTCATCCCATTGTTAAATATAAAAAATGTTGATTGTTAAACTGAAGTTTAACTAATAATATTTTTTTAGATTTTTTTCTCTTTTCTTCTGTGTTTAGTCTTCAATTTCATTTTCTAATGAATTCTTTAACTTTTCTTCTTCTAAACAATGAAAACAAAAATCAAAAAAATGCAAAAATAAATGAGAAAAAAATTATAAATACCCCGATAAAACTTTAATTAACTGCCAATATTTTTCACATTTAATGGTGGAACAAAATGCTCCAAAAAAAAATTTAGAATACTAGCCGCTTCTGGAAAAAAAATTTCAAGATATTTTTACCATTTAATCCTATATATAATGGCATTTTAATTTGATGAGGATTTTCTGGGGGTGATTGGTATATCAAAAAATTATTTGACCACCACCATCACAATGAGCAGCCAGAGAATGCAACTGTATCATTGCGATACAGTTTTCTGGATTTATTTATTATTTATTTGAATTTATATGCATGTATGGGGATGAAAAGAGTGAACCAAGAAAACACGCACGTATATTTTGGCATTTTAATTTGATGAGGAATTTCGGGGTGTGATTGGTATATCAAAAAAATTATTTGACCACCACCTATCTCAATGAGTAGTCAGAGAATGCAATTTATCATTGCAATACAGTTTTCTGGATTTATTTATTCTTTATTTTCAATCTCAAGGCATGACCTTGACTGTGCTTTAAGAGGAGATTACCCGAGACATTGTTATTTTAATTGTATTTTATAATTTATATTATCCGTCTGAATTGTTTACTGTAATAATTCAAATATATGAAGATAGTTTTACTTAACATTAATTGGTTTTAGGATAAAAAATTAGACTATGTATACACCATACTTTAATGTTCATGGAATAATCTAAGATGAGTCATAATATAATAACTTATGAATAGCAGATTCATTATAAATTTTACATTATATTTACACACACACTTAATGATAAATGCATGCAATTTCACTGCAGGTCATGTTAAGCCTACATTAAATTTGTAAAATTAAGGAGGGTGTCATAAATCTTAGATAGCTTGTATGAACTTCCGAAATGCACACTTAAAATACATTCCATTTTACATTAATTAATTTTAAGAAAGAATATGTATAATTCAAAGAAATTCAGAAAATGACAATTCTAAAATCTTGAACACACAATATTATAATCCATATACCTATTAAATATAATATAAAATCTATGGGAAGCCTCAGTTTTCATGCTTCATAAACTGGACAACTCATTTCAAACTTCTTGAAAAGTATCGTTTTATTAAGATAATGATACATAGTAACAAATTATTGATGATATTAAATTTACCTTTGGTTTTAGATACAATATCATCTTTTTTGTGGGGATTGAAACAAAAATGTTGAGATGAGTTAGATCATAAGGACCTATCAGGATCAAAATATACCCCTAAATTCAAAAAGTGCATACAAATAGATGTATTACAGATTGCCATCAACAAGATTCTCATACCAAAAATAGGATTTGATCCCACAATTTTATAGGTTATGAGCAAAATTCTTATTAATTAGATCAACTTTTATTAATACTATAGTATTATCTTTATCATCCCTTTTGCATGTTCTCATCTTATATAACATGAGCATAATTTGAAGATGCATGGATTAGGTTGTTAATTATATTATGAAGATGGACCTGATACACCATGTTATCTATACTTCATCCAATAAAAATATGATATTTAGATGAGATCAAATATAAGTTGATTATGCAATTAATAATAATAGAGAGAAATAGTGCAAGAAATTAAATAGATATTTTATTCTAAAAATAAAGTTATTAAAATAATAACTCATAAATTTTGTTTAATTGAATTGATGCAATTATATTCGATAGAGGCAAAGAGTATAGATGATGTAGTTTACTGAATCTATGAATTTTCTAAATAAACGTGATGATGATGGCATTGTAATGTAAGAAATCTCAAAAGGGGCACAGAAAAAAGAAGGAAAGAATAGGAATACAAGGCATAGGATTCCGAACTTTTTTTTAAAAAAAAAAACTTTTTCTTTGGAAAGTGAGCGCGTGTGTTGTAGAAAAAGAAGAGGAAAAAAGAAAGTGAAGTGCGAAAATTCAGTCCCTTAAAAAGGTTGCTGTAATCTCTGAAGGATATGGGAATCCCAAGTAGTCCACATAACAAAGCTTATGTAGCATGACAAGACATATATATATATATATATATTTATAATATTATCATGAGCACCAAATTCTGTAATTCCTAGATGTGGGGCCGTTTACTTCTCTCTCACTTTCATTTTTTTCTCACTACAATAAAATTGAAAATTAAGGGTTTTTTAAATATTAATCTTTTAATCATATATAGAAGATAATTTATGTCAATTATCAGTATAATGGATATATATATATATATATATAAAGATCAAATAAGTCTGGCTCTATAAATGAACTTTTAATTAATTTAGTATATCTTATCATTAATATTGTTTTGTTTAATTTCTTAAAAAGCCTCAGTTTGTCTTTTCATTATTCTATCTTCATTAATTCACATATAATAACTATTTTAATATCAAATTGGTTAAGTTGAAAATTTTATATGGTACCTATATTTTATTTTATATATATATATATATATGAAACTTTTTGAGCATAATAAATATATATATATATATATATATGTAGTAGTGAATATAGGTGTTTACTTTAATTTATGGATGAAAATTGAATGAAGCACTAGCATAAGAATTATTTTGATGAACAGAGAGGATTAAATTATAATGTTAACAATATATCTAAAAAAAGAAATTAAAGAACTGAAAAGTCGAAAACAAAGATAGCTAGGCTTAATTATTTTTTACATATGTTATAATTTAAGTATAATATCTAAAATTAATTACTTGAAGCATGCAAAAGTGTACACATTTTTACTCTGTACTTTATTGTGAATTTGTGATCATAAAATAATAAAGTTCATTTGTACTCTTAGTTTTTTAGTTGATGTGCACTTATTGTCATAAATTCAGACTTTACACGCAGAGTTTAAAATTAAAAAACACACTGTTTTCTAGTCTTCTTTTTATTTGGACCATCTTGTCGATCCCTTTATTCATTGATTTGGCAAAAAGGGAATTATGAGAGGGAGCGTTCAACAAAAAACACATAATCTCGTCCTTTTAGAAAGAGAAAAATTTTTTAAAAAAAAAAAAAAGTAAGTAACCATATGATTATTATCTTGTGGTGAATGCATGGCTATTTACATATCGAACTTCAAAAAGAACAAAGCACAAACAACAAGACAATAAAATATATGACATGTACTTAGCAAAAAAATTAAACACAGCTTGAAAAGTTAGTTCACCAAATGAACTTGTCCCCTCCTATCACATTACTTTTACTTGTTCGTCATATGATTTATGAAAATTACATATATGAATTTAATTTATCTAGTCTTATTTAGGATAGAAAGAGATAAAGTTTTTTGATCCTATTTATAAATTAAGTTCTTAAATTTTTATTATAAATTTTTTCTTTTACCTTCCATTGAATATTATGAAGAGAAATATGTTATTAAAATATGTTCATTTAATAGGTTAAAGTTAAAAACTTATTAAATTTTAAGATAGAGTTAATAAGTTTTAAAGTTTTTTTTGATATTAGAAAAATATGTTGGAAGTAACTTACATATAAGATCAGAAGAGTATGTTATACTATTCATAATTAAGATATTTATATAGAGGTAAATGAAAGTTAGCATGCATGCGTGCGTGTGATGTATTTTGTCTAAAGCAATTTTTTCTTAAATGTATTCTTCGTATATTTCCTAGCTTATCAAGCAATCTCCAAGCTAAATAACTTTCTCTAATAAATAAATTTTATTGAGGATAAACTTAAAATTTTAAAAGCATTAATTGATTTAATTTGAATTTCTTAATTTATTTAAAGTTTTAAACAAGTTTTTATTATAAAAAACTAGGCTAGAGTATATGTTTGATTCTCTAATTTTATATAAGATTTCAATTTAGTCTCTTAATTTTATAAAATATTTTTTTAGTCTTCTCATCCTAATAATGTTAGTTTAAAATATTTAATTTTTATACTAATCATCATTATTTTTTAAAAAATAAACTTAATAAGTTAATATTTGATAATATTTTGTCATATTTTGTCAGTATTTAAATATTTAATATGAAAAAATATTGTTAATAAAATTAATGATATTAGGGTTAAAGAATTAAAGTTATATTTTATAAAATTAAAAGACTAAAATAAAATCTTATGTAAAGTAAAAAGACTAAGTGCACACTTTAAATTTAAAAAAAAAAAACCTAAAGTAATTCATGTTCCAGAAGGATTGTTTATGTTCAACTTTTAATTTTGTAACTAATACATATATAAGACATTGTTAAGGGGCATTTTGCAACAAATATATCTGTGTGCACAATTTGAGTCATGAAAATTGCTGTAACCTTGGTGAGCCTTTAATATTTGGATTCAAACTCACCCTTTTTCCCCACAAAAATGCTTTTAGAATAAAGTTAAGATCAAATTTAAGTCTTTTTAGCTTCAACGCGCTTAATTTGTAGTCTTTCTCTGTCAAGCATGATATTGTTTTGATCTCACTCCCTTTTATATTTATCTTTTCCTACTTTATTTCCAATTGTCTTTTGATTTTGTTTTGCTATTAGAAGAGGAATACTAGAAATGATTGCTTAGCCTATTTTAGAGAAGAATATGCACAGATCGATATTCTGAATTATCAACCTCTATCACTTTTCACCTGTGAAAGGGATAATTAATAATGATTTGGTGATATGTATTTGGACATTATTAATGAAAACAAATTGAAGCCAAAGGGGGAAAAAAAAGCAAAGCTTTAATTCATGAGCTCCCGTAAATCAAATTAATTTCAATTTTATGTTTGAAAGGTCAAAAGTTCATCAAAGGGGCGATTCACTTTCACATTTTCAGCCTTGGCACTATTTCATATTAATATCCAAATACATATGCACACACACGTACGTGCTTGCTAAGATTGTGTTCGTATTTTTGTTAAGAGTCAGGTGATGAACACTGAAATCATTTCCATATACTCTCCTGTTAAAAAAATATAATATATTTTTTTAACATTTTAAGGTGTAATTAATATATTTTTTTAAAAAATTCCTTAATAAATAAATCACATTATATCTAGCTATGTTTAAGTGAAATACTCTATTAAATAAAGTTAAATATAAAAAATGGCATTAATTCGGAAACGGTAATTTAATTAAAAATGCCTTGTGTGCGTGCGTGTGTGTCCTTGTGAAATTATAAAAGCTAACCACAATTCAAACCTCTGATGACAGATTTTTGAGTAATTGTGATCATAATAACAAGTAGTGAAAATTCATTATTTTTTAAATAATTAAAAATTTGGATAAATTAAATTATGAGACATAAATCATACTAGAGCCAACAACTAGGACAAAATATGTTAGACTGTCACTGCTATATACTCCCTCTCTTTTATGTTATAAGAGAAACTGTTTTATACTTCCTCTATTTTAAATTATAAAATACTTTTAGACAAAATCTCACATATCAATAAAGCTCATTAAATAATTTACAACTTTAATTTTTCAAGACAAATATATAAATTTTTAAAAATGCCCTTCATTTAATACTATATTAATAAAAGAATATTAAAGAAAGAGAATATATGGTAAGGGTAATATTAAAAAAGTATAATTAATGAAACCTTATTTTTGTCAAAATATCTTATATTTTGAAATGTTAAATCTTTCCTAAAAGTGTTTTATAATTTAGGATGGAGGAAGTATTTCATTTTTTATAAGCAAAATTACAAACTTAAGAAGCATATACTTTGTTGGCCAAAAAAAAAAAGGAAAGCATTTATTATTATTTTTAAATTAACCCTCATAAATTCAAAGTTTATTTTCATAAGACATGTTTCATTAATTACTAGAATAGTTCAGGCTAATTTTTTTTTAAATTTTAGACATAATTATTATATTTAACTAATTTTATTAAAAATTTGCTTATGTTTTAATATAGAGGGAGTATGAAAGAATATTAGATTTAATAAATTGGTGTTAATTAGAGATCACCTGCTCATTGAATTTTTAGATTCTAATCAATGATTCTATTAATTTTCCCTTTTTGTTAAGAATAGAGTTTGGATTGGTTAAAGAAATTAAAAGCCCACACTAATTAAACTTGACGTAAACGATAGAGGCTCCCGTAAATTAATTAAATAAATGGTTGAAAATTTGAATCCCAATATTTATGTATTTTTCAATTTAGATTGGAAAAGATATATCCATTAATTGCTCTTAATACTGCAGGAAAGATATTCTTTAGTACCAGCGAAGTTTACTCATTATTCTTTACCCAAAAAAAAAAAAAGAGTAAAAACCCACGTTTTGTCTATGTTGTTAGTTTGTACGTATAATTGTGTTTTAAGGTTCTTCCCTAATTTATGGCAAAAGGGTTGGGGTCATATGACGCGCCGAAATTGATTCGGTGGCGGAGCGGGTTGACAGCGTAACATAATGACGAAATTTATTTTTCTTTTGTAATTTTTAAGTTATAATTAAAAATGGCCCCCCCAGCATATCTAATCTAACATCAATCAATTAATCTCTTTGGGAACTTGGACCTCCTCCTTCATCAATTAATCTTCTTTAACCTTCATAATTTTGTGTTTGAAATGTTCAGATCATAATTAGGGTCAATCACATTCACATTATAAATAATCTCTCTCTCCTATACACACACATATATACCCCATCCATCCTTATATATAAAATACTTTTAATCAAATCATGCAAACTAATTTAAATAAAATCTGAATATCTTTTTTAAAATAAATTAATGAGAGACTTATTTTTTTTATTTTTCTAATTTAATAAGGATATAATTGTTAATTTATTAAAAAATATACTAACATTCCCATATATTTAGAGACAAATTTTTTTTATAAGACTTCTTATATATAGAGACGAAGAGAATATATATATACAAATGTGTTTTTTTTTTGTAGATATATAAGTGTGATTTTATTATAAAAAAGTATGATTTTATTTTACCTATGATATTTTTCTAGGCTTAATTAAGTAATTACATATCAATTGAATTGCACTGCCTCATCACTCGTGCTTTGAAATTCAAACTTTGGACCTAATATTTATGTTATACTTTTATAAGATATATATATATATATATATATTTTACCTTCACTTTAAAATTTATACTTTAGCTAAAGTATATCTTGGACATCTAATTTCATATTAGGTCTCAATTTAATCTTTTTATTTTACAAAGTATCTTTTCAATCATCTAACTCTAATATTATTAATTTTATATGATTATCTTTTGTTCCATTCATTGTTATTTTTAAAAATAAAATTTAATATGTCAATATTTAAAAATATTTTGTAAATATTTAAAACTTACATATACTTTTTTTTTTGTTGATGAAACTAACCATCTTAAATCGTTATAGGATTGAAAAATATTTATAAAATAAAAAAATTAAAATGAAATATTGTATAAAAACTAAAAGATTAAAAGTGCACTTTAATCTTTATATTTTTATAGTATATAATTTTAACTGAATATCAATTGAATATTTGTGTTATACTTTGGACCAAATATTATATGACACTAAATTATAAAATTATTGATTGTATGTTATACTTTTTATAAGACAACTTGAATAAAAATTGTTAGAGAATAAAATTAGTTGTTAATATTGTAATTAGTTAGATATGGATAAGACTAAATCATCTCCTATAATATTTAGATATTTCTCATATATTCCTTATATGTGTAACATTTGTATTGGTTCTATTGTGCAATTTATAACAATGAAGGGAGCCAGACTCATTTATTTAGTTATTGAGCATTTACGTTTTCCTATGCATGTCTAATTTTCAATCTTGGTATCAGAGCATAGTAAATTCTTTTTGCTTACATTCACCATGTCATCTTCTTCATCTACTAGTGGTGTTAACTCCAATACCACTTCTACCATTATTGTGACCATTGTGTCTAAAACTAACCCCTGTGCAATAGCCAGATAACCTAGATCAAGTTGGAGTAAGGCAATTATCTTTTTTTAGGAATCCATTATACTACCTTTGATTGAAGGGAACAAGTTGGAATTGCACGTGAATGGTGCTGGTTACTCTCCATCTCCTATTATAATGGATGCCACTATTGTATTTACTAAAACTCATGATGATTGGAATGCGGTGGACAGAATGCTTGTCGGCTGGCTCAAAAATGTGATGAGCATGGATGTAGGCACTTAACTTCTTCATTGTCACACAATATAAGAACTCTAGGATGGAGCTAAAGCTCTTACATCTGCCTCTACAAGAAGCCTGTGTTATGGTTTTTAAAGCAGAACTATAGAGGACTTGTAAGAATGGCCTTCGTATAGAGGATTATTTAGCTACGCTACAAACTCTCTTAGACCAATGAGCTATGGCTAGTGACCTAATTTCTACCAATGATCTCATTACTCAAGCTTTAAATGGCTTAAATGCATATTCTAATGTTATTGTTGTGAAACTCATTGATATCCCTAACCTTACCTAGATTGATCTTTAGGCTTCTCTATTAACTTTTGAAAGTAGACTTGAAAAGTTGAACACATTTTCTAGCCTAATGATTTAGCCCTCCATTAATATGGCACAAGGTGATTCTTTGCAGAATTTATGGCATGGCAGCTGAGGCTATCATGGAAATTGTGGTCAAGGATGAAGTTCTTATGGCCGAGGAAGACCTATTTTCTTCTTATGTCAACAACCTGGTCATGTGGTAGCATAGTTCGATCATCGGCATGATAAAAATTTCTCACCATCATTTGATTATGGGTCTCCTCAGGCTTATTATGCTTCTCCTCATAGTGTTAATGACTCGGCATGGTATATGGATAGTAGTGCTAACTATCACATTACACTATTACTGAACACTTGAATAAGTCCTAATCTATGGGTAAGACTCATCTTCTTTCTTGTATAGGTGAGAAAATACCTATTCGTGCTATTGGTTCCTATACTTTTCCTTGTGCTTCTACAGTTAACATCTTAAAAATGTTATTGTTGTTCTAAATGCTACTAAGAATTTGATTAGTATTCATAAATTGATAGAGGACAATATGGTGGATGTTTTATTCATCAATTCTAGGTGTCTTGTGAAGGACGAGGTGATAGGGGGCAGTGCTAATGCACAAGAAACTACGCCAAGGAATGTACCTAATGCTTCATCATTCACCTAAAGTTGCTGTAGCAACACAAGTTGAAGCTCATTTTCCAATTCCTGAAGCTAATGCTAGTTCGATAAATTTTGATTTTCTTAGTTGGCATCATAAATTAGGAAATACAGGTGATCGGATCTTGAAACAATTTTTTACTAATTGTAATTTGAAAATTGCAATTAATGAAAAAAGTATTTGTGAAGCTTGCCAAATAGGAAAATCCAAGCATTTACCATTTATACATTCTTCTCATGTGTTGTCTCCTCTTGGTTTGATTCACACTAATTTATGGGGGCCATCTCCAGTTCAATCCATTCATGGACATAGATTTTATATTCATTTTGTGGATGATTTCAATAGGTATACATGGTTATATCCACTCAAACATAAAAGGGAAGCTGTTATTGCCTTTAAGCATTTTAAAGCACTTATTGAGAATCAATTTAGTTGCGAGATTAAGAATATCCAATGTGATATGGGAACTGAATATAAACCATTCATGTCAATTGCTCAAGAAAGTGGTATTAATATGAGATATCTTTGTCCATACACTTCATAACAAATTGGACGAGCAGAGAGGATGCATATGCATATTGTGAAAATAGGTCTCATGCTTCTTGCACAAGCTCATATGCCTCTTATTAGGTTGAGGCTTTTCACATTGTAGTATTTTAATTAATCAAATGCCAACTCCAGTTTTCTAGAACAAGGCACCTCTATTTAAGCTTTACAAAATAGAGCTTGATTATAAATCTCTTCAACCTTTTGGATGTGCTTGTTATCCATTTTTGAAGCCTTATAATGATCATAAGGTCTGATATCATAGCAAAAAATGTGTCTTTCTCAATTACACTTCACAACAAAAGGGCTATAAATACTTAAGTTCAATTGGGCAAATATATGTCTCTTGGCATGTTGTTTTTGACTCTTCTATTTTCTTTTTGCCATAGGATTCCTTAATAAAAAATATGATTGTTCTGTGGAGTTACTACCTTTTGTGATGTCAAAAAATGTGGAAGAATTGTCACTTGATATACCTTCTAAACATGTGGTCCTATCACCTTTGGGTATTCATCCTTTTGAGTTTTTGGACTTAATAGTCCCTACTATTGTGTCTTCCTAATTTTCCTCGCCATCCACTACTCCAGCCAATATCTCTGCACGTGAGGTCTATAACACTCACCAAATGGTTACTCGAGTTAAGCATGGGATTTTTAAGCCCAAATACCCATTTGTTAGGCTTTTATCTTTAGAAGACCTGATTTCACTTGAAATAGCAGCCGAGCCTCATTCAGTGTAAGAAGCCTTAACAGAATCTCACTGGCAGTGAGATATGGAAGAAGAATTTGAGGTGCTCACACAAAATTAAACCTGGTGCTTGGTTCTACCTTCCCCTTCTAAAAAAGTGATCAATCGCTAGTGGGTTTTCAAAACAAAGTTCAAACCTAACAATTCTGTTCTTAAACATAGGGCAAGATTAGTGGCTAAAGGGTTTCAACAACCCTTGGCTTCAATTATGGTGGAACGTTCAATCCTATCATGAAGACGACAACCATTCACATTGTTCTCATAATAGTTATGACTTTCATATGGGAGGTTGATTAATTAGATATCAATAATGCATATTTGAGCCGATTTATGCAAGAAGTATTTATGAGCCAACCTGATGGATTTATTGATTTAAAACAACCTAACCATATTTGCAAACTCTTTAAAGTGATCTATGGATTGAAATAAACGCCTTGTGCCTAGTATGAAAGATTACAACTCACTTTATTAAATGGGGTTTTTCTTAATTCTCAAAGTGATACCTCCCTATTTATGCTTAGAACTAGTGGTTTGACTATGTTTATTTTGATATATGTTGATTATATATTGGTGATTGGTAACAATTCTGAATACTTGAGATCCTTTGTTCAGAAATTAAACAATCTATTTTCTCTTAAGGATTTGGGTTCTGTTCATTATTTTCTAGGAATAGAAGTGGCTTGAACTAACTCTGAAATTTATTTAAGTCAAGCTAAATATGTTCTTGATCTTCTAAGATATTTTGGTATGCTTGACTTTGCACCAATTGCCACACCAATGGTTATTGGTAGACAATTCTCAATTTCTGATGGAACCCCCTTGAATGATGCCACCACTTATTGACAAGCTATAGATGCTTTGCAATATCTCACTACCATTAGACCAAACATTGCCTTTTCTATTAATAAGTTGAGTCAATTTATGTCAAAACTCACTGATGTTCATTTTCAAGGTGTTAAATGAATCCTAAGATATCTCAAACGTACTTATAGTCTTAGGTTATATATCAAACCTTTTCAAAGAATTGAACTTAATGCATTCACCGATTCTATAAATATAGATGATAGAAAGTCCTTAGCTGGCTTTTGTGTATACTTAGGTGACACTTAGGTCACTTGGGCATCTCGAAAACAAAGAGTAGTGTCTAGGTCCAGTACTAAGTCTAAGTATAGGGCTTTAGTTGATACTATTGCTAAAGTAAATTGGTTATGCTCAATGTTATATGAACTTGGTTGTGCTCCTCAATGTCCACCTACAGTGTGATGTGACAATCTCAGCATAAAAGCTTTAGCAGCTAATCCTGTACAACACACTCGAATGAAACATATTGAGATGGATCTATACTTTGTTAGAGATCAAGTTCTTGCAGGCACTCTTGATGTTTGATACATTCCATCACATAGTCAAGTGGCGGATTGTTTAACCAAAGCTCTTGCTCCTTCATAGTTTATTACTTGTCGTAATAGACTTGGACTTCTCATCACCCCCTCTCATTTGAGGGAGAATGTTAGAGAATAAAATTAGTTGTTAATATTGTAATTATTTAACTATGGATAAGATTGAATCACCTCCTATATTGTATAGATATTTCTCATATATTCCTTGTATATGTGTAACATTTGTATTGGTTCTATTATGCTATTTATATCAATGAAGGGAGCTAGACTCATTTATCTTGTTATTGAGCATTTGTGTTTTCCTGTGTCTGATTTTCAATCTAAAATTATTACATTATTTAAATTTAAATTATATTGTCAATATATTTAAATATAACTATATTTTTATCCCATGCATTTTCAATTTGAATGGAGAAATGTAAACATCATATTTTGTCCGGGCTTCCAGACGTAAATTAAAAATAAATTAAAATCCCAATAGAATTGAGTAAATTAAATAAATACAATAAAAAAGGAAAAATAGGATTTTATAAAAAAATTTAAATAAAATAATATCTTCATAATTTAAAAGGAGTTTCTTTCCTTTTTTGTGGCCTTCAAATCCCCACAATTATGGTCCTATCAAATTAAATGCGATAATTTGAATAAGAAATAATGAAGAAAAGTCAAACTAGGATTTGCCTTGATATGCTTGATTTTGTCTTTAAGAGGAAAAATACTAGTTGGTGTCTATAAAAAGGATAGCAAAAAAGGAGAGAGGAAAAGAAAAAAGTTTTTTGGGGGAGGAGGCACAGATTTGAGGCCATAAGGGAGAGAAAAATTGAAGAAAAAGGCAAATGAGAGATAGGAAAATTGAGTTAAGAAAAGACGCATGAATGAAAAAGTGTGAAGAGTGTGAGTGAAATAAAAAGAGCTACCGTAGGCTATAAAGGGAAGAATGATAAAATCTCACTATTGCTTGCCTCTCACCTAATGCAAAGCCACCCCAAAAATTGCCATTCGAGTCTAACAAATTGTGGGGTGATATTTTTTTATTTGTCTACTTTCATCTTGCGATGTAATGCTTGTGCTTATGTTTATTTTTTTATTTCTTTTTTCCCTTCTCTTTTGCATTTTTTCCTTTCTTCTTTTTTTTTTCTTTTAATGGTTCAATTACATGGCCAACGATTCAAGAAAAAAAATTTACGTAGCCAATGATGATAACATTCTTGCCACTTATTCTCCTTTTCTTTTTCTTTTTTTTCCCTTCCTTCTTTTCATGTTCTTCTTGGCATTTTTTTTATGACAGTAGAGGCATCCCTATATTTGACTGGCCAATAATTAATTATGCTCAAAACACACTGATGGATCTATGGTTGATCTTCCTCAATTTCCTTTATTTTATTCTATAAAACAAAAAATTATTGTTTGTTAGGTTTTCATGGGTGATACTAAATCACTATGGATCTATAAAAGCATTAAACAAAATACCGTGAATGATACTAAGTTATTGTAGGTAAAACATAATAGAATTGTTGGCATATTTTAGGTTATATCATAAGCGATATTAAATCACTGTGGATTTTTAAAAAAATACCAAATGAAATGCCGTAAATGATATTAAGTCATATCAAGTAAAAATAACAAATTTGTTGGTATATTTTAGGTTATGCCATGAGTGATACTAAGGAACCTTGGATCTTTAAAAATGTCTATCCAAATCTCCTTATTAAAATACTTTCTAGAAAATTATTCTTGAAAATTCCTTTTATTCCTTTAGGATTTGCCATGAGTGATACTAAATCACCGTGTGCACTTAGAGTGTCAATCAGGGAACTGTGAGTGATACTAAATCATTGCAAGTTCCAATACTGATTATTTTTCTCTTACCTAAAAGTACTTCCTTGGAACAAATTATTATTTAAAACAAATAAGTATAATAATATAACCCAAAATATTAGTCTTTTCAGTAAATAAACTAATTAAAAGAGTTAAAAATAACAATATTTTGAACTACATGGACTTTGATCCCCATCAAAGGGTACGTAGGCCTTAGGTTTTGATCCTAGGTCAAGTCCTCTCATGTAAATAAATAATTTATTTTCCTCTATTTTTTTATCTTTTTTTCATGTGGAATAAAAGGTAATTAAGATATTATTAAAATGTCAATTAATTTATGCAATCAACTTAGGGTAACCGTTCTTATGAACAAGTGTCGTGAGGTGCCTAACACTTTTTCCACATACAACATACTCCCAAGCCCTTTTCGCAGACTATCTTTTTTCATTATACAGTTTTTCAAGGTTTTCCTTTTTGGTGGTGACTCTCATTTTCCTACATTTATTGACCTTCCCTCATCAGGGAGATCACGATCCAGGTGCGACAAGGAAAATGAAAAAAAAAAACTTTTTAATGAATTTTTAATATGAATAAAATTCAAAGAAAAGAGAAAACAAAATTAATTAAAAATTTTAAACCACAATTCTTCTTATTTTTTTTTAAATTGAACTTATTAAAATCTCTCATGCCCTCCATTCCTCTAATCAATAAGGATAAAATTGATGAGTTAAATATTTAGTAATTATTTATTTGATAATTTTACAATAAATGATAGTGATTATACAATACAAAATAAGATTGTATACATCATTTAGCTAATATCAAGGTAGTATAAGAAGAGAACAAAAAATAAAATTTTATAAGTAACTACAAATCTAAGAGAGTACGTGTCAAATTCTTGGAGCTGAATAAAAAATCTTATAAAATTAAATGTTTAAATGTTGTGTTTTTGATAAAAAAAAATTATTCTTTAATTAAATTAGAAAACCAAATTGCAAATCAAAGTAGTGGTAGTTGTGAATTTTAGAACGTATGGTGTAAATTTGTAAGTTTATAATTTTGTTAAAAGATCAGTTAAAGATCCAAGGGGCTTCCTTTATATTTTGAAATTTGTTGAGACTTTAAGAAAGCACTCTATTTGGTCAGAACCTAGTTTGAAAACCTTCTCTCCCCCTTTACCTACTAGCAATTAGCTCTTATCCCTTGGGATAAATTGTCCCTTTGAGACATAAGTGTCATTCTCCCATACTTATTTTATTGAAAAACATAATATCCTATTACATATTTTAATAAAAATATGATATAAAAATTAAATATTATTGATTTTTTAAAAATAGATATTTTTAATTGCAACATTATTTATATTTGTTGGCTTGTTTTAGGATTCGGGTTTGGAGCATTGTGTCTCTTGAGAGTTTGCTAGGCATGCTGGAGAGCTGCTTAACAATTGTCTTTTACATAATTCTCATGACACTATTACAAAATTGAAGTATTTTGAGGATGAAGATTTCATGAAGCTCTTTGTTGATGATTATATAGGTATTGATGGAAGAAGTAGCTATGGTGGAATATTGCGAGATGCTTGAAACAGTTAGATTTATGGTTTTAGCTCTAAGCATATAGTTGTATTGCTTGTTGTTGTGGAGCTGATTAGCATCATGCAAGGAATGCATCTCTGATGGGAACGTGGCCTTTACATAATTGTTGTGTTCTTTAATTTTCTAGAAGCCATTAATTTAGTTATTGGAGGTTGTGATTGTAATTATCCTTTTACAGACATAGTTGAGGAAGTGAAAAGCTTCCTCCTTAGAGATGGTCATGTCATTTTTAACTATGTTTATCACAAACAAAATATGGATGCAAATTCTTTAGCTAGGTTTTATCACACCATGGAGACAAGTTTTTGCCTCTTTGATCATCATCCGTTTACAAGTTCAAAAGTGGAAGATGATGAAAGAGGATAGTTTTTTGTGTTTTGATGGGTCTTTTGTACCATCTATGTTTCTTTAATGGATTTTTTATTATTATTCAAAAAGTAGATCAAATGATTATGTAGGTTCCCAAAGTTCTTTATGGCAATTTCCTTAGAGTTCCAAAGCTAAACAACAAAATAAGGGTATGTTAAAGAATGTACGAGGATTGATTGCATTACTGAGGAGTAAGTACAATTGATGCTTCGTTAAATAGAGAGAGAAAGCGGTGTAAATAGCCTAGAAAGTCTAAGTTGTGATAAAAGAGAGGGTCGTGCTAGGTGTCTTGGGATGATGTTGAGTCAATTGTCTGAGTTTTTGCACTGGACAAGTTGATTTGAATACATTGAGTTTACAAAGTTGTCGAGAGAGCCTTAATCATATGCTCGTTGCCTTTTATAAAGAAAGGCAATGGCTGACTCTTTTAAATTAAAATTTCAATGCCAAGGCGAGTTGGTAACTATCCATGCTATTAAAGCATTGTGGGTGTGCATCATCGTGGGAGAGTGGTGAGACTTAGTGCTCTACTTTATTCGAGAAGTTAGGAGAGTATTAGGATTGAGTCGCTAAGCCTTTGAAACATAGAATTCCATTTAACTTTCATAAGGCAGATTAGCACAAGGCTTTATCCTATTTTAATCTAATTTAGGCCTTGCCATTTGTGACCTTCAAAGCTCAATGCGCTAAATCTGGTTTCAAACAATTCACCCCTAGTGCATGACGTTTCTGTGCTAAAAGAAGGCAATGTCTATGCATGCTTTTGAGTTATTCATATGTCACAGGCCATGTGCCACGTTTAGGTGTGGGTAATGGTTACTTTGCACACATTCTTGGACCATAATCATCACATCCTCATTGTGTTCCATTTGCTTAGGCTTGCAAGGCTTGATTTAAACCTTGATTACTCCCTTCACTTTACTCTTTACCCAATCCTTGAGCTCTTTACTTTTGAAAAATTTCTTCAACTTCCCCTATTGTCGACTACTATGGCTTCTGCTTCATTTGCCATCAACAAGGTAAGCCGACCCTTCTCTTGTTTACTTAGGGTTTAAGCATCACCTAGGGTTTGTATTGAGTTATGATCCTTCTTCCATTGTGTGATTTCTAGGGTTTGAATGCTCTTTCGCATGTCCACTCTTATGTCTAGTTTGAGTAAGTATCTGTACTCTTGAAAATTTTTGTTTCTCTTATCTTGTTGAGCAAGCCATTAATTCTAGCTATATAAGAGACTTTTGAATTGAATCCCTTAGTACTCTATTTTGTCTAGGTTTGAACCTTATTCTTTTGCCCCAACTAACTTGGGAGGTTTGTTGTACTTGTTCCTACACTCTTCTTCTAAGCTGCCATATCCTTTCCTTTGATTAGGCCAAGGGAGTGTATTTTTGCCAAGACTATAGAAGAGCCCCCTATGTTAGGGAAGATGAAATGCTAGCCTAAAAACAATATTGACAACCATTAGGTTCCCTAGGTGAACTGCCTCCATAAGTGACACTGGTGATTCTTGACTTGATCGAGCTAAGTTGTACCCTAACAATTGAAGATCCTTTACTTATGAAGACTTCAGATTATGGCCTAAGAAACACTCATGCTTTGTCTTTCCTTTTGATATAATGATGATTACCCTTTGGGACATATTTCTCTTAATCAGCTTACCAATCCTGACCCTTCCTACTGTTGGATATAAAATGTGACGACCCAACACTCCCTCACAAGCTTCTACTTAAAAATTAGACATTGGGTACTAGGTCCTTACTTGCACTACTTTAAATAGGACACTGCTCCCACCATCAAGGAACATGTGTATTTCTTATAGGTCTTTGTAAGTAAGTATATTTTTTTGTCCCCTTTGTGGGAGACCTACCACAAATTTATTCCCTTTGGCCTAATCATTATCCATAGGGCTCCCTTTTGCATTGGGCACCATGCTGCTAGGTTCTCTGTATTATGCAATACGGATCATCTCATGAGCCAAGAAGCCTTTTGTTAGGTTACCTAGAGGTTTACGGTTCCTGCAACTGTGGGGCCTAGCATATCTCCTTGAGCTTCTCCCAACACCACCTGCCTATTCGCATGGCTCCGTGGGAAGCATCCTTGCTAGGCTTCCCAGGGATGCCAAAAAGGATCCTTTGACCACAATTCTCTCCCTCATGCACAAAAGTTGCTTGCGGCATACCTTCTTGTTTGTTGAAGGCCGCTTCCTTCTAACACGGTTCTAAAAAGCTCTTGAAGAGCAAGATTTCAAGCAGCTTCGCGCTACTCTATTTCTGACATATACTAACCATTGATGCACAAGGGTCGAAACTTTAAAGCTGACCTCCTATGTAGAGAACTACTTGCCTCAATTTGAAGCTTGGCAGTTAGGGCTTGGAGTTTGCATCCCTAGTAAACATGTCATGGGATATTATAGAGACCATCAATATTGAGCCTTTAATTTGAGGAGGACTTATGACGACACTTGTTATGTGAAGGTGGACTCTCCGAGTGTGTTCTTCTCCGGTTGGTGGCACACAATATTCTGCCATCATCCACGGGTCTTTTAGTAAGTTCCCTCATTGTTTAATCTTCTATTAATGTTAAACTTGGCAGGATTTACTTGGACCGAATAGTATATGACACTGAATTATAAAATTATTGATTGTATGTTATACTTTTATTTGAAAACTTAAATAAAAATTCTTATTATTTTAAGTTTAATTTTGTTACTAACCTGTTTTAATATATTTTTTTTTTTTTGCGAGACTTTTTCCCTCCCTCCCTCCCTCTCTCTATTTTTTTAACCAATTTTTTTTTTACTCTCTTTTTTTCCCTTCTCTACCTGTACCCATCAAGATATACGGAATCATCATATCATAATCATTACATAAAGTACAAAAGAAAAAAAAAATCCCCACATAATAAACAGTGTAATCCACAGTATAATTAAGTTGTCAATCATATTCAAAAGTTAAAAAGATATCAATGCAGAAGTGTACAAGCATTAAACCACAGCGAAAGAAACAAAAACATCAAACAATCAAATTGCCAAAGATTATGATCTATATCAACGCGTCTAAGATCTACTTTTATCATTCCGTAAGCTCCTTATGCATCATAACAAATAGAAAATGGAAAAGAAGAGGACTTAGAGCTTTTAGGGTCAAGACAACTAAAGATGACCTAAATATTAAATCACAAATTCATGGCACCATGCAAGCAACGAATTAGCAAGCTACGATTACTTTTTTTTTAGCTTCTCCTTTTTTGAAATTTAACTGGATATAATATATAATTTTATATACTAAATTACATATAATGAAGAGGCGTGGCCATCATTAGCCATGATCATAAATAATATATACTTCCTTAGTCTCTCTTTATAGAGTGTTTTCTAAAAATTTATTGCATCCTTAAATATAAAAGGTGTCATGATATTTTTGAGTAATTAGATAATTTTGCTCTAATCTTGTCCTAAAAAGGAAGGATATATTAATTGTATGATTAATCCTTCACCAACCATGATATTAATTGCAATATTATTAGTGACAAACTTGGACTATTATTGTGATTTTATGTGATTCCAACAAAATAATAATTTTTTATTAATATGCAATATTCAGTTAAAAATACATTATATAGAGGGACAGAGAGAGTATATTTTTATGAGTCTCACATCATGACCCTCACAATTCACAAATAAAGTGAGGTTTAAAAAGCTAATGTTTTAGGATGATGGGCTTTCCTTTTGAACTTGTATCTTGTGCTCATAACATATATCTTCAAATTAAATATCTTGATATATATATATATATATATATTTATATATACTCCCTCCATTTTTATATAAAAAAAAAATTGTATCATACAGTTTGAAAAAGTTGGTTAACTATAATAATTATGTTTAAAAATAAAATAACTAGTGTTAATCAATATAAGCATACATTAATTATTTTTCATTAATGTAAATTATGAGAGGTAATTTTAAAAATTTATAATAAATTCTTATTAGAATTGGTGATTTTTATTATAAAAAATACAAGTCAAAAGTGATAATTTCTATAACAATAAAAAAATAGAGGGGGTATATGAATAATAGTTGCATTTTTTTATAAAATAAATTATGAAACACCAATTAGAGTGGCATCAAGTGAAGGAGTACTTTAAAATAACTTCAATCTCAATTGCTGGAGGTGTGTATGGAAAAATATTATTTGTAAAAGAACAACCTCTTAAATGAAACTTACATTGCTTGGGGGATTAGTCTCACGGCTACTAACTGTGGGAATATCTTGGACAATATATATATATATATATATATTTGAATATAAATTAGTCAATATAGTTCCACATGGATATCACTACAAATAATAATAATAATAATAATAATAATAATAATAATAATTTGGCCATGCACATTACACCAAAGCTTTTTCATAGGGTTCCACTCCACAGGGTCCGTCTTCTTCTGGGACATCTTCGTCTTTGATGGCTGCTTGAGGGACAAAATAACAACAACCATCCCTCTTTATAATTATGTGTGTGTGTGTGTCTCTCTCTCTCTATATATATATATATATTATATTGTTTTCCTTTAGCAGATTCTGTCTTCAAAAGCATCTCACCACTTCATATATAATACATACCTCATAGAGCTTCTTTGTTTATCATTTTTTCTTTCTCTCTGATCTCTTTACCTCTTCTACTTCACCATATTTAATTTACACAAAGATATGAAGGGGAAAAGACTTATTTTTATGTCTTTATATAGAATAATATATCTCGTCTTATTATTATAACATCGCGTGTTTTTAATCAAATTACACGTTAAAAAAATAGTTAAAATTATTTCATGCTTATAATTTTAAAAAAAGTGTCATAATAACATTTTAAAATTATCCTTCATTGATTTTTTTTAGCGGCCATCCTCAAATTAAATATACCTTTTTTTTCAAATAAGAGAGAGAGATAGTTATAATTATGAAGAGAGTGCATTTGGTAATAAAAAAATTAATAATATTTTATAGATTTTGTACATAGTCTTATATTGTATTAAAGATCTTGAAAAGCTTCTAAAAATGTTTTACAAATAGAATCGAAAATCTATAGCAATTTTTTGGGTTAAGTACCAAGTGAAAAGAACTTTAGAAGATTTGAATGCAGTGGGTGACACAAATATTCTGATTTGATGAGTGTCTCAAATAACACAATAAAAATTTTTAATTTTTTAATTAAATTTCTGTCAAAAAATTTTCTATATGATCTTAGAAAGCACCAAATTTCACCTCTTAGATCATATTGCAATTAGATTTAGCTGTTCTAAATTTTTAGAGAGAATAGCGTACATGAGGAGTGTTACAATCATAAGGTTGTTTTGAATATTTTTTTAAATATATCCTAATAATTTTCAAGCATTAATAAAATTCAACAAATATAATTTATTCACTCATTGAAATAGTGAGTTTATGCCACTTTTTGGATACATATCCCCATGGGGGTGTTGGTGCTTAATTGACTAATAAGGTCTTCTTTGGTGGGAAAATTTGGGGTGAGAAGATAAAAAAGAGCTAGAATAAGATGTGTTCATTACGTAGTTTTCTCTTTCTTTGGTCCTTTTTTTTTTTTTCATGATTAATACTGAAGTAGCTAGATTAGGTGTCGGATCCTTTTTTGGACTTTCTACGTGGCACGTGGTTGTCTCAGGAACCAACTTGGGGAAGATTTAATATAGGTCCCACGCTTATAGCTTGTGACACTGATATAAATTGAATAAATAATATGAAGGCTAATCTACCGCTCCTCATATTATAATATAGTAAGTCATTTTTTAAAAATGTTACTTAATTTAAAATATAGGACGTGAGTAGATATTATATATATTAATCATATATTTTATTAAAAATAATTTAAATAAGTCAAATATTATATTTATTACTGTTAAAGTTACAATTTAAAATAAAGATTTTAACCAAATTTTTTTAAAAACATAAATTAATTAATAATAAATTATATTATAATCCAAATGAAATATTTACTTATATTTTGTACATGATTTTATCTGTTGCAAAGTTTTATTTGAATAACTTTCAAAAGTGCACACATGTGGGTGTAGTGGAACTTTAATTATGACTTGTTTTGGCCACTATGCTCGGGCTTAATTTGGACTATCGTAAGTATTTAATACACAAATATTTAAGGGTAACGAATACACTTTTTTTTTTGGGTTAAATGCCTTTAAATTTGTTGTTTTTAAAACAAACATACACACATTTCCATTGTTTTTATAATCTTTTCAATTAGGTATGCTTTATATATAATAATAATAGTCAATCGAACTCCTAACACATTTGTAATGCTATATTTATATTATAATTAAAATGTACTATTTCCATTATTTTAATTATGTTCCTATATTATATTTATGCTCCCTAATTTTAACTAAAATGTTATTATATATCTTCTCTTGATGAAATATAAGGATTTGCAATTTCCTTTTCTAAAATTTCATTTTTTTTTATGTTTAAATAAAATCCTTCTTTTGTATGCCAAGAGGGTTCCAAGTTCCAACATTCTAAATTTACATGTTATCTATTATTAATCAATATATGCCGCCTTTGTCAAGGTACGATGCCATCATTTGATAATCAAGTCAAGCTAATTTATCAGATTGAAATTCGAATAATTTAAAAAATGTTGTGCATTTAACCTAATTATTATACTAAAAATTCAAAAAATGATTAATTAAATAATTCAATCTTTTTTGTTGAACAAGAATATATTTAATTTTAAAAATATTTTAGAAAATACATGTAAATTAATTTAAACAATTAAAATAATCAACCAAAAGTTTTGTTTTTACTGCTAGTATAAAAATAAATCAAACTCTTCTAACTTATTTCATATCAACTTTATTGTTATATATATATATATATATATACTCTCTCCGTTCAAAAATGTAAGTCATTTTTAATCGAATCGCACTCTCTAATAAATTAGTTAACTACTTTCAAACTAATTCTATATTTTCATATTTATTCCTATTAAACACCCTACAATAAATATAAAGTCATTATCAATAGAGACACTTTTGAAAAAAAAAGCAATTATTACACCTCAAAAAACTAAAAATGCTTTACATTTTTTAACATTTAACTTCTCAAAAAATATATTATATCTTTGAACGGAGGAAGCATATATTAATCTTAATATTTTAAATGTTACTTTATACATCAATTACCAATTAATTAAAATAGTATATAATTTTATTATATACTCTTTCCAATGACAAATAACTAAGTTTCTAAAGTTAAGAAAAGCAGTTACCCCTAAATATACTACAACAAAAATAGTTTTTTTTTTTGCAAAAATATCCCCAATTAAATGTTAGAAATTTTACCTTTTTACCAATTTATTATCTGAAGAGCAGCTTATATTTTTTTTATTTTCTTTTTTTTTTATTTTTGAAACCGTAGATAGGCTATCATCCATAGCTGTTAGCAATATTGCTGTGATACCAAAGCATGCCACTGAGATTATTAATGATTTCAACTTTGTCTACGTTTCTTCACCATCATCATTGATATTCATTACTTATATATATAGAGAATTCCTAATATAAACCTAAGAGCCTTTGTCATTTGGAGTTATGAAATTGTGAGTTTAAGTTCTAAGCTGTCTTTACAGACCACTTCATTCTTCTTTAGCTTATCAAGGCATCTGCAGGTGGGTTATAAATGTGAGCTTTACTCTCCTTATTTTTATATATAAAAGAAAATAATTGTATCAAACAGTTTTAAAAAATTGGTTAACATTAATAATTGTATCTGAAAATTAGAAAAAAGGCTATAATATCCTTGTATTTAATCAAAACAAAACTGCATTAATTGTTTCTTATGAATGAAAATTATGAATTTATAAAGGGTAATTGAAGAAAATTATAATCTACTTATTAAAATATGTGATTTTGTTTATAATTAAAAACAAAACAACTAGTGGTAGTTTTTTTTTTATATATAAAAATGGAGGCAGTATCTCTTTATTTCTCTCCTTTACCTCTACTTGGATGTAAAACTTGGGCATGCATTCTTCTTTTTATTCTTAGGTCGCATTTGGATTGGCAAATTTAGATTTGAATTTAAAATTTAAAATCTTACATTTTAAATTTTACATTTAAAATCTATATATTTATAAATATTTTAATTAATAGGTCTAAGGTCCAATTTTACCCATGTACTTATTTTTTAGGAGTGTTGGGCACACTATACTCTTAAATGAGGTAATTTTATCCTTAAATTATTTTTTTAAGGGGTCAAAAACCCCTCTATTAATGAATGGTCAACTCTGCCATTATATGCTGACGTGGCATATGCATGGGGTCCATGAATAGTAAAAAGTAATACTCAAACCATTTTTTTATATTAATTTTTCCTGAACTCTTTTTTCAAGAGCGTTGAGTACTTCTAAAGTTTTTTTCTAGGAGGAAGGGGTACTTTGAAGTCTTATTAAAGAATTTAATAAATATTACTAAAATATTAAATATTTTTATATTTAATAATTTAAATATTATTATTTATAAATATTCATTCAAAATTTATAAATTACTTTTAAATATTAATAACTCAAACTAGTATTTTATAAATTTATAGATGACTTTTTATTTTTTATATATCAATCTTTGATTTTCTTTTCAAGATAGTGTCCAAATCGTTATGCTTTTTGTGCGTGTCGGAACTTATTTATATTTTTAATATTGGGTAAGTTTTTTAATTTTTTTAGTCAACTAATAGTTTTCTTCTAAAATATTACACTATCCAAATTTAATACTCTTTGTATGTTGCAGTGTTAGGAGTAAATTAAAAATATGACAGTTGAGACCAACAAAATGACAACAAAAATGTTTATTGAAAAGATATCGCTTATTTCATTAATGTAGTATAAAAAAAGTTACTTAACAAGAAAATAAAATGGAGAGATGAGAAGTAAAAAATCTCTTCGTTAATTTGAAGGTTTATTCCCTTCATTTTTAATACAAAATTACAAAATATTAAAAATATTAAAATATTAAATTGGGTGGTGTAATGTTTTAAATAATAATACATAAGTTATTAAATATTAAATTACTTAATATTTTAATAATATTTATTAAATGGGTTAAGGGTCAAAAATATCTTTGAAGTGTATGCAAAAGGTCACAAATGACCCTAAAGTCAATTATGAGTTATTTATATCCCTAAACCTTAAAGATTTTTTGCTCAATTATCCTGCCTCTTTTTCCATCCTTTCTTTTCGTTAGTAGGCCCACATTTGAATTTTTTAATATTTTTATTATTAAATATTACATAGTGGGTTCCACCAATTTTTTTATAATATAAAAAATTCTTCTCTCTCTCCCCTCCACTTTATTTCTCTCTCTCCCTTCTCCCTCCCTTTGGTAGCTTTGTTATAAAAAATCCTTCACCAATTCAAACTTCTTCAAGTGTCACAAACAACACCATCATAGTGAAGGGTCTATCGCATTAGAGTATGGTAGCTTCCCACCTTCCTCTAACTTCATGTTCATTACTCTTGTCTTTAACACGTCTATCGAGTTCACCACTAATTGTAGTTCTAAAGCTTCCATTGTATTTGTTTCAATAATAACCTGTCGGCATGATAACCATAGTCCCAAGCAAGCTTCATAGCATGTCATTCTCAATCTTGTCTCTTCCTCTGTTTCCTCTTTCTCCTCTAACAAGGATCTCCAATAGTCACTAAGTCTAGTTTCACCCTCTCTCTTCTCCTCACTTTCTCTCTCCTCCATTCCCTCTCTTCCACATTGAGCATGCTTGACATTCAAGCCTAACTCCCTTGAACCTTAGCCTATCTCTATTTTTGAAGGAAAAAAATAGGGGAGAACAGAGCACACTGAAAGGGAGAATGATAATGCATGCAGGGTTTGAATGTCAAGCATGCAGGGTCCTTCACGTGTGATGGAAGAAGAAAGTTGGTATAAACATATTATGTGTACTTGGAAGCTTAGGTTGATTTAAGAAGAAGTAAAGATGCTTGACTTGAGTATGTTGAAGTGGATGCTATTATATATAGTCATATGTTTTATGTGAGAGAGAGAGAGAGAGAGAGTGGTATTCTTTGTAACATCCTAAATTTCTTAATCCTGAGATTAGTGGTTAATCGAGAGTAAAGTAATAATTAGTGTGGGATTTAGATGATTACTTGATAATTTGACTCATTGGGATGTTGTGTGACTAGGTACGGGTAAAAGGAGTGTGTTTCAAGTTAAAGCAAGTGCGTATGGTGAGAATAAATCTTACTGTGCCACACATCGCGGCTTGTGCTGCATGCATCACAGTGCATGGACTAGAAAATGCCTTCATAAATTGTGAAATTTTAAAAATTTCTGAAGAGTGAAATTTAGAAACACATGAGAGGAGTAGAGAAGAAGGGTTGAGAAGTTAGAGCAAGCCATTTCAAGTCATTGAAAGGTGCTTCTAATCGATTACTTGTCAGGTAAGCTACGTATAACTCTTACTTTCCATTCTACACAAATTTTTTCTAAAAATGAGTTATAGGAAAATTGAATCGGTGGAATTTGAGAGGTTTGATTCTTGCCTAATAGTAACAAAAAGGTTTTCAAAAGTTAAATTAGAGCTTTGCGGTTGGTTTAAAACTAAAAAGTAGAGCTTTGAACTAGTAGGCTCAATTTGGCCTTTTAAAAGAGAAAATTTAGGGCAAAAATATGGTTTGAGTGAAATGAGACTGGTTAAGGTGATGTAAAGTAGTAATCGAGTAGTAATGGACTTGGAATGAACAAATGAAAAAGAGTTTACAAATGAATATAGCCCTAGGTAGTAAATATGAGTTTTTGGTCAAAATGGACCAAATGACTAAAATGTGCTAAATGTGTTTAGATTGGCATATTTGATGTGTGAGTAGAAAAAGGAAGCTTGTGATAAGCTATAGTGATTGTTGAAATTTACGGGCAACCTTTCTAGTGACAGAAGGGTTGAGGTAACTGAATAACTTTTTTTATTTGACTGTTTATTGTAACCTTGTTTGAATATGCTATGTAGTGCATGAACTTGTTTTGGATTAAGCATGATTTATAGCATTAATTATGTGAATGTTGCATGAAATTGCTTTTGATTAAATAAAAGCATTGAAATAGGTGTTTTTAAATGGTATGTTAATGTATATGCTATATGTGAGAAAATGTGTAAAGTGGTAATGAGGAATCTTAAATGGTTCGGAAAACATGATATAAGGGTGAGAGTTCACCTAAAAGGAAAGGTGGTAATAAGAACATATAGTATATTCTCCTTAGTGCCTGGCAGGGTGCGGTGTTGGAGAAAATACTCCTTAGTGCCTTATAAGATGCGGTGTTAGAGAAGATCTTCTTAATACCTATCGAGGTGCGGTGTTGGAGATGTGAGACTCCTTAGTGTCTATGTGATACAGTGTTGGAGTCAACGACACCCCATTGTGTGTATTAGGAAAAATCATAGTCGGTATATGCGTTAGAACATCTTTGACTAGATGATTCTATCACTATAAGTAAGCTCAAGGCCAATAAGAGTGTACATTAGTCTAAAGCGAGCCTATAGCTTTATGTCAGGGTGATTTGAAGGTTCGTTCGGTAGTGATTATGCTATGAGATGCTATGGAATGTTATATGAAAGTGGTGAAAAGTGGGAAATGAATATATGGTGTATGAATATAAATGGAAATGAGATATGTGATATAAATACTATTTTAATAAGATTTAAATGGTATACTATGCTTTACTTCCATATTGTTACATGTGATAGTCAATAGGAGTGGGTTCTTTTGTTACTGAGATTTTTATCTCACTCCTGTGGTTACATGTTTACAGGACCAAGTAGTGATCAAGGCAAGGGTAGAGAGTCTGGACCGGCTTGAGTTGTAAAGCTGTATATACTTTGAGATTGTGTAATGAACTAATAAACTTGTGTATATATGTGTAAATGAGTTGTTATAGGATTGCATGCATGATTTGAGTAGTTATTTTGTGAAATCTTAGCCCAATTATATGTATATGTGATAGAATGAATCAAGGGGCTCTGATTTGGTTATGCTTATGTTGAAGTTGTTGATTGTTAATGAATCTTAAGCCCAAGTGAGAAATCATGATGAAATGTGTAATTTGAGGCTAAGATTGAGTAATACATGTGTTATGAATGTGAATGTATATCCTTATGTTAGGAAAAAGGCCAAGTAGCCTATGTTGTGCCAATTATAGGTAAAGTGCATAAATATGTTAAATGTAAAAATTAACCGTAGAAGGGTCAAATTTCAATATATGTGTATGATTGTGATATAATATGGTCAATTAGGTGTATTAGATCCTTTTGAACTTGATTCAAGGCCTTGTATGGTCTAATGAAAGAAAAGGATTGATTTGATCACTTGGGTGTGCAATTTTTTTAGAAAAAATGACTTTTTGCACTTGGCTGTCCAAATTTTGATTGGACCATTAGATCGTGTTCAAACCTATCTCATTAGCTATCTTATGAGTTAAGCTTCATGTGGGCATTTAAATCACTCCAATTGGACATTGTATGTGAGAATGGCGCATTTTAGAAATTTGTCATTTTTACTATTAAAATGACAGCAAAAATTTAGACAGGCATGCCACGGTGCATAGTGACACGTGCTGTAGTGCATGACATAGAAAAGTTGAGTCTGTGGCTCTGTGTCACATGCCGCGACGCACGTACTGCACACAATGGTGCATAGACCAGTTCTTAACTTGATTTTGTGATATAAATGCAAGCAATAGAAAGGGGAATGTGTATAAGTTGTGTCCACTACACATTAGACAAACATGTGAATTGCTTTCGCTGTGTATTCTTTGATATGTTATGATTTGGGATGGTTTTTACAAAATAAGTCTTTTGCCAAAACTTTTCAAACAAAATATTTGATTACTGATTATTGTTTTTGAGGTGGTAATTCTATTAATCTTTTCTTGCATCTGAAGAATATAGGGGAGGGTTACATTCTTAACATGCTTAAGTTGGTGTGCTAGTATAGTCACTGAATTACACTTGCTACGGCCATTTCCCTATTAAGAAAGCATATTATGTGCTCATAAATTTGTTTTCCTTATTATATATAGAAAATTAAAACAAATCAAAACAAGTAAATATATAGGACATGAGAATTAATTTATTTGACAGTACTTAAAAGTCTTCAAAAATAGAATTTTTGACGTCAGAGGGAGGGAGGCCATTGGAAGTTGCAAAGAGAAGGGGACGGTAAAGAGAGGAAGAAGAGAGAGAGGGGAATATAAAAAAATTAATGTGAGACTTACAAACAATATTTTATAATAAAAATATTAAAAAAATATAAAGGTGGGACCCACACTAAACCAACGTTAGCCAAGTTAATGTTAGGGTGCTGGAAAATAGAATTTTTTACATTAAGGGATAAAAATGAGCCCAAGTTAAGTTTAGGGTACATGTTGATCTTTTGCATATAGTTGAGGGGTAAAATTAACTCTTAACCTTTATTAAATTTTATTTTAACAAGACTTTAGAGTGTCCAGTGCTTCTAAAAAAATACTTTAGGGAGCTTAGCACTCCAAAAAAAGAGTTCAAGGGTAAATAAACACTAAAGGACATAGTGAGAATCTTAGTATCACTATACATGAGCCTCACTCACATGCCATGCTAGTATATAATGACAGAGTTAAATGTTCATTTATAAAAGGGGTTTTTTGCCTTTTGAAAAATAATTCTGGAGTAAAATTTCCCTACTTAAGAATATAGAATGTCCAGCACTCTTAAAAAATAAGTACAAGGATAAAATTAAACCTTAACCTTAATCTTAATTAATAGATTGTTGAATTGAATAACTTCTACTGAGATAGTGCTTATTGAAGTGGAGAGATTTTTGCCTACTTTTTGGGGTATGAAAAATTTGTATATATGAGCGGAGGGAAAAATTTCTAAACTATATACTCTTTATGTGTTTATTAACATATGAGGCCACACATGTGAATATTAAAATGTGTGACCATTATTATAATTTAGCCAAAATAAAGTGGTCTACTTGAAAAATTTTCAAGGTTTAAGGAGTTTAATTGTCATGAAATTAATGTGTTGAGATTGGAATGATGTTCATAATTTGTTGAGGAGCTAGATTAAAAATATCACAAACTTAAGTTTATGAATAGGAGTGGTGGTCCTGGGTTAGGGATAATAAAAAGCTGGTCCTTTGACTATAAATTCAACCCTTTAGTTAAGTTTTCGCATTTACTTTTATCTCCTGAATTGATATGATGTTTTATTTAAGTTTATAAATTCAGTTGCAATCAATTCTATAGTTTGAATACAAGCCCGATTAATGACAAAAACTAATTTCAACATTTATTTATATCTAACCAGTTAAAGATTTATTTATTCATAGCACTGGTGTGATCAAAATTTTTTATTGTTACATTTGGTTTCATTTTTAATTTTAAGAATAATGCAACGTCACCCATTGTAGCTCCTTTTAATTAGCTGATCTTTCAACTAAAAAAAAATATATATGAATATAATTTTCCCTCTAATTTGTCCTAATTTGAAGGAGATTAATTAATTTATGCTAATGGCGGAGTTGCAGAGAAGATACTCTTGATCCCACAAAAAAAAAAAAAAACATGTATGTCGAATGGCTTGAATTTATCAAATTTAACATATATAAATTTGAAAAAGAACTTAATATGGAATTTTATCTATTGTTTTTGATAAAAGAGCACATTATGAATTGAGATAATGAAATTTTTAGTCTTTTAAATTTGTCTTCATTATCAATTTGAACCCTCTAGCTTTTTCTATTGAATTGGTTCCTTTAAGTTTGTCTCATTTATTCATTTAGCCCCTATTATTTAAAGAGAATGTAAACCTATTAAAATATACTAACTTAATAACATAATATTGATGGTGGCCATATAGATTAATAAAAAATGTAATTATTAAGATAGAAAAAAATAAGACTAAATTTTTTTTAAAATCAATAGAACAAAACTCAGTATAATGGATTAGATTGACAAAAAAAAAAAAACTGATTTGAAGAATAAATTTATTCTCATTTGGTTATATATACATGACAATTCATCAACATACTTTATACACATGATTAATCTGAGAGTTAATTTATATTTTAAAATTAAAAGGACTAAAGTGATAATTTATGAAAAAAAATAAGAGACTAGATTGATAAAAATTAAAATTAAGAAATGACATTGATAGCTGAAATAAATTTAAGGGACTTAAAGTTTCATTATTTCTTATTTATTTTTTTATAACTATCAAGTAATATCCATAACTGCCAACAAATTAAGATTTAAAAAATGTTAAGATCTAAATAGCATGGTATTGAAACTCGGACCGGACTGGCCGGGTCAACCGGAAACTGGTGACCCGATCCCTTGTCCGGTCTGGTTTACTCCTAAACTAGTGACGAAATAAACCGGTGTAACCCGATCAACCCGGTTCAACCCGGTTAACCCGGTGGGTTGATTGGGTTAACCGGGTTATTTTTTTTGAATTTTTTTTATTTTTTATTTTTAGAGTGCTAAATTTAGAAATAAGATAACAAAAAAAAGTAAAACTAAAGTCAAAAAATAAAAAATTAGAGATAGAGCACGCTATGTTCAATTCAGATTTTCAGACAGCATTTATTTCGGCCTTTCATCTGTGTCTCTCCTCTCTCACCCTAACCTAATCAGTGTCTCTTCTCTAGCTTAGTCTCTGTCTCTTCTTCAGGCTCTAGCTCTATCTCCATCTCTTCTCCAGCTATCTCTGTCTTTGCTATCTTCATCTCTTCTCCAACTTAGTCCCTAACTCTTCTCCAATTCTATTTCTATCTCTTCTCTAGACTTTTGAGATTGAAGAGTTGTAAGTGTAATGAATCATGATAGATATTTAAAATATTGTATTTTATTACTGTTAGACTTTTGAGTGGTTGAATTTAGTTGAATATTTTTATAATTAATATTTTTTATTTAAATTATATTATTTTAATCATGACCGGTTTGCCACCGGTTCAACCCCCGGTTCAACCCTAATTGAACCACTAACCCGTGACCCAGTGTCATAACCAGTTCAATGACCGGTCTGGTTTTACGTACCTTGCTAAATAGGGAATAACTCTTCTAGTATGGTTTTCCCTATTCATAAGGCTTCACTTTGAAATCTCTATAGGACCATGAGACTGAATTCTACATCCAGCTGGTGTTTCTCGTGGCTTGCAGGCAACTTCAAATGATCAGTTGATTTTCTGTTGGTTGGATGTCTTGAGTTTCTTGTTATGTTGGGATATAGTTAATTGAAATGTGTAACTTTGATTTCTATTAATGAAAAATAATTATTTCTGGCAAAAAAAAAATCTCATGAATTTCTCTAACAACCCAATTCTATGAGCTCCTAATCACAATATAGAAATTTGGGTCAATCCACTTAATTGAATTAGTAAATCATTAAACCGGTATCTTAATCAGTTTAATAAAATTCTATGATCTCCTAATCACAATATAGAAATTTGGGTCAATCCACTTTTGAATTAGTAAATCATTAAATCGGTATCTTAATCGGTTTAATAAAATGCTTTGTTTATGACCAATTTAATCACGACTTGCTCAATTTTATTATTAATTTTTGAATCAATATTTTGATTAGTTCAATAACTGGTTCGATTTTTATTATCTTACTTCAAACGCCAATGTACTGAAAATTAGATTAATTATTGAATCAGTTTGGATAATGTTTCAAGAGTTAATGGTCAAAATCATAGTTAAAATAGATCAAATTGGTTATAAATAAATTTTTTTATTAAACTAGTCAAAATATGATTTAGTGATTTTCTAGTTTACCTGGGCAGGTTGCTTAGATTTTTGTTCTATGCCTAAAACTAAATATTTTGAAGGACACTAACACATCCCTAATTGATAGTTTGATACCAATAATTTTGAATATCAACCAAGTTCCCAGGATATCATACTAATTAAAATTTTACAAACAGGGAAAAGATATTATACTTTCCCCCCATACAAATACAAAAACGAATTAGCATTAAACTTTTTCACGCACTGGTATGGTGAGTGAGCGTTTGGAGAGTAAAAGAAATTCACGTATGAAGCAAGAAAAAAACCCTACGCCTATTTATCTCCCAAAAAATTCAAATACCGACATTGCTGATGAATGATGATCACAAAGGCTGGGAATCCCATATTTCACACAACAAACCAAATACAAAGAGCTCTCTCTCTCTCTCTCTCTCTCTCTCTCACACACACACAAATTTTTTCAGTCCCACCTTCGTTTGTCTCTGAAACTATAAGCAAAAAGATGAAAAAGATAAATGAATCCCACGAGCAATTAATTATTTCAATGCGAAAACTGGGTTTTGATTGTGAGTCTTAGCTGGTCCGATCACGTACCTCCTTACGCCTCCTTAAAATTCACCAAAATTCAAACAAACCAGCTTCACCTATCCTTCTATCATCTACCTATATATACACACACGCACAGTTGCTAGTTGCTTTTGTTTTATTTATTTGTTCTGATATAATCATAAGGGTGTAGCTTTTCTATTTTGTGGAAACTGCGAAGTGGGCATTAGTCTTCGTCCCCATAATCCATGCCCCAATAAGATATACTATATTTCACTCTGCTGCACACAGTCATGGATTTCAGCGTTATATTCAAACTTCGTTTCATGCCCGCGCACTAACCTAACAATTAGTTGCTTTCAATTATTATTATTATTATTATTATTACTTTTGGTTCGTCTCTTTGCCTGTTTCTCTTTCCAATACTTGAGAGTGTGACCGTTTTAAAAAAGTTACAGTGAGAGAAGTAGAGAGAAGAAAGAGAAAGCAAATTAATAAGATGAGCCAGAGATGAGGAACAAACAGTTTTGCTAGGATTCTCTAAAAAGTGTGGTCTTCGTTCAATCTATCTCTACAGTTGATTTGTGTAGGCTTGCTCTTGCGAACGAGCCATTGAGTCTAACCCAGATAGCAGAATCTCAGACAGCATTCATAGCCGAGGTATTTGTCTGGTTGACAAGTTTGAACTTTCTTTTTTGGATATATTCCCAAGGCATTCATTTCAATCTTTAGATCTACGAAGCTTTTCGGTGTAATCAATTACATACCAATACGACAGCGAAATACTCCTCGGAGCTCTGAAAAATACGATTTTGATCCAACCCCATATCTCCTATTCTGATCCTTTCATGTTTGTTTAAATGCCCATTTAATATCTCTTGAAGTTTGACCATTAGATTGTGTTGTTTTTATTGTGGCTTTGATTACAGAGGACAGTGATTGAGATCAAAGAAGAGAGGTCTGAAAAGTTAGGATCCGAGGCCAATCCTTTGGAAGGTAATGCCTAATAGCGGCATTTTTCACTCAAATAGCTTTTGATAAGGTGGCTTTTGACGATCGAATTTATACTTATTACGGTTCCGTTTTGGAAAAAAAGAAACCAAATACAGTATCGGTGTAAAGGTGAATGAAAGATAAAGAAAAAGAAGGAAGAAGGGGCTCTCCTTTTGTTTTTTGTTTTTTGTTTTTGGTTTTTCCTTTTTTTTTTTGCTCGACAAATCATAAAACTTTAATATTATTATAAAGGGAAGAGGTGGCTTGGCTTTAGCATGCAAGTTGGCTCCTGCAAAAGGAAGGAGCGTCTCACCAGCATTAGAATAGAATAAACTTCTCTCAAAGCACAACATGCAAGATATGAAGCAGAGGCAGCATCAGCAAGACAAAGAAGAATCTAAGAAGAAGGAGCGTCACATTGTCTCTTGGACTCAAGAGGTCCTTCTTTATTATTACTTCTTATGTTATATATATTTCCTGATGAATAGATTAATCTTCCATCTCTTTTGGGTATTTTCTCACTTGGATAATTGAAGCTGCAGGAGGATGATATACTTAGAGAGCAGATTAGCATTCACGGAACAGACAAGTACTGATTCTCTTGCTTGATGATTCTTCTTTTGACTCACTAGTTAGTGGATCATTTTCTTGGATGTGTGGAACTAAGGGATTTTATTTTGATTGAAATAATCATATGCAGTTGGACAATTATTGCATCTAAATTCAAGGATAAAACGACAAGACAGTGCAGGAGAAGGTGGAGTTTTTTTTTTTTTTTTTTGAGTTAATGTGTGTTTTGGTCATGTTTCTTAGCAATGTTCTTCCTGTTTAGTGCCCTATTTTTCTGCTTTGTTGTTATTTTAAATATGATTCCAATGCTGAAGTGATCAATGAAATATCAGGTGGTACACATACTTGAATTCTGATTTCAAGAAAGGAGGGTGGTCACCAGAGGAAGATATGCTATTATGTGAGGTAAATTGGTTGTCCTTCTTTGGTCACAAGTGATGTTTTCATCGCAAAGCTGTTTCTCTCAGAAATCACAAGATAAACCAATTATAGAAATCTATCAAACTTTGAAATATTACTTGCTAATAATAAGAAAAATTTTGTATTTTGCATCAAAGTCTAGCCTACTGACTGGCCTCAGTTTAAACTGACCAATTTCTTTTATATGTGTAGTTCTAGATTACGGTGCTTATAATTCATTCAAACCTTCTTCTCCTTCTTCACTCTCTCTCTCTCTCTTCTCTTTCCTATGTGGGTTTTGTGACCTCATATCTTGCTATTCTCTATAGGCTCAAAAGATTTTTGGCAACAGATGGACAGAAATAGCTAAGGTGGTTTCAGGCAGGTAAATATTCATTCTTTCCTTCATGCAAATGCCGGTTATAGATAGTGCTCTTCTTTCCTTCATGCAAAAGTTACTCTGAATGTACCTATTTCTACACAGAACGGATAATGCTGTGAAAAACCGCTTCTCCACACTATGTAAAAAGAGAGCGAAATATGAAGCCTTGACCAAAGAGAACAGCCCTTCATTCATCAATTCAAATAACAAAAGGATAATTTTTCAACATATTTACAGTACAGATGCTACATCAGAGGCTGCAGAATCAATTAAGAAGATGAGGTATGAGATACTTTTAAGTATCACACTACACCTAGTCTGCAGAAAAGAACAGTGCAATCGTAGTGACATGTTATTTTTAATTGTAATGTAGTAGGGCCCACATCCCTGATGCTGCAGCAAGTATCACTTATGGAGACAGATCACGTAAACTATTTGGAACACCAGTTAGTCAGCAACCTAGAGTGCCATTTGGTATATTATCTAATTTCAATGATAACAGCTTGCCAGACCAACGTCCTGTCTGCAATGTCAAGTTCAGCAGTTATGGTAATGTCCTTGAAGTGAATGTTGTTGGTTATGGAACTTGATCATTTATGATGTGAAATCTGAAATCAACAAAAAGTAAATCAATAGTATATTCAGCGAACAAATGTCTGGTAATTCTTACATTCTAATATGACTCTTGGTTTATCATGTTCTTGCAGCCCAAAATAACAAGACTCAAGGAACATTCCTCAAAAAGGATGATCCAAAGATAAGTGTGTTGATGCAGCAAGCGGAATTATTAAGCTCACTTGCAGTGAAAGTTAACACAGAGAACATGGACCAGAGTCTTGAGAATGCATGGAAGGTGAGGGCTTATAGCTTATGAACTTTCTGTTATTGAGTGCTGAACATATTATGAGCTTCTTTATGAATTACGAGACCAGATAGTGTCAAAGAAAGCCCAAATTATGGAATTTATCTCTAAAACTGCAGCATGCGAAGAAATAAAGAAAATTGGCATGAACAAAACCTATCTATATGAAGATCTTGAAAGTCATTTTAACAGTTTTTACTTGGCCTTGAAAACTCTGAAATGGCTTCATTGGTCTGGTCTGCATTATATTATTGATATAGGGGAATCGAGCTGATTCTGTCAACCCTGTCAAAAGTATCCGAACTAAGATAGCAAAAATCATGATTCATTCATGTTGATGTTGACTTCCAAATCTAAAATAGCTGTGTTTATCAGTTTTCTAATATATAATCAATAAAAAGAAGCTTGACTTAGTTCTACAAAGGCCCCAGGTTAATTTTGCTATGCCAGTCAAGATCTAAAGGACAGAGGAGAAGGCCCTCAATATCTTCAACACACCCTGACACATAAAAGCCTGTCGGACTTTAAAAAGTTTCCTCAGTATAGCTCACTACCCCATGTGGTGAATTTTTATTCAATTAGAGAAATGGAAGCAACACTCTTGACTCCTCATTTTTGATGGCTCTAATAAGATGATTTTATCGGTATACCTCATGTTGTTTATTGACTTCAAATATCTTCTAACACTATGAATAATGATGTTAGGTTCTGCAAGATTTTCTGAACCGAACAAACAAATCAGATCTTTCAAGATATAAGATCACAGATTTACAGCTGGAAAATCTTAAAAATATGGCTGAGGACATAAAGAGTGGTCATGAGGGGAGCCAACCATATCCAAGGTACTTTAAATTTATTAAAATTGTAACTTCTTGCGGTTCAACCACCACATATCTAATACTTTCAGTATATGTTCTAGGCAACCAGAGCTACATGAGGACTCTCCAAGCAGTTCCGAATATAGTACAGGATCAACTATCCTGCCCCGTTCAACTTGTGATGATTTGGAACATTCACTGCATCTAAATGTTAGAACAGAAGGGAAGCCTACAGCAAGTGAAGAGAAAAAAGGAGTTATTAGTTGTGGGAAACAAGTTTTTGCTGCTTCAACTGCAGATCAAGGTGAGATAATCTTGTCTCACAGGCAAACTAAATTCTGTTTTCTATAACATGGTAATATTGTGACATGTTTGTGAAGCAAACTGCTAATAATGCATATCTTTCTACAGCAGATATCTTGCCATCTTGTGAGGAACAGATAGTCGATGATTTCATTGTTTCTGCCTTGTCAAGTGCAGAGTTCAGTTCCCCTATTCAGGTTACTCCTCTGTTCAGATCCTTGGCTGCAGGAATTCCTAGCCCACAGTTTTCAGAAAGTGTAAGTTTCTCAATCAATTTGTTTGCAAACATATTTTAAGTCAATATTACTGGTCATAGCAGTAAATATAAAATCAGCACTGGTATTTGCATTTCTTTTTAGATCAACCTCATTTGTGGTAGAATTTTTAAAATTTCTATTTATGCCTACCCGAGCAGCCTGCTCATTTTGAGCTTTATTATGTGTGGTAGATATTAATATTTGGATAGTGTTCAGCGAATAAACTTCATAAACATTACATATTCTATTGTATCTTTTGTTGATTTTAAGTCAAAAGACTACAGTATTAAACTCAACATTGGAGATGTAGACACAGAGGTAGATTACAGAAGGGTTTATCCACAATCCTTTCACAATAAAATTCAGCTAGGCCTGGCAAAATAGAGTGGGGGAGGGGTCGGGTAGGCATTTGTGTGTAACTGGAAACTGTATTGGTTGCATGATAGAGTTAGTTCAACAATAATGTAAATTTACAAGGTATAATGCACAATAAAACTCACTGGTATACTTCTGTTTGCCAAGTATGCTTGTATATAGGACATCTTTATTGCATCTAGGTGACTCAGGAGGAAAAGTTCCCATTGCATACAGGCAATACATTACAAGGGAAACATTATATAACGCGTTATGTCAATTGAATAGTTAATCCAGTCCAGGTCTCTCGGTCTTGTCTGCTTCTCCTAATCTGTAATGAATAACCCAAAGGAAAAAAGTTGTTTGTTTTTATTTCTGGGAGACAAATCGGTGTGTATAATAAATACACTCTATTTTGTTTGTTGCCTTTCTAGCTTGGGCTGGTACATGTAATTTACTGATTAAAAAAAAAAAAAAACTAACATTAGATTTGTTTTGTAATAAGATTTAGAGCATAAGTTGCTAGCTATTGTCATCTCCCATGTGTTATCCGGGGTATCTAAGGGCCAAATTTAGGGCAAGCAGGATTGCTTTCTGCTTATATCAAAGCTGCTAGTTTGTCTAGCCCTGTTGGACAATGTGAACCGTGTGTCAGTTTACAACATAATTAAAATTTTTTTTTACATGTCAAATAGGAAGCTGATACTGTTCTAACCTCGTAAATTTAGTTCATCTACATATTTCCGGACATTGGAGGTCATTAGTAACAGCAATTTGAATTATTCACATAAAAGCACTGTTTTTCTTGTGGTATATGAGTGGGTTCTTTCTCTATTTATCAGCATTTGACTCAAGATTACTGATGACCATTCTTTGCTTGTAACTCTTATTGTTTTGCAGGAAAGGAACTTTCTGATGAAAACACTAGGAATGGAATCCCCATCACAGAAACAAAGCGCAAAAGCCTCACAACCACCACCTTGCAAAAGAGCCCTATTGCAGAGTCTATAACCAAATGTCATAATACATATAAAGTATAAAAACTCCTATGTATGCCTTTCCCCTTTCTGATTCCTTCCTTCCTACCTTTGGGAATGAAGCATGCTGAGTGCTATATTGCATTGGCGAGAATAGACTCCAAAGATTGCAAGTGCAGCCATATTCAGATCCAAATTTTGCTAGGCATCCCCCTCCAAGAATGTGATGGAACATTCTTGTGATCTTTAGACATATCTAACAGTGCCTTTTACCTCATCCCTGACACTTGCACAAAAAATCAGCATGCTTAATGTGTCATTCTGTGGGTTGTCTTAGTTTGATATGGTGTTCTGCGTTTGTTTTTCTCTAATCCATCTTTTGATCTTTATTTCTATTTTGTACATAGGCTTTAGTAGTTCTGAGTGATGTACACATCGGCATATCGCCTCTCCTACTCTATATATGAACAGAAACAGAGATAGAAGAGATAAAGAGGAAAAAAACTCCCCAAATGTGAGAGGGTGAGAAAGAGTTTGAAGAAGATTAACCAGTGAAATATTGGATTTCTTTTTCGTTATTTTGGGTGTGCATAGGGTATAGAATAATTTTATTTTTCCCTTTTGGAGTCTGATGTAATGGAACTTCATTTTTGGAGTGGAAATGCATATTGGTTTTGGTGTGCAGAAACTGTCTCTCCTCTCTCTTTAGATCGTAACTAAATTTAGAGCTCTCCATGTGAAGGAATGAAATCAGAAGATCAGGATAAGGTTTCCCATCGATCCCGCATAACCTTTTCCCCAGAAATAAAAGAGAAGAAAAACGGAAGCTACTGAACATCACTGAGAATCATACAAGGCAACAGATTGAAACAAGAAATCTGGTAGTTTTTTCAGAAAGCAACAGAAACATGAAGAAAAACGAAGAATTCAAAGTGTCGTACTCACAGAAAAAACTTGTGCTCTGGCATTGAAGACGCATGAAGGAGCCTTGCTCTTGCTCCATTTCTCTGATAGAAACATGGTTCCATGGTGGTGCAGTGAATGAGAGTGTGAATTGTAATGTGACGAAGGAGAATAGTGAAAGAGTAGGGTTCATAATGGAGGTAAGTAGGATGGTGATGAGGTGATGATGATGGTGGAAGACAGAAGGAAGGTAATAATAACAATAATGAGATTTGGCAAAAGCAATTGACAAAAAGAGGGAGGGAGTTACTTACAAACCAAAGACCAGTCATTCTGTTGAAACTTTCTCGTCCAAAAGGCACACTTTGACTCATTTGACCTTCTGATTTCCACTTTTTCAATTTGATTTCAAGAAAAACTTGGGTGTGGTACGATGGAATAGTTTTTTTTATAAAATTGGAATAAAAATTGAAATTAAAATAAAATTAAATTTTAAAAATATATTTGGCATGAATATATAATCTTAATACAGTTTTAATAAATATATGCATTTAAAATAGGAAAATAAAATATCTCTTCCCAAAAAAATTGCTCTCCCCCGTATCCATCTCACGGTTAGCAACTTTTGGAAATATGGGTTGAACCAAAACAATTTGAGTTGAACCAGAAACAGTTTGAAGCATGATTGATAACTAAAAAATCCTTCCCAGGGCACCGTCGAACTTGATGCCATCGTCAATCACCAGCCACCACACAATTGTCCCACCTAGTTTTTATTTTATTTTATTTTTATTTATTTATTTATTTATTTTTGTGATCACATGTCCTTTAGCTGGTTCATGACAGCAACAAAAGCGGCAATGGTGATTGGAGTTCGACAATGAAGTTGTAGGAGGGTGAAGGTGGAACAGATGATGATGGATGAGGGCAGAGGAGACCAACAGTGACGAAGGCTGAAGTGACTTAAAATTTTAACTCCAGAGAATTGAACCGATTCCACTGAGCTTGAGATGGATTGGATTTTGGCTATTTTGTTGGAATTGGGATTCTAAAGAATCCAAAATCTATAATACCAAACATGATTACATCAAGAATCCATTTCTAATTTTATTTTCACACTTCCATCATAGTAAACTGGCCTTAGGAGCTGCTATTAAGTGCTCATTGTGTGTGATAAAAGTATAATACTTTTCTTTTTTGAACAAGTATTTGATAATTTTCCACCAATAACTGAATGAGACACATCCAAGCAAGTCCAAGAAACAAGGAGGAGGAGGAAGAGGTGTAGGATGGAATGTGAGTAGAGGTCAAATGCATAAATTTTCCCAATTTAGAAAAAAAAAAAAAAAGAGGGAGAAAATTGAAGGTATCGTCGAGGGCGTTTGGTTTAATTCACTTTCCCGAAGTACCCGTGAAGCCTCCATTGACAGTAATGATCCTATATAGCAAAGGTTCAGATTAGTTTGGTTTAATACACTTTTTACGGATCCTCTATGCCGTTACTTTCCCTCGGAGTACGATCAAATGTAAACTCCCACATTATACAGCACTTGAAGTCTTCACTTTCTGCCTGAGATTCGCCTCTATTCCTTTTTTTGCCCCCTCGCTAACAATCCTTGCTTTAGATAGTGGGATTTAATCATGAGATCTCAAACTAAGCGAATGGTCTTAAAACAATCAAACTACAACAAATAATTAAATTTGCACAAATCTCGAAACTCCATCTAGAAGAACCTTAAACTTCCATGCGCAGCTGGAAATCAGATTCAGAGTATACAACTTTGGCATCTGATGAACACGATACACAGATGAGATGAATCTAGAAAATCACGAGCGTCTAACAAAATGGGCTCTAAACTTAATCTTTTTACGTTTGAGACCAAACAAAAAAACAATTACATTTACCAATATTTTTCTATCTATAGTCTAAATTTGACTAGTCATTTGGTCTTCTAAGGTAAAATTCTATATATCAAGAGGGTGGATACTTGATAAGGGAACGGGCATAAGAAGGATTGATGATTTAATTAAATACTTTTAGAGGTCTCACTTTAAATGGCTTTCTTCTTCTTCTGCAATCTCTGCAGCTTCTGCCACTTGAGGTATATCTGGTATGACAAGCCAGAGAATACCATAAAAACACATCCCCATTGCTTACTTGATAATGGATTCCCACTCAATAATGAAGACACTACAATACTAACAAACTTGCGAGTGGTGGTGATGGTGGTGTTAGCCAAAGACCCAAATCGACTTATAGTCAAAAAGATGAAATTCTGGCCCACTGCACCGCAACAGCAATAGTAGAAAATATCCCAAGCTGCCTCTGGATGATGTTTGCAGAAGCGAATTGCCTCATATCCAATGCCACCGGGCCAGCCAAACATATATATCATGTTGTATATGGTTCCCCATAAATTCATGCCTAACATAATACCCCAGGCACTTGTTTTTGGATGCCTAAAGAAGAGAGAATCAACAGTTTAGTGTATAATTTAAAACAAGAAAAATATAATTCAAACCACTTTGATTGCCCTCTTTCGATATTGTATTGTATTCACGTTTTGAGTGTTTCCAACTGTCATTAAAACAATCATAAATGTAGTTCATGACTACCAAAAAGCAGGTATTTTGACAAAAGGAAAAACCATTCCAGAAAGTTTTCATTCAGAAATTGCTTTTCCCATGTACTTATCATTGGGTTCTCTTGATTTCTATTCTTCCACAAAGAAACTTTTTCCATTTGTTGGTGAAGAGACTTGATCTAAATTATATATCAATGAAAATATCGTTTATGTGCATGCAACCAACACCAATGACATCTATTATCAGTAAACAATCCAAATAAAGCCACCAAATCCATGAACACTTTGAAGAACTAATCAATTTTAAAAAGGAAAAATTATTGACAGCATGCAGATTTGTCTTGAGTGATAGAAGGGAGGCCATCTAGGAGTGGAAAGAAAGTTGCGGATCATAAATTTCATCATCTGCATGGGAATAAATATATGCGAAATTGAAAACAGGTAGAACTGTATCTTTTACCTGGCTTTTAAGGAATCTTGAGTTGCATTTGTGAATCCATCAAAAGCAAGATTCAGGAAGCAAAGCCCATATCCAAGAGGGGCATTTGGATGCGCCAGCTTGCTGATTGTCTTTGAGCTGGTCTGTAATCAACACCAGGAACAATGAGAAAACCGCAAGTTAAGCCGCATTAAGAATAATCATCGTAAATTCCAACCCAGCCTAGCCTTTTCTTTTCCTTTATTATATATGCTAAAAAGTTTCACTCTGCCTTTCTGAATAGTTCCTGACCTTTAAAAGTGCAAATGTTGATACCCCTCCTGCAACAAGGAATGAACAAAGGTATTCTGGAAAAGAATATCTTATACCGTACACTAAAGTACCCATCAGCATAACTGCAAGTTAAGTGAATCATTTGTTAGATGCTGAAGATGAAAATTTTTAGGAACAGCTTACTGCAGTTGAATTTTAATCAAACTCAGAGAAATAAATAAAGGTAATTACTTTATATCATTTCTCTGCCATCTTTTTCATTACAATGCTTAAATATCATAACTATTTCACATTCCCACAAACATCGCAGCACAGATTATTAATGAGAACTGAGAAATGCAAAAGTTCCAAAGACTATAGGCTGGTAAAGTTCTGAAGAATAAGTTGGCACAACTAACAAGGAATCAAAAATACAAAAGGGATTAAGCACAGATTATACGTTTATAATTCTCTCCTAAATGTGAGGATACTCAGTAAGTTACCAAGAGCGAAATTATTTTTTATTGACATTTTATCAAATGCAAGCTTTTTATGCGCATCAAGATCAATCTACTGACCTGGAATCATTTTTGAGGATTTTGCAAGGACCTGCAAGTAGTGAAAATATCATCAGTCTTTGAAGAGGACATTCACCATGTTACAGAAGAAAAAAATAAAATTAAGTCACATCAGCTCCATGGAAAATTATACATACAATTCCCGACTGTTTCATTTGGGAACACAGGATATTTCGCATGAATCAAAAGAAGCCAATAAAGGATCTTTTCAAAGGACATGCCTGAGCTGGATAACTAATATACTTCAATGCTTCAATTCCCATAGCTGGACCAATTGTATTCGTAATGCCAGCACTCCAGTAAGCCCACCAAGGAGCACCGCCAGAACTGCCACCGGACCATATCCTAATCACTGGATCAGAAGCCAGCAAACAAACATATTCAGGTCAAATCCACAATAGTACTCGTAGACAAACAAAAGAAAGTAGCTATTGTGGGTATCGAGGCTTACTTATATATGACCAGATCAAGCATACTAAATTCTGTGCCAAGTTTAGAAATGCAAGGTGCTCAAACCTCTGACCATCTGGACCAAATCGCTTGGTCGACCTGAATAGAACGAAAAACATTATCACAATGAGATAACACAAAACCATTGCAAAATGTTGGTAGAGTTAAGTATGACACTGATTGCTATCAATTAGCTAAATCATTATCGGATCAAAATAAGCAGATCAAGCATTTGTAAGAAAAATAAAAAATGGATGGACTGAAATTGTTGATGATTCTTAGACAAATTCAAGCCAGTTCAAAATGACAACCATGAGATCGGAAAGATAATTAAAATAATCAAATCGACATTTCTGAAACCGGAAATGAAAACCAGAAAAGGTCAATGATACACTTACAGAGTTTCCTGGAGGAAACCTTGGTAGATATAAGCAGCCCAAATCCCGGCGACACAGAACGCCAAGAGTAACACACGGCGGAGACCGGAACCATGAGCCTCCATGAAAGGACCCAAAATGTGTCGCCGGAACCGCCCTAGATTCGACGATTTCTTCTTCTACTACTGCAATTTCTCCTTCTGGAAACAAACGATGAACACTGATGCAACAAAAATCGAGAAAAATGGAAGATCGGAGACAGAGAAGCAGAGGGAAGTGTAGACGACAACTTGCAACCTCCAAAGCGACAGTGTTTAAAGGAAGACGACGACGTCAAAGCAGGGGCAAGTTACGTGGATTTAACACGTGGAGGTTTTTCATTGGATAAACAACGCTCTTGGCGCATCTCATTGGCTGAGCAAACGCGGATCGCTGCTTTTGCTTCAAACGTTCGGTACAGTCGTTAGAGTGTTAATTGGGGCTCGACCACCCGCTGAATTTATCTAGTCCAATCTTATTCAATTACATTTTTTAGGGGTAGGTGTTAAAAAATATAAAATATTTTTAATTTTTTAAAATATAATTATTATATTTTTTTTAAAGTGTTATTGTTGAATAAATTATTTTTTATTTATTTTAAATTGAAACACTCTATTAAATTAAATAAAAATAAATATAAAAATATAAGATTAATTAAAAATTAAATAATTACTTTTATTAAAGGTGAAATTCGATTAAAAATATTTTATATTTTTTAAAGAAGGGAGTACTCCATTTAATATCTATTACAAGAGTTTCTAGCCAATTTACTAGGATGAGAGGTGGTTGAATAATTATGTTTATATGAAATTTTCAATCCTATTTATATAAACAATTTTCAAATTTGTATTTGTCATGTCCAAAATTTTTACATGCTTATTAATGAAAAATTTAGGAATACTATTTAATTAATGATATTAGCCAAGTATGAGAAATAATTTTTAGAAGATATTGAGAGTGATTATTTGATGAAAAGAAATATTTAAAAAAATTATATTAATATTATTGATTAGGAAATACCCAAAAAAATTAATTATAAGATTTAAATATTAGAGTCTTTTAAGACCATCATTCTTCAGTGCCAATACTCTATAATAATTAATTTGCTAAAACCCATTATGAGTCCATGGACAGAATTTACTTTTTTTCTGTAGCAAATTAGTGTGAGGCTTATGTCTTGAATCAAAAGAATTATTCATGGGCCACGTGAAAGCATTTGTTGAACATATAATAGATGAAAGCTAAAAAGTAAACTTTCATTTTTTTTTTCTTCTCCATTTTTAGAAATAGCAACTTGAGTGGGAGAGAGAAAATTAGTTTAGCTTCCATGAAGTTTTAGAGAGTTTAGAGAGAGAGACTGTAACTCAACCAAATACTATCACTTTTAGTTCAAAATTTACATGCAAAATCAAAATCTGGACCTACTCAACTCAAACTTTCATTTAAACCTAGTAGTTCATGGAGATTTTCAAATTTTAGACGGAACTTAGGGAGATAAAATTTAGAAAATCAAAGCTGTAGAATACTTGGAGTAAGGTAAGTATAAATTTATGAGTTTTTAGATGTCTTGATGAGTTTCAAAAGTTAAAATATGAGATTGAAAAGTATTAGTCAGATATTTATTTTTTTATAGCTTACTTATGGGTATTATAAGATAAAAAAATGATTGGAAGATATTATGTATATATCCACTTAAGATAGGATTAAGAAAATTAAAAATAAGTTTTGCCTTGTTATTTCAATTATTTTTGTTAAATAGAAGAGTCTCACTTATTATGTGTACCGTAGAAAGGAATAATAATTTATTGAAAATTTGAAAAAAGAAAGAAAATATTGTTTTTTCTATGGGTCCAGAGTTTCGTCTGTGGCTAATATTGAAAGTTAACGTATGAGTTATTTCTTGATTTTGGATCCACCAAAAATCATGATGAGTTGTTTCACACTATTATAGGATACTAGTAATATAATAATAGAAAATATGGGTTTTATTGGAAGCATCATTACACGTACATCTTAGAGGCAATTTCTCTTAATAATAATAATAAGAATAATATATGATGTTATAATTAAATTATGAATTTATTTATTTTGTATATATGAAATTATGAATTCATATTAGATTGTGGAAAATGATATAGTGGTGCTGGATAATTTTTCTAGACTTTGATATTTGTGAAAAGCCCAAAGAAGTTCATTTTCAAGAAAAGTTGGGACAAAAAAGTATTTTGATCAAAGGTAGTATTTCTCTAATTTTTATGATAGCAATATTAGTTGATCTAATGTTATAGAAATTTTTATTACCATGAATTATAGAAAATTTATGAGTTAATGAAATGTGTTATTGCTAGTATGATACTTTGGCCATTATATGTCTATACTTGCTAAATTTTATAATTCATGGTTTAAGTTTGTTTATATGAGTGGACCATTATTGCTTTAAAACTTGAAATAGATTAATACTACTGAGATTTTTATAAATCTCATCCCTTATTTTATCTTACAAATAATAGATGCAGGTTCATCATTCAAGAACCATGGCAAGGAGAGAGAGCAATAAAAAATTTATCTTATTCACCTTGCTTTTTAGTTATATTTTGGTATAGTTTGGAATTGTAATATATATATACCTAGCTTTATGATTATATTTTGAGTTGTAACTATAAGAATAGATTACAAATATATTCATAGTTCAATTATAATCATGGATAGATTATATTTTGGTATGTAAATATTTTTTTTATGTGTGGTAAAAGCTATTATGATAAAATATTTATCCAAGGAACAATATTAGTAAGGGTATCGTAGTAGCTACATGGTGATTATTATTTAAAATTTTTAGTCACTTAGAGGACATTTCAAGCTTCAAGTGAAGTCCTAGATCACTAAATTTGGACTTGTATATAATGAGATAAGATTTTTACAAAAAAAGGCAGGAAATTGGAAAATTTTCTGTAAATAACTGTAGCAGTGAGAAACAAAAATTCCTCATTAAATATAGATGGACATTTGAAGTTAGGAATTATTTTTTCCTTATAGAGGACTTCTTAAGCTTAATTTAAAGACTTGAATCACCACAATATGATTTTTTAAAATTAGTTATGAATTTTGTAAGTTGATGATGAATTCTGAAAAAAAAAAATGCATATGTCCTCAAAAATCAGATTGGCATTTTTCTCTTCTTGATGATTATCAAAATTTAAGCAATGATCCTTATAAGTACTTGTTATTAAAAGGAGTAAAAACATATGAGATGTTACAATATTATCATTAAGTGCCTTTTTCTTTATAATGTGGAAAAAACTATCAAGTGTTTTATATTAAAGTGTTTTATGTTAGAGTAAGTATATATATAATATTCATTGATAAATTGATAAACTAAAGAAATTTAATGCAAGATCTTTTAAAATTATTTTTGGATGACATAATTATAAACAACAAATGACTGAATTTTAAATTTATTTACACTGGATAAAAAGCCCTGTCAACCTCTTTGTCTTATTTTGTTGACATATAAAATAGAATAAGTTATTGAATTATTGAATTAATTAAGCTTAATCAGATTTAAAATTTGTCGATGAATTATTTAAAGGATTACGAGAAGTGCTACAAGGATATCTGAAAGTTTGCCCAGCAATATCTGGAATGAGTGATATTTTAATTTTAATATTAATGTAAGATAATAACATTTCGAGTTTGGAGTCAAGTGGAAGCATATTGAGCCAGCAGAACATATTTCAAGCAATATTTTGAATTTGTTAGAAGTCGTAAAAATCAATATAGATAGTATTGATTTTTTTTTTGATACAACGGAAAAATAGATAGTAGAAAATTTGAGTAATATAGATGGTGGCGTTAATATATAAAGAAAATTTGGAATTCAAAAGGGTCAACATTTTGTTTTGAGAGTTTGTAATATATGGTTATGAATGAATCATGATTTTAATCCAAAAAAAAGGGTCAACATTTTGTTTTGAGAGTTTTGACTACAGTTGAATTAAATTTAACAATAGCAAGCTAAGTTATTGAAAAACATTTGGTTGTTTTTTTAGGGACATCCAATAAAATTAGAAGGATACAAAAAATTTGGAAAAAAACATTTGGTCATTTTTTAAAATATTTTTATTGGTTATGGTAGTAAAAGTTTTGGTTTTGACACAATATCAGTGAAAAGTAAGTTACTTTAGAAATTGACATATATGAAAGAGAGAATGGCACTTAGGTGTCCAAATATTAAATTTATGACAATTAGATTTTCAATAAAAAATTTTAAAAAATAAGTTGAGAATATCGATTCAAATAATTATAAATTTAAGAATTTTAATGTTAAATTTAAGTATCAAGCATGTGCTGAATTATGCCCAAGCATAACAAATTATGTTGTAGCATAATTTCTAAAATCAGCTTTCTTTAAAACATAAAAAAAAAGATCTGAAAAAGAGAGAGAAGGCCAGAAGCAAAGGGAGGGCGATGAAGAGAGTAGTTGCTCTGTTAAGACATTAACTTTTGGACATTTTAAAAGTGATTGGAGCTTGATTTCACCTTGGTATGTTTTTCTTATCTCTTATTCTTCTCTCTATACATTTTGGAAGTGAAATTTGAGATTGAGAGATGAGAATTTTTGAACCTAGGCTATTAGTTCGAACCTATTGGTCTAAATTGGATTAATGGGAGTTGTTCAAGTTATCTAAACCTAGATGTAGTAGTTTTATATGTTTATAAGAGTGAGGTCTCAATTATGGATAAATTTGTGCATTAAAGTACCATTAGTGATGAATATTTGGGTTGTTGGAAGCCACTAATAATGGTAGATGGGTTTAATGAAGTTAGTTAGAGTGTATAGGAGTTAATAAACGTAATGTGGTGATTAAACTCAATAGTTGAAAGTTTTGATCGATTAAAGTGTTGAAATTTATGAGTTAAAAGTAACTAATTTGTGACAATGATGATGTTTTTGGATTATTGGATGATACATTAGTAATTATTAAAGTTGTTGAGAACTAAATGAAGTTAATAAACTCATTGGATGTGAGGTTGATCTTGAACTTATTAAAATATAAAATTAGATGTTGGAAGTGGTGATTTTGATGATTATTAGTGACGGATATTAATGTTAATTGTATACTAATCTCGTAAAGTATCAATGAGCTTGAATTTAACTTGAAAAGAAAGTTGTGATTAAGGATTAACTTTTGACCTCTTAAAAGTTTGAGATAATCAAGGAAAATTCAATTTGTGTATTTAATTAATTATTGTTGAAAAGTTTTGATTGATAAACATGTGACATTTGTAAAATTAAGTTTTGATGCAAATGATGGCAAAGTAACAAGTTTTGTGTTATATGCGTAAATGTGGTTGAATTGATGAAAATGATGTATCAATGTATGTGTATATTTTGAGTTGTTGAGTAAGTATGATGAGATGAAAATTGTGAACTGAAATATTGTGTAGATGTGATTGTGTTGGGAAAAATGTTGAGCATGTTATGATGAAAATGGTGTCAATGATTTTTATGATATTAATGAATAAGAATATGCTTACTACGTGTTGTATAGTTTTGAATGACATGATCACATGAGGCAGGAGTTCACCTATAGGGAGAGGAGTAGATATTATAAATTCACATGGTATTAATAGCTTACCATTAGAATTAGAAGTCAGCCGGGCTGCCAACCATTAAAATTGAGAGGTAGCCATTGTCCTATTATTGTTGATGGATTGTCTCACTTGTTTTTTGAGGGACTAATTTCAACCTAATTAGTCTCTACTAATTCATGAGAATGTTAGATTAGGGGTATGACATCCCAGGATTGTTAGTATTAAGGGAAATCATGTCTCACAAGTGAGTGTAGTAGCCTTAGCCGGGCAGCTCCTCACGAGTGGAAGGCTTAGGAAGTTTGAGTTCATGAACATAGCCCACTAAATAGTCATCGGTTTCATGTTAACTGTATTAGGAGGTATAATATTGGCATTGATCATATATACCATATCCCAGCCACTTGGTTGTTATTATTATGGTTTAGCATAATTTGACAGGGGCACATGATTGTTAGTATTATAACTCCATATATATTTTGATGCATATTATTATATGACCACATGGTTATTATTTTTGTGGTCTTGTATGTCTTATAAAGGGCAAATAGTTGCTATTGTTGTGACCCTTGCATGCTAAGTAATCTAATGTCACATGATAATTAGTTTTGTAACTATATGAATTGGGTAGTTTAATATGTGAATATGTTGCATTTGAATATGCCATTTACATCACTATAATTAATTAACATGCATTTATATAGGCTAGATTAGCCTTGGTTACTGAGTGATTGTACTCCCCCTTCTATTTAACATTTTACAAGCACTAGTTCTACGTAGCACAAAGGGAAGTACTAGAAGCTTAGGAACTCAGTTTTCTACTGTAGGCCTCTTGTAATTTTAGTTGCATGTGTATAATTAATTGATATTGCCAATTAGGATGTTCATATTTTGTCATACTTGTACTATTAAATATTAAGTATTGAAATGTATATTTTGAGTCTTAGTGCCTGTGGTATCTTTTTTAGTTGAGATATTTGAGCAAGACTAAAATACTTGTGCAAGTAAGGAATGAGTATATTTGTGAATGTTGGAGATTTAGATGTGAAATTATATATGCTTGGACTCCCTGTTATGTTTTTGTGATCAAGGGATTGAGTGGTAAAAATGTGATGTATGTGTTGTTTGATTGTTGTGGTGTATTGTACGAGTCCATTATAGTCTATTGAGTATAGTTTAAGAGTTGGTGTTGGCTTTTAGTACTTGGATTGAATTTTAGACACCTTAGTTATGTTTTGAAATCATAAATAAGTGAGTTTGCATTTTGGTGTCTAACTTTTGATTGAGAAATTATTTGAATATGAAACTAGTGCTATTAGCTAAAATTTAGAAAAAACATTATGTAGACACTTAGATCACCTCAACTGAACATTAGATGAAAATTTGGAGCTCATTGAAAGTTTGGCAAAAAAATCTATCATGATAGCTTTTGTTATTATGAGTTCTGCATTTTAAGTCACAGTATAAAATTTTATGTTGTAGCATATTTTACCAAAATCTTTATTTTTGCTTTTTTGACCTCAATTTGATATCATCTTGCCTTGTATGATATCCATGCTTCCATATATATATATTTTTGTTTGATTTTAGTTTATGAAATGATTTTGTAGAATTTTAAGTTTTGAAAACTTGAGATCCTATTTATGTAAATTTTACAAATCTGGTAATTTATTTGGGTTAGTTCTGTATTTACCTTGATTTTAGAGTTAAGGGAAATTTGGATTAGTAAGGGCAACCTCACAAAAGATATTGGGTAAGGGCAGTTTGGACACTCCAAACTATCTTGTCTACCATCATGTAGGTGTCACTTGTCGTGGAAGATGGCATAGAGGGAAGGATCCCCTCGCTAAGCATTGCGTTACGATGCATTACTGTTGTCATGATAGTAAACTATTGTGATGATAGTACTCTGAGTCTAACTTTTAGGGCACATTATTTTGCTATTTGATGTCTGATTTGAGTGATTCAAATGTCTACACATAATTTTTTAAGCCATCTATTTATTGGCATTGTTTTCATAACAAAATTATTTACCATTTAAAAGTTGAATACCCAAGGTGCAAAATGACCCTTTTTCCTTTCAAAATTCTCCTAAGGATGTCTAAACCCCCAAATCAATTGCCAATAGACCTAGGATTACTTTAACCAATACAAGTGGACCACAATTCACCTAATTGAATAGTCATACACTAACACATATATTACAAACACAGTTTAGCTTTCTAAACCCTAATTTTATGTAAACAAGGGGCATAGGCACAATTCACTATAACCATACAATATCTATCCATAAACATTCAATCCTCACAACAACAGTACTTATACTAGTATTTTAGTCTCATATTACAATTTTCATATATTACAACATCTTTAGCTGAAATATGACAAAATAACATCATCACATCATGCGAGTACTACATAATTATACATATCTTAAAGTTGGCAATATATATATATATATAAATGTAAAGAAAATAGCTATACACACTAGCTCCTCTGATTTTTGGTAGTGCCCTCATTCCCTTTGCCTATATCAAGCCTTCACATATAAAATATAACTATGGGGGTGAGACAATGTCTTAATAATCTCTAATCTAGTCACAAGTATATCAGAATAGCATATGAGTGTGTAAAGTGATAATATAAAAAAATTTATTGGATACAAAACATTTACATGATTATGAAATTCTACTTCATACAATACATGATTCACACTCTCCGCCTTATATCCTCTTTATTTCTTTTGACTTAATCTTTGGCTTAATAACACAATAAGACTAAGTCCATGTGACTAGATCGGCCCAAACTCATTAATCATGGGAGGCATCATCAGCCAAAAGCACTTTCACCTATGTTTAGACTACAGATTCCCTATTTTCTTGAATATTTAGGGTGGTGTATGCTCAATCTATCACCAAAATAGTATTGGAACTTCTAAACAATAAAGACTGAGCACTAGGGCCTCCATGGTGCTAGTATACTATATGGATTTTATACAATATACTTTTATACTAGGGTGAACTCCCATTCTCTTACAATGGTCATGCTTGTACGATATACACATTGAACTCATTCGAAATGAACATACAATGGCTTCTAGCATTTCAAACTTGTATCTGATTTCACAATTGTCAATCAATGAGTATGAATAGTTTTAAATATAAAGATAATACTATAGTTGAATATTACTTCACATAGATTTCTAAAACAACCAAATATTCATACAATTACTTTACTAGCTTTCACAGGAGGCTATAAATATATAATACTTTCACAAAACTCATAACCACCTAAATGCACAAGTAAAAGGACCAGATTATTCATTTACATAAACCCTTTTGTCATAAAAAGGGGTACCGTGGCAAATTAGCTACTCCTAAAGAGGTCACTAGCCTAACAAAGCTCGATCAATATTTAATCTACAAGATTAAACACTAATAATCAATTTATAACTCTAATTAAACCCTCTTTTTGTCTAAATTCGGGTACCCACAATACCCAAATCTCCTCTTTAACAAATTCCATGCTCCTAACATATTTTATTAGTTTTATTTAACACCCAAACACTTAGATAACATCAAATTTCTACCCACATTGCTCCCAATCTTTAGATTTTCACTTAGGATTTGTCCAAAATCTAACTTAAACTCCAAATCACTATAAAATCCTTAAAATTAGGTTTAGAAGCTTAGTTTAAATCCTTAAGGCTCCATCTAAGCTAATGAGTTCAGTTATAATCCAAGGAGGCAGAAATCAACACCCATTTATATCCAAATACACTAAAATTTTGCATAGGGAAGGGGGAGGAGGAATAGGAAGCTTATCCAAATGTTAAATTAAAGTAGATTGCCTCTAATATGGTTCAAAAGTAAAGCCCTAGTAGCCCAAGAGTTCTCCTTCATTACCTCTCTTGTTTTCTCTTTCTTTAAAATTAAATGCTATTTGCATCTAATTTATCACATAAAAGGGTAGTGTGCCACGGTGTAGGGTGCATGCATCGCAGTATATGGCACAACAAGCCATTATGCTAATTTTAGCCATCCACTCAAGCTCAGTCGACCCAAACCCCATCCCAGACCACTTTTAAGGTTGTCCATTTATCCAATAACCTTGTTAGTATTCCGAAAACACCATTAACTTGAAAATGCTTGATTTTATCATTTTACCCCTTATTTACACTTAGATTCCAAGTTTAAAGTTTGAAGATGTTACTCCAACTTTGTAGATGTTTCACCTTTTAGCTTTTGAAGTTGTTGATCAAAATGCATAGTGTGCGATTCAAAGAATGTCTCAAGCAAATCATTCTTAAGCTTAAATTTGAAGTATAGCCAATTTACAGTTTGAGTGTCAATATAATACCTCTCATCAGTTTTTGCTTGCTGATAAGCCTGAGTAGATGTGCTAGGTTCCTCCTATTTTCTCGTAGAGCCTGAGGTAGGAGCTATTGTTAAGGCTTCACCTTGATACTCAACCATCATAGGAAGTTACACCTTTTTAAGAGTCTTGGTACCCATAATATCACATACTGCATTTGCCTTCCCTTTTAAGTACAAGAACTTGAAATTTTCCAAAATCTTGGAAATAAGTGAGCCATACAATAGATATTGAGGGGCTTTCTGATGCTTTAGCCTCACAATATCCTTTATCTTATTGAAGATGATGTAGGGAACATTGATCTTAAATCCCTTCAATATAGCAATCACGTAGATCAACTTTTATAGAATACTCTAATTTGGGCCTTGTTTGCACATGATAGTTCTTGTGAGAATTATTAAGGCTAGCTTTGTGACGGGACCATCCTTAGGATCCCAGTCAAGAATAAGAGTCTGGTACATGTCAACCTTCTCAAAATTGAAATATGAAGCTTTCTTCAAAGACCTATAAAACATCCTTTACTCAAATACTGAATTTATTTCATTTTAAATAATAACATTATCAAAGAAACCTAATTGTTTTTAACAAAAACTATACCATGGTATTAAAGAGTGAAAGATATTTTTTCTAAACACTACTATAGTAATAAAAAAGCTTACCATAGTAGAAAATAATCTATCATGGCAATTAGAAGATAGAATAATTATTTAAAAAATATACCATAATAAAAAAGAACTTTTCTATAACTAAAATATTTCATAAATATCATAGTAATATTTTTTATAACTATAAAAAAGCTTACTACAGTAGAAAATAATCTATCATGGTAATTAGAAGATAGACTAATTATTTAAAAACTATACCATAATAAAAAGAACTTTTCTATAACTAAAATATTTCATAAATATCAACTATAATGGTAAAAGAGGATCTGCCATGGTAATAAAATAGCTTCACAAATCCAAAAAGATCTATCACAGTATTTAAACATATAACTTAACTAAATAGAGAGTGCCAAAATGAGACTTCATTAAATAAGTCTTTTAAAAAGGATATAAAATATTTAAAACATTTAGAATGATCATAGTTCTCAACAAACTTTAAAATAAACAATCTAAAACTTAAATCTTACAGAGTCTTTTGAATAATCAAATAATAGTCTTTGAAGACCATGAAAGGCAGACAGAAGTCTCATGGCCACCAAAGCAAAATAAAACAAATTAAGTCATAAATTCTAAATGCTCATAATAACCAAAATGTCCTAAGTTGGCATTTATAGACACTACTAAAAAAATACAAATTAGCGAGAAAATTTAGTGAGTGATTGTCTATTCCTCTCTAAAATACCAAATTAGCGAGGAAATTAGCGAGGGATGTTGATTTCATAGCTTGATTTAAAATTAGCGAGGAAATTAGCGAGAAACTATCAATCCCTCTTTAAAATAAGAGAATTAGTGAGGAAAATAATGAGAGACTCTCAATCCCTCTCTAAAATAAGAGAATTAGCGAGAAAAATAGTGACGAACTGTCAATTCCTTTCTAAAATAAGAGAATTAGTGAGGAAAATAGTGAGAAATTGCCAATCCCTCTCTAAAATAAGACAATTAGTGAGGAATTTAGTGAGAAATTTTATCCCTAGCTAATTACTACAAAAAAAAAAACTTTTGACAATGACTTTTAATTATACATTTAATTATTTTCATTTAAAAATAATAATTAAATTCAAAACTTAACTAAAATATTCATAATAAAATTATTTAATATTTTCTTTATTTTAAGTTGATTTTCATTAATAAAATAATATTTTATTAAAAATATAATATAAAGAATAATTTAAATAAAATATAAATATTTTTAACATATTAATAATTGAAAATAAAATTTAATATGTATATGTGTGTATTTTTATAATATATTATTTGATATATTTATATAGTTAAATAATATATATAGATATTTAATTTCTCATATAATGATTGCAAGTGCCTTTTAGTTCAACTGGCAAAGAAGGAGAGTATAAAGCTTGAAAGGTATGAGGTCAAGGGTTCAAATCTTGGCTTTTGCATAAATATGATGAATACATGATATGGTAAGGAGCAAGTAACATGGCGCAAGGTGGACAATGACGTGTCATGAGTTGTCACACATGTGGTGGGTGATAGGGCACAAGATGGTAGGTGACATGGTGGTTAATAAAGCATGAGGTTGTTGATGACATGTCACAAGTTGACATCACACATGGCGGGTGATGTAGCATAGTTAATTTTAAATATAAGCATATTTAGCGAGGGATTAGCAAGGAACTAATTCCTCGCTAAAGTTATTAAATTTTGAATAGTATTAGAGAGGGATTAGTGGGGAATTTAGTCTCTAGCTAATTTTAGCGAGGGATTGAATCTATTTAGTCCCTCTCTAATACTATTCAACTTCACCTATGTTTATAGTCGGTCCTAAGCCTGGGTAAAGGAGGAGGGTTGTGTTAGGCCATCAACAACCAATATAAAACTTTATTGAATCTATCATGAACATGGACAATAGACGTTATAATGTTAATGCTAGGTCATTGCCCCGTAAGTAACGCACTGCATGGCTCGAGTACAGTGATAAGTGAGTTAGAGCCGCTGCATCAGCGCCCGGATGTAGTGTTAAATGAGCAAGGGCTACCACATCATTCTGGACGCACGCAGCTAAAGAAGTTAGTCCATGAGAGAAAAATTAGATTTAGTACTTGGAATGTTGGGACATTGAATTGTAAATCTGTAGAGGTTGTGGGGGTTATGATTCAAAGGAAAATCAATATCCTTTGCCTACAAGAAACAAAATGGCATGGAGAAGAAGCTAAGGATATTCAAGGTTTCAAACTTTGGTATACAGGAAAAGTAAGTGCACGCAATAGAGTAGACATCATTATAGATAAGGAGTGGAAGAAGAACGTTATAGAAGTTAGCAGAATTGGAGACAGAATTATTTCCTTAAAAGTGATAATTGGACGTGAGACTGTTAATATTGTTAGCGCTTATGTGCCGCAAGTCGGGACAGAAGCCAGTCTTAAGGAATTATTTTAGGAGGATCTGGAGGGGTTGATTCGACACATACCACAGAGTGAAAAGATTTTTATTGGAGGAGACTTTAATGGGCATGTCGGGAGGGAAGCTGGTCAGTATGAGAGGGTGTATGGTGGTTTTGGTTTTGTAGAGCTAAACAATGAAGGACAAACTCTTCTTGATTTCTCATTGGCGTATGATTTTAAGATTGCCAACACTTGTTTCAAGAAGAGAGATGAGCATCTCATCACTTACAAAAGTGGAGCCTCAAAGTCACAGATTGATTTTCTTTTGGTTAGGAACACAGATAGAAGACTTTGTAAAAATTGCAAGGTGATCCCTGGAGATGCTGTAACGACACAACATAGGGTCCTAGTCCTTGATGTGTGTATTATGAGTAAAATTCAAAAACATCGATAAGTAGTAGCACTAAGGATTAGGTGGTGGCAATTAAAAGGTGAGAAGCAAGATATTTTCAAGCGAAATCTTTTGGATAAAGGAATTTGGGAATCTCAGGGAAGTGCTAACATCATATGGGAGGATATGGCTTAAAAAGATACGGGAGGTTGCAAAAGTAGTTTTGAAAGAATCAAAAGGATTCTGGTCCGAGAGATAAGGAGTCTTGGTGGTGGAATAATTGTGTACAAGGCAAAATCAAGTATAAGAAGAATTGTTTTAAAGCCATACATTTGTGTAATAATGAGAAAAATTGGGAGAGGTACCGTATGGCTAAGAAGGAAACTAAGAGAGCTGTGGATGAAGCTCGTTCTAAAGCTTTTGAAGAATTTTATAAGAGCCTTGAGACGAAGGAAGGAGAGCGAAATATTTATAAGATTGCCAAGAGTAGGGAAAGAAAATTAAGAGATCTAGAACAGGTAAGGTGTATTAAGGATGAAGAGGAAAGAACTTTAGTTACAGACGATGAAATTAAAAATAGATGGGAGACTTACTTTTCTAAACTTTTCAATGATGGAGAGGGTTCATCTAGTAACTTGGAGGATTTAGTAACTGGTGAAGGTGAACAAAATTTATCATTCTATCGAATAATACGTGATAAGGAGGTAAAGGAAGCTCTTAAGAAAATGGCAAATGGTAGAGCCAACGGACCTGATTGTATATCTATTGAAGCATGGAAATGTTTAGGTGAAGAAGGGGTGAGATGGTTAACTAAGTTATTTAATGTGATTTTACGGTCCAAGAAAATGCCTGATGAGTGGAGGAGAAGTACATTAATTCCTATTTATAAAAATAAAGGAGATATTCAAAATTGTACTAACTATAGAGGGATTAAACTCATAAGCCACACAATGAAATTGTGGGAGAAAGTAATTGAGCACAGGTTGAGATTGGAGACAAGTATTTCTGAGAATCAGTTTGGTTTTATGCCAAGTAGACCAACTACAGAGGCGATTTATCTATTAAGGGAATTAATGGAAAAGTATCGTTGTAAAGATAAAGATCTACACATGGTTTTTATTGATTTGGAAAAACTTATGACTGTATACCAAGAGAAGTGCTTTGGAAAGCGTTAGAAAAAAAAGGGAGTACGGATTGCTTATATTAAAGCCATACAAGATATGTATGAGGGGGTAAAAACTAGTATAAGAACGCCTAGTAGTCAAACAAAGAATTTTCCTATAAAGATTGAACTACATCAAGGATCATCTCTGAGTCCTTATTTGTTCAACTTGATCTTAAATGTTTTAACGGAATATATTCAAGGGGAAATTCTGAAATGTATGCTCTTCGCGGATGATATAGTTCTTATAGCAGAGACAAGAGAAGAGGTTAATTGCAAACTTGAGTTATGGAGGAGGACATTGGAGTCGAAAGGTTTTTATCTGAGTAGAAGTAAGACGGAATATTTATATTGTAAATTTGGTAAAGGACTATTCGACAATAATTTGGAAGTGAAATTGAGAGATCAAATTATACCTCAAGTGGAAAAGTTTAGATATTTGAGAGCCATTATTCAAAATAATGGCGAAATCAGTGGAGATATTTCACATAGAATTCAAGCTGGGTGGTTTAATTGGAGAAAAGCTAAAGGAGTTATTTGCAACCGTAAGGTGCCTAATAAACTTAAAGGAAAGTTTTATCACACTGCTATCAGACCGGCAATGTTATATAGTAGTGAATGTTGGGCTCTAACGGGATAGCAAGAGCATAAAGTTGGAGTAGTAGAGATGAGAATGTTACGATGGATGTGCGGACATACACGTAAAGATAAAATTCGAAATGAGCACACACGCGAAAAAGTGAGGGTGGCACCTATTGAGGAAAAAATGGTAGAAAATCGGTTGAGATGGTTTGGGTATGTACAAAGAAGACCAAGGGAGGCACCAGTGAGAAGAGTGGAATATATAACTTTGAGTCCGATTAAGAGAGGTAGAGGAAGGCCTAAGAGAACACTCTTGAAAGTTATTGAACGCGATCTCTTAATTAATAATATTTCTAAAAGCTTGATAAATGATAGAGCACAATGGCGTCTTACAATCCATGTAGCCGACCCCACCTAGTGGGATAAAGGCTTGTTGTTGTTGTTTATTGAATCTCTCACTAAATTCCTCACTAATTAGTGAGGGAAATACGATTCCTCGCTAAATTTAACAAGCCTGTTTTTAGCTACGAATTTAGCGAGGGATAAAATTCCCAGCTAAAATACAATTTAGCTACGAAAAATGACATTTGGAGAGGGATTCATCCTCGCTAAAATTCATTTTTCTAGTAGTGAGATTATTTCAACCAAAAGAGAGACCACATAGGCCAAGAGTATCAATATAAACCAATTACTCTTCGATACTTCTCCAGCTAGACCCTTTCTTGTAAAAATGATGACCATGCAAAATGAGTGGTAATGGTCCCAATAATCAATTCTAGGATGAAATAAAGCATGTAAAACAATCAAATATATAGATTGCTAAGTGTGAACAAAACAAATTTTTAAAATGGCTTGATATTTAATTTGCAAATATACAGATATGGCATGACAACTCATTGTCTCCTCCATACACCATGTTCGGTACTCTAGTTCATTCAACCAAAAGTGGACTAGTCCAAGCCACACGTGCCACCTAGCTATTGAGCCTAATGAGGGCATTTCATATGATAAGATTTATCCAACATACTACTCCTAAGCATACAACAATATGTCATGCAATTAAGAACAGTTTCAATACATATGAATGCATAACACATTAAAAATCATATTTTGCAAAATACTTTTTAACAAAATATTTTTTTCATAAACAATTAATATCCTATTTGGCAACACATTTTCTCAATAAAATAGAATTTAATCTAACACATGGGTTCTTAACACATATATTTCATAATTCAAAATGCACATAATTAACCATAAAACATGCAATATAACATCAAAAAGTGGTTACCTTTTCCCCCCTTAAGAGCTAAGTAAAAACAATATGTTGTCTCCTCGAGATCACAATAACACAATAAAGTTAATCCACAAAGCCAATAAAAGTATAAGTCACATATACATATATCTCAAAGGGCTAATTTATACTAAATCTTAACTTAAAATTCTCCCAATTATCTCAAGCCTTTATATAAAATAGTTTCATGATCAATATTTATAACTCTAATAATTTTTTTTTAAATCTGAAGTATTATTTTTCATCATATACTTATATCAAATTCTTACTTTAAAGTCTCACATCATACTCTAAGAGTCCTCAAATCCAATAAAAAGTTCATATTTAAAGATTACTCATCTTAAAACCTTAAAAAGATATAAATATATTATTAGAGAAATTTTCTATCAACAAAAGATCCAAAAAATTTGAAATAGGTTATTTTCTATATTTTTCATTCTCAAGAATCTAAAATCTAAGATGATAGAAAGATAGAATGAAAAATTTGGAACATTTATCTAGTCTTGAAAACCTTTAACTAACCTTTGAAATTTTTGAGTAGAATATAAACTCTACAATTTTCACCCGACTCATGCTTACTCTCACTAGATAGCTAGCTCTGTATGCTGTCAAATAAAATTTTAGAACATGTGAATGCATGTGTGTATGGCTAAGAAGAACTGTTTTAAAGTCATTCATTTCTGCAACAATGAGAAAAATTAGGAAAGGTACCGTATGGCTAAGAAAGAAACTAAGAGAGCTGTGAGTGAAGCTCGTTCTAAAGCTTTTGAAGAATTTTATAAGAGCCTTGAGACAAAGGAGGGAGAACGAAACATTCATAAAATTGCTAAGAGTAGGGAAAGAAAATCAAGAGATAGAACAGGTGAGGTGTATAAAGGATGAAAAGGGAAGAATTTTAGTTACAGATGATGAAATTAAAAATAGATGATAGACTTACTTTTTCAAAATTTTCAATGATGGAGAGGGTTCATCTAGTAACTTGGAGGATTTAGTAACTCGTAAAGGAGAATAAAATTTGTTATTCTATCAAATAATACATGATAAGGAGGTAAATGAAGCTCTTAAGAAAATGGTAAATGGTATAGCCAATGGACCTGATTGTATATTTATTAAAGTGTGAAAATGTTTAGGTGAAAAATGGGTGAGATGGTTAACTAAGTTATTTAATGTGATTTTACGATCCAAAAAAATGCTTGATGACTGGAGAAGTACATTAATTCCTATTTATAAAAATAAAGAGAATATTCATAATTGTACTAATTATGGAGGGATTAAACTCATGAGCCACATAATGAAATTGTGGGAGAAAGTAATTGAGCATAGGTTGAGATTGGAGACAAGTATTTTTGAGAATTAGTTTGGTTTTTTGCTAGGTAGATCGACTACAGAGGTGATTTATCTACTAAGGACATTAATGAAAACGTATCATTGTAAAGATAAAGATTTACACATAGTTTTTATTAATTTGAAAAAAAGCTTATGACCGTATATCAAGAGAAGTGCTTTGAAAGCCTTAGAAAAGAAGGGAGTATAGCTTGCTTATATTAAAGTTATACAAGATATGCATGAGGGGGTAAAAACTAATATAAGAATGTCTAGTGGTCAAACAAAGGACTTTCCTATGAAGATTGGACTATATCAGGGATCATCTTTGAGTCCTTATTTGTTTAATTTGGTCCTAAATGTTTTGAAAAAACATATTCAAGGAAAAATTCTCAAATGTATGCTTTTCACATATGATATAGTTCTTATAGTAGAGACAAGAGAAGAAATTAATTGTAAACTTGAGTTATGGAGGAGGGCATTGGAGTCGAAAGGTTTTCGTCTGAGTAGAAGTAAGACATAATATTTATATTGTAAATTTGATAAGAGACTAGTCAATAGTAATTTGGAAATGAAATTGAAAGATCCAATTATACATCAAGTGGAAAGGTTTAGATATTTGAGAGCCATTATTCAAAATGATGGCAATGATGGCAAAATTAGTGGGGATATTTTACATAGGATTCAAGCTAGGTGGTTTAATTGGAGAAAAGCTAAAGAAGTTATTTGTGATCGTAAGGTGCCCAATAAACTTAAAGGAAAGTTTTATCATATTGCTGTCAGATTGCCTATGTTATATAATAGTAAATGCTGGGCTCTAACGGGACAGTAAGAGCATAAAGTTAGAGTAGCAAATATGAGGATGTTACGATGGATGTGCGGACATACACGTAAAGATAAAATTCAAAATGAGCATATACGTGAAAAAGTGGAGGTAGTACCTATTGAGAAAAAATGGTAGGAAATCATTGGGATGGTTTGGGTATGTACAAAGAAGACCGCGGGAGGCACTAGTGAGAAGAATGGAACATATAACTTTAAGCCTTATTAAGAGGGATAGAGAAAAGCCAAAGAGAATACTCTTAGAAGTTGTTAGACATGATCTCTTAATTAATAATATTTCTAAAAGTTTGGTAAATGATAGAGCACAATGGCATCTTGCAATCCATATAGCCGATCTCACCTAATAGGATAAAGGCTTGTTGTTGTTGTTATTGTGAATGCATGTGCGTGTGTTACAGGTAGGTTTATTTAATTTAGATCGGGGAGTGGGCCTTGAACTCACACCCAATTCTTCTTGTTTTTATTTCAATATAAATAATAGATTTTATATGATAAATAAGATTATTATATATATATATATATATATATGATTATTCATTCCACTCATTTTCTCTCCCTTATCTATACATTTATATTATTTATACTATAATTGGAATTAAATTGTTATACTTTATTTTATATTAGAAAAATTATCTTTTTAAAATTGTTTTACTTATTTTCTAATTCTCAATAAATCATAAATAATTTTCTATGCCTAAAAAAGTTCTCTTTCTATGCCTTCAAGTTACCAATAATTAATCTTACTTAATGATTAAAATTTAGAATGTTGTAATTTTCCCCTTCTTTATGAAATTTTGTCTCCAAAATTTAGCACTCAATATATCATATTACCAAATTTTATCCTCCAAGTATATGCATTTCCCCTAAATCTAGAAATTCCTCAACTCTTTATCTAGTTGTTATAGTCATGTTATATCATATGTTGTACTTATTACTCAGCACTTTTTTTATTTGTTCTAGAGATTAACGATCTCAATTTCTAAGTTATCCCAATTCCAAATCCCTCAACATCTTGAGAAACATCATGGTCAACATTTCCTTGTTTGAATAAATCTCCTTTTCAAGTCCTCTAAATCATGAGAACTATTAGCCAATTACAATATTCAAACCTACCCCATGTCACTATCCTATGGGAAACCTCAACTCTATAAATCTCCTATCCTATTTTTAACCAGTTGCTTTGTTGTTAATTTGTTTCTAATGTCTATACGACATAATGGGTATAGGAATTCTATATTTATAAAAAGTCAATAATTTTTTTGGTGCCTAAAGTTTCATACCTTTCTCAAAATATTTCCAAAAACACTCTTCATAACAATTAAGATTCAAATCACCATATAACTTCTTATAAGAGAATCGATAAGTTCATAGTAACATTCATATGGTAACATTTTAAGAGTGTACCATTCAAATTCTCTTTTTTTCCTTACTTCACTTTCATGTTTTTTTTTCAACCCACAACTCTCATAGTTTACTTGCAAGTTGTAACATTTTCGCTATGCTATTCTGATTAATCACAGTTGGAATGATGTCTTATTACATATCTAGGTTTATACCATCCTCATAGTTTGCTTAGAATTTCACTTATGCCCTATGTAATAACTTTACTGGCTCTATTCTTCTATAACACATCTTAGTCTATATAATTATGCCTTCTTCCAGCTTATAATGATTGTTTTCTTATGACATACTTTTGCCCAACAAATCTTTTTGTTTTTTTCCAAACACATGCTCTCACCATTGAAAAGCAAACTCCCCTCTTTAAATCTTATAATTTATAACCTTTATATGAAATTCAATCATCACCACATTGGCATAAAGACTAGTTTGTTGCACCTTAAATTATTTTCATAACAAATCTATAACTACTTCTTTTTGAAATTCACAGGTTATTCTTAGGCTTATATTCTCATTCTTTAGTCAAGATTATAAGAACTTTGAGAAAATATAACTTTGAGTCCCTACACTTTACTTGAGTTTTGCTATAGGTCCTGATGCTTTTTTTCAATATTCTAGATGCCTACACTTTTGTTTTTCAATATTCTAGGCTTCTATAATACTATTTATGGAGGGACTTAGAACACCAAAAAATAAAAGTGTAGAAATCTAAAACACCGAAAATAAAATGTAGGGACTATAGTAAAACTGGAGTAAAGTATAAGAACCCAAAATTATATTTTTCCAAGAACATTTTATGAAAAGTATGCCTCTAGAACTTAACTAATTCAGATCATTATAAAAATTAGTAACAGTATTTCCAAAAGATATATATTCTTAGAATTAAAACATCCTCAGTGTGTTCTTAACCTTTGAACTTCCACTACAAACCTCTCAAATTAGAACAAAAATTACTATAACTTAAAAATGTACGTAGAAAGATTTTTATCCTTAATAAATCTTGATATCATAATTTTTTTTTTGCATCCAACCATCAATATTAATTAATTTATCTTACTTCAATCTTCTCATTTTCATTAAACTAGTCAAAAGATTATAAATCCCATGCCTTTTAAAAAATTTTTCGTAGACAAAAAATTTCAAGCTCACTTATCAAATTTTATTTCATATATAGATCAAAATTCTTTGGCAATTTTTTTTTTAAAATGATAATAAAATCTCTCCAAATTATATAAGTGACAAGATGGTCCCTCAAAATGCCATAATTCCAATGAAGTCCCTAAGGACTTATGTGTTAATAAATTTTAAAGTGAAAAAGATCATTTTGCCCTTACTAAAAATAATAAGTCTTAATCACAACTTTTATTTAAGGAATCATAACTTTTATTTTGTAAATCATAAAGAGTTGAACAAACAATCACAACTTGTCAAGTGTAATTTCTGTTATTAAAAAACAAGTCTCAATCACAACTTTCACTTAATGAATAACAACTTTTTTGTTCTGAGAATAGCAAGAATAGAACAAGAAATTATAATTTATTAAGTGTAATTTTTATTATTAAAAAACAAGTTCTCAAAATAACGAACCCTATTCACAACTTTTGCTTAAAAATCACAACTTTTATTCAAAGAATTGTAAGAATTGAATAAGAAATCACAATTTGTTAGGGGTAAAATGATCTTTTCAATTTAAAATTTATTGACAAAGAGGTACCTAGGGACTTTAGTGAAATTATGGCATTTTAAGGGACCAAATTGTCATTTACATAATTTAAAAGAAGTATTATCATTTTTTCTTTTTTGTTGTACTCTTAATGCTAAAATAGTCATTAAAAGCATCAAGAAAGAAAATATAAAACAATTTGATTTTAAATTTTCGACTAGAAACAAAAACATCAATTTCAAAATCCTTTCTAGTTAGTAACTCATATTCAAAAATATTTTCCTTAATTTGTAATCACAAAGAAAACCCCATTTTCACAAATAATTTTTTTTAAAAAACTTAATGGATAAAAAATTTTCTTTTATTTTTAATTTTTTATCTTTTTTCAAACTTGGCCAAATCATCAAATAAGTTTTCAATAATAACTTAAGTTCATAAGACATGTGAAGAATTAAATGTGCAAGAGAAAGTACTTGCCTACTTAATGCATTGTTTGTAGGGAAAATGACAATTAAGTCCCACAGAGACTAATTAAATCTAGTCAAATTTCAAGTAATTTTAAAAGGCTAATCAAGTCCCATGCCTTTTTTCACAAATCTAAGTTATAGTAGAAATGACTAAAATACCCCTATGATTAAATATAGCATTAATACTCATCACATCAACTCCAAGATTTCCCTCTCTAGCAAACTCCTTCCCGCCATTAATGAGACCTGCATGTAAGTGGAGGAGAGACACATTGAAGAATGCCTAACCAAAAATAGAGTTGCGCATGGAAGACGTGGACTTGCCATAATTATTGGTTCAAGTAAGCTCTTATTCTTTGCATATATGAGTTTATTTAGTTGGTGCGTTCAAATATGTTTTCTTCTTTTTTTTTTTTTTTGCAAATCCCTACAGTTTGAACAAAAAGATTGACTCAAACAAGCTCTAATTCTCTTACAAGATGACACTCATGAACAAAAAGATAGAATAGTGTTTTACAACTGAACATGAAAGGTTTTTTTTTTTATTTCACATTTCTAAAGACTTGTCATAAAGATTCAACATTTTGTAACTAAAAATGTAAGAATTTATTATTGAGTGTTCACATTTTAAGATGGAACGTTTGCCATTGTCTCATTGATGCAAAAATCACTGATGCCAAAAGTAACCTATTTTTGAGTCATATATTATGAAATTTTATTTTTCTTGTTGTAGGTTGATGTTATTGGATGGAAAGTAGTTGTTTAAAGGAAATTTTTTGTTATTTTCATTTTGGTAGAGATATTGTAAAAGATATGCTTAGGATAACGCATTATGATAGGGGGAGTTGTAATGGAAGAATGATTAGAGAAGGAATGTCTCTTGAAGGACTGGTTAGATTAATTTCATCATGTTTGAATTGTGATTTAAATGGAATAGAGTTGAAGCACATAGTAAAGTTTGATTGTAATGTATTTTTAGACCTTAAAGATGATAGAGGGATAAATTAATTAATGAAGTTGAATAATAATTTTGCTCATGCGTACATCATAAGAAAGATACAGTAAAGTACAGAGGAAACAAAAGATCCAGTTGATGGGTAAGTTTTTTTTAATAGTTACTTAAATTTAATTATTATGCTAATATGAATATAACTGACAGTAATAAACATGATTTAAATGGAAATGCAAAGCAAGATGTTCAACTAAGAATTCACATGCTGCATAGGATCTTGTAGTTTTACCATGTGTAATATAAAGTATCCTAACACTAATGCTTGAGCTAAATGCAACAAAATAGAAGAATTTGCTAGTAGGATTTAGGTGGATTTTTTCTAGTGCTGATGATTATAGACAAGCAATTTACAAGTATCGTATTGCACAGAGGTTTGAATATAAATTTGTGAAGAACAAGACAAATAAAATAATTGCAGAATGTATGGCAAAAAGATGTCAATGGAAGATAACAACATATTCATTGAGGAAGTTAATGCCCTTTCTTCATGTAACAACTTTCAAGAATGAGAACTTACATTCTACCTAAAAAGACCTTGAAGTTTCTCACAATATAGGGTGCACATTGATACCGTCTTTAATTGATGACATAGTAAGGTCTAATATGGAAAAAAGACCTAATGAAATCAAAGCTGACATATATAAAGACTATGACATAAGTCTAACTTATCATCAAGGCTTAAGAGAAAAAGAAAGGGCATTAGTAGAAATAAATAGGCTTCCTGACCAATCATATATGTGTGTTCCTTAGTTGTCTAATAGACTAATAGAGACTGATGGTGACACTGTAGCAAAATGGGTGGCTTTTAAGAATAATATATTTGAATGATTATTTATTGTATATGGTTATTCCATGATTCTTGCTTAGGGCTAGATCTATTTTATATGTGGATGGATGTTTCCTCAGTGGTCCTTACCGAGGTATCTTACTGGCAGCTTCAACATACAATGTCAATAATGAGTTGTTTCCATTAGCCTTTGCAATAGTTAACAGTGAAATTCACTTTGATTGGACTTGGTTTCTATAAAATGTTAAAGATATCATTAGTTCACTATAGGTAACTATTGTTTTTGATAGAAACAATGCTATTATTGGTGCTATTAAAGCCATCTTTATGGTGATAGACATGCGTATTGCTATCGACATGTAAAGGAAAATTTTAGCTTTGAGTTTAGCAAAGTCTGTAGGGGAATAGGAAGGAATAGTAAGGAAGAGGAACTACAATTGCCTGATCATATTGCCTATGTAAGGGATAAGCATGAATTTAATATAACTATGGAAAATTTGAGGTTGTTCTCCACAATTAGCAAGCTAGGTTGAAAACAAGGCGATGTTGATCGGTGGGCATTCTTATTCCCATTTCGAAGATGAGATAAGATAACAACTAACTTGGCTAAATCATTCAATGCACAGATTCTTAAGGAAAGGAGGCAAAATATATGTGTTCTTATAAGCAATCATATAGACAAGTTGAGTAAGAAATTTTTTACAAGTAATAAAATAATGAGTAAGTGGAAAAGCATAGTTGGTCTAAATGTCAAAGCAAAGTTGAAGGAAAATATTTTGAGGGAAAAAATTATGATAGTTTAACTGCATGGCTCACATATTGCATTGGTTCAAACATTACATGGAGTTGTATGTGTGAATTTGATACTAAGGGAATGTACATGCAAAGTTTGGCATTCTTGGCTCACATGCTTGTGTAGCCATTAAAGAAGTACATGACAATATGTATAACTATGTTGAGGAATGTTATCTTTACATCTCATGGGAGAAAATATATAATGACACTATGCATCTTATTGAGACCCATGACATGCCAAAGCCAAATGCATTGACAATATCTAAGCTCATGAACCAAACCTTTTTACTGCCTCTTAGAACATCTTGACCAGTTAGTAGACCTCATTGTGTGAGGATTGAGTCTCAGTATTAGCAAAAGAAGGTTTACTACTATTCTTATTGCTATGAAGTAGGTCATATATGGAAAAGGTGTAGAGACCCAAAACTAAGTTGATGTTATTGTAAGTGGGTTATCACATGAACTTGGATTTGGGTGAAATATACTTATGGGTAGTTTTAGGAGATTTATTTGGCATATAACAACCCCTCTTTTGTAAATCCAAGTTGATGTTTCTATAACACAAGATTCGATCAACTTGGATTTGGTTGACATATATAGCTATATGTAAAAATATATATATATATATATATATATATTGGTAGTTTTAGAGGACTTTTTTGCTACATAGCAATCCCTCCTTTGAAAATCAAAGTTTGTGCTTTTATGTTTGTGGACAATTGATATGTGAATATGTATTAGATGAATTAATACATATAGCTTATTTGTACAGTTCAAATCTTCTGTGATCACTAAAAGTGTGTCCTCTTAAAATTTTGAACGGAGGTTGCAGATTATTCGTAAGATAGTTACAAAATTGGCTATATTAGTTGCAAATTACTAGAGTAATATCCTAGAATAATAACTTGATAGCTTTGCAAGTTCAAGAATTTAATAGTTTTTTCATTCAAAATTTTGAGAAGGAGTTGAAAATTATTCATAAGCCAGTTGCAAAATTTAGTATTTCAATTGCAAATTATTAGAGTCATGTCCTAAAATTATAACTTTTTCAAGAATTTAATAGTTTTTCCACTCAAAATTTTGAGAAAGAGTTACAAATTATTCATAAGCTAGTTGCAAAATTTAGTATCTCAATTGCAAATTACTGGAGCTACATCCTAAAATTTGAACTTCTTTAAGAATTCAAATTATGCATAAGCCAGTTGCAAAATTTGTCTCAAGACAGTTGCAAAATTAGGTACCTAAGTTGCTTGACGACGTGATTGATTGGATACAATATATAACCTAATTACTTGGCAACTTACTTGATTTTTCTATTGAAATTGTGAAAAGAAGTTATAAAGTCTCAGAAAGGAAGTTGGGAATTTGGGAATTTAAGTTTGAACATTACAAATATGTTTTCATATTATCGATCAACAATAGAGTTCACAGTTATATTTGGGAAGGACAATTGTACAAGCCATCAAACATTGTAATTACATCATACACACATCATTATAGTTCATTTAGACTTCTTCCCTACCCTCTTTGATCGGTTAACCACTGAAGTAAAGGCAAAAAATTTATTTTTCACTTCATTTCTCATGTGATTAACCAGCCACCATACCACATTCACCCTAAACTATCTCAATCGTTCCTAAACAAACATGAGAAAATTTTAAATTTGACATTGATAATTGAACAAGAAAAAAAGAAAATTATAGATCACATATACATTTGAAAAGTTTTCCATTATGAGTCCTCCTTTTCTTTTTCTACCATCCCATTCTGCATGATACTTTATGACATATATTGCACAGTCATCTCTACAAATATGAGCAGTTAAGGTAAGAAGAAATGTCTATTTGAAGTGAACACATAAAAAGGTATTTGTTTCTATAGTTACTTACATATTACTTTGTTTAGGCCGCTCTTCAAATATCATCTCCATATGAAAATCATCTCCATATGTTTGGGGGTCACATGCTTGTAACAACTCTATTATGCTATTTCTTTATAAAGAGTTCCCAATGTTAGATAACCATTCCATCTAAAAATTTAGATAACCTAAAGTGGTTATGCAAAAGCACTAAAAAATCATACCATAAATCCAGCCATTATCTTCTCTTTATACAACTTCCTAGCCAATAAATTGAGGATGAAAAATTTTTCATTCTTCAAATTAGCACAATAACAAAACCAATGATTGAATACAAGCATGGGCAAGAAGAAGAAATCATAGTTTGCAAAGTTATATCCAAGTTTATCAAGCATAAGAATCTTTGCATCCTCAAAAATAGAACATCTTAAATTTTTATCCCTTAGGGTGGCCATAAATTCTGAATCAAGCATGTACCTTCGCACCAACCCTTCACGAAGTTGCTTACCAACTATCATTTTTGCAGCTATACTCATGACTTATAAAGACTACATCCAATACTCAATGTACCATCTAATTAAACAACTAATTAATTAAAACTTTTAGATATACCATTGTATTTATCCATTTTTTGAGACCAAGACTTTGACGTTTTTCCCTAGTTAGGTAATATTCATACATCTAAACCACATACCTACGAAAAAATTGTTATTATATTAAAGATAACACACCACAATTGTAAAAAGTAATATCATATTACTTACTCATCACCCTTTGCCTCATTGGTTCGCTTGGTGCAATATTCATATATTTTTTATTCCTTAGTAAGTCTCCTTTATATTGGTTCTTTTAGAAAATGTGACCAATTTATCTCAATTCTTTTCTTTTTAGACCTTTGAATCATTAGGCTTTCATATATTCTTCTCCTCTTCTTGCCATCTCATCTTTCTTTACTTTCTTATTCAGGTATAAGTTATGTGGTTTCTTCCTTACTATCAGAGCTTTCAACTTCATCTTCTTCAAATCTAACTCTAGCTTCATCTCCATGTCCACTGTTGTCTTCATCTTCATCTCCATTATCATGTACATCTTTAGCTTCATCTCCACCTCTATCTCTATCTTTATCATCATCTTCAGCTTTATCTCCATCTCTACATTCATCTTCCTTCACTTCTTCTCCATTTGGTTCATCAACCCTCATGATAGCTTTACTATTAGATATTTGAAGCTACTTAAGACTTTATTGGAGCTTTAGTACTTTACTTGCAAAGGTGTTGGCATATTGCAAAAAGTCTTCATATATTTCCCTTACACCATAACCAAGTTTCAATACCAAGTTTATAAGCATATAAAAACTAGTACATACAAAATAAATTATCAAAATATGTATACTAGGTGAGTTATCACTGCAAGTGGCTGTAAAAATTTAAATGCATCATCATTTTGACCTCTATATAAAATGCCATAGATGCTTTCTTTCTCCAACTTGACCTGTTTTTGCACCATGTCTTGGTTCCACAAGTGTATCATAGGCTTTCACTATCTACTGATAGTGCTGGACTTAATAGAAAATGGTGCATATAAAATATCTACATAAGAAAGTTAATTATAATCCAACTAATAGCAAATAAATTGGGACAAAATATAGAAGTATTAGAAATAGTCTATACTAGTAAGAAAACAAGCATCCTTCTATATTCTTCTTCCTCCGTCCACTCTTTAATGCTGTCTTGTAATATAAAATTTCTTAACAAGCTTAGATAACACAAAAGATGACTAGTCATATTCTTGAACATTTTTCTTGCCACTCAAAGTTGTAATGCTCCTCATACTAACTATTGTACTTATTATGGGATAGAAAAATGTTCCAAGAGTAAATAACAAAAATACCATCTCAAAATTTCTTTCCACCTTGCTATATATTATCATATTATTCAACTTAGTGAAGGATTTACTAAGATAGTTCTTCTTCAATACTTCAGATACTTCATTATCGCTGTCTAAAAAATAGCTTTTCCACCATAAGGCATACTTAAGATAGTGCGCACATCTTTTCCAGTAATACTTAATTTCTTCCCTTTAATTCCAAGTGTTGAAATGGTATGTCAAAAGCAGTTAGTACTTGTTCATATAACTTCCTCAGTAGTTTACTAAATTTAAAATCCAAGAGAAATTGGAACTGTATTTTCTTGATCTTGGCACATAACCTCTTATGTTTGCATATATATTCCATAACGTCCTTGAATTGGTTAGGAGAATAACATGTATTAAATGGAACCTACATACAAAGAGGAGAAATATAATACCGTACAATACATAATAATCATATTCAAAAAAGACTCATTAATTCAAAATAAATACAAGTAAGTCATACTGTTGAACAAAATATTAATTCTTTTCCTCCTCCATGTAGTGAACCATGTTTCTGTATCTTTCTTGTTCAGCATTTGATAATTTTCTCTAACTTTCTCTCATTGAATCATTAGCTTCTATAAAACTATCGTATTTTCCTTCATCTTTTTAAAAAACTCTTTCTTGAATTTGTCACATTCAGACTTCTTTTTCATTGCAGCTTTCTTTTCTCCATAATTTCAACTAAGAAAGTTATAAATTATATTAGCTATCACCATTTTAGAATTATAAAGACACATAAAGGATTAAAATATTAATAAAGTCAATTTGTGGTTGCAAATTTCCATCAATGTCTTATCTTATTCTTATCCTTCAGAATAATAGTTAAGGGATGTATTAATATTTTTAAGGATTTGGGTTTTAGTGATAGGCCTATGTTGGACAACTCAAACCTAGTTTGAATTGATGCTTTGTTATTAATAATTTTACATGTGAACATTCCATGATTATGTTTGTATCATAAAACACAAATTTAAGTAAATTATCTAATGTCATCCCTAAGGCTTGTAAATGAGCTGAGCTGATATTTTTCATTTAGTTAAATTTTTATATCTACATGTAAGTAAATGCATGTTATGTTTATAATACTAGTCATAAATTAGCTCATATATAGAATAAGTTGAGAATGATCAACGATTTAAAGTTGTATGTGGGTTCACTTTATTTCAAGTAAACTTACTTGATCACGTTTTGGCACGTGTCATATACAACAAACTTTTCTAGTGAGATTGCTGGCTGGGTTATATGCAATGTAACCATTGTCTGGCAATTTTTTTTTCTTTCAAATTTTTTGAGCTTGTATAATAGTAGGAAGGGCCAAGATAATAAATATCTAGGTATTTGTTTAAATAGTTTTCTTTTGCATGGTGTTTCTTCTTGGTTTTCTCTTTTTTTCCAAGTGCAGTACTATTTTAAAGTTTGTAATGTCAACTCTGTATCTAAGCATGTCATAGTCTAGTCATATCTATTTGGCCCTATCTGTATTGTAAATCACATAATATAAATATCTATTTTACCTTAATGTTTGGTTTTTTGCATAGTTGATAGGAAAATAGTAGACAAGTAAGTTAAGCCCCTTTCAACTTACCTGCGTTGGCCTCACATGTAGGCTAATCAAGCATTCAGTAAACTTAAGATGACCAAAACAATTAAGCATTTAGTAAACCCAAGACAAGAACATTGGATCATATCATGGCTAAGAGAATCCACCATAGACTTCAAAATTAGAAAGTTTCTCGTTCAAGATGACTAAAAAACAATTCTTTCTTCTATAATATTTTGTCATATTTTAACAGGGTGTTTTTTTTAGGCCAAATTTTAACATGGTGTATGAACAAGGAATTGCTGTTTTTTTATGTATCTTTCTTAGAGGCTAAAATCCTAGCAAGGATCATTGGTATATAACTTCCCTAGTTTATCAGTGTAGTGCAACAAATACTATAAGAACGAGTAAAATATAAAAAAATAATGGAACAAGAAGTTTATATATGTATATGGGCCATGTGTCAATCATTCCTAAAAAGGAAGCCATCATAAATTTCCCAAAGTTAGAGGTGAAGAAAGAAAGAGACAAAATGCAGATGCAATTGATACTACTAAAATCTTGTGTACATTATATGCACCAATTATATTCAAAAATGACAGAGAACCAAAGTCTTGCCAGCCAAATCAAATATCCCCAAGCTCAATTCCAATTTAGAAAAGATAGAAACCAAGAAAATTTTCTTATTGAAAGATTCATACATACTTCTTCCAACTTAGAAAACTCATGGTTGAAAGCCAAAATATGCAGGCAACTTAATGACAATTAGATAGAACATAAATAGTAATAGGCGCAAAGGTTGTGTGAAACTAGTGAAAAACCATATCTTATCAAGAAGATAGAAGTAGATGAATGAGATACAGACTATAAAGAAAGGACAGAGAGAAGATAGAGAAGAGATAGAGAGCAGTGTACAAAGATGAGAAGAGACAGAGATGAGAAGTGGTGTACATCACCAGCGACAGTTAAGGGAAGGAATAGAGAGCTTTCTTTTGGTCAATCAATCAAAAGTGCTGGTTGCTAGGGCAGAGAAGAAAGCTTATCGCAGACAAGAGAGCTTATTGGTAGGGCAGAGAGAAAATGAGTATTTTAGAATTACTTGAAGAAGGGTGTTTTGGTCTTTTCTCATGATATCAAAATACAATTTAAGGACTCTAAGACTTTATTGACCTTTGAAAATTACTTAGGACGTGACTAGCTTTGATTAGTCCCTTTGGGACTTAATTGTCATTTTCCCTTGTTTGTAACAATATAATTTGTTAAATAAAACTCTTCACTTTAAAAATAGATGTAAAAAATAACAATAAGACCTCATAAAGTATTTATGTTCATATTTTAAAATCATAATAAAGCTTATTACATAACACATGGTTTTCTAGCAAAACAGAAAACACAGGTTTGTCTTCATAATTTTTTAAAAAAATTATTCTAAGGGTTAATAAGCATCCTAGATTTTAAACTATTGTGGGAATAGCATCTTAGATCCTGACTCCTAAAATGTGGAAAAAACTCCCCTCAACCTTGAAATTTCAAGCCTTATGAATTTAGCCCAAAGAATGCATTTGACTTCCTCCTACACTTTAAGCTTGACTTCAGTGGACATCCTTCGAGTGGGTTGTTAATGTGGTTTGAAGTTTAGCTTGATAGGAAGTCAATGATCAACTACTTGTTTAGAAAGTCTAGGCATTTGATCATAGTCCCACACAAAGCAATCTTTAAACTCCTTGAGTACTTGGATTCTAAACTTTAGTAGGTACAATAATGATCAATATATCAAAATTCATGCCACAAGATTTCTTTCCATTCGGTGATACCCTTAATAGAGATTTCAAACATTTCTTGAGCGAAGGCTTCTCAAAGAAATTTCTAACGATTAAGTATGGTCTTCTAACCCTCTCAAATGAGCATTGAACCTAAGCCACTAAGATGGCTAGAAAGAGATATGATGTTGCAAATGAAGTTGGAAAGGAATTTGATCTATAGGAACTTCCTTTATTGATTCAAATCATCAAGAAGAAACTTCAATGGTACAAGAATTTTAAATAAGTGAGCGATTTAACTTGTTGTTTGGTCAAAATCATATTTTTGTGTCATCAAAACTAGAGTCTCAAGTGGAGACTCATCATCATATGATGATCGATCAATCTCCACAAAATTCCACCTAAGAATATATTTTGGTCCACGTCAACTAAAAAAATAGTCAACTTCTGCTTAGGTGTTAGTTAAACGGTTAACATTTGAGAGATTTAATGGATTGGTCATTGTTGCACCTACTAAAGCTATGTTATGTGTATTCCTATCCTTTTTCTCATTTTAGGCTACTGGATGTCCCTGGCTAATGATTTTGTAGGTATTGTTGTCTCTTTTTAGTTTATGTCAACAACAAAAAAATGTTTAGCGTCTACTTAGATGTTAGTTAAATGGTCAACATTTGAGAATTTAATAAATTAGTCACTCTTGCACCAACTTAGATAATGTTATGGGCATTTTTGCCCATTTTTCCTTAATAATACTTTCTCTAGTCCTATTTATAGGGCAGAGAGAGAATAAATTTTTTGGTCCTATTTATAAATTACATCATTAAATTTTCATCAAAAATTTTCTCTTTTATCATCCATTAAATATTAAAGAGAGAAAATATGTTATTGAAGTATATATATTTAATAGGGGCAAAGTTAAGAACTTATTAAATTTTAAGACAGAATTAATGAGTTTTAAGGTTTTCTTTGGTACTGATGAAACATGTTGGAAGTGACTTATAAATAGAATCAAAGGAGTAACATATATTTGTAGATATATATATATATATATATTTTTAAAAACATTATCAACTATTTATTTGAAATATAAATATTAAAAAATATTAAAAATTTAAATTAAATTAAAAATATGAGAATAAAAAATAGAAAGAAAGAAAATCCTATTGCTTACAAAATAGGATTTTTAGGATAATGAATAAATAGACTATGGATAAATCTAAGCGATGTTTTTTAAAAAAAAATTCAGGCGATCTTTTTGTAGATGTTTGCCCCTAAATCCAATTAGGGGATTGAATTGATTATAAAAATATGATTTTAATTAGTTGATTTAGTAATGAATAGGGAAAATATTACCTAGATATACCTTCTTTAAAATAAAATACTTTAGCATATAATAAATTTTAGTTCCCAATTTAATGAGAGCAAAATGGTAGAGATGAACATAAATAGTTAGGACCAAAATAAACACATACTCTCTCTATCTTATGAATCGGACTTGAAGAGTAAACTTGAATTAATCATGAACATGTTGGTTTTCCCCAGGGGGACTTAAGTTGAAATGATTCATAAAAGTAATGATTAGGTTCTCTGGATACTTGGAAGCCATAAACATCCTAAAATATGATGATATTAATAATAAGTGGAGTTAAAATTTGCTTGCGCGCCCAAAAGAAAAATAAAAGGGAAAACTTGTGAAAGTGAAAAGGAGGATATTGAACTTTAATGACACATAAATTGTAAATTGAATATTTAATACATGAATCGTTCTAGTGCAAGAATGTTATTATCAAGTACATGAGCGTCATTCTAATTAATTACATTTATAACATTGCCTTGGGGGAATGTATATGTCCATTATTTATAACAATATATATTTTCATTTTAAAATCCGATTTATTAATAGTGTAACGCGCGCGCGCGCGGGTGTATTTGCTCAATTTAAAAAAAAAAAATTTGGAAGAATGAGGAGCCAAACTTGCTTATTCTTCTCATTCACATTTTTCTTCTGCTTTTTTAGATGGAGGTCGGTTTTTTGCATGTATGTGATAAGTTGATGGTCGAAACTGAAATTAATTAAAATGTGAAAAATTGGAGATAAATAATATTTTATAAGTGTTTTTATTGTGTTGATGGCATTGTTTGATTTGAGTTTGTCAATACTATACAAATGTAGGTGTTTTATTTCTTTTTAGGAAAATGACATGAAAATCCTCTTGAAATATGTAAATGACAATAAGGTCTTATGAAATGTGATAATTGTTCTTTAAGTGTCTTGGGACTTTTATGCCATTAATGTCTTTAGTGAAATGATTATAATATCCCAATTTAAAATAAAAAAATGGATAAGTGATTAAAAAAATTTGTGAGTGGATCTTGTCATCATTTGCTATCCCACTTTAGTTATTATCTGAAAAAAAAAATAGTCTATACTTAAACTAATATAGTCATTGACGTTAACAACACTTGAACTTTAATGATTAAAAAATTTGCAGAGAAGAAGTTATGATTGCTTATCCTATTTTAGTTATTGTCACAAAAAAATAGTCATTACTTAAACTAAAATAGTCACTAATATTTATAATACTTGAATTTTAATGATTAACAAGTTTGCAGAGTGAAACTTATCATTTATTATTCTGTTTTAATTATTACATGAAGAAAAATAGTCATTATTTAAGTTAAAGTAATCATTGATACTTTAAATTGGGGTCATTGCATTCATTTCAAAAAAGATATTAATGTTAGGAAGGTCCAAAGGATTTGAGAAGAATCATCACACTTAGTGGGATTTCATTATTATTTGCATATTTCAGGAGGAAATTTTTTTTGGTCATTTTCCCTTTCTTTTTCACCCTGAACGATGTTCAAGTAGAAGTTAATTTGATCTTGATAGTGATAAATGAATTGTAATATATAATAACATCCTCAAAGCCCCTTTTGCATGTAAGCTTATATAACGTAACAATTAAGTAAGAAGGTACTTTGACTGTATTATTGCAACTCATCTGTTTTTCTTTTAAGCTTTGCAATGTTGGTGTTGTGATTTTTATCATCAATTGAGAATTTTTTTCCTGTATATTTGTATTGATAAGAAATTAATACTTTTAATGGCCATTTCACTTGCTTGTAGATAATTTTTCTTCTTAGATGAATCCTACTCAGCATCGTCATTGGGTTAGTTACATCATAAGCAACATTTTGCATATTTATTAATTCTAAAGTATAATTAGAGCTGCAAAAGAAACAAAAAAAAAAAAAAGAAAAAACAAAGGAAGTATAATGAAAGGATGTTATAACTAATAATGGAAATAAAAGCAACGTGTCGGGAGAAATGGGGGAGAGCTCTTCTAATTTCATTTTAATTCACTAGTTTCTGATGAGTACAAGACATTGTAAGTGGGCTTTATGTTAATAGGCATCCAATGATTAAATACAAACGCAAAAATTACATTAATGATATACATTCTCCAAAATCAAAGATTCATTGATGTATTTTGTACACATAAATATTCCAATACACTTGATAATTGGATTCATGCAAGAGGGAGGACTTGAAATGAAATGATTCATAAAGGCATTGATGATTTGAACCTTTAAATATAAGGAGGTCACATGAACATTCACAAAATATGAAAATATTTACAATAAATGGAGATTGAAACTTATATATTGCCCAAAAGAAAAAGAAAAGTGAAAACTTGTGAAAGTGAAATGGAGGATATTGAACTTTAATGACATATAAATTGCAAATTAAATATTTTATACATGAATCATTCTAGCTAGGTGCATGAATTAATGTTATAATTGAGTACATGAATATCATTCTAATTACATTTATGACATTGCTTCTTTTTTCATGATTTAACACATTGCTATATACATGTGTGAATGCATGTAATCCTTAAATTAAGAATTTGACAAATTCTCATAAATATTGGATTTCTTTTTATAATAATACCCTAATACTCTCCAACTCTATTAATAAAACACTTCTAACATGTCTCATTGGAATCAAGAAAATTTTAAAACTCATTAATTTTGTCTAAAAATTTAATAATTTATTAACTTTATCCCTATTAAATACACAAACACACATCTTAATAACATATTTTTTCTCTCCAACGTTCAATTGAGGTCAAATAAAAAAATTTGAGATGAAAATTTATCTAGGTAACTTATAAATAAGATTTTTTTTCCTCTTTCTACCCTATAAATATATAGGACCAAAGGGAGTAATGATTAGCGAATATAAAATATTCCTTAATCTCAACTGAATAAATTTTAATAGATAATATACGTCAAAAAGAATAAATCTTAATAAATAATATATCTCCACAAATATAAAGACACGTGATATGCACAAAACTTGCCAAACTTGTCATTATTGTTCCTATAAGAATGCTAAGAACTAAGCCGTTTTAAAAGTGATGTTTTATAATGCTTAGGCACGATTGTTTTTTGGGGGAGATGGAACGTGGTGAATGGGCATGGAAACGAATGATGATGAAGGAAATGGTATGGTCTGTGGCAGCCATTGTTGTGAGTTTCATGGCGATAATAATATGGCAGAAGCTATGGTTGAAACCTAGAAGAATCAGATCAATTCTAGAGAAGCAAGGCATCAGAGGACCAACACCTTCTTTCCCTATGGGCAACCTCTCTGAGATTAAACACATTCAATCACAGTTCTCCAATCTCTCCTCCTCCACCTCACATCCTGAACATTGGTTTCACTCTTTATTCCCATTTCTCCAACAGTGGAGAAAACAATATGGTATGTGTCTATAATGGAATATGGGATAATGGTTTATTAGAATTATTAGGGTTTAATATTATTTGATTTAGCATCTAGGGTTTATCTTTAAATATCAAATATGAAATGAGATATCTAGATTAGTTAGGTAACTTATTGTTATCTTTTGATGTTAGATAGATTATGATTTAAGTTTGACGTAGATTTAGATTTTTCACTTAACTATTATTGTATTATATTTAGGATTTTATAAATAGAGTTAGAGTTTTTATTTGTATTCAAATTTGATAAAATATTGAATAAAATTTTTTCAAGAGTCCCAGTATTTACCCTCCTTCTTTCTCTCTCCTCTCTCTTTTATCTCTTTCCCATCTTTTCCTTCCTGTTTCAAATCAGTTTGTCAGTGTAGGATCTCTAAATGTCTTAATATATCTCACTATGTTTATATGAATATAAACATGATGATCAGGTTCAACATTCATGTACACCACTGGACATAAGCAACATCTATATGTGGGAGATCCCAAATTTCTCAAAGAACTAAATAGGATAAAGACATGGGATCTTGGTAAGCCTACTGAAATGTCCAAAAATGTGAAGTCATTGTTTGGTTCTGGCATTATCCGAGCCAATGGACCCCACTGGTCTTTCCAAAGGAATCTTATTGCTCCACAGTTTCACCTCTCCAAGATTCAGGTTATATATTAATTTCTACTTTCACTTACTCCGCATTCTTTGTTATTTTATGTCACGAAGTAGTGGTCTATATATATACAGTTTGTTGTTGTTGTTATGATGGAATTTAAAGAACATGGTGGACTTTGTGGAGGAATCTACAAAGGCAATCATGAGGAAATGGGAAAGTATTATAGAAGAAAGTGGAGGTAAAATGGCAGAGATTATCATTGACAATGATATGAAGGAACTCACTGGTGATATCATTTCCAAGGTTTGTTTTGGTGGGTCTTATGCTTTGGGCAATCAAATTTTTGCCAAACTTGATACCCTGCAAAACGCTCTCGCTAAAGGCAGTGTTCTCAACGGATTTTTGTACCCCAGGTCATATTCCTTACTTCTATACTTCATCTTTTATTTAAAAAAAAATATAACTATTGATCCCTATAATTTTTTTGTAAGGTTATTGTAGTTTTTTTTATTGCTCCAAGTCCTTCTAGTTTTTCTTGTTTGTAACCTTAGACCCTCTATATTTGAATATATCCAAAAGAATGATGAGGTGGTACTAATGATGTTAAATATGTTGACCTATGACTAACATTGTTAATCTTTATGTTAATATGGACTTATGATTCAACAAATTGAAATGTGAAATAGAATTGGATGGACAATCCTGTTAGTATGCTGAAACATAATTCCATTTCAGCATAGGTTAGTAACATTAGTCACACGTCAACATATTTAATATCATTACTATCATCTCATCATCTTTTTGGGCATATTTAAAAATAGAGGGGCAACTGCTGCGTATGGGGATAAACTAGAAAGATTTGGAGTAACGAAAAAAAAAAACTATAGGTACTTATACCACAACACATCAAAACTATAAGGACCAAAATTATGTTAATTTTCTTTATTTTTGTCTGTTTCATCAACTCAATGTGTATATATATGCATACATACATATAACAATCTTGCATTTTGTGCTAGAATTCTTCCCACCAATGAAAACAAAGAGATATGGAGGTTGGAGAAAGAGATCAAACAATTGATTCTGAAAGTTATTTATCATCACAAGTTACAAAACCAAAGCCGTATAGGTCATAATCAAAAGGACCTTCTTCAGATAATTCTTGAGAATACGATTGATGAGGACAAAAATAGCCGTGGTGTGTGGGGAATGTTGAAGAAGCTCAAGCATAAACATGAAACCCAAAAACTTATTGTGGATATATGCAAAAACATCTACTTCGCAGGCTCCGATACTACTGCTGCTTTACTCACTTGGACACTTATTCAGCTCTCCTTGCATCCTCAATGGCAAGATCGTCTTCGAGCTGAGATTTTTGGAGCCTTCCCGAACGTGTCGCCTCACTGCTTTCGTGACATGGATAAACTTCAAAAGATGAAACAAGTTAGTATCCTAATACTTATATCTCATCTCAATATGATAATCTAATAACATAATATTCAATATCTCTTTAAAGTGCATTATTAACTGTAAAGGATAATGAAACTTTTAGTTCCTCAAATTTGTTTTGATTATTTATTTGGTATTTTGAGTTGAATTTTTATTGAGTTAGTCCATTATGTTTTCTTAAAGAATTAAGGTATAAATCTATCCTTAAAGTTATCACATAAGCGCACATGATATCCATAAGTTTTTATTGGCACAATTTCATCCCAACATTTTTTACATTGGTACAATTTTGCATTGTTGCTAGAGTTTGACTGCATTGACCATTATTTGCCTGGCCACATCTAAGATTTTTTTTTTTTCAATTGCCACATGTTCAATTTCCTTCTCTGGATGTTTCCTCCGGGGGAAAAAAAAAAATCTCCTTCCTCGTCCCAAATTGCCATCAAAATAGAGTGCTAATTTTCAGATCCAAGATTTTCAAACCAAGATCTTGAAACTTAGTTTCAGTTTTCCCCCTTACCCTCTTCGATTACATGTTGTGAACCCCTCACCTTCGTCTCAATAGTTTCTCTCCTAACGTCAAATTACTGGATGGAAATGTTAGATGATCAACAGCCTTCAGCGACTTCCATGAGAAAGGGAAGAGGAGTTGAGGCATTGGCACTTTCGAAAGTTGGGTTAAAGGGGTTCGAGGGGTTTGATTGGACGATTGGTATAGGGACAAGGATGAGGGATTTTATTTGATTGGTCAAAAGCTAGGTTGGGTTCGATTGAAGGGGTTTGAAGGGTTTGATTAGTACGGGTTGCCATATTCGATTGAAGGGGGGTTTAAGGGGCTTGCCATATTCAACTTTATGACCTATCCTATTTCAACTTAGCGATTGTTGTTCTCTTCGTGATTGTCGTTCTTGATTTTCAATATGACCTTCTAATTTCTCTTTGATCCCTTTTTCTCTCTCTACTAGAAAGCTTCTCTGCCTCTCCCTCCTAGTCCTTACTCCTACAAACATGAACAGCTCGTCCAGTCGAATTATTTGGGTCATAGCTTCTCCCTGTTTCCTCTATTATTTTTGATACATGCTCACTTCTTTCGTATTCTAATACACCTATGTTTGTTTATGGGTTTCAACTTTGCTAGAATCTTCTCTTCATGATTGTTGTTGTTGATTTTCAACTTTGTGACTTGTCTGATTTCGACAATATTGTTGTGAACAACAATCGTCGATGATTAATTCATACATTTTAAGATTCCAATTTTTGTCTAATTTAGATTTGAGAAGTTTAAATCTTCTCTTCAAGATGCATATTGATGATTTGGCATGTATATATTGCTAAATGAGAACTTAACCCTCAAATTAGTTAATTTTTATCAATCTAATCCCTTACATTTTGTTTTGTTTTGTTTTTTTAATTTTAGATTCTATTTTTCCTACCTAAATAATTATACTTTTTTCATTAATATACATAGTTGTCATTAATATTTTGTTATCCATATCAGTAAATTTTAATTGTGAGACATCCTTTTAAAATAACAAAAATCAAATCAATCATCAAAATAAACTTAAGGGACTAAATTGATAAGAAATTAAACTTAAAAGGAACAAATCAATAATTGAGACAAACTTGAGGCACTAAAAGTTGTATTATCCCTAAGTATAACTATGATTGTCACAGTGACCAATTCTATAATGATATTCTTTTACGGTAGTTGTCAATGGTGATCCAGGAGAGTCTACGACTATATGGGCCGGGAACAAGAGTTACAAGGGAGGCACTTGAAGAGGTGAAGGTGGGGGGCTTGGTGGTTCCAAAAGGAACACACATTTGGGTGTTCATCAGTGCAATGCAGAGAGACATAGAGATATGGGGAGAAGATGCTAATGAGTTTAAGCCAGAGAGGTTTGAAGGGTGTGTTTCAGAGGCTTGTAAGTATCCCCAAGCTTACTTACCATTTGGATTCGGGAGTCGAATATGTATAGGCCAGAAATTTGCCATTATAGAAGCCAAGGTTTCTCTCATTCTTTTACTAGCAAACTTTTCCTTCTCCATTTCCCCTAATTATAGTCACTGTCCTTCCGTGAAATTTGTCCTGTTTCCCAAATATGGAGCACCCCTTCTAGTTACCAAGATCTAATATGTATCATGATATTGTTGGTTTTTTTTTTTTTTTGGTCAGCATGATATTGTTGGTTATATGTATGATAATCACATATGCTATCACCCTAGCTGCCTCTCGTGCAATGTTGCTTTCTTATGCTATAATATAGATAACCTATTTCTCGTCTTTTCATATTTTTAGTTCTCTTCCAATATAATTAATGCAGCCTTTTTTGGTCGGGTGTATTGTGTGGCACTTATTTTTTAAGATCAAGTTACGGTTTGATATATGATCTTCAAGCTTGCACTTGCATGTGTGATGCTCATATATATCTTCCAAATAGAGGCAACCCTGTGCATTGTTTCAGTCAAAGCATTGAGCAATAACATTGTAACTCTCTCTCTAGTTATGTCATATTCTTTCTTGTTTATTCTTTTATCATTTCTTATTTTTTTGTCTACATAGGATAAATTCAAATTATAGAATATTAGGCAAACACTGAGTTGGAGAACAATAGGGGTAGTTAAATACATATTTCACAAACTTCTAGCATAAGGGCTTATAATTTTAATGCAAGGGAAAGATGAAAGTAAGATGTTATGGATAGTTTAATTTCTATTTTAAAAATCATTTTCTATTTTTAAAAATAAAAAACCTTGTTTAGGTAAGTATTTCGGGTTTAAATATTTCTAAAATTGTTTTCTTTTTTATCTCTTTAAAAACCAAAAAAAAAATTAGAGTTGTTTTCATTTTCGTTTTTGTTTTTGAAACATGCTACATTTCATTATTAAAAACCACCATCAACTATGACCAATCACTATTATCAGCCACCATTAAAATTTGACAACAATCACAATCAACTGATTTTTTGCTCGTTATTTTTAAATTAACATAATTAAACATTTTTTTGTTTTGAAATATAATTTTTAAAAAGTAGTTTACAAAATTGTTCTAAAACAGAACACAAGAACGTTGCACGGAAGCCATAAGTTCAAATCATTAGTTCGTGTCGTTATATAAAAAGGCATAAAAAATATAAGCTTACAACCAGGTCTCACGTCACATTGAATTTTTGGTACATTTTTAAATTTGACCAACAAAATATGCCTCTATAGAAATATATAACCAAACTACCAAAGCATCACAAAGAAGCAATAATATCCTCATCTACTTCGCTACTTCTAAAAAGAACTAGCTCCTAAAGATCCAAACACATATTATTAAAGATTGAAATCAGACAAAAGAATAGAAAATGCTCGGACTCAGTATTGAGGCTGGCTCTTTGCATTCAAATTTATAGTACTATTATAGGGTATATATAGACGGTTACAAATCAAAAAATATAAATGACACACGTGTAAAAGAAATATATGGAGAATGCCTTTACAGTACAACTGCGTATTCTTCCATATCTACAATATTACTGATTACATCATTAAGCTTAATCTCATTCTCAAACATTCCCTCTCAAACGAAAAAGGGTGATGATGAACAACCCAAGTTTGCTTCTGTAAAAGGCAAACTGAGGAGAAGCTAAAGCCTTAGTAAAGCAATCAGCCACTTGACTTTGTGATGGAATATATCCAACATCAAGAGTCCCAGCAAGCACTTGATCTCTAATAAAATATAAGTCCATTTCAATGTGTTTTCGCCTAGCATGCTGCCCAGGATTAGCTGTCAAGGCATTGGTGCTTCTATTAGCACACCGCACAGAAGGAGGGCGTCTTGGGGCACAACCTAACTAATATAATATAACAAGGACCATAACCAATTAACCTCTGTCGTAGTATCTACTAAGGCTCTATAATCAGATTCAGTACTACACCAAGATAAAACCCTTTGCTTCTTATAGGCCCATGCTACTAAAGCATCTCCTAGATAAACACAAAATCCAACCGTTGACATCCCATCATCAACTGTAGTAGCCTAATCAGCATCTGTCAAAGCATTAACATGTAATTGAAGAAAAGGTTATATAACCCTAATCGATAGATGCCTTTAAGGTATCTTAAAATCCTCTTAACTGCTTGAAAGTGCACATCAGTAGATAGGCTTGGACATAGACTAACTCAACTTATTAACAGAGAAGGCTATATTAGGTGAAGTAGTACATGGAGATATTGCAAAGCTCCGATGACCTGACAATACTTATTGGCATCACTCAAAGGTTCTATAATAGCAATCGATAATTGTTTTCCATTAACCATTGAAGTTGAAATAGGTGCAGAGTCAAGCATACCAAAATGCCTTAAAATATCAACACCATATTTAGCTTGATTCAAATAAACCCCAAAGCATCTCTAGCAGCTTCAATTCCTAGGAAATAGTGAATTCATCCCAAATCCTTAAGAAAAAATAAAGCATTCAAATTTTGAACAAAAGATTTCAGATAAGTAGTATTGTTTCCAGTCACTAGAATATCATCAACATAGATTAGATTGAATACCGCCATCACACCACTAGTGCAAAACATAAAAAGAGAAGTATCACTCCTTGAGTTCTGAAATCCCTCGTACAACAGAGTTGGGCATAGCCGTTCATACCAAGTTCAAGGGGCTTGTTTTGACTACTTTGTAGACATTATTCAGCCTCTTGGGATCAACAAAGCCTTTTGGTTGTCGCATATAAACTTCTCGCAAATAGCTTTTGAGAAACACATTGTTGATATCTAATTGACAGATCTCCAGCCCTCTTAAATGTAACAGCTATTGTTAGAACAATATGCACCATCGTCATTTTCACCACAAGATTGAAGGTTTGAAATCTTGTGTTTGCTGAAAATCCTTCACAACCAACCATGCTTTGTTCTTTAGAAATGAACCATCCTCGAATTTAGTCTTGAAAACCAACTGGTAGTGAATTACCCTCTGCGAGACATGACTGGGAACCAAAAACTACATTTGGTTTTGTTGAAGAGCTTTCATTTGCCATGGCTCACTGCCAGTGAGGAGTCGTAAGAGCATCAAAAGTGGAATTAGGCTCTATAAGCATTTTATATTCTTGCAAGTCCTCTAGAATTTCGACTTGAACACTATGACACGAGCTTTCATTGAAGCAAAGACAAGAGCTTTCCTATCATCGCAAAAAGGTCCTGAGTGTAAGATCCCCAATTTAAATATTAAGAATCAATTAGAGTTAACAAAAATTAGAAAAAAAAACATTTAAACGTAATTAAATTAATTAGGAAGTGGTTGTTGAGCTTAACTTAGGATATAATTTTAATTTATAATTTTTGAAAATAAATAGATAAATAAAATATTATTAAAAATATAATAAGTAAAAAAAAACAAGAAGGAAAAAAGAAAAAGAAGGAAAAAAAGGGGGGGGGAGTGTAAATGTGTGCGTATATGCACACAGAAATATGTGTATCAATTTATAGAAGAGTGGCAATTAAATCGTGGGCCACCACCCAATAGAAGTTGCCACCTAATATAGGTGGCAAGGCAATTCCTGCCCCAACATAATGTCTCTTTCGGCTAGAGGAATGAGAGTCGCGGAGCAGAGGGTCGCGAAAGAGTTAAAAAAACAGAGGGTATCGCCGATTTGAAGGGAGTTCTGAAAGATGGGTCAATTATATGATACTTTGAAGATAAATGGGTACTTCTTAAGACTTTGTAAGTATTTGAAATATTTTTCTCACTTATATATCCTCTTTGATTTTTAATTTTTGACGGTGAAAAATCTAGAGTTTAATAAATTTTAAGTTTTTGGAGATTTCAATTGATTATTTAGTCTTTAATGGAGTTAATGATGCTGAAGTAAGAGTTGTATGATTTATGATTTTGTCTAAATAATTAATTTGAGGAATTAAAATTAGGATTTGGTGGGAAATTGGTGATTTATGATTCTGATAGTGATATATTTCGAATTTAATAGTTTATTTTACGTTAATGGAAGGTTACGTTGATGATTAAATGTATTAGTTTTGAGATTTATTATTGAATGCAAATATTAGTATTTTTGTGGGTATTGTAAATGTTGGAATTTTGAGATTAAGGATAACTTGAGAAAATTATTGTTATTTAATAACTCTATTGAGTGAAATGATATTATTGAATTATAAGAATGTAATTATGATAGAGAAAACTATCTGTAGAAGCTAGTAAATTGAAATTTTTGAAGAAAATCAAGTTTAGAATTAATTGGAGTTTTTTTGTGATGATTAGGAGCTTATTTTAGCTTAAAATATTGTTTGTAAAGTATTGGGATAATGATTTGTGGCTTGAGGCAAACCATAAATTTTTGGGATTTATTAAATGCGAAGTTAAGGCTCCTAAGAGGTTAATTGTGTTAGTGAGATTAAATGAGTGTATTAAAAGTAAATTAACAACAGAGATGATTAAGTTTTAAGATTTAAAGTGTATGGAAAGGTATTTGGTTAATAAAATTAATTAACCTAACCTTAAGATTAGTGTCTAATCTCATGTATTAATTATGTTTGGGATTATTATGTATTTAGATTATAAAATTGGTGATCATTGTGGCGGAGCAACATGTATGGGAAATTTAATTGCTATGACCAAAGGTAACCTTTACTTTGTGTATTGTGTAATTGGTTGTATGTGTTTTATTGAAAATTTATCATTATTTAGAAATATGTGCTTTGGAAATGTATAATTATTGTTTGAAAAATTATATTGCTAGTAAGATAAAAATTAATATATATTTATGTTTGGTATAAAAATTTCATGTTCGAAAGTGTGTAATATTGTTTGAAATTCATAATTGTTGGAAAATCATATATGCATGAATTATATTGTTATGGAAAATTATTTGAGAGACTTATAATTAAATAATATATCATGTGGGATGCTCTCATCTAATCCATGAGTGGCACTTTGCCGCTTAAACTAGCTTACATTTGGCTGGGTGAATTAAACATTGGGCATGAACTTCAATTCCAAAAAAAAAGAGATAAGGTGGTAGTCTTATATATTTTGTTCAGTTATGTTTGGAATTGTTTGGAATTTGTTCAAATTAAATTGTTTAAAAATTATTTTGCTTACCCTACTCAGTAGTCACATGATTAGTTGCATACCATACATTATGATATAGTAGTTTTGATTACTGAGACTTTTGTCTCTCATTCTACATGATTAATATTTTTACAGGAGCAAGTCCATTCAGAAAAGAACCTGAGACTTAGACTTGGTGCATGAAATATCAATTTATGTTGTTATGCCTCATTTTGTGATTTAATGTATAATTGCCAACTTAGAGAAATTTTGAATATAATTGAGCATGTAGACTAGTCTAACTCATTAAATTCAAACTTAATATTTAGCAATCTTGTCACCACAAGCAATGTAGAATGTGTTTTACACCTATCAAAAAAGTAGCTCCTCTGTAGCTTGTAACATTTTATAAAACTTCCCAGCTTCACAATTAAGAAACTCTTCCTCAACATCAAACATTTCATTTCCACTAAAGATCTCATCCGCATCAAATAAATTTGGATTAAAACTAAGACCAGCAACTTAAAAAACCATATTTCAACAATCATTGAAAATTGGTACACTATCACCCTTCAATTGAGAATTTAAATTGACATTACATTCTTCTCTAATCATTGCAATAAAGGGTTCTCCATGAGAGACCCATTGATAATAATTAGGCACAAAACCATGCCTATAGAAGTGAGTTTTGACAAGATCTATGTCGAGAAACTTTATATTATCACATCTTGAGTAAAGACATCGTATCATGCCATTAGATGCAAAGTCTTTTTGAGTTATTGCAAACTCTATAAACTTATCTATGCCACTTAGGAATTATTCAGTTAATCCCTTTCTACTTTGATCTTGTCTATTGTACATCCAACTTCTATCATTCATCATTCCTTTACATTACCCAAAAAAAAAAGATTAAAAATTATAATAAAACAAACTCTTTCCTTTCTTGAAACTAGGAGAACCCACCAAGATTTGGATGTTGACAAAGATAAAGTATTCATATCTCCTATATATATAATATATAGTAGATAGAAAATCATGCTCAAAGTGTATATATATAGCCACATAGTAACATTGAACTTGTCAAATATATATATACATATGTATGTATGTATAGGTATATGTATATAATAGAAAAAACTAGAGTCAGTAATTTGGGCCAAACCTGACGAGCCAACCCAAACTCGCTTGAAAATTTTAGGCCCAAGCCCAAAAAAACAATACTTTTTTATTGTTGGGGCCTATTCGGGGCCCGAATAGGCCTGAGAAAATTCAGGCCAAGCTGAATATACGAATAGAAAAAAATAATTTTTTAAAAACATATATAATATAATAAATAGTAATTATTTTTCAAGTTTTATATCATTTTACTTTAAAATACCATATATTTAAGTGTATTACTATAGTTATTTTAAAAAAATAAAAATAAAAATATTTTCCTATTTTTATTATTTTTAATCAAATAAAATATCTCAAAATATTAATTAAAATATATTTTAATATTAATTTTTATATTTTAATACTCAATTTTTAAAAAAAATTGAGTCATATACACCATTTTCTTGTCCAAAAAATTATATTTTATATCTTTTATAAAATAAGATAATTAAATTTAAATTAAAATAATTTTAAAAATAAAATTTGGGCATGTACGAATTCTCGACTCTAATACTAAACAAATATAATAAATAAAATAATATTTTTAGATAATTATTTAATTATCATTTATGCCAACTTAGTTAAAGATTAAGAATGAACTAAAGTAAATACCCTTTATATATAGGACTTAAACAATGTAAAAGATTAGTTAAAAATTAAGAATAAACTAAAGTAAATACCCTTTGTATATAGGACTTAAACAATGTAAAAGGTTAATTAAAAATTAAGAATAAACTAAAGTAAATACCCCTTGCATATAGGACTTAAACAATGTAAAAGGTTAAAGAAAAAATTTAAAAAATTAATAGTTTACCCATAATTAAATGATTTTGTTTTATATAATATAATGATGGCTATTTTTTTTATATTCTTAAAAACAAAAAGTACAGTTTATCCAATAGTTATTAAAAACTTTGAACTAATCAGGATAATAATTTTAAATTAGTGGTCTAACCGTAGTTGAATTAAAATTAACTTAATCATAATTAAAATAATATGATTCAATTAAAATATATAAATATTTTTGTATAACCATGATAAGGGCAATATTTAAATAAATAAGACATTAATTTACAAGTAAAGCAAACATTTATGAATAAATTGCATATAATACAACAAAACAGTAACAGAGCTACTTAAGTACTTAACTACAAAGTTAATAAATTACTATTTTTTTACTCCTTTCAAGTTAAAACAATATTTTATGCTTAATAAAATTATTTAAAAATTAAAATTGATTAAAAAATAAAAAATATTTTTAAAAAAGTTTTGGATATTCGGGCCGACCCGAATAAGCTTGAAATTCGAAGGCATTAGAGCTGGGTTATATGGGCTTTTTAGAAAGAACAAGATGCTTTAAACCCGATCTGAATAAGCCCGATCCGAATTGAGCTCGATTTGAATAAGCCCGACCTGCCCGAATTATCGGCTCTTAAGAAAACTAGCAACGCAAAGCTGCTTGAAAAAGAACAACTATCAAGCATCATGATTCATGAGTACAGCATACCAAGAAAACATTAAGAGTATAATGTTTTAAATAAAAAAGTACATGTATGTACGTACATTAAGAGTATAATGTCTTAAATAAACTAGCTGGTGAGGCCTAAGCTACTAAGGAACAATGATGTACATAGATCTCATACAAAGGCTAGCAACTTCATAGGGTTAGATAGCTTTGGCCAGAGAAGGAAAGCTAAATATCATCTAAAATTCAACATATCAGGCCTTTTCAAAATAATAACTAATCACCCAGGATTCTGCTCAAGTTACAAAGCCACCGTACCCATCACCCAGTAAAATTGTCATTTACCCAAAAAAAAAAAATTCAGCCAAAAAATTAAAAATAAAAAATAGAGCAGAAGACTGGACGTAATGGAGTCAATAGGAAAGGCTCTGAAAATGACGTTCTTGGGATAGCTCAGACTGTGAAGGCAAAGGTGAGATAAGCCTTGAAATTCGCTTATTTAAGCACTGTTCTCAACCTCTCACTCTTCCTCACATCGATCAGAAAGCAGCTACATCTTATACTCACTCACACATTCCATAAATCCTCTCTCTCTCTCTCTCTCTCTCTCTCTCTCTCACCCACCAGATGGCTGCAGAAGAAACGGCAGAGAAGAAACTTGAGGATTTTGAGCCTCAAAAGAAACCCAAAAGGAACAAGTATGCTTTTGCTTGTCCCATCCTCGCCTCGATGACTTCCATCATACTCGGTTATGGGCAGTCTCTTTTATCTTTTCTCTTTTCTTTTCTCTTTCAAAGAGTTCATTAAAAGCTACTAATCAAACTTAAGCACAACCAAATCAAAACCCAAATCTAGAACCATCTGCATCCCCTTGTTAAGAGCCTAATTGTCACACATAAAGGTGGAAGTTTCATGAGAGGAGCAACTACACAAATCCATAACCTTACCCTTAGAGTTTCTATAAAATAACCCCTGTTCCAGCTTTCTTAGCAGTACTTTAGTAAGTGTAGACATTACATCTTATTTAATTGAAAATAGATATTGAGATAAAAACCAAAAAAAAAAAAATTGTAGCAAATGGCATCCTCACTTATAAAAAGATCATGATTCAATTAAAAGGAAAAAATATCTGAAGAATGCATCCATCTTACCTGGCCAACTACATTACCTAGATCTAAAAAGCCCCCAATATAGTCCACAGTCCACACATAATCAATTAAATTATATTTATCCATCTTTGAAAGATAATTGAACAACACGAAATTATAGATAGGCAGGGCAAATAAAGCCACAAACATCACATATTAAATATCTGCACTTACTATTCTTGATAAAATCTCTAAAAGGCATCAAGCCTCATTGTATCATCTAACCTAGGCTTTCTGAAATATCAAAAGAATCAAAACCATCCTATCACTTTCTTAGCTTTAAGTCTAATTAATAAATTCTAACCCAGGCTGAAACTTCATAAATGTATCATCTACCATCATAGATGAAAAATTTGCAAAACCGTTCCATCTCAAGTCAATAATACAATGTAACCAAGGAACGCTAAAGCTCAATTTTAAATTTTAAAATTAGAATTTTAAAATTATGACAATCATGTAGCCCTAAAAGAAACAATTCGCCAAAACACCAAGCTAACTCACTAATATTACAAACAAAATGATGATTTTGAGCCCAAAGCCTTGGTTTAATTGGCACTGACTAGACCAACAGGCGGTCCTCATCTCCCACCCCAAGAGTTTCTCTTCAAATCCAAAAAATCAACAGAGAAGGAGGAGTTATGGTGTGCAAATGAAAATTGGGAGATTCAAATAAAACAGAGAGCGAATCAATAACGCAAGGCAATAAAATGTCAGCATCAGGTATGAAGAGTATCAGAAAACATAATCCAAATGCATTTGAGCACAAAAACATAATAAAACTGAAGATGGACTAGAACACGCATTAACGCTATTGCAACTTGAAGATTTGGGAGATGATGGCAAGTAGTTTGAATAGTATAAAACCTGGTGAAAGGGAAGTTCTCCCTTCGACAACTGAAACAACGATGGCAACTGGAACTCGAACACAGCCAACACTACTGCAACTTGAAGATTTGGGAGATGAAGTTAATGATGAGGTTAGATTAAAGACAAAATCAGCTATGATGGAGTGATTCTCTTGCGCGTTCTCAATTGAACGTCCTTGCCTGACTGCTAGCGTCTCTTGCATCTACGGTTTGAGCGGCCGCACGATGAGTGAATCGACCTTGTGGAGCCTGCGAAGAAATGAAACAGAGTAGGGTTACGTTAGATCTGCTTGGGAACAAAATGTAAAAAATAATATTGGATCTAAAAAAGGAAATTGAAAATATATGAAATTGTAGAGGGAATATATTTTTTTAAAAAATATTTTTTATATAAAAGATCTTATAAAGTAAAAATAATTTTTTATATATAAGAGATTATAATTTTTTAAAAACAATTATATAGAAGGCATTATAAATTTTTAGAAAATATTATATATATATATGTTAATATAGTACAAAATAATAGTTTGATAAAATAGGTACATTTTTTAAAAAGTAAATATAAAATTAGAACCCTTCTAATTATTATTATTTTTTAATTTTGCTATTAAATTTTTAGAGAGAAATGATCATTTCTCGCTAATTCCTTGCTAATTAAAGAGGATTATATTTTCTTGCTAATTTCCTCGTGATTTAAACTTTTAGAGAGGGTTACAGTATTTCTTGCTAATTAAGCACATTAGAGAGGAACATATTATTCATTGCTAACTTTTCTCACTAAATAATTTCTTGGAGACAAAATTAAATTTTCTCACAAAATTTCTCGCTAATACAACCATTTAGAGAGAATTATATAAGTCCTCACTAAATTTCCTTGCAAATTTGACTTTTTCTAATAGTGACTCTATTTTTTTATATACTTTGTATATGTTGGCTGTGAGAATTGTGTCTGACACTTGTGATGTAACTTTGATTTGACTTAAAGTATTAAAATTGTATTTTGAAGATTAGATGAGATTTTACTATGTTTCTCTATATAAATTGTATTGAGTGATTGTAACTCAACTGTAAACTTTAAATATGTATGGTTGATTTTTAGAAGATGTATATTATGTTTTGAGATAAATGAGTTGTGGTCAAATTGTTCATCTTGAACTTTGACTCTAGTTTGTAAGTCATGAAGTTTATTGTTTAGAAAAAGATGTTTGAACCTATAATGGGTTTTAAGAAATAAAATTTTTATTGAAACTATTTGTGTATCAAATCAGAGTTAATGTTTGAGTTTCTATTATATATGGTTGGGTGGACACTTGGATTACTAAGTTTGAATATTTGTGGGAAAGAAATGAATGTTTTGAATTATTAGCCCTATGAATTCTGATTTTGTAATTTTGGGAAAATGTTACAATAATTTGAATTTTAAATCTTCTCTTTGAAATGGGATCCCATTTGGTGAATTTTTGTGATTGACCAAACTTATATTTATTATGGTAGGTTTTATTTACTAAGTTACAATTTTTTAAATCATGATAGATTTTTTCCTACCATGATAGTCGATATAGAAATTGTTTTATATATTTAAGAAAACTATTTTATACAATAATTAAACTTATTAAAGTTGGTTTGTCTCTTTTTTATCATGATAAATATTTTAAAAAAATAAGTTTTATTTTAATTATTATGGTAGATATTTAATTGATAGAGTTAAATAATCAAGTTTAAAAAAGTATTGTGTTATTCCTAGCAGTATGTCAATGGAGCAACTATAATAACCACAACATGGCAATTGAAGCTAACGTTCTAAATTAACCATTACCACAATCGAAAAAGTCTTGACCATGGTTATAAGAAAAATAATAACAAATATAAATAAAAAATACTTTGAAATTGGGATCCCAACATAAAATCAATTTCCAAATCCATTTGAGTTTAAATATCATATCAGAATAATTAAACAAATGAAAGCAGTGGATTATCCTAAAATAGGATTATCCAACATTAGAGGGATATAACAGTTAATTTACATGACTTGAGCATTTTACTATAATTGAACTCCCAAACCAACAAGGAGAATGTATACACCTTGGAAGTCAACACAACATTTTTTTTTAAACATCAACAGACATTACAATCTATATATAATTCAACCAAGAATATCATCATCATCAAGTTCACATATAAACATTAATCACAATATTTTTTTAGTCATATCGTAAGCCTCACAGGCATGGATTATCAAAATTTGCTAGACTTTCAATATTCACTAATATCCCAAACATTTTTTTTTTTCACAAACAAATCACTAGCCTCAACGCAAGGCCAAGCTAGCTTGGTTCCAGAAATGGCTTGGCCATAATTGTAACATCTAATTTTAGTCCTAGGATTTAAGTAGTATTTAAAAAATATTTCATGATAAATGGAAATTTTTCATGTAATTATTTCAGCAAAGAAAGTTATCTAAAATTGGTTTAATATTTTGAAGACTTAATTTTAGGCCATAATTTTTAGAAAAAGAAAGAAAATCAATAAGATTAGTTGAAATAAAATAAAATAATTTAAGGTGTTCTTTCAGCTTAGCAAATAATAAAAAATATGTTATGAAAATTTTATTTAAACAAAATGCACGAACTTATCTAAATCTTTTTTAATTTTAGGAAAGTCGTTAAAAAGAGAGAGAGAGAGAGAGAAGATAAAGATGTAGATGTAGGAAAGATAGAAGAAAATAAAAGAAGAATGAAAAGAAGGGTCCACGCTTTGGTTTTTTTTTTTTTTTTATTTAGTTGCTTAAAATATCCACCACTGGTGGCAGTAACTGACACACACTTTGACATTTATGTAATTCTCCCTTCACGGCCCAACTCCCACCCAACCATTCAAACACTGGCCCACGCACTAAATCAAAATCACTTAAAACCAAGTCACACATTCAACCTAATGTCATTCCAGTAGCTCGTCTTGAAACCTGTTAAATAAAGGTCAATTTTAATTTTTATTATAAAAAATTAGATCATTATTTTTTATCACACATTTAAGAAATCAAATAAATGTGCTAATTTACTCACTCACCAGGCCTATTAAAAAAAATTAAATCTTATTATTTTTAATCATCTATCTTCAAGATGTAGATCCTACATGAAATTTGATATGACTTGATTTTTGTTCATTTTTTACACAAGTTTTTTGTGGCCTTATATTAATAATAAAAAAAGGATCCGTTTTAATTTTTTTATGCAAAATAATTGATATACATGCTCATCCGGGCAAACGTACGGGATTAGCTTTAGCGAATCACATTATATATTAACATCTTTTTTTCCAGAACATTTAACAATTAAAATTATCAAATTCAAATAATCAAGAATAAAATCTACATAATCATTGACATTGTTTAAATTATGAGTATGCATGATATAATTGAAGCTATTCTCTTTCTTTACATATTTCATCTGATTAATCTCAAATTATTTATTTGCACTATTTAATTATTTTAAAATTTTATGATATCTTTGTGCATCTTGTATTTTTAAAATATTATCTTTCATCTATTACATCAAATTATTTTCAAAAAATATTTAGAGTAATTCTTTAGAATAATCAATAATCTTAGTCAGACAATTCATTTTCATTGTTTCATTGAAATTATTAATTTCACCTAAATTATTTATCATCCGTGCAACGTATAAGGTTTGAATCTAGTTTATTTTACAAAATGAAAACTCCCTTAGTTTTCAAATGTATAAGCAAATTTTAATGAGCCCACATAATTTAATAAAGTTAGTTGAGTGTAATAATTATATCTAAAATTAAAAAAATGGGGTTTAAAAGGAATTTTTACCCTTCAACTATTTGTGTATGCAAAAGTGTTTGATATCCTAAACTATTAATGGTGAAATGTTCTTAGTCCTTTAGTATTTGAAAACGGTGTATTTTTGACTTTGCCATTAAATATGTTAAATTTAACCGTTAGTTGACTACAAAAATTATACAAAATGACTTGAAAAATTCTATTAAAAGACCTTATAAGACAACTAATATCATTAAGTCTCTTAAATTAAAATAAATTTCAAGATATTAATGTTATTTCTTTCCCATATATAAAAGACCAATATATCATTTTGACAAGCTACTTTGACCAACAGTGGAGTGATTATTGTTGGGCCCGTGGAGTATCTTTGAAGAGGGGAGAATATAGTTCGGCCACCCAATAGCTTTAGAATGACATATATAAGTAAGTATCACATCACATTTTTAATCCAAAATATTAAGGCATTGAGTTTATAGATCCTTTCTACTTATATATCTCTTCTTTAACCTAACTTTATTTGATGTAAGACTTTTCTCCACACCAAGTCAAGTCCACTCATATTTGACAATCCAACAATCTCCCCTCAAGTGTAAGTCCATCATTGACTACACAAATATGCTCCTCTTATTTGTCCACACTTTGAAGACACCAACCTACTTTTAATAACTCAGTCTAATAACACTTGTGTGCTTGCAAGGTTTTTTCTACCACCTTCACATTGGGTCCTTCTCGAAACTTAACTCTGATACCATTTGTTGGGCCCGCAAAACATCTCTAAAGAGGGGAGAACATTGCTAAGCTACCCAATAGTTCCAGAAAAACACATATAAGGAAGCATGACACGACATTTTAACTCAAAATTTTAAAGCATTGAGTTTATGAGTTCTTTTTACTTATATATCTCTTCTTTAAACTAACTTTATCTGATGTGAGACTTTTTTTCATACCAAGCTAAGTCCACTTACACTTGACAACCCAACAATTATGAGATTATTTTTATTAGTAATAACATCAATAAAATATTAATTATAAAACTATCAATGTTTTAATAAAATATTAGTAAAAGAAATATATTTTTAATTAATTACTGGTATTGTTACTAATAATGATGATATAATAATCATACAATGGCCTATCAAAATGATTGTACAAAATGATATTTTTGCCTTTCACATGTTGGGAACTCAAACAATATTAACTTATCACTAAGATAGAGAATTTATCACTTAATATTTATTTTTAATTTTGGAAACTCTGAACAATATTAATTTTCTTATAATTAAGGTACTGTTTTTTTTAATTTTTGAGTCCTTTTTGTAACTTCTAAGTCCTTTTAAATAATTTTTTAAGTCAATTAATGACTAAAGTAAATATTTATTAATGAAGCAACATTGCATCATCTTTTATTATTGAAGGAGAAGATTACACAACAAAAAAATTTAAGACACCAGCGCCCCTATATAAATAGTTAAAAGGCAAAAATACTCTTTAATATCTACAAGATGGTCCTTATAATTAATAAAAGAAGCATGTCTTGTGAAATCAAAACTTTGATTTGATGAGGGAAAATTGAAAAAAGAAAGAGTAATATATGTTTCTTAACTTTTATAATTTTTCTTATAAAAAAATAAAGCATAAGATAGCTATTTTAGCAATAATAAAAACAAGGAGAATAATATATTTGACATAATATTTAAAAAAGGTAAAAGAGTAAATTGGCCTCTGAACTATAGGTTCAAGAGTGTCTGGGGTCTTAAATTTATTTTTGATGTAATGTTTTTGAAAACAATGCAATCTAACTTTTTTGACAAATAATGCAATTTAACTTTATCATTAATAAAAATTAACTTTTACTAAATGTTAACCAAAAAATAACAAAAAAAAAGACAAAAATTTATAGACAATGACCAAAACAATTAAAAAAATGGCCAGGAAAATTCTATTGGTTAGTTAACTTTTATTAACAATAGGGGTTAGATTGCACTATTTTCAAAAGTTGAAAAAAAAAATATTGCATTAAAATTGAGTTATGAGTTCTAGAAGCTCCTAAACCCATATTTTAAAGGTCAATTTGCTTTTTTACCCTATTTAAAACCAAAGGGATTAAATATGAATCAATGTATGGCATATTATTTTTTTCACATATCAAAAGTCTCTTAATTTAATATTTGTCTTGGGGTAATTAAGATGAATTCATAGTTTCACACTAAAAAATAAAGGATAAATGAAAAAATTTATCCATAAATTATTTTTTAAAGAGTAACTAAAATCCTATACTATAGGATAGTAAAAAATAATTGTTAATTACTTAAAAACGGAGCACCCAGCACCTCCCACTAAAATTAAAGAGAAAGGCATCATATTGTCGACCCACGTTCATTTTCTCTTATCCTCTTTCCATATCTCATCTTCCCTCTCTTATCCTCCAAGCTTTATCGTCTTCGTGCATTGCTCCACTAATTTCCATCGCTTTGTGTAGCCTCTCCTTGACCGATCTCGATGCCTTCTTCATCTAGCACTTGAAAAATGTATTTATTATAAAATATGACAAAGTTAAAGTTTAACACGCACCTCCGGATTTTAAACATTCTTTTTTTATTAGTTGAACTGAAATATATTTATAATTATTGTATGTGAAATTAAATATATGTTATATAATTGCATAAATATATATCAAATAATATATTATTAAAAAGATATACATGTATTATATTATATTTTCAATTATTAATATGACAAAATAATTTATATAAATATTGAAATTATAATTTTAATATAATGTTATTTTTTATCAGTAAATATTATTTTTGTTAGGAAAATGAACATAAAATAAAAATTTTTTAAATATAAAATAATATTCTTATATACCTTGTAACCAATTTTCTAATTTTATTTTTATTTTTCAATGAAAATTATTAAGTATATAATTTATTTATAAATATGTATTATATTATTTTATGTTAAATATCTTTTACTTTTTTCTCTCCATATTTTTCTCAAAAATTGATAAACTAAATGATTAAATTTTTATCTTCTCTCAAAATAGCTAAATATTTCCCCCTCTTTTATTAAAGTATATTTTATCAATAATTTTTCAATTTCTTAGAAATTATTTTAATAACAAATTAATTTTAACTACATAAATTTTGTTAATAGTAATTTTAAATAATTTTAAAAATGAATACTAATAACTTTTATAATTTATAATAATTATGAGGATCTCATATGTGATCAATCTAGTTAACATCTAATCATCCTCAAAATTATAGCAAGGTGAATTTGAATAGTTATTCATATTATTCTTGGTAATAATTAGTTATAAAAATGTTATTAGTAACTTTTTTTTATAACAACGGAAACCTAAATATATTAGGAGGAATTGCATGAAATCATTGTCCAAAAATTATTAGAGCTTAGTAGAAAAAGTAGACATCATATATATATCAAACTAAACACTAAGTGTGTAACATGCCAAATAGTCTATAATATCATTTACATCCTGCGACATTTACACAACTTTAACATCCTAATGCTACTTATGTATTTGTATGTAAGTAATAATTTATTTATAATTTAACCTAATTATAATTGAAAGTAATAACCCATCAAAATTTTAATTTATCATATTAAAATACTAGCTTAATAATGTAATTCTTAAAAAAATATGAGCTATATATGTCTAAAAAAGATTATGAATAATACAAAATTAGAAATAATTTAATAATTAAACTTAGCACATCTTGACTATTTTTTTTTGTTTCACAATTCTATATATCATTTATTTCTAAATCTATATAAAAAATAAGATATTTAATTTTATAAATATATTTGGATTATTTTATTTAATTTCAAATTTTTAAAACAATACATAAATTTTTTAAAAATATAAATTATAATTTTACAAATTATTTTATATAATTTAAAATTATATTTAATTTTCAATAAAAATACTTTTGGGGGGACAAATGTCACCGCCAAAGTAAATTATATAAATTATTTTTTTATAAAAATATTTTTGATAGTGGCAAATGTCACCGGAAAAGTAGATTATATAAATCATTTTTATTTTTTTAAATTATTTTTTATAAAAATAGTTTTGGTGATGACAAATGTCATTATTAAAAGTAGACTTTTAATAGCAATAAATTAAGATTGTTGTCAAAAGTCTACTTTTGAAAGCAATAGTTAATTATTGCCATCAAAAGTATATTTTTGATTGTTACTTTTAGTGATGACAATTTGTCACTACTAAAAGTTCAAAAGTAGTGAACTTTTAGTGTTGATTTTGATTTGTTATTATTAAAAGTTAATTTTTTACGATAACTTTAATTTGTCGCCAATAAAAATTTACTTTTAACGATGACCTTTTTAGTTATTGCCAAAAGCTATTGTCAAATTTTATTTTTTATTAGTGTTGCCACCTTCCTCCATCATCTTCCTCACCTCTTCCTTGCAGGAACTTCTTCCAAGCTCTTCTTCAATTGTTGGCATCACCAACCATCTTGGAGTATAGCAACAACCACATATCTTTTGCGTGTGTAGAGTATAGCAACCTCTCTCCTTCCATATTCAATGTAATCTACTTCTTCACCGTCCAAAACCACTATTACACAATTAATTCATTAACTTACTTTTAATTAATAATTAGTTTTTGAATTAAAAATTTAAAATGTTACACACATTCCAAAAGTCAAAGTTTTAAAAACTCACAAGCATGTTAAAACAAAACAATTCATATCATAATCAATTCTCAAAACCAACAAGTATGCTTGAAAGCATTATACCATCATTGAAAATCATTTCCACATTCAAATCATCATTCAACACAAAACAAATATGTTTGAAAGAGACAGAATAATTATAAAACAATTCAAATATCACATAAGCATGTTAGATAGTTCAACTTCTCGAATTAAGTACTAAGGTTATTCTAGTCTCAAATTTGATCAATTTCCAACCAAATTTAATCAAAATAATCCTCCTTAACTAACAAATTAATCTTTTAGCCCCATGTATTCGAAACCAAATAATTTGATTTCTCATTCAACCTTTCAATTCCTAAGTTACAAAAAATCTAGCAACAATCTATAATTATTCTTCAATCCAAACAACTTAATCAAATCCTCAATTAACAATCAAATCCTCGAATTAATTCTACCTATGAATTTCACAATTCCAAACATCTTATAATTTTTTATTCATTTTTAAATCACTTCCTAAACTACCAAAAAGCCTTTAAATTCCAATTTTCACAGTTATCGTAAAAAGTCCATTTTAAGAGTAAGAATATCGGGTACTGATAGATAGCTCAAATCAAATCCAATAATTATAAAAATTTAAACATGATATTCTCATTACCTAATGTTTCTAACTGAAATAATTTCTTAGCCAACAAATGTTCATGTTTCTCGTGTTGAATATATCCCAATAATTGACATTAATTCGTCCAAATTAAAAAAAAATCACACAAGCTTATGATTCGACTTCACAATCAATTACTAACAAATATTTATAGATTACTCATAACCAATTATTGAAGTTTTAAGTAATAATTAACTCTAAAAATCAAAATCCCTTTTGTTTTACCCTAGGTCTTAATGTTAACATATCCGTATGTAAAAATTCAATCTTATTCAAAAAAAAAAACTGATTAGATTTAGGAACTCACTTATTTTAATATTCCTACTATTCCCAATCAGTGAAACTCAATGCTTGCTCCGGGTCTTAATCCTTAAACATGCTATGCTCCCGTCAATATTCATACTGCTAGAAAGCTCTCATCACGTAAAATAATATTGTGAAGAGCAATATTTTGGGGTTAGGAGTAATTATGGGTACCAAATCACATAAGAGCTCCAAGTTTTTCAGAAATGACGACGGAGAAGAAAGAAAGAGCATCGCTTTTTGATAGGGGAGGAGCAATTTGTAACGGGGTCTGGGTAGTGTAATGAGGTTTGGGCCCCACATTTTTGTTTCCTTCCACATCTTTTTTTATTTTATTATATATAGTTTTATTTACTTAAATAAAATCAAGCATCATAATTGCAAATCCTCAAATCATTTTTTTTATCATTTTATTCTAACAGCCTATAATTTTCAAATAATTATGTTTTATCAAATAATGAAATAACTTGCATAATTTTATTTAATCCCATTTAACCCCCTCCCCACACACACACACACACACACACACATTATTTTGAGGGCAATTAATTAAGATTATGTTGGAAAGAGATATTATAACAATAATTAAAAATCAATTTAGATCTTAAAATATTAGGAAATTAGCTTATGAAGCCATTCAAATAATTTATAAATATGATCTAACTTTAATATTTTAATAACTTTTAAATTGTTTAAATTTTTTGATAATATCTTATTTGGTATAAAGCAACAAACATACTCCCTCAGTTCAAAAATATAAGGCATTTTTAATCGAATTTCATCCTTAATAAAGTAGTTACTTATTTTTCAACTAACCATATCTTTTCATATTCAGCTCTATTAAATACCCTACAATAAATATAAAGTAATTATCAATAAGGGCACTTTTGAAAAAAAGACAATGATTACACCTCAAAAATTAAAAATACCTTACATTTTTTAACATCTAACTTCTTAAAAAATGCCTTTTATTTTTGAATGGAGGAAGTATAATTTATATATATGAGTGTGTCTCTCTTTCTTCTAATAACTTAACTGTGTAAAAAACCAAAAAAAAAAAAACAAAAACCCCTAAACTACTTTTTAAATTCTATCATTTCATTTTGTCGGATGTACTAGAAAGCAATGATTTTAAAATCAGACTGGATTGGACAGTTAGACCAGTCCGGCCGTCGACCGATCCACATTTCGACTCGACCAAAAGGAAAAAATCATGTGAGACGTTGAGCCAGCCCAAACCATCAGTTGAGTCGAGAATTGGGTCTGGTTTTTAAAAGCCGGACGGTTCATTTTTTTTTCACCCCATATATTTGAGAATTGAGATTTTGGCCCTAAAAGAAAAAGCAAACCACAGAGGTGCACACTCAGCTGTCAGCTATCAGGTAATCGGGTTCACAGTTTCAAAAATCTCATCTCTTTGAGCTGCGAAGTCATGGTTCGGTGCCACGTTTTTGGCTTCCTGTTCAGACTTTTAGTGTTTTACTTTCACCTTTCATGGTTTCAGATCTCTGCCTTGTCTCTTTGAGCTACAAAGTCACCGTTTGATGCATCTGGTTTGGCTTCCTATTTTAGACATTCAGAGTTTCAGTGTTTCACTATTTCAGATTCTACCTTGTCTCTTTGAGCTGCAATTCTCCGATTCCATTTCCAAGCATCACACTTTTTCTTTGTCTCTTTGAGCTTTGATTTTGTCTTTCAGCTTCAATTTCTAGCACTTCTAACAAAACCAAGTTTGTACAAGAAAGTTTGTTGTATCAAGATAGAGTTGACAGCTTCGGTTGTTCCTTGGCCATTTCATCTATAAACTCATTGCGGCCAAGTAAATTTTAATGCTTTTTTCATTTAACTTTAATACCTTTTAGTTTTTATAGTTTTTACTTATGTTTATCTTTGATGCTAAATTTTACAAATGAATGGTGGAAAATGTTTGGTGATAGTACACCAAATGTTAAAAGATTGGCAATGAGACTCTTGAGCCAAACTTCATCTTCATCTGGTTGTGAAAGAAATTAGAGTGTTTTTGAAACAATATAATCTAAAAAAAGAAATAGGTTAGAGCATAAAAGGTTAAATGATCTTGTGTTTATTCATTACAACCTTTGTTTGAGAAATAGGTATATTATTTAATTATAGCTAAACTTTGTTTAACATGAGTTTAATTATAAGTTGTTAACTTCTAAAATTTTAATACTTTGGTTATGTGTTTTAGAGTTTATAATAAGAAAAGATCTTTTGATCTTATTGATTATGAAAGTATTGGTGACATTGAGTATTGGATTATGGAACATGAAGATTCTCCCACCCTTAATTATGATGAGATAGAAGAAGCTATGCTTTATGATGATACAATAATTCCACAAGTTTCTATCAATCAAGATGAAGGGTTTGATCTTTGGTATTTTTTAGTATTTAGTCATGTTATTTTTTTATAATATGTGTTACTTATTAATTTTAATATTTGATTTGTTACATTGTTTAATAAAGGCAATAATGAAGGAGGAGACAATGAGGTTCCGTCTGGGGGTGGATGTTCAATCATAGAAGGACTTGATTTGAGATCTTTTGCCCAAGAATGTTGAAACTTATAGTGACAATGATTTGCGAGAAACTCATGCTTGGCTTAATCAGGATCCACTAATCTTTGACAAGTTATGAATAGATAAATATAATGTTATGCTTGTTTAAATTGTTGGTGTGTTGTATTGTAGTGCCTTGTTAGTTGTTATTTTGTCATATGTTGAAGTTGAAGTTGACTACTTAACTTGATATTTTAGTTATTTGATGTTTTGTTTATATTATTATATAGATATATATTTTTTAAATTTAATTATTACGTCACTGGTTCGACCATTAGTCCAACCTGATTGGACCATGAGAACCACGAACTGCTAGCCTCTCCGGTTCAATGTTTGGTCCGGTTCTGAAGACATTGCTAGAAAGTCTTCTTTTTCCTACCCTCATTGTCAGCTGAGATTCCCTCTTCTCTGGATTTGGTTTCGGTACGTACTCAGCAAGCAAACGGAGTCATTTTTTGAGTTTTTTTTCTCTCTCTTTTTTTCCTTCTAAAATCATAAAATTATTATAATAATAAATAAATATTATAAAATTATTTTTATTATATTAAATAAATAAATTTAATTTGTTAAAATTTGACCTCAACAATTCAGATATAGAATTTAACTAGAATAGTTTAGAACTACAATGAAAAGCTAAAAAAAAAAAAAGACCTAGTTTGAGATAGGGATTAAGTCTAGTAGAATGAGCTAGCTGCACTTAGTGTGGCAAACATGGTTCAAATTTGTATTAAAAGAGTTTCCCACGCTTAGTACTCAACTGTACTTCGAACAAGATTGTTTTTAATAACTGAATATTTGTGCATCATCAATAAAATTTAAAAAAATGTTTTATAAAATATTTTTAATAACATACAGTTTTAATTTTTTTCAGTATAGTTTTAAATTGTTCAAGTGAAATTCTATATTTGAATTGTTCAGCTTAAATTTTAACATTTTAAATGTTTTTTTAATGTAATAATAATTTTATAATATTTATTTATTATTATTATAATAACTGTGGTTTTAGAAAGGAAAAAAGCTGGACAAAAAAAAAAAGAAAAGAAAAGTGAAACCATGTCGTATTGTTGCTGAGCACAGTGAACGTAGGCCATCTCTTTTCCCTTCTCAACAGTTTTAATCTTTTCTCTTCTTTCAATGTTCTTGCTTTTCTTTCTTTTACGGTAGGCCAGCTCTCTCTCTCTCTCTCATTCTCATAATTTAGGCTGAAGCTAGAGGGAATGCAAAAACAAAAGAGTCTAGTTCGAATGAGGTGTAACCCCATCTTTGTCAAATAAAATCAGATTACTACATCCACTAGGAATATCAGCAAGGAAAGTAAGATCATAAGATTGTTCCTGGGCCATGTTGGCCAAGAAATCAGCACACATGTTTGCCTCACGAGCCACATGCATCACTTTGTAGTCCTTATGAGCACATATGGTCTGCTGCACCTCTGCTATGACTTCAGTGAAGGCATGGTCTGTCCCCACACCTCTATAGATGAGATTGATTGTGTCCAGGGAGTCAGAATGTATCCTCGCTTTCTCCACGTTGAGACTTGAGCAAAGTTGCATGCCCTATTTTATGGTGTGCACTTCGGCTATAGCAATCGGAAGATTACCCAGATTTTTGACAAAACCTTGTAACCATTCACCGTCAGAATTGCGAGCCAAACCACCACAAGCGGCATTCAGTTGTTGATTTAAGGAGGCATCTACGTCTACTCGTATTATGTTTTGGGAAGGAGGTACCCATTTAAGAGTATGTGTGTCATCCAGCGTTGAGTGAAATATCTGTAGCTAACCCACAGGTCTTTCTTGTACTAATTCTCTCCTACATGCCTCGATGATGTCCCTAGTAGTATAGTTAATTCCGTCAAAAATGCCTCTGCACCTATGAGTCCATATTGACCAGCAAACGCTTCCAAAAACTTTCATCCAAGACCAGTGACAAAAGGATCTGCCTCCAACCTTAAGGGTGGTGTTCATCCGGATCCAATCCTGCAAGCTGCATGAAAAGAAAGCATGATAATAAATTGGGTTAATAATATCCTTCCAAATTTTTTGCACTCTCGCATAATCCCTCAGTAAATGAATAATACTCTCATCACACTGGCACACAAAGGGACAAGTAGCATTATTTGTGAGGCCTCTCTCAGCTCTAAGAAGGTTTGTAGGGAGACTCTCATGTAGGATCTACCAAAAGAAAGTTTTCAATTTTTCAGACAATGGCCATTTCCATAAGTTCCTCCAAACCTGATTATCAGGGTTAGACCCATTACCCTTCAAGAAATTGAAAGCCGACCTGACCGAGAATCTTCCATAACTTGCTGATTGCTATCAGAACACATCGTTAGATTGGTTAATATGGGGTGTAACCGTCAAGATTCTATTGATGACATTCTTGGAGAATAAGGGCCCGTTTGTTTACTGTTTTTAAAATTTGTTTTTCTATTTTAATATTTTTAAAACAAAAAAAGTTGCTTGGATAATGGTTTTATAATTTTTGTTTTAAAAACTGTTTTTAGTTTTTTGATTTTAAATACAAAAAAAGCAAAACAAGTTTCGGCTGTTTCTATTCCTTTGTTCCCGATTTTTTAATCTGACCGAGCAACTCATCTCATCTCAGTTTCTTCTTCTTTGAGTTTGCTTCTGGTGCAGAGGAGTTCATCCTCTCGCCGGCGTCGCTGACTCTCTTCTCGCCGGCGTCGCTGCCTCCATTCTCGCCGGCGTCACCTTATACGGTTCTCTCTCCTTTCAGCAAGTCTGTTACTAGCTAAATTTCTGAAAGAGGCGTAAGTTAGTTCCTTCTCATCCATCGCTTTTCATCTTCACTTTACTTCATCACATTTCATCTTCACTTTTAGGTTATTGCGGATGCTCAAATTTTTCTTCTCAATTACTTCACCTATTACTTTAATTTGTTAGATCTTATATTTGAACTTCATTGCTTTTCATCTTTAATCGATGCACATAGGTCTAGCATTTGAATTGTTATAATTTTGTTCTTGTTCTGCTGTTTGTGTTGCTGATTTCAGCTAATTATTATATTATTCCTTTTGAGTTACACTAACGCAGAGGTATATTTCGCTAAATTTACTTTTCATGTTGTTATTATTATGTAGTTCCTTCTGGTTCTAGTGTTATTGTAATTTTGTTTAGTTTCAAACTCATGCTTTTGATTTAAAGGAAGGTAGTGACAGTAGGGAAGTAGATTTAAAGGATTGAAAATTGGTCTGAACTCAAACATAAGCACAGAAACTTCTCGGTGGTGCTTATTGGAGTTAAACTTCTCCATTTTCTTTGAATTTAAGTTGAGTTAGTCTACTTACTATAATATTCACTTATGATAGATGAAAACTAATGTTGACTCAAAGATGTGGACTGACCTAATAGTTAAAGCTTTGATAGACATTTTAGTTGAAGAAGTCCAAAAAGGAAATATGCCAAATGGTGTATTTTACTCTAGAACATGGACTTCCATGATTGCAAGGTTGAATTCTGTAACCAATCATTCATTCAATGTTAAGCAACTAAAACAAAAGGTGAATCGACTGCGGAGTATGCATCGTGAGTTCACTTTATTATTGAAACACACTGGATTTGGGTGGAGTGCAGAAACAAACACTGTTACTGCAAGTGAAGAAGTTTGGCAAAACTATCTTCAGGTATGTGTTCATTTAGTATCTGTCCTATCAAGGGTCTTATAGTCTTATCAGAATCTGTATTTTTTGGGTCCATTAAATAACTGTATTTGCTGAATGTACATGATTATTTTCTTTTTGGTCCATTAAATAACTGTTGGCTTTTACTAGTGATTTGCTCAAAACTGTTAGTAAATTGCAGTGATCTTGACTTGCTGTGAACATTACAAGAGAATTAGAAGAATATCTTATAATTTGAAATAAAAAATGTTACACTCTCCTCTAAGTGGTGACTCCAATATATGTAATGCTCTTAATTATTATATATGTGTGAATTTGTCGAGTGCTTGCTGTGACTTGAAGACAAGAAACCTTTGGGTTTTGTTCCATCTTAATCATTAACATATGCTTAACAGATGTATTAGCTTTAACTTTTTTTAAAACAAAAACTTGTAGAGTATCTATGGCTGTTGCAGAGGAGGTTGCTGTGTATAGGAGGTTATATCTATGGCTGTTCTGTCATACATATTCCCATTTACATGTCTTTGTTTTTGCTTTTTCCCCTAGCCACATGTTATTGAGGCAACACTTGGCTTCTATTGTTGAGGCAAGAAATGGCACTCACGGGTTTTGGTTGGTTTCACCGTGTGGAATTATATTGATTCCTTGATATAAATGCACAATATTTACTTAACTAGTTGAAATGGTTGAGATTGGTAGCTTCCTTGGCTTCTGAATTATATTAGTTAAAATGGAGGCAACTTTCCATAATTCCATTTCATTCCCTCGATTATTTGATGGAATAGTACCATCTGCTCTCAGACTTGTAGGTGTCAAATAGAATTAACTAGCTAGCATGGACTCATACAGAGTAAAGTGGGCTCTGTACAGAGAGAGCAACATCTTAAAAACATCATTTCTATGAAATACTAATTGATTTAAGGGCCATCTATTTATATTCAAGTATTCGATAAAAATTATATTTCATCTATGACATACAAAAAAAATCTGTCTTCCTTGGTGATTATCATATTCTGCCCATTCTCTTTCAATACTAGTACTGTATTTGATTCTTCATCTGTGCTGCTGAGCTCAACAGTTTTTTTGGCATTTAATATCATCAATTACCTAAATCTATCTGTCAATATTTTATATTAACTAGCAGGTAATCAAGCAAACAAATCAGCTCTCTCCTTCACACCTCTCTTCTACATTCTCTAACTTGTCACTTTCTATTTTAATACAAATGTTAAATCGCACAGCCCCCCACTCCACACAGATCCAGGAATTGAATTTTTCTGACTGAAATATACATATACCATATGTGCTTGTTTGTGTGTATGCATATGTCTGCTAATGTGCTAACACACTCTCACACGTGTATGGAAGTGACTGACAACCATGTATGAGCATGAGTGAGATTTATGTGGAAAGATTAAAAAGTTTCAGCTATTATTTTGGGTTCTCTTATTGCTATTAGTACATTTTCTTTGTTACATATCACCAATAAAATAATTATTGATTCTTTCCTTGATCTTCAGGCACATGAAAAGGCTGCTCAATTTTGAAAGAAAGGATGTGACCACTATAAGCTGTTAGGAATCATATTCAATAGAAGTACTACAACTGGAGTACTCTATCACTTTTCTACTCAAGACCCACCAAATAGTGATGAAGAAAATGAATTGAAAAATCAATATCTTAATAGTGGGGTTCATAGAGATGATAAGGATAGTTCAGATGATGACATTCAAGAGGTAGAGCATATCACATGAAGTGGAAAATGCATAATTCGAACAAAAGAGCACAAGTCTAAGAAAGAGTCTAGAAAATATCAAATGGCAGAAGCACTTACAGCATGGGCTGAAGCTTCTAAGGCAAGAGTAGAAAAATATAAGGATGGTAAGAGTGTGGAGGCTAATTCTGAATATACTGCAGCTAAATGTGTCATTGCTCTTGAGGAGATTGAAGGCATTCGAGCTGACATATTTGTCAAAGCTTTGGAAAAATTTAGGGAATATGATTGGAGGGAAATGTTTCTTACTATGTCTGTTGATGGGAAAAGGAAATGGTAAGATATGCTTTAAAAACATATTTGTTGATCAATTAGGAAGGAATCTCCAGTAACATAGTACCATAGGCTATAGTCATGCGAATTATGTGCTACCCATGCAAGTATTGTCATTTTCTCTTCTTTTTTTCCCCTTTAAATGTTAGGTTCAGAACTTGCAAGCTTATATGTTTACACACACATGCCCCTTTTATATGAAAAACTAGCCATGCAATTATCAATTAGTTGGTGTGTAGGAATGATCATTTGAAATTGAATAGTGTTATATGTGTTTGTAAAGTTGATTTTGTTCTTTTTGAAATTGTATGATAGGTTATAAATAGAATGGATGTTGATAAAATGTCAAAGGAAAGTGATGAATATGCTTCTAAATCAAGTGATGATGACTTGCCTGAGTTATTGATAATTGATATGATTTATGATTATGACAAGGACTTTTTAAATAAAACAAAGGTTCGAACATCTACATTATCTGGTCATGACTTTGTTGCTGAGGTATTAAATGGATCTGAAACAACTTGCTTTGACTTGTTTTGAATGGAGAAGACATGTTTTATTAACTTTTGTAATGAATTGAGGGGGAAGAGCTTCTTAACAGACTCAAGAGGTGTGCTTATAGAGGAAAAAGTTGCAATGTTTTTATTCATAATTGGTCATAATGTTCGTCACAGAGTTATTGCAGATTGTTTCCAACATTCAACAGAAACAATTTCTCATTGCTTCAAAGAAATGTTAAGAGCAGTATGTCAACTAGGAAAAGAGTTGATAAAACAAGAATCCTTGGATTTGCCTGACAAAATTAAAACCAATGCAAAATACTATCCTTGGTTTAAGGTATGGAATTTTTCATTTATAATATCATTTATATGTTAGAAGTAATGTATTTTTTTTGTTTGGGTTTTGTTGTAGAATTGTTTGGGTGCAATTGATGGCACACATATTAGTGCATGTGTCCCTGCTAATAAGCAAATTTCATGTCGAGGTAGAAAGTCAACAATTACGCAAAATGTCATGTGCGCTTGTGATTTCAATATGATGTTTACATATGTGTATTCGAGATAGGAAGGAAGTGCACATGATGCAAAAGTTTTTATGGATGCACTTACCAATCCAAATGCACATTTTCCTTGGCCGTCTAGAGGTGAGCACTAGTATTATAATTTTGTTTTGATTTGAATAAATATTTAAATTTTAATTTAACATATTTTATATTCACTTAGGTTTTTTCTATCTTGTTGATTCTGGCTATCCATGCACTGGAGGTTTTCTTTCCCCTTATAAGGGTGAAAGGTATCATGCGCAAGAATATAGAGGCGAAGCTAGACAACCCAAAAGTCGGGAGGAATTATTTAATTATAGGCACTCATCTTTGAGAATGACAATTGAGCGTTGCTTTGGAGTTCTAAAAAACAGATTTCCTATTTTGAAGTTAATGCCTCCATATAAACCTACTAGGCAGCGATTAATAGTTATTGCATGTTGTACAATTCACAATTATATACGCAAATGGAATTTGTGTGATGAATTGTTTAGGATTTGGGAAGAAAAGGATATAGAGATAGATGTTATGAATGAAGCTCCTTATGAGATAGGGGGAACAAGCTCAAATGATAATATCTTGTTGAGATTATCTGATCAAGGCACAGCAGATATGGCAATGTATAGAGATCATCTTGCAAATAGGATGTAGGCACAACATAACTAATAGATTAGTTGAACTGATTTGACAACATTGGACATCTTGTTATGATAAACAAGATTGAAGTAATAGTTTTCAAAACATTATTCCATTTATCTCATGAACTTTTTATTATCTTATGTCATGTATATTACTTTTATTTTTTAATTGTCTTTGGAGTAAATGTCAGTTTCAAATTGAATTTAATTCATGAATTTTATTTTTTTTTTTAGTATATTTAGCTGTTTTGATTTATCACCCACAAGCAAATTATAAAATTATACCATCAGTAAAATATGTTAGTAATAATATATAATAAAATTTATATTCTTATAAATATTACTCATTTTGTAAACTGTAGGGAGCTTCAAAAAAAAAAATTGTACTTTATTGGCGGCAACATATAAATTAATTTTACTAGGCAAAATAACAGCCAAAACAATTTCTATCAAGCGAGTTTTATTGTATTTTAGTTTTTAGAACTTATTTTTAGTATTAATTTTGCCAAGCAAGTTTTTTTGTTTTTTAAATTCTAAAATTTTTTTTGAATTACTATTATCAAACAAGTTTTTTTTTAGTTTGTTCTCAAAAACAGTTTTTAAAATTTTTTTATAAAATAATTTTTAAAAACAAAAAATGAAAACAATAACCAAACAAGCTATAAGTCGCTGAGTTTCTGTTTGTCCCAGTTTCCGAATGAGTTCAAAAAGTCACTGACCTTGGCTGGGGGTAAATAGGTCTGCCAATTTGGTTCACATGTTCGATGAGAGGTTGTTGGAGCGGTGCCCGCCTGCCCCACAAAACACTAGTGGATCTACCATTGTTAATTTTCTTTCTAACCCCTTGTAGGAACGTATCCCAGACCTTGACAACACTATTCCAGACGTGAGAGGCCGATTTCTTTTCGACCATATTTGGGATGTTACTTAAGCCACATTTGTATTTGGCTTTTTCCCCTTATCTCCTTCAACTTCTATTCGGTATATAACCTTTCTCTTGGGTATTTTCATTTTTGTCTCTCTATATATGGGGAATTCATCCTCAAGTTACCTACCTTGAGTCAATAAAGTTGGCTTTTTATTTTTTTGACACAGTGGTTATTCAAGATGTCATCCTATAGTGGTGTCAGGGGTATCCGCATCATAAACCTTGCCTTATCTCTCGTCTGCTTTTTCACTTGCATCACTGCTCGTGGCAGTACTGTACATACTGACACAGACAATTACTTCCTTCTTGATCTCTTTTATTTAATAAAACAAAATTTAATTAATTGATTATGTGCAATACCAATATTCCGGAGCAAGGCAGCTGTGAAACTTGGGCTTGAAAATTTATCTTCCTTAATTATATATTCAAATTAAAATCTTTTGAATCGTAAGGTAAATCCTACTCTCAATTAGTATTATATTAAATAGAAAATTCTTGACTTATAATAGCAACTGTATTATGAATTTAGATAAAAAAATTAGGATTTATGTATTTAATTACAAGAAAGAAAGGGAAATTATAGTTGTCGAGGTAGTCATAATAATATTTTTATATAGGTGATACTAGTGAGAAATTTTCAATTGATATCGGGTCTTAGAGTGGCTAAAAAAGGATCTCTACTAAAGATCCCAACATGTATGTTTATGAATAACAAAAGAGTACCTTTCATTTCAACCTTTACTATGTTTTACAACCTTCATTGTTTTCATTTTTTCCTAGTTTATTTGGGAAGCAAATTCCAGATTTTTATTTATGTTCAATGTTTCCATGTAAGAGGAATTTGTGTAAATGTTCCAACTTTTATTAATATTTTTGTTTGTTCTAAAAAAGTATAGCTTATTAAAATTAAATTATGTGTTGATGATAAGGGGATTGATATTTCAATCTAAGAGATACTTTTACATTCCTTTTGTAAGTCTTTATAATTTCCCCTTTTCTTTTATAACCAATTATAATTTCAATCTTCATGATTTTAAAAAGGAAAATTAATTTATTTTTAATGTATGATTTTTTGAGGAACACTTGGTCGTTATTTTTATCTTTTCGTGATTCATTTAATATGATTTTTTGAGTAACACTTGGTCGTTATTCTTATCTTTTCGTGATTCATTTAATTGTATGGAGTGTATATGTATAGGTGTGTGTGACGTTAGGTGAGATGATTATTCCTTATCATGAGTTATATGACATATTATATCTTATATAGGTGGGAAGGTTATTTTTTACCATTGTGTTGGATTATATGTTTTGATGATTACAAAACTAAGACAAAAAATATTTGTTATATGTGTAGATATAGATAATTATGGATAAAAATAAAACTCAAAAGCATGAAGAATCAAGAAAAGATGAAAAACTTTAGGATAAGTCATTTAAATTTTCTTATATTCAATGTAAAAATTTTGAGAGCTTAATCTTTTTTCATAATCGTTAAAATGAATGCATTATATGTCTCATTTATATGTATTAAGACTCGTCTAAGTATGTTAAAGCTTGTAAGCGATATCTTTCTAGCATGTTAAAAATCATTGTTGATGAATTCAATATGAGTTGTTTCTGCTTGGTCACTCATGAGAATCTGCAAGTTAGGCACGCTGACTAATGAATCACATTAGAGTTAGGAAGTGATTCACACATGATTTGTCACTTGTGTTATGTGATGCCTTAAGCCTTTCTTTTATATGCAAAATCACGTGTGAAAGGCATTATTATCCACAAAAGTTTTAGCAACTGTGTTTCAATACATTGTGTTAAAGGTTATTTCATGTGTGAGGACTGATGGTAGCCACGCATGATTTGTCACTTATTACATAATCACATATTGCTATATTGAGTCTTAATACATCTTAAGCTGAGTTCACTTTGTCAAACATATGATCTGTGATTCATATATTCATATCTCTTGATTATGCATATTACTTGCTTGAGTGCATTGCATTTCCACCCATGAAATGTACCAGACTAGTTTAAGGCTTACTGCCTGCAATTTCACGTGTGAGTGGAGATGTGATCCACGTGTGATTTGTCTTCTCAAATGGACTAAGAGATTGTTATTTCATGCGTGATAGCCTTCTGCTTCCACACGAGTTTTGTTCAAAAGAATTGAATTTGGTATTTTGCTACCAATTTCACGCGTAAGAGTAAAGAGGTTCCACATAAGTTTTGTCACTTAAATCTGAGCTTCACTATTTGTAAGCTATTTCAAGCATGAGAGCATAGCAATTTCACGCAAGATTTGTCACATAAAACTAATGATGGTTTCACATATGCTAAACTACGTGTGAGAGCTAAAGATTTGCTTACAAGTTTTAGCACATAGAACTGAGTACATATTCTCATATGCAGAACCAGGTGTGAGAGATTATAAGGTTCATGTGTGATTCATCACATATACATATCTGGAACAAGTTGAGTGTAACTTCATGTTTGATTTAACAGGTCACTCGCAAGAAATAGCACCAACAGATAGAAATATTGTTCCAACGGTCTATTGACTACAAAAACTATATGTGTGATTCATTTCAAGCCTAAACGAGAACTATTCATTAGTGAGAGAATTTATCTTTATCTTAGCATTCAAAAAACTTTCTAATTGTGCTTATGCATCTTGCATTTATTTATCATTTTTGAAAAGAATTGTGAAAAAGCTCTGATAACTGTAACTAATTTTGTCTACTCTTTAAGAGAGTTTTTTTTATGAAAGTTTATCTTTTACATTGAACAATCTTGAAAAGGTATTGTTCAAATGTTTATAATAACTTCTAGATTGTAGCAAGGTTTGTTGATTGATTCAAGATAAGTCAAATCTTGTAAATTATATCATGGTGACAAACACTCATTGAAACTTGTGAATTTAGTTAAAAATCTCAAGTTTGATCTTGAGGACTGGACGTAGGCTGTTTGGGGTTGAACCGGTATAAGTCTTATGTGTCTCATCTTTTTCCTTCATACTAAAGCATTTCACTACTTTAAATTTTTAAAAGTTTTTAAGTGTTATCCAATTCACCCCCTCTTGGATGCTAGCCTATCCTAACATATTACACAAGAGACAAATACATATATACTCTATTTTAGGTGGGATGGGTATTCCCTTCAAAGGATATTGGGATGTGTTGATGAAAATCTTTGTTATGGTTGGAAGTTTGGTAACATTTCCTTGTATGATGATTAAATCCATTATAAAACTATTGGAAAGTGGAACATTGTATTTCATTCTTCAACAACAAAGAGATCCATTCGAAGAACATGGGGACTAGTTGAAGTAATGAGCCTCCCAATATTGGGAGGCTCATTACTTCAATTGAGATAATGAAAAATCATTTCAAATCGAACCAATTGGATGTCCGACTCGAGCCTATATGACATGACCGATCAATAAAAATACTCTAACACTCCACCTTTGTCACATATTCCATACATCACACTAGATAGATATCATATTCATGGAATACGATTCACTTTCAAGATGCCTTGGTGGTATAGCCGAGCCATTCCCTTTTAGAAAATCAACTGAGCCAACCAAAACTAATAAAATAATGAAAAATTCATGTACCTTTTTTCTTCCCTTCCACTCACTTTGTAATTTATGTTTCATTGAGTCAATGATAGACACACTCCTTTACATTCATTATTTTACAAGCAAGAGGATAATTGAATAAAGTGCTCTGGTGTTGAACTTCATGGACAAATTAGGTAAGACAAGTTAGAATAAAGATGATGTGAAATCTTGTGGTATCATGACTATTATAAAGAAGTAGTGTCATAGTATTGTGTTGGTTTGAAAGTAATATTGAACCTTTATTTGATTGACATTTAAGAAACTACTTGATGGTTTTGATTGCTTTGACTTTTGAGTTTAGCACACTATGCAAATAGTGATTTAATTTTTCTAAAAACTAGTTAGTCTCCTTAAATTTTTGTAAATTGAGTTGATATGGTTGAGCTTTGTCCTTAGCTAGCTGTAATATCCAGAATTTTTAAATCTAAAATAAATTAATAATTAAAGGAGAAATTAGTTAAAAAATAAATAATCAATTTAATTATATTTTCGAGTTGTTGATTGGCTTTTGGGATCACATATGACTCTAAATTGTGTTAGAATGGAAGTTGTAATGAATTAGGTTGGATCGAGGGGAGCAAGAGTGTAATTTTGCTCTCTATGTTATGAGCTGTGGCTTGTGTGCCATGAGCTGTGGTGCACAGAACAACCCTAACAGCTTAAATTGCAAATCATTAGGAAAAGGCAGACTTGGTTGAGAAAAACATTGAACTTAAAGGAGAAAAATTTAACCTCTTCTAGGGCTTCTATTTGGGGGAAATTGGAAGCTAATGTTGACCTTAAAACTCTTGAGTAATTTCTTACTTCTCTCTTCTACCTCTATATCTCATTTTTTATGGAATTTAAAAGTAGTTAAATCTACTTTGAATTGATTAAACTATGAGTATATGTTTTCACATTTGAATGTCCAAATTTCACACACGATATCAAATCATAATAAAACTTATACCATTAGTTGCTAAAGTTCGCCCTAAAAAGCCATCATGACAGCAAAATAGTGACACGTGCTCCATGACATATTGTGCACAAGCCACGGCTCATGGTACAGAGGCAAATTGACCTCTATATACCATATGTCGTGGTGCATGAACTATGTGCTGTGATGGTAGAATGTGCTAAAATAGCATGTTTGGCCTTGTTTTAAGGTGTTTTACTTCTTAATCCTTTCTATACTTTCCATTTATTTAAAAATCATTAAATTTGAGCTCAAACTATTTATTTGAAAGGTTTTTATGGGATCCTAAATATTTTAAATTATTTTTAAATATTTATTTGTTTTAATCCTTTTGTGTTTATGGTGAGTTTAGGAGCGATCTCTAACTTCGAATTACCATTATTTCTTGTGATTTTGTAGTAAATATTGGTAATGTTAAGACGGTCATTACACTAGCAAGGCCAAACAATGTTGTGTTTGCTTATTTTATGCACCGGTCATACTCAAATTTTGGGTTGTGACACATTAATTTTTTTCCCTTTTCTAAAGATCATGGCTTGGTGCTATATCCTTAAAAGTTAACTCTTCTTAAATAAATTTTCTTTCTCGAATAATTATTTGGTAAATTCCAATTACCACAAAAAAAATAATATCATCTAATTCAAATCAATATTAATAAATATTTAATACTTTCAATTTACTCAATAATTAATTTCTAATGTCACATGAATTTTTTAGTTAAAATTAAAATGTTATAATTTTTCCTTCCTTTTAAAAATTTTATCCTCTAAATTTAATCTGACTCACACAACTAATAACAAGCCCCATTTTACTCTTTATATAGATTTTCTCTTGTATTACTCATTATAAAGGTAATTTGCTTTCCACATTTCTGTTGTGCCACTCTGATTTAGTGGCGGAGCCACATATCTCAATTTGGAAGAACTTACAAATAAATAGTACAGATTTTTCTATTTATTCTTTCTCTAGCTTCAAAATTTTGCACCCCTTGGAATCTAAACCTTTTTTTTTTGTGAATGCTTTAAGTCCAGTTTTGAATCCACTAAATCCAAAACTGTAATATAATTTTTAGAAAAAGAATATATTTATTTGTTTTATTTTTTAAAATTTTCTAGTTAATTATTATATATTTATAGATTTTTATATGTAAATAATACCTAGCGACTTATATGGAAGGAAATATTTGTAATAGCATTTGATAATAAGTAGGGGACAGTTATAAAATATGTGATTATTTTTTAAAAATATTAAATTATTATTTTGAATTATTATTTTTAAAATTAGTTTGCACTCCTAACACAGGGTCGTAGCTTTGCCACTACTCTGATTAATGTGGCCTTTGCAAGATTACAATCATTTATTGTAATATATTTTGGTCATTTTCTTAACTCTCAATGATGATTAATTTAGCACAGGGAAAAATTCTCAGCTATGTCATCATACTGTATAAATAGGTTGTCACGCCCATAATTAAAATTCCTACCACTACCTCTTATTTTACTAGAAAGAAAAGAAATTTGCTCTAGCATTGTCTTTAATTCATTTTGTTATGTTAATTCCATCAACCATTATTGCTTAATGTTGATTGCTATCCTTTTACGCTAAAAAATCCTTTGCACTCATTGATCATTTGTTGATCAATTCCCAACCTATTCTACAAGTACCTCTTGAAATTCAAAATGTCTCCATACAAACACACTCTAGTCGCTGTCTTAAACCATAAATAATTGGGAGAATGACAATTAGGTCTCAAAATAATGAATTAATATCAGTAAAGTTTTTGACAAACTTTTTTAAAAAATAAGTTGAAAATATTAATCTAAATTATTACAAATCCAGGAGTTTCAATTACATATAAATATTTAAATATCAAATGTAACTTTAAGATTGTAATAAAAATTTCTATTTGTAACTATTTGAATTGATATTTATAATTTATTTTGTAAAAAATTTTGTTAAGACCTAATTATCATTAATTTATTCCTTTGGGACCTAATAGTTATTCTCCCTAAACAATTCCCTTCTAACATTTGGAATTCCTCTAAAAAAATTTTCTTTCAAGGATGTAATCTATACACATCATACATTAATTTATATACTCAATCTAATGGAGTATTAGAAGCAACAAACCATTAGGTAAAATTTCCATTCCACAACCTTCCAATATCTTCCAAATTTTATTGAACATCCACGAAAATTTTACCTTGTATATACAACAATTCACTATACTCAACTATATACATTTCATCCTATTATCCACATTGCCTTAAAAACAATTAATAAGTGGGAGAATTTGAATATTTTTCTCAAACTCTAAAAAAAGTCCCTGCAATTTAAAATTTTCAAGTGTCCAAAATTTCCCAAGGTTTCCAAAGTCTTTTGCATCAATTTTTTTAATAAAAATAATCGTTGAAAGAAAATCACTTAATAGTTGAATTTCTCAACTCAACTCGGGGCCAGGTCATTTACTTTTCAATTTCCGAAAAGTATCTTTTAATTGACAACAACTTTTGACTTCATCATAAAAAATCAAAAGTTTTTATTTGAAGCATACATTTCATAAAATAAATCTTGAATTAATTTATTTTATGAACAGCATGTTATTTTGGGTTTTATTTTTTAAATAAAAAATTGTTCCTTGGAAATACCTTTAAGTAAGAGGAAAATAACCAATGTTGGAACTTGCAATAATTTAGTATCACTCACAATCTGCTAATTGACACTCTAAGTATATATGGTGATTTAGTATCACTCATGGCAAATCTTAAAGAAATTTTCAAAGTAAATAAACTATAAAATAATTTAACTATTAAATTTAAATGCAAAATTTGATACCTGCGATGATTTAGTATCATTCATAATATCTTATTTGATATTTTTAAGGATCAACAGTGATTTAATATCACTCATGACATAATCTAAAATATGCTAAAAATTTTGTTATTTTGACTATTTTTTATAATGCACAAGAAGGGAAATTTAACTAGTATTAAAATCTATGGTGATTTAGTATGATTCACAATCTACTAGTTGATGCTTTAAGTGCATACAGTGATTTGATATCAGTCATGACAAATTTAAAGGAATTTTCAAGATGAATTTTCTATAAAAAAATTTAATTTTGAGATTTTAAATACAAAATTTGATACACGCGATGACTTATTATCATTCATGGTATCTCATTTGAGGCTTTTAAGTACTTATAGTGATTTAGTATCACTCATGACATAGCCTAAAATGTGTTAATAAAATTTACTATTTTTTTAAAATAATATACAAAGAGAATTTTTTTTATTCAATAACTAGGATAATTTAGTAGCACTCATAGTATATCAATCAATTGAAATTTAAAATCAATAGGAAGTGTGAAAACCCAAAATCCCATGGCCAAGTAACATTAACCACGCTATTTGAGATTATCCACGAATCACATACTTTTTGGGACAAACATCAACATAATACACATGAAGAAAATCAATAATGTAAATGGACTGAAACAACAAATAAATAAATAAATGAGGGTGCAGACAAGAAAGCACCATTTTGGACTGACATCCCTAATATAATAATCCAACTATTTTAAGGGTGATTTGTGAAGATGGGACTACAAATGCTCCGCCATATTCTTGTGGCATTACACAAGATGGAGACAAAACAAGAAAGAGGATTACAATAGGTAGATGCATACAAATGATTTAAATCCCCCTCCTAATTGGTTATCTCTTAATTAGACTTAAGCATTGTGAGAGTAAAATAAAGAATAGGAAAAAGTTTTCTACCTTTGCACCTTCAAAATATTATCTCCTTTCTCTTGTTATCACTTTTATAGATCCAACTGGGGTTTTTCCCTCTTAATGATGAAATCAATCATATCAAATTAAATTTTATATGACCTTTTTTCCATTATTTTAGATTTTCAAATTTACATTAAAGTCATTTAATTTGATGGAAACAAAATTGAGGGGTTCGGGGTCAAATAAAAAAGGTAGATTCTTCTTTAAAATCATTACATATTTAGTTATTTATTTTATCTACTTGATTTTATTAGTCTTTTTTATATTTATTTTTTATATGTATATAAAAGGAAGTGTAAGCTCTTGTATATATATTATTTATCTAAACACCATTTGTAAAAATCTTCTGGTTAAAGATGTATTCCTTGAAAAAGTAAGACAAGAATAAAAATATACAACTATATTGTTCTTCACAAATTTGTTCTAATAAATCCATTTTTTAAAACTATTCTTATAAAGTTCAATAGTTTGATAAAAAAAAATTATCAATTCCCCACTACTATACTCTCAAACTTGCAAAGTACTCATGCGAGTTAGTCAACTGCTTAGTCTATGCTTTCCTTCAATATCACAAATTTTTGCTCTCATATCACTAACTACCTAATATGCTTCGATCCCACACATTCTCCTTCCTACATTTATCATGTAAGTGTAAAATTTTCTAAAATCTTGTAATTAAAACTATGTCTCCAAAAATAGGCTCGTTATTTAACAAAAATTTTTAATTTCATATGTAAGGTTTGTTAAGTATATGCATGTTTAAAAAAAAAAAAATCTGTGGTATTAGTATCAAAACTAGCCCCACTTGACTTCTTGGAAGAAACAATTTAAAATAGCCCGAGAGGATATATATGTTAAGGATATATCTTGGTTTAACTTTTAGACTTTTCGAATAAACATTTCAAAAATGCCTTCAACATAAAAGCTTGTAACCTAGAAGAATATATCTTTTCACCAAATAATTTAAAATTATTATGAAAATACGGTATTCATATAAACTCAAAACTTCAAAATGATTCATGAAAAACAATAAAGAGCGACACTGATTTACACAAGTATCAAAATGATTCATGAAAAAAAAATAAAGAGCGACACTGATTTACATAAGTTTCCTTACATATTAACTTATGTATGGATTCTAATCCTATATATGGGAAAATTCACTATTTTGTCAAACCTTCAATTGATTCCTAACACACTACAAACTTACACAACAGTTGTTATGAAAATGTACTTGTTCGTAAGATACTTATGAAAATACAAGTTGAAAGAATTTCAAAAAAAAATCTACAGTAATAGTAACAGTAGAATTTATGTACATTTTGTTATCTGGAGACGAACTACTTATGAGAAAAAAATTTGCTTCCATATATCGTGCCCTTCATCAAAAGGAAAATCACTAATGTTATGCTTGGATGCATATGGATTTGAATTTAAATTTTGAATTTGAGTCAAATCTATTGTTTGGATAATTAAAAATATATGGATTCAAATCCAAATCTTACCTCAACCCTTTGTAATTTTCAAATCCTTTCCAATTCCTATTATTTCAAATTTCAATGGAAGCTTTTATCTTCCTTTACATTTGTTCATCAACTTTGCTACATTCTCAACTTTGACATCGCTACCTCTAGCTGACATCCATTGGGATTGCAACTGATGATCAAGACCAGAATGCTGGTGCTGACCTAGACTGAATCTCAGTGATGATTGGGACTAGACTGCTTATGTTGACAAGGATCAAACTGTCAATATTGACTAAGATCAAACGATCAATTTTTACTAAGATCTCATGAATGGCACCAATCGGGACTAGACTATTGGCACTGAACGAGACATGACCACCTACACCTCCTAGGAGCGAACCGCTGGCAATCAATTAGGACTAGACTACTAATGCCAACTTAGATGTGATGGCTAGCTTTGACTAAGACCAGACCGCTGGCTATGACTGGGATTGGACCACTAGCTTCTATTCGGATGAGATGGTTAAGGTAGACTGGGACTGGACGGCTGGTACTGACAGGGATCAGATTGTCGGGGATGACCAGGACCAGACCACTGGTTTTGACTAAGACCAAACGGCTAGTGCCTACTAGCATGAACTGCTAACGTTGATTGGTACTACCCTCCTTCGCTACTCGATGCCAGTCTACTGTTGACATCTGGTGTTTATTCTTTACTACAGTCTAGTATTAGTTCATCGCATCCAACTTGTGTTGATTAGCCACCACTGTTACTATTTAAGATCGGTCTGTGATCACCGTCTTTGATATATTTGCCTTTATCGTTCAATGCCAAATGCTATTGTTAATAAGGAATGTTCTGATGTCATCATCCACGTCCAGTCCATAGCTCTCATACTGCTATAATCATCATACGCTAATCCCTAGGCAGTGTTTGGGATCGAACTATTAATGTCAACTAAGATTGGGCTACCACTACCGATTGAGACTAGACCATTAATATCGTCTGGGTTTGGACAACCAAAATTGACTAAGACTGAGTTACCACCCTTAATTAGGACTGAACTACTAAACTTGATAAGGATCAAACTATCAACATTGTCAACTACATCAATCTTATCAATTCGTATCTCTAACTCATACTAAATTAAGAAGCGGGCAGCGTATGCCTGACACCCATGTCTGATACATCTTTCAACTTGTGTTGTAGATAAAAGGTATGGTGACTTCATGGTTATTTCAGAGGCAATATACAGAGGCAAAGACACAAACTTTCTACTACAATCAAGAATAACCCTATTTGTAAACAATCAATCCATACCCACAATTACAATAATCCTATTCATACGCAAACAAACTAAATTTGTTGTAGTGACTCAAATTTCAGCTCAATATTCAAGCAAGCATGACTGGTAATACTAGAGGCACCAACCAGCACAGACATTTTCATCACAAAAGGCAAATCATATATAAGAATATCTAACCTTTTAACATAATCATCTAATATGAATGAGTACATGGCTCCATAATCAAATAAGGCATCAATAGAATGACCACAAAAAGAAATGGTACCTCTAATAAGCTTTGGAGACATCTCGGCTTCCTCCTTAGACATCATAAATACTCTTTTGGGAATTGTAAATTTCTGCTTAAGGGTATTTTGCTTCTTGGTATAATATTTAGCAATGTGCCCCACCTGATGGCACTTAATGTAAGTTGAGCTCTGGCCAATATAGTGTCTTCTACACTTGTTAAATAATAGGGCCTGTGCTAGTTTAGTCACATGGGTAGGGGTAGAGGAATCTTATTGCAATATCTGACTGCACCCACCACCACTCTCAGGGGCATTACTCTTCTACTAGGATCCCTTGGATTGAGACCCTTTCTAAAAATTCTTCTTCTTCTTAACCTCATAAATATCAGAGCTACTAGAGCTCGTAGAATTGAACCCTAATTTCTTAGTAACACCCCTAGTAGGACTTATGTATGACATGTAATAGTTCTAATTATCTCTTTTCCTATCCTCTACTTTTTGGCCATGCTTGGCTATAACCCTCAACTTACTGCACATTACCTTAAAAGTGGTAATCTTTAAAGGTGACAATAATTAGTTGTATCTTTTCCAATAATGGTTCGGCCTTCTACTAATCATCCTTTACCTCCTTAGATATCTAGAATATTTTAATAGTTCATTAAATTTTCTAATGAATTCCTCTTTATTAAGGTTTCCTTGCTTTATTTTATGAAACTCCACCTCTTTATCTATTTAAAGGTGGTTGGAAAGTAGTAGGTGAAAAATTGCTTATTGAATTCCTTCCAACTCAACACAAAGCCATCCATTATCTTTATATTTTCCCACCACTACTTAGTGCCTCACATTTTGGAAACTTCTCCTCCTCTTCAAGCTCTTTTCTATACAATATGTATAATCACTAAGGCGTGTATGTATATTTTTATATTTCTTACCTATTGGGCAGAAGATCTTCTTGATATCATAGTAACAATTTGGGAGTGCATTGCTTTTTGGAAACATTTATTAGAGCAACTCTAGTAGCAATGTAAAACTCTTAACAATTTACCTACCATATCAGTGCACGAGTTATCATACACATGTGCTCGCTCAAAGGCCTCTTCTTTAATATCACGAATCATATCCTTTAACTAATCTTCATCCATTTCTACTTTATCATCAATATTATCATCTTTCACATATTGAGATGTAATACTATGATTTTCCAATCGTTCACTATATTAGATTCATACCATATAATTCTTGCAAATTCCATTGCAAATGAAGTGCTCTCTTATTTCAATAACACCTAGTCTTCTCTCACTCAGGCAATTTACACAAGGATAATAGAACCTCCTACTATTATCAACATCATTTTTGTTAGCAAATTCCAAAAACTTCTTCACCCCATTATCATACTCATCACTCATTTTCTAGCATTTATCTAACTATAATTCATATGTCACTACCTAAAGAAGAATAGAACTAATGGGTTATCCTTGAAAATATTTAAAGAATCTAAATTCCTATTTCACCTAAGATTTGAAGTAATTTAGGAAAAAGAATGAAGTTAAAAATTTTTTGGCAGAGTTTCCCTTAAAAACTATACCTCCTAAGGCCTTGTAAAAATTTTGCAAGAGAAAATTCATAATTTTATATCAAATAAATAATCACATGCAATAACTTAAGGCCTCATGAAGCCACGAATAGCACTTCTAGCAACAATTAATATCAATAATAACTAAATCTAATGTAATTTAAGGGAAGAATAAAATTGAAAATTTTCTTAGTGAAGTCTTCCTTAAAAATTAGACCTTTAAAAAATTTTACAAGCAAAAAATACACAATTTTATACCTAACAATGTCAATATCAATAACAATTTGATCATATGCAACAACCTAAGGTATTAGGCAGTCATTAATAGCACATCCCATCAAGAAATGATACAATAACTAATTAAAAGTAATAAATCAAATTATTCAACAATAAATAAGGTAAATAATTAATTAAATAATTAATCAAAAACAAAAAGTAAAATTAAACTAAAATTAAATAATTAAACTTAAAAATTAAACTTAAAGCCAAACTATCACTCACTCACACACACATTAAAAAATTTTAAAAAAAGAAAGGGAAGAGACGTACCTGTAATTCTTGAAGAACCCATATAAGGGAGGAGGGTTGAAGGAGGAGGAGGAGGAAGAGGGAGGGAAAATGGGGTTTTGGGTTTTGTGTGGAGGAAGACAATGATGAGGGAGGAGGAGGGAAGATGAAAATGAAGATGATGAGGGGGCAAGAAAACACGCGACGATGAGAGGAAGAGTGAAAAAGGAGAGGGAGGAGGAAGATGTTGCGCTAAATTGACAAGGGAAGACAAAGAGATAAATTAAAATGAATTTTTTACATTAGGTATATTAGCCAATCGATGTAGAAAATGCAATTATTTTTTTTTAAAAATCTAAAAGGTTTTTTTACATCGGGTGCCTTGGCATTGATGTACAATATCTACTTTCTTAGCACACGATGTAGAAAGTAGTTTCTATATTATTTTTGAGGGCATTCAATGTAGAAAGTATAACAATTAGTGGCAAATGTTATAAAAATGCCATCACCTTGATTTTCTACATTGTTTGCAATCCAACCAATGTAAGTCTAATGTAAATGACTTCTTTTGTACTAATGAAAGTGTCTAGGGTACATTCAAAGCCCTAAACCCTAGACCTATCAATCCTATTTAGATCGATGAGTTTGGACCCAAAGCCATAGGGTTTGAAATCACCATCTCTGAACCCCAAGTCCTAGTTGCCAACCATGTAAAGATAAAGGAGTAGGGAAGACTTACCTTATTAAAGCAAGCTTAAATAACTTCCAAGGCTCAAAATGATCAAGCCTTAGCAGAACCTAAGCCTCCCTCTGCTACCTTCTCTAAATTCCTTTCTTCTTCTATTTACAGCTAGTGCACCAAGCTTATTATTCAAAATTTTAATCATTTGCTGATGCGCATAGTGCATCTATCATGGTGGATGGTACAAAATGGCCTAGCTTGAATTGGCTCTTCAATTTGGGCCTAGGTGGTCCATTATGTATCATTCTTAAAATTTATACTAATTTTTCATGAAAATATGATTAAATAATCAAGCCTTCACTATTAAACACTTACCATGATAGAAAAGCATCTAACATGATAATAAAGAGTAAAGCTAATTTATTCAAAATACTACCATGGTAAATAAAAGTTTACTATGGTAAAAGAGCTTTAGATATCATTTTTCAAATTCTACTATAGTAGAAAAGATTCTACCATGGTAATTAAAAATCAAAATCATTTTATAAAAGCTTACCATGGTAGAGAGTCCTTTTTTATATAAACACATTTCTTAAATTGGACTACCATGGGATCCAATTGAAAACTAATAATTTAAAATCAATAAAATGATGAAGATGAATAGTTAAAAGTGAAGTGTGGTTCCTAAGTGCTTATATGTCCAAAAGTTAACTAAAAATTAAAAGAAGTAAAAAGGTTAAAAGGGACCATTTCAAAAATTAAAAAAACGACAGGGTCGTTTCTGTTGAAGGCGTGTCATGTGCCATGGTATATACAACATGCACCATAGGATATGGCATAAAGAAGGAATTCCACTCGCTATGCCATGCATTATAGTGCACAACACTTGACAGCAACTGTAATAGCAAATAGAAAATTTCAAACTTTAAATGGGCATAACTTTTTACACAGACATTCGAGTTGAGTGATTCAAGTGTTTAGAAGAGCTTATTAAAAGATTTAGCTAATGGCTATGGTTTGATTCAAAAATTCCTCCAAATGATGATTTTATCCACTATAAATGGTAGCTCTAACGATGTGATCTGCACACAAGATGATCACTTCTCATGAAAAGTATTTTAGAACAAAAAACCTCTGGACCAGTAAATCAGATCTAACATGACTAATATCTTCCACAAAAGGGTGATCTCATGGAGTGTCTCTAGAAATTAAAGGATTATACAACTAACCTCAAAACACTTTGAGGTGTAACTAATGCGTGGGGTGAGGATTTAATCTCCATACTATTAATGCCTAACCCTTATATACTTTATAATTTATATAAGTTTATGATACAATAAAAAGTTTAATGATTTGAAGTAGAAAATTACTTTTTGTTAAAAAGTTAAAGTTTAATAGTAAATAATGAGGCCATTATAATGAAATCTTAAAGATAAATATAATATTGACAGGTTAGTGTGAAATGACTATTGATTTCAAAGAACTATGCAGGTTTTTAAAACAAAAAAGACGCATCCAACTATAATTATATAAAATAAAGGGAAGCGAGCGTATCTTATTTTTTAAAACCTTTTGAATTTACTCCCTTGAACCATTTTATAAGACATATTTTCGTAAAATTATGAATACTAATAAAGTTTATTAAATATAGTTTGAAATCTTAAATTCTTTTCTAAATTTTCAAAAATGCTCTTCACTTAGATACACACACACTCCCTTTGTTTAAAAATATAAGATATATTTTTGAGGTAAAATGTTAAAAAATATAATGTATTTTGGGTCTTTCAAGATCCAGTTAATGAAATTTTTTCAAAAATACCCTTAATTAAGGGTATTAATAATGTTTTTTAATCAGGACACCCTATTAAATAGAGGTAAAAATAAAAAAAGTGCATAATTGTACACATGTCTTATTATATTTAACAGAGGTAGTATACTCTTCCGGTCATATTTATAAGGTAGAGAAAAAGTATTTGTTTTTGCCTTATTTATAAGGCACCTTAATAATTATTTTGTTTATCTTTACTATTTTACCCCTATTAAATGTGAAAAAGTTTATTAAATGCTAGATTATTTTTTTTAAAGTATGTGTATATAATATAAGTAAAGTTGAAAGGTTGTTAAATTATTAGGGTTAAAATTTATTTTTTTCCCTACACTTTCATTTGAATTGAGGAGTGCTAAGCATTTGTAATAGTTAGTTTTTCCTTGTAAATCATTTTTCAAAGGAGCAAACATTCCCCTCCATTAATGATTTATTAACTTTGCCATTTTCTGTTAACATAACATATCCTTTGGTGCTAATTTATTCCTAAACCTTTTTTTTAAGAGCTCGAAGAACCTTGAAGTTTTGTTAAAATAAAATTTAATAAATATTATTTAACATTTTAATATTTAATTCTAAATATTATTACTTATAAATATTTGTAAAAAATTATAAATTATTTTTTAAATATCAATAGTTTGAATTAGTTTTTCAATAGATCTATAGACAACTTGCAAATTGTGTGTGAAGATTCATAACTAATAATAATAACAACACTAATATTTTAAAATAAATTATAGAAACTGACCTTACAAGAAAATTTATAATAAATGGTTAAGTCCTTAAAATATTTTAGGTCACTCTCTATAACTTTTTTGGTCAACTTATGGTCTTCCTCCAAAATATTGCACCAACCAAGTTTAATATTTTGATATTTTGTAACTTTATATTAAAAAGGAGAAAATGAACCTTGAAATAAATGGTTAAAATTAATACTGTCTTATTGAATTTGCAACTCATTTTTTTAATTTTAAAATTGAAAGTATATTGCATTATATGAAAATAGTAATTAAGAATAAGTGACATTTCAGTTTTAAATATCTATTAATTTGATCGTTTGTTAACTAAAAAATTAAAGAGAATGACTTAAAAAATTTAAGAGACTTACTCACTATATTAATTTTTTAAAAGATCATTTTCTTAATGCCCAACATTTCTAGAAAAAGGGTTTAAGGACAATTAGCATAAAAAATGCCATGTCAGCAGAAAACAACATAGTTAATGGATCACTAATGGAGGAGAATTTTCACTCTTTTGGAATAAAGTTTAGGAAGAAAAATGATTCACTTATTAATACAGAGTACCTATCATTCTTCAAAATAAAGTATGGTGGGATGAAATGAGGGAGTATTATTTAAGAATTGTAACAATGTGGGACAATTCCGTAGTAAGCTTATTGATGAATCCTTATTTTATTCAAAACATTGTATATTATGGGGTAATATCAAATCACTCCAAAAAAAAAAAAATCTTATAAAATGATACTAATAAAAGAATCGCCTAGTTGCGTCCACCCAGTCGAGCACATGGACAGCCAGAACTCATAGACAAAGCTACTGGCAGGGTTATTCTTCTCGTAATTAACTTCTTTCAACACTTCTTTCTCGGAAACACCCACAGACACTATTTTGGAATTCCCGATTTATAATGACAAAGTTTCTCTTGTATTTGTTAGAGAATCGCATATATCAGAACCAAAACCTGAAACAGAAGCAGCTCTTAGAGGGGGACAAATCGAAAATGGGTAACTGCTTGGATCATTCTGCCAGAACGAAAACTGCTCAACACGCTACCGGAACCACCAATTCTGGTAATTAACTTCTTTCATAAATATGTTTCTTTTTTTAGTAATTAATGGAAATGAATTATTAGGAACCCAATCACGAGCTAGAAACCTCTAATGTATCTTTCTTTAATATCATTTGTAATAAATGAAGTTTTGATATCTTGAATTCCCAAAATGTATGGTAAGATTTTGTATTTTTTTACTATCTTTTCAAAATTAAAGTGTTTAATAAAAAACATAAAAAAGTATATGCGAACACCTCGTTTCGTAAATCTAAGATATCAAATTTTTTTTATTTTATTTTAAAACCAAGTATTAAAAAAATGAAATTGAGAAATCACGACATTACAATAACATATAATTAGAAAAAGACACGTTCGAGTGCCTAGGCTAGAGCTGCAACACTCATATTGTTCAATTAATATTCATCTGCTAATAATTAACCAAACTTGTTCTTGTCTCTCCTACTAATTAACACAGTTGATTTCGTTTCTCCTCTTCGCTCTTGTGTCCTCAACACACATCTGCATATTAATCAAACTCAAATCCAATTCAACTATTTGATATTTTTCTCCTTTTTGAAAATGAGTTGTGTTCTGATAAATTAATCACATTAATCAATTATCGGAAGGTATATCAAAAGCTGGTGCATCACCGACAGCTTCCAGTTCAATATTACACGTTCAATCGTACCGAGAAAGAAGGAAGGCGTTAAGCGTTGTTCTTCCGACCCCAAAGCCTACGATGACGGAGGGCGAGATATTATCGTCGCCGAATCTGAAGGCTTTCAGCTTCAACGAGCTCAAGCATGCGACCAATAACTTCAGCAGCGAGAACCTTCTCGGAGAAGGCGGGTTCGGGTTTGTGTATAAGGGTTGGATCGATCCACAGACCTGCACTGTTTCAAAACCCGATTCAGGGACTGTCGTTGCCGTCAAGAAGCTCAAGCCTGAAGTGTTTCGAGGTCATAAGCAGTGGCTCGTAAGTCTGGTTTTGCCTTCAACTGCTCGAGAATTAATATGCATATATTATCACTATATAGTTTAAAATATTGAATTGCTATTGATACATTTCACAGTCATCATATTTTCAGCCTTGGGAAAAAGCAAATTAAAGTGTGTGTCTTCTGTAACAATCTCAGGTGTCTAATGCCCAATTTTTAACCACTCATATGCGCTTTTATCCTCAAGCCCGTTTAATTGAAATTATAACATGAGTGATTTAGATAATTCACAGAATCTGTTAAAAAAATTTATAAAACCAGACATTATTTTATGGATTTGGTTACAATATAATAATAAGAAAATGATTATTAGTAAGTTATTTTTAGATTTTATTGTATTTTCATGAATTTCTTATGTATAAAAATGATTTATTATTTAATTATTTTAAATTTTAATGATATGTTTGGGTACCTCTACATTTTTGTAACATTCACTCACGTTTACCGCATCAGATTATTTTAAAAGTTATTCAAAATAGTTTCTCAAAATAATATATATATATATATATATATATTTCTGATTATATATTTAAAATAAACAAACATAATAAAATATCATAAAATATGTCTTTTAAAAAAAGTGATTCTTTTATAGAAAAAATAGAAACAAATCGGGCCCTTTATCTATTCTAAAGCTTATAGATCTAGATAATAATTATAAATAAATAGACCATCTGGTTAAGGATATCTCAAGAACTTGTCTAGGAGCATCTAATCTAGTGAGACATTTACCCAATATTAGAAAAAAGATAAAAATTGTTCAATTACATGACTATATGATTCCTCATCGATTTCTTTATCTATAAGTGTAAGGATGAAAAAAAAAAACAATGGAAAAGCTTTTTTCATTTAGAATATATTGATTGCTAAAAAAATGATAAAATAAAAATTATTTCAGACTGAAGTGAAGTACCTTGGGCGACTGCATCATCTCAATCTGGTTAAACTAATTGGGTATTGCTTGGAGGGGCAGAACAACAGATTATTGGTCTATGAGTTTATGCCTAAAGGCAGCTTAGAGAATCATCTCTTCAAAAGTAAGTTACCATATTTAATTGTTGTTGATTACTTGGAATTTCATATGTCTGAAATATTCGGCTTCAATTACATGAAAGATCTTTTATTGTAAGAAAATATAAACAAATTTTAGAAGTAAAAGATGGCAAATATAATATATTAATTATCAAATATAAGAATATTTTTTTAAAATATAATTAAATAAAAAATTTTAATATATATATATATTTTAAAAATCTCAAATTTAGTTAGCCCTTAATTTTGGAAATTAAATGTTTCTATATTGACTAATTTATCCTTGTTTGTGTTTGTATTTGCCGGTATTTTGACCGTAAGGGATATAATTATATATATATATTTTTGGTTTCCAAACCATATCAATGTATGGTATCAATTGTCATTTAATTTAAGAAATTTTATTGCTATTTATCCTAATAGAAGTCATTGATTCCCTTATATGAAATTTAAAATTTTATGGCTTTCTTGAATCATGTCATGAAATCACCAAGGATTTGAATATTTAAGTAATGACAACAATATTGAATAGAAGTAATATTTAAATTTAGATAAACTGATTCTTGGTTAAAATTATTAGGATTTTGTTGTGTTGACAATAATTGATAGGAGGAGTTCAACCATTGCCATGGTCGGTGAGAATCAAAGTAGCCAGAGAAGCTGCAAGAGGGCTCTCTTTTCTTCACAATGCAGAATCACAAGTCATATACCGCAATTTCAAAGCTTCTAATATCCTACTAGATGCCGTAAGATCATCAAATCATTATGATACCTATATATAAAATTAAATCATGTTATATATATACACACAAACACACACACACACAATATTAATTAATGGGTTAAATGGTAAATTTTTCTCTAAATTATAGGTTTAGAAGTGATTAAAATTCTATACTCATTTTTGGTTAAATAATATTCTCTTTCAACTTTTAAAAATGATGCAATATATTATCCCCACCTTTAAAAAATGTTAACTTTGATCATCAGTTCATAAAAAATTTCAAGAAAAAGACCTCAAAATTACAGAAAAAAACCAAAGAATTTTTTGTAATTTAATTTTTTTGATCATTTTCTCTAATTTTTGAGTCATTTTTTCATAATTTTTGGGGTCACCTAACGGTTAAAACTAACTTTTATTAATGGTAATAATGATATTGCATTATTTTTAAAAGTTGAAACGGGAACATTGTAACAAAATTGAGTTTAAATTTAAGATTTTAGACATTCCTAAACTTATAATTTAATGGTGAAATGCCCTTTATCTATAGATTAATTACTCACTTTATTTCCTATATATTGGCTAGAAATTTGATAACTAAATTATATTGTTCATGACTTGTGAATAATGTGATTTCTCATAAATTTAATGATATATATATATATATATATAATTGTACTTTGCAAATCAATTTAAGGCTTTCATTGCAAATAAGCCCCTAAACTAAAGGTCTAAAAGTATTTGGAAACTATAAACTTTTGTTTTTGTACGGTGCAATGTCGTCATCCTTAACATTAATCAAAATTAATTTTAATTGTTAGTTAATAAAAAATGACTTCAAAAATTATACAAAAGGACCCAAACTTACAAATAAGAGCCCCAAAAATTACAAAAAAAAAGAAACTAAGAAAATTTTATTGATAATTTTTTTGTAATTTTTTAAGACCCTTTTTTGTAACTAACAGTTAAAGTAATAACAGTAGGGGTCAAAGTATACTGTTTTTAAAAAGTTAAAAAGAAATATTGTATTAAAAATGGATTTAGAGTTTCAAAAGTTTCTAGACCTATAGTTTAAGAGCCAATTTGACATTAAATCCTTAATTTAATTTAATCACTTGATTTCTGCTATTATATATATGTTGGGTTTTTCAGGAGTTCAATGCCAAACTATCAGATTTCGGGTTAGCAAAGGTGGGCCCTTCTGGGGACAACACTCACGTATCTACTCAAGTTGTGGGTACTCATGGATATGTAGAACCTGAGTATGTTGCCACAGGTCTGTCAATTACATCTTCAACAAAAATCGCTATTATGTGCGTGTGCATATATGAATTAAATGACAAAAATACCTATGAATCTTTTTTCTAGATGCACCCACCATCCTTTAATGAAGGACGGTGCAAGATTGATCATAACATTGATGAAGTTAGTGTAAAAGTGTTCAAACCATTAAATATTAATAATAGAAAGAAGCAAATATAAAATAAAAAAATACTCATAAACCTTTTTATTGAGGAACTTCTAGTATTCTTAAGTCAATAATATGATAGTAATAATATAATAGTAAATAAGTACCTATTAATTTTATAAAAGAGGTCATATATAACTAAGGTAGACCCTAACAACTAAGTTTTCAAGCTTATTCAAGCTAGCCTGCAAAACTAAATTAAAAAAATATTATATTATATTATATTATTTTTTCTTTTATCATTTTATTTTATTTTTTCTTTTTCAGTCAATTTCAATTTTTATTTTAAAAAAATAAAGATTTTTTTAATTTTTATCTAATTTTAATTTTATTTTATTAATAATAAAAAAATTCAAGTATGTGGGCTAAGCCCATTTAAATTTGAGCTTGGCTTAGTAGTAAGATTTGTTGGCATATTTAGGCTAGTAAATCATGCTTGATTCAAATTATCAGATCTAACCTTTCACAATATATTAAAATAACTTGATATTGATTGTGAAGTTTAAGAATAGAACTTAATGGACGATTAGAAATGTTGGCTTATTTTATAAAATCAGTGGATACCCCATGCACCATTGCTAACTTTAGGAAATCTAAAGGTTATGAGGTATTTTTATACCTTGTGTTTGCTTACTTTTTTAAATGGTTAACATTAATGAACATTAGTCAAATTTAAATGTTTAGGCACTTTTGCATCCACTTCATCAATGTTATGTACACCCTTTCACCTTTTTTCACTTAAAGATACTAGGTGATAATGGGAAAAAAGTTTATGGATATTTTTGAACTTTAACCCTTTAAGAAAAGACAAACCTAATTCTCAAAAGGTTTAATTAATATGGTATTAGATCCATTCAATTAGGGACGGGAGAAAAAGACAAGAAGAAAGAAAAAGGAAAGGAAGAGGATAAAAAAAAGAGGGGAAAAACAAGAAGATTGTAAGCCTGAGAACTCTAAGACTCAAAAAAAGTACGAGCCTAGACAAAGAGGAAAGAATCAAATGAATGATAGAAGAAAGGGAAAAAGTAATAAAAAGAAGAAAAAATTTATCTTTTAATCCTTCAATTTTTAACTCACTTGTAACTCAGTCTCTCAACTATGACTTGCTGCGACTCAGTCCCTCAATTATAACTCGCTGCGACTTAGTCTCTAACTTTTGATTCACCTATAATTTTGTTCTTATTTTTTTAAAGTTCTTATCAAATAATAGGGATAAAAAAATACTCATATATTATTTTAAAATATCTTCCTCTTGCTCATTGATATGAGATATAAGCTAACATGAAAAGAAATTAACAAAAGTTCAAGGACTAATTTGTAAGTGATTTAAAAGTTGAGGAACTGAGTCACAATGAGTCATAGTTGAGGGATTGAGTTATAAGTGAATTAAAAGTTGGATGACTAAAAGATCAATTTTTTCTAAAAGAAATATTAAAATATATTAAAAAGTGTCACATTGATTTAACTTATTTTGATTGATAGAAAAGACAAATCTAATATATACTTAATTATCAAAAATTTTAATAGATGTCTTTAATCAATTAACAAGTTTTTCTTTTACGACTATGACATGTCTCATAATAAGTAAAACAAGCCGTTCAAAGTATCGGAACATGATTCAAAGAGTGTAACATGAGACCCATATATCATCATCTATATATATATATATATGTGTGTGTATGTATGTATCATTAAAACTAAATGTTGAGTATTACTTTGAGATTTACTAATCTTCAACGTCCCAAATCATGAATCATGAGCAGGTCGATTAACAGCAAAAAGTGATGTGTATAGTTTTGGTGTGGTGTTATTGGAACTCATGACTGGAAGACGAGCTTATGACAAATCAAGAGGGGTTGTGAAGCAAGACCTTGTACAATGGATATCCAGTTAGGAGGGCGATACCCCAAACAAGCAGCCCACGTGGCAGCTGTCTTGGCTCTTCAGTGTCTAAATGAAGCCAAGGCTAGACCTTCTATGACTGAGGTTTTAGCTACTTTGGAACAGATCAACAATGAGGCCGTTGAAAATAATAACTGCAACCACAACAACACTAACAACGTTGTTGCATGATGAGAGATGCTCTTGGAGTTCTAGCGCCATGTCACTTGAAATCTTGTTTGTCTCTACATAGATGATAAAACAATATTTAAGTGTAACTTAAATTTACTTTTGTTGTTTTTGGCTGGCCAAAAATTTTCTTTTTCCTTCTAGTTAGCTGGAGACTTAAACTAAAGCTCTTGAGGGAAGTAAATGATCAAGGAATTGAAGTGGCATTGTTATTAGAAATGAATTGTATTAATCAGACATGATGAAACTCGTATATGTGATACTTTGTTCTTTAATTTTAATTTGTCATGATGCTTTATTCCTAGTTCCCTAGAAGCACGGGAGTGGTTATCCCCTTCTTTAAAAGAAGAGAATGGACAGAGGAGGACACCTCCCAATCACCTAAAGCTCAACTACTCAATAGACATTTTCCCTGAACATTGAGAGCTTCACTCAACGTGACTTCAATTTTCAATCAGGCTCTTTACGACTAGCTCAGGATTTGTTTTAGTTTTAGGAACTCCTACGTTCTGTGATGCATTGTACTCCTTTCCTTTAATATATGTACTTGATTTTTCCCACAACTAAGCCCATTGTGTAGAACTGCCCGGGTTGATCGTAGGAAATTGAGGTAAAGAACTTTGGGAACCCACAGCACTCCAATTAGAAGATTTATTCCTTGGTACGCCTGGTGAGCGAGAGGGTACATGAATCCCTTCCACGCCAACAATCTTTTTGGGCATGATCGGTGGGAACAAACCACGTACAGAAAATGATCAAAGGACAATAATAAGAAGAACGAACCTGAATCTTAGAGTACGGAATGTGGTGCTGCAAGCACAACACATGAGTTGTTTCCAGCACATCCCAAGGATGAAAGGGAGGAAGAATTCTCACTCTCAGAATCATAGCCTCATTTTGACAACGATGAGCCAAGTTCAAGACTATCTGGTGATGACATAGCTGTGCACTAGAACTCTGAGCAGGCGTTGAGAGCCATTCAGAGAAACATCGAGTGCCAGATTGAGAAGATGAAGCAACCCTAGGCTAGCCCAAAAAGGTCATAAAAATGAGGTCAAGAATTATTGAGAAGCAATCAAACGCGTCTTTCTTACATGAAGTTTGTCAGCAATGCAAAATTTTGAAGCTTCAAGTGACACCGGGAGTTCCCCCAAACGCTTCAGCAAGGGCATATATATATATATATCCATTTTTTTTTATATCAATATAAAGCTGGCCCTTAATGAAGTGTTCAGGGGAACTCTAGGAGCACACCTGAAATACATATATACACTTGTCAACTTATAGCTTCAAGTGTGTTTTCTTTGGCTTCTTGTAAGAAAAATATATGCTAACCTCTCATATTTATAGTAGTTTTCATCTGTTTTTATACAGGTGATGAGTTATCGTAGATATATCACCGTAGAAATAGAAGTTTTCTCGAGCGATGAACCTGGACAGAACTTTAGTTCATGTAGAGGTGTGATGTGCAAGAAAGAATCTGCATCAGAACAATATTCCAATTTTGATATCCCTGTGTACTTTAGCATGTTTTCATTTTAGGTGTTAATTTGACATCAGAAACACATCGGAGAAAAAGAATATTTTAATTTGTAGAATCTGTAATGCGCAAATTGTGGTCAGAAGGAGGACGCATCATGCATGTGCAAAATGTTATCACCGTACGTGGTTAGTTGGCCAAGTTGAAACACTTTAGTTTCTTTTCTAAAGTTTCAAAATATTTGAAATTTATAATTGTGTGCAACAATTATAAGTCCGTTTGTCAATAAACCAATACAAAGGCATATTAATTAGAAGAACAAAGTTAAGGGGCTTTAAAGTTAAAGATGTCAATAAGCATTGTTCCCCCTCTATAAGCCCATCCCTTAAGGACTCTTAGAATCTTGACCTTTAATGATAGAGTTTAGAGTTTAGGATCAAGTCTAAATAAAGTTACAATATATATATCTATATATTTTTTGTTGGGCTTATAAAAGCAATGTTTTAAAGTCCTTTTATATTAAAATCTCCCCTCTCTTTTTTTCTCTCCAAAATTAGCCCCTAACTAACTCGTTAGATCTGACCCTTATTCATAGTTCTATTTAAGGGTAAGCTTTGCTACAAATTGGCCTTAATTGAGATTTTCTTATACCAAAATATTTTCCACAGTCATGATTAGATTCAAGAAAAGTACGGCTACTTCATCTCTCTCTTTCTCTCTCTCTCTAGATACACACACACACACTCCCTTCGAACCAAAATATAGAGTGTCAGTAATTAATTCATGGTGTACAAAAAATGTTAGTTGAAACATTAATATCTTAAAAAAATTTATGTCTTTCATATTTTATTTTCATTAAATACCTTATATATATATATGAGTGCTTTGATAATGATAATAAAAGTTCCAATGCATAGTCTCTGGGAGTATACATATAGCTCTCTCTCTCTCTCTCTCTATATATATATATATATGTATGTACGTGTATATATATATATATATCTTTTTATTTGTGTAATCTCTATCTATCTTTATAATGGTCTAACCCTATAATATGCACATAATTATATTAAACCTCCATTTTTCCTGGAAATGAATAAAAACTCCGGAAACAAATAGTCTGTCGCTATGCATTTCTGTACCAACATTATGTTGCATAGAAAAATTGAGTTTATTTACAAAGATTATTAGTAAAATTTCAAAAGGATATTTGTAAAGTTATTATAATAACGTAAGAATTCTAATAGGGTAGAGTTGTGAATGAACTCGCAAGTTCTAATAAATGGAGCTCTATTTACTTTATAAATCATCGTTAGTTTTTCTCCACACAGCCCACAGTTCACACTCACCACTTTCAAATTCCAGATTCCAATTTTCTGGAACTTTTGTGGTGAATTGGTAAAGCTGAAAAGTAAATTTCATGGAGGACACACAGAACAAAGTGAATCAAAGAACCAAATTAGATAGGTCATGCATGAGGCCACTCGACATGCCTTCATGTCATTGTTGACAACATATTCCCCTAGTACCCTTCGAACACCAAAACCCTAAAGACCAATGTTGGGTCTAGGTTCGTCGATCGCTTTTTTGTTTTTAGTTTTTGCTTATTAATTCCGCTATCGATCTCCAATGAACAAAAGCAACATATATATGCAGCTCAGTGCATGGAACAAAACTCATCATTATAAATTGTTGGGTTAGCTAACTTAGTTTTCTTCATGCATATATTGAACTTCCTTCTATTTAACCTTAATTATCGATACATCTCTTTTTTCTTTAAAAAAAAAAAAACATATAGGAACTTCCCCTAAAATTAATAGTTACAAAGCACAAACTCTTCTTCTATCTTCAAAATGTTTATTTTCATCCAACTAACTATTAATTGACCATTAAATCATATATATTGGACTAAAAATATCCTATTTAAACATAGACATTATCTAAACATCATGGGTTAGGGTGAAAATTTGCCATTGAAGTATCGCAAAAGGGGCGTTTGGTAACCTGAATTCAGAAAAAAGGCTATGTTGCCTCCAATTTTTTAAAAATAGAGCAATAACACCCAATTTTAACATACTTAAATGGTTGATCGTCAGTTGATTGAACTCTTCCTAGATGGCATGCCCACACGACATCCACTTCACCTTGGTTAAGGCGCGAATCTAACCTTGAGGTAAGCATGGCACTAGGAGTGATACGTCCCACATTTAGAGTGGCAAGTACATTAGAGTTTAAATACTGTCTAATACTGTATCAAAAGAAATACCATATGATATTAAATTATTTCATTAATTAATGGATGACAACAAAGGAAAAAAATCATCATTTGTGTGTGTGTGTGTGTGTGTACCTTTGTAGATAAATTATTATTACATATATGCACATCACTTGAAATTAAGATAGATGAAAACTGTTGGCCCACAAAGATGAGATTACTGTTGATATTGGGATTATTATTGGCATTATTATTTTCTCACACAACATTTTTTCTGGCTTATTTTGGGAGATCAAATCAGTGTACCGGCGGATTACAGTTTATGTTGGGATTAACATCAAAGAAGTGACCTTCATCCAAATTGAACCTTTGGGCAATTGAGAAGCAAGTTTCACCTCGTCCCACTCCATGAATTGAGGTACATGTGGGGCTTGCAACTGCAAAATTTTATTATTTTCATACAATTTTAGGTACCTGATCACTAAATTTACACAATCATGCACTCCATTCGTTTTTTTTAATCTCAGTTTAATATTTTCTACACATAGATTAAGAAATATAATTAATATGTTAAAATTTCTTTTAGGGATAATGATTTTTTAGTTCTTCAACTTTGTCTCAATTATTGATTTAATCCCTCTAATTTAATTTTTATTCATTTGGTTCCTAAAGTTTGTCTCGGTTGTCAATTCGGTTCTTGCTGTTTAAAGAGAGAAGGTAACACTACTATTAAAATCCACTGATATGGATAAGGGGATATTAATTGCATTCATGGTGATTAATTAAAAAAGTAGACAATTTTTCCCAAAAAAAAAACAAAATGCATTGTAAGATGTGAGATTGCTAAAAAAATTAAACTGATTTGAGGGTTATTTTGTTTTTATTTAGCTACATATTAATGTCTGCAAAAAAAAAAACAGATAAAAAGAAAAAAAAACGAGTGCGTATGCACTAAAGGCAATAAACTAATATTGCATGAATCGTACAATATTGTTTGCATAAATTAGTCTCTACTTACCATTTGGTGTTGGTCTGCTCTCAGCAATGATCAATAACATGGCACAAGGGAATGAGAAAAACAAATAGCTGATGATTTGAGTAGACTTAGCCATTTTAATTCATTCACCAATCTCACTTTATGTTACTCAAGATGGTTTTTAACGTTGGATAAATAGATATATATATATATATATATATATAGGGAAACAGAGAGGAACGGCTTTGCATTAATCAATTGAACCCCGTAATCATTAATTGCATTATTAGTATATAGTTGGTATAATACTATTAACATTTGGAGAATTTGATATCAAACAATGCTAGCCGCCCGCAATGAATTTGACCTTTTCTTCTGTATTCCTTTGTAACCCGACTTTAATTTCACTGAACTTTTCCAACACTTACCTTTTTCTTTAAAAAATAGTTAAAGATATGTTTAATTAACTTGAATATATAGTAGCTTTATACGTTCTAATGTTCTTCAACTATTCTTATGTCATTTATATTGCTCAGCAGTCTGCCCAAGGATCTCTCTCTCTCTCTCTCTCTCTCTCTACACACACACACACACACTCTAAACAAGCTTCTTCTCTTAGAAGTGATTTTGACCTTATCTCAGATCTCTTTTGACAAAAGATTCTGTAGTCAAGATGCTTGGACCAATCCCACTCTCACCGGCAAGAAGCTTATCATAGTATGGACACAGAGAAAAGTAATACACTACAATATTTTAGTTCAATAGCAATAGGCAAAAATTGTTGTCATAGGGGAAAAAACGATTTCCTTATAATTAGGTATAAGCAATTATTTTTGAAAATACTTTAAGTGATTGATACCTAAACTAACGGTTTTTTTACAACTTTACAAACCGAGTGAGAGAACCGTTGCCTTTGGAGTTCGAAAATAGGAAACAGTTAAAAATAAGTCCCATTCCTGTAATCACAATTTGCTTCGAGGTCGAATCGGTAGAAGATATATATGGAGATCAACGGCAATGCTATCACCATTACTATTGTCTATTGCATCCTCGCATCTGACTCTCTATTGTCATCGGCCGCCATTGCCACCTCTTAGTCGTCCTTGGCATTGAAATTTTCCGTCATCATTGTGTTCATCAAATCTGCCCACCGTATTCACACTTCTAGAATATGAATAGGGGAGTCGAGAAGCAGGAAGAGCAAGGAGAGAGGGAGAGGAAGAACAAAGCTAGAGAGCTCAATGAAGCTAGCGATATTTGATGGCTCTGCAAGTGCGAAAAAGAGTGGTGAGGCTTGTGATAAATCTGACAATCTGACATGGCAAAAAAAAAAAAAAATCAAGGGTTACGTTAAATATCTAATTTGACGTGAAAAAAAAAACCAAGGGTTAAAGATCTATTTTCTTTTTTTTTGAGGAGTGATGGTACTTTGTAGTGAATGGTGGGGCCATGGGGCAATATCCTCTCAAAATAATTTTTCTAGGAGCTGTCAAATATCAATTGATTTTACCATTAATTGACCCAAAAGTTATAGGAAATGACTTAAAAAATTACATAAAAATCTCTAAAATTAATACTAGTTAAGTTTCTTAAATTATAAATAAATTTTAATATACTCATATAAAATATGAAAATATTATTTTAACCAACCACTTTAATTTGATTGACTAGGTGATGATCAAAATTCAGAGGCGATTTATAAATTAAAATAGTATGATAAATTATAAGTCTTCTTTCAAAATTAATAAGTCATCCTTCAAAAATTTATATATTTTAAAAGTTGAATTATAAATTGTATGTGAAAATTTGTAAATAATAATAATATTTAAATTATTAAATACTAAAGTATTAAAATTTTAATAAGATGTTATTTAAAAATTATTATTTTTAATTACTTCTCCGTGTTGTTGTTACTGATGGTAATCTGATATAAATTAAGGTCCCTTTCTATAATCTTAGTCTTTTTCTATAATTTTTTAGGTTAACTTATGGTTAAATTAATAGATATTTAATGGAAGGGCTATATCGCTTTTTTTAAAAATTGTTTAGAGGGGATATTTTTAATGAATATTAGTCAAATTTAACAATTTAGACACTATTACATCCATTTCATCAATGTTATGAATACCCTTGCACACCTTCTTTCACTTAAAGATAATAGGTGTCTTTGGAGAAAAAGTTTATGAATCTTTTTTCCTTTTAACTCTTTAATTAAAGACAAACCTAATTTTTAAAAGGATTAATTAATATGGCATCAGATCCGTTCAATAAGGACGAGAGAAAAAGACAAGAGGAAAGAAACAGAAAAGGAAGAGGATAAAAAACGAAGAGGGGGGGGGGGGGACAGGAAGATTGTAAGTCTGAGAATTCTAAGGCTCAAAAGAAGTACGGGCCTAAACAAAGAGAAAAGAAAAACATGAATGAAAGATGATGGGAAAAAAGTAATAAAAGAAATATATATATATATATATATATTAAAAAGTCTTATATTGATTTAACTTATTTTGATCGATAGACAAGGACAAATCTAATAGCTACTTAATTCGCAAAAAAAATTTAATAAATGTCTTTAATTAATTAGCAAGTTTTTCTTTTACGAGTATGAATATTATATATATATATATATATAGTATGGATGTTAATCCAGAAACTAAATTGGAGATTGTTAAATAATATCCTTCTATTTGCTATGTTCCACTTCTTTGTTGTGAAAGGTACTTATTTGACATGTCTCATAATGAGTAAAACATGCTGTTCAAAGTATCGGAACATGATTCAAAGTGTGTAACAGGAGACCCATATATCATCATATATATATATATATATATATTATTGAAACTAAATTTTGAGTATTACTTTGAGATTTACGAATACCTCCAACGTCCGAAATCTTGAATCATGAGCAGGTCGATTAACAGCAAAAAGTGATGTTTATAGTTTTGTTGTGGTCTTATAGGAACTCATGACTGGAAGACGAGCTTATGACAAATCAAGAGGGGTTGTGGAACAAGACCTTGTACAACGGGCAAAACCATATTTAAGAGACAAACAAAAATTGCTTCGGATCATGGACATCCAGTTAGGAGGGCGATACCCCAAACGTGCAGCCCACGTGCAGCTGACTTGGCTCTTCATTGTCTTAAAGAAGGCAACGCTAGGCCTTGTATCACCGAGGTTTTAGCGACTTTGGAACAGATCAATAATCATGCCCTTAGAAATAATAACTGCAACAACAACACTACTAACAACGTTGTTGCATGATGAGAGATGCTCTTGGAGTTCTAGCACCATGTCACTAGAAATCTTGTTTGTCTCTATATAGATGATAAAACAATATTGAAGTGTAAATTAAATTTACTTTTCTTGATTTTGGCTGGCCAAAAATTTTCCTTTTTCTTTTAGTTAGCTAGAACTTAATAAACTAAAGCTCTTTGGGGGAGTGAATGATCAGGGAAGAGGCATTGTTATTAGAAATGAAATGTATCAACCAGACGTGACACTCGTATATGTAATACTTTGTTCTTTAATTTTAATTTGTCATGATGCGTCATGCCTAGTTCCCTCGAAGCACGGGAGTGGTTGCCAATCATCTAAATGCTTAACTACTCAATAGACATTTTCTCTGAACATACAGAAGCTAGTCCTAGTATTGCAATTAGGCTCTTTAGGACTAGCTTAGTATTTGTTTTAGTTTCAGGAAGTCCTACGTTCTGTTTATGCGTTGTACTCACTCCCATTTCCTTTGATTTAACTGAGCCCATTTTGTTGAACAGTCATGGGGTGATCCAAGGAAATTGAGGTAACGAACCTTTGGGAACCTGCAACACTCCCATTGAATATTTATTCCTCTAGCACGCCTGGTGTTCGAGGTACTTGATCCCTTCCACGGGAACAATCTTTTTTGGCATGATCGGTGGGACCAGTTGCTGGAACCTTGCACAAAACACAAACAAAGGACAATAATAAGAAGAATGAAACTGAATCTTAGGGTCCGGAATGTGATGCTGCAAGCACAACAGACGAGTTACCCCCAGCACATCCCAGGGATAAAAGGGAGCAAGAATTCCCACTCTCAGAGTCACGGCCTCATTTTGACTACGATGAGCCAAGTTCAAGGCTGCCTGCTTATGACATAGTTGTGCACTGGAACCCTAAGCAGGCGTTGAAAGCCATTCAGAGGAACATCGAATGCCAGGCTAGAAGATGAAGTAACCCTAGGATAGCCCAAAAAGTTCAGAAAAATGAAGTCAAGAATGATTGAGAAGCAATCAAACATGTTTTTCTCACATGAAGTTTGTCAGCAATGCCCAGGGTGAGAAGATGAAGTATCCCTAAGATAGCCCAAAAATGTTCAGAAAAATGAAGTCAAGAATTATTGAGAAGCAATCAAACATGTGTTTCTTACGTGAAGTTTGTCAGCAATGCAAAATTTCGAAGCTTCAAGTGACGCCAGGAGTTCCCCCAAACACTTCAGCAAGGGCGCGCGCGCGCGCGCGTCTATTTTGTATATATCAATATAAATCTGGCCCTCAATGAAGTGTTCAGGGGAACTCTAGGAGAACACCTGAAATACATATACACATGTCAACTTATAGCTTCAAGTGTGTTTTCTTTGGCTTCTTGTAAGAAAAATTTATCCTAACCTCTCATATTTATAGTAGTTTTCATCTGTTGTTATACAGGTGATGCGTTATCGCAGATATATCATCGTAGAAATAGAAGTTTTCTCGAGCGATGAACCTGGACAGAACTTTAGGTCATGTAGAGGGGTGATGGGCGAGAAAGAATCTGTATCAGAACAATATTCCAATTTTGATATGTCTGTGTATATTTGCATGTTTTCATTTCTAGGTATTAATTTGACATGAGAAACACATCAGGGAAAAACAGTATTTTAATTTGTAGAATCTGTAATGTGAGAATTGCGGTCAGAAAGAGGACGCATCATGCATGTGCAAAGTGTTGTCACCACACGTGGTTAGTTGGCCAAGTTGAAACACTAGTCTCTTTTCAAAAGTTTCCAAATATTTGAAATTTGTAATATGTTGTGTGCAACAATTATAAGTCTGTTTGTCAATAAACCAATATACAAGGCGTATTAATTGAAGAATGAAGTTAAGGCTTAAAAGGTAAAGCTGTCAATAAGGGTTGTTCGACATCAACAAGCCCATCTCTTGAGGACCCTAACAAACCTGACCTTTACTGACAGGGTTTAAGGTCAAGTCTAAAAGCCAACATATATAAATTATATAAATAAAATTATCAAAAAAAATTGATTAAGGGTTAACCCGGGCTCCATTTTTGTTGGGCTTATAAATGCAAGGTTTAAAAGTCTTGTTATATAAAAATTGCTTGTTTTTTCAAGCCTTACCCTTGAAAAATACAGAACTTAAAAGAGTATCTAGCTTGTTAGGTTTGGCCCATATTCATGCCTCTATTTGTGGGTAAGTTTAGTGGCCACAAATTGGCCTTAAGGTGAGATTCTCTTATGCCAAAATATTTTCCTCAATCATGACTAGATTCAAGAAAAGGACGGCTGGTGTTCGTGCATAAGAGCATGCTTTATCTTCCTCTTCCCCCCCTTCCTCAATTAAAATAGAGTATTGATAATTAATTGACGGTTTACAAAAATGTTAGTTGAAACCTTAATTTCTTAAAAAAATGAATCTTTTTAATTTTACCCTTATTAAACACCTTATATAAGTGTTTTGATAATAATAATTAAAATTTTAATGAATTATTTTTTTTCAAAAAGAGTAATAAATAAAGTAAAGGTATAATTAAAAAAATTATAAAAGTTATCCAATGCATAATATTTGGGATAAATCAAGGCTTCTAGAAAATTCCTTATATAGTGCTCTCTCTCTCTCTCTCTCTCTCTCTCTCTCTCTCTATCTCTTTGTTTTTATAATCTCCATCTATCTTTATAATGATCTAACCCTATAATATGCACATAATTATATTAAGCCTCCATTTTTCCTAGAAACGAATTAAGAAGATTACAATCTAGTAGCAAATAGTCTGACGCCATGCATTTTTGTATTAACATATGTTGCATAGAAGAATTGAGTTTGTTTAGAAAGATTATTAGTAAAATTTCAAAAGGATAGTTGTAAAGTTATTATATTAAGGTAATGGATTCTATAATAGGGTAAAATTGAGAATGAAGTGGCAAATTTTAATAAACAGAGCTCTATTTACATATAAAGCATCGTTAGTTTTTCTTACACACAGCTCACAGTTCATCCACACCATTTTCAAATTCCAGATTCCAATTTTCTCGAGCTTTTGCGGTGTATTGGTAAAGCTGAAAGGGAAAATTCATTGAGGACACACAGAACAAAGTGGACCAAAGAACCTTAGATATCTCAGGTGGCCACTCGACATGCCTTCATATCATCATTGTTGACAATATATTCTCCTGGTACCCTTCGAAAACCAAAACCCCAAAGACCAATGTTGCGTCTAGGTTCATCGATCGCTTTTTTGTTTTTTGTTTTTGTTTATTAATTCCACTATCGATCTCCAATGAATAAAAGAAACATATGCAGTGCAGTGCATGGAATAAAATTCATCATTATTGTTGGGTAATCCACCCTTAATGGATCAAGCCCAAATATAAGCCCAATAGGAATGAGATTTTGTCACAATTATGAGAAATGTTAGGTCTTAATGTGTAATTCTCTCAGGTCCTCAAATGTAAGTTCCTCCCTTTTTTAATTTTTGAGTTTGGGAGGGAACAGTTAGATAACTATATCCCACACGTTCCCCATTATGTGCATTGTGGATATTGCTTATTAGTGAGCAAACCTCTCATTTTGGTAGAGAACGTAGGTTTTGGGATTTGCTCTCTGGTTTCCTCCATATTCTCTTTCTCTCTGTGTGTGTTATGTGCTATGAAAATCAAAAATCAAATCGTGTAACTGTGTTATCACATACGGCATTCACTTGATACATCATCTAGGGTTAGTTTTTCCTCCAAATTCTTATAATTATAAATTGTTGGGTTAGACATTATAAAGTAGTACCAACTTCATAATGCAATTCTAGGGAAAGACATTTTAAGGTTGGTACAATCGGCCTTCCACAACCACATGGAGGTAAGGAAACTAAACCAGACCCATTTTGCACTCATTCCTAAATTTGCCAAACCTAAATGTATGGGGGACTTTCAGCCTATTTATCTTTGTAATGTAAGCTACAAGGTGATCTCTAAAGTGCTAACCTCCAGAATTAAAAATATCATGAGCAAGATTGTGGGCACCAATCATCACAATAGTTTCACCAAAGGGAGACAAGGCAATGATAATGTCATCATAGCCCAAGAAGTTATCCATACTATGAAACTTAAAAAATCCAATAATGGTATTGTAAAAATAAAAGTTGATATTGAGAAAGCCTATGCTAGGCTTGAATGGGACTTTGTGAGAAAATATTTACAAGAAGTGGGTTTCGAGCCTAGTATACTTGACCTTATTCAAACTTGTATGAACAGCCCCATTATGAAGTTTTTGTGGAATGGGGAAACCAACTGATGAATTTAAACCATTAAGAGGCATAAAACAGAGATCCATTTTTCCCTTATATATTCACTATTTGCATGGAAAAACTAAGAAACATGATTGAGGATGAGGTTAAAGAAGGGAACTAGAAGCCTATCAGACTTGTCAAAGATAGGCCATTGATTTCTCACATATTCTTTGCAGATGATTTATTCCTATTTAAGGAGGAAACTTTAGATTAAATTGCAATTATTAATAATTGTCTTGATAGATTCTGCAAAGCTTAGGGCACTTGGTGAACAAAAGCAAGACATAGACGTATGTGTCTAAAGGAGTACACATCTCAAGGGCTTTAGATCTGGGCAAGATTATGGGTATAGGGCTCTCTCGCGATCTTGGAAAATATCTTGGTATCCCTCAATTCCATACAAAATCCTCATACAACCACTTTAAGCCTATCTTGGGTAAAGTCCAATTGAAGCTGTCAGGATGGAAGGATAAATGCTTACATTAATTGGTAGATTTGTTCTCGTAAATCTATTCTTACAACCTTACCGAATTATCACATGCAAACCATGCTTCGCCTGAAGAAGTTATTGACTAAAATTGAGAAGGTTAGCAAATCCTTTGCCTGGGGTAGTTTTAAAAATGAGAAGAAAGTTTATCCAGTGTCATGGGATACGGTGAAGTGACATCATGATGAAGGTGGATTGTAAACTTTGTTAGAACTTGGTGTATAATAATGATGCATTGTGGGTTCAAGTCCTAAAATCCGAATATAAATGTGGCTGCAACTAGGAGCCGAGCCACGAATTTTTATTAAGGGAGCCAAAATGACAAAGTATACATGATAGTTAAACAAATTATATATCTATATATATATATCACCGACATAATATAAATATTTCAACATAAATATATTTATATCCAATTTTACACATGTATAACAATATATATATATATATATATATTAAGTTTTGCATCAATTTTTCACAATATAAAAATCATTAGTTATTATGTCTACTATAAATATTTTAGCAATTTTCTTCTCAATATAAATTATTATTAAATTGGTGAAGATTTTATCATTCCTATGAGCATTAAATGATTTAAATATATTATTAAAATCTAAAGTTCTTTTCGATGTAATAAGTTATATTACTTACTTATTGAATTTACTATTTAATTTTTTCAATTGATAATTATAGTAAACAAATATATCAATACATAATAATGCTCAATTGTCATAAAATCTTATGCCAATGAGATCGAGTTATATCAAAGTAAAAACCATTCATATCATAAATTTCAATAGTTTGATTATTTTAAAAAAATTAATTTTTTTAGAAGATCATCTTTAACAAACCTCTTAACTTTTAGATAAGTGATTTTATGATAGAAATCAAGCACATAACATTCAATATATCTTGAAATTTTTGTTGTAATGCTTAATAAAGTTTGTTAATAATAATTCTCATAATTTCTTTCATTAAATATAAAATGAAAGCAAAATAAAATGACATCAATACTTTAAGAGTATGTATAGCATTATCTTATTGAAAATAAGTAGATTTTATGATAATCATATCTTTAAACTACTGAAATAGTTACTCTATACATAAATAAAAGACTATATGTAGAATTGAAATGAGAATTCCATCTATTGTTTCATAACTTATATAATGTATCAATTTAAGGAAGCCAAAAATATGTAACCCATACATTTTTCTAACAAAAAAAAAATAAAACAAAAAGTTGAGGGGGTTGTGGCCCCTATCGGTCCCCCCTCCACCCCTGGCTGCAACACCTTACCTTTGGTTCGTAAAGAAGACAACCCTTTGTGACCTAGAAAAGTATCCATAAAGGCTAGGATACCTTCCTTGATGGTATTGACAGGTGCTATATTCCTAGAAGGTTATCTAACTTTTAGTGTGACAATTAGTTTGTTATGAATATGCCCCCTGGTGAATTTCATCCATTAATAGACCTTGAGATGAATCTTGAGCATTTCATCCATGCAAATGTCTCTTAAAATCACACAAAAATGAAGTAGCTCTACTACTTTGTTATGAATAGAATCACTAATACTAGACCACCCTGTGAGATGAGAGGGAGAGAACAATATGTGTGGAAGCCATCCACTGATGGCTTATTTAATATTTGTTTTGCCCATGATTTTCCTTCTATATGCACACCACTAGGGAAGGACAAAATCTAGATGAAAATCTGGAAGGAACGTCTCAAAAAATATCAAAGCTTTCATTTGGTTACTAGAGAAAAATAAATTGCCCGCAATAAGCTTGAGGGAGAAAAGAGGGATTGTTAACCCAAACGTCTACTCTTTTAGACATGGCAAAGAGAAGGATGCAATGCATATTGTTCATGATTGCAGATTAGCCTAGGATGCATAGAGAAGGGTAATGAAACCTAATTGTTAGTCTGAATTCTCACAACATGATTGCCTTGAGTAGATCAAATGGAACTTAAAGAACTCCCTAAGAAATAACAATAGAACTAAACTCTCATGGGCAACAGTGTTTCCATATATGAGTTGGGAACTCTAGACAACAAGATGTAGAAATCTTTATCAAGCTTAACTCACTCAACCGGATTCAAGCAAAAGTTCCCACAAAGCTATGGCTAACCAAAAGTATGTTGGTAAATTGAACTCATTTCATATTGACAATACTTATGCTAATACCTAACATAAGCCTTCACAAGGCATTTTTAGACTTGATGTTGATGGTTCTTCTAGACTCAATGGTATAGCTACATGTAGAGGATGCATCATTGATGACATAGGGAAGTGGTTAATGGGTTTCTATTGTAAATTAAACTTGGAAGCTATCTATATGCTGTTGCTAAAGTCTTGGCTATTTCTGAAGGCTTAGAACTTTGCTAATCTAATGGTTTTGAAAACATCAAGGTCTACTCAAATAGTGTGGAAGTCATCAATCTCATCACTAGAAGTCACCATTAAAATCATCCGTATTATGCAATTATTATATTCAAAATGCTTGTAATTTATTTCTCAAGAATTGTTCTTTGTCTATTAACTATTTTTGGAGATGTTATTAGTCATGCTCATTATCTTGATAAGGAAGCCATTTGATGGAGAGCCTTTTTTGTATCTTTGATCATTCTCTACTTTACTTTAGGATAGAAGGTGAATGATGATTGATTGCTCCCTGTCTTCTTTGTTTGTTTAGGTTCTTGTACTATGATTTTTTCAATTATTGAATGAATTTTATCTTTAGTTAAAAAAATTGTAGGGTTAGCTAATATAGTATTCATGCATTAAACTCCCTTGTATTTTATTTCAATTTATAGATACATCCCTATTATTTTTTGAACCTATATGAACCTTCCCTAGAATTAATAGTCACAAAACACAAACCTTCTTCTATCTTCAAAATTTTATTTTCATCTATCCAATCATTTATTGACAATTAAGTTATATATATTGGAATAAAATAGCCTCTTTAAACATAGATGCTATCTAAAAATCACAGGTTAAGGTGCAAATCTACCCCCAAGTATTGCACGAGAGGTGTTGGTAACCTAAACTAAGGAAAAGGGCTATGTTGCCTCCAATTTTTTAAAAATAGAGCAATGTTGCCCAATTTTAATTAACATACTTAAATGATTGACTGTTAGTTGATCGGACTCTTCCTATGTGGCATGCCTTTGTGGAATCCACCTCACCTTGGGTAAGGTGCAAATCTGAACCCAAAATATGTATGGCGCTAAGAATGTCTAATATTCTTAACTCACAAAAACGCCAATGTTTGCCTCAATCTTATTAGCCAAAGTGATCTATATTTTCTGTTATAATGAGTGTCGCACTCGGATTGTGACTCTACCTAGAAAGGGAAATCAATAAATGTAGGAGCCACCACCAAAATTTTAAAAGGATAATTTTAAAAATCTTTTAAAAAATGAAATGGTTTACAATAACTAGAATAAGGTTCGAGAGTTGATTGTACATGGAAAGATGTTAGGAACCCCACATCACCCATCTATGAGGACAATTTACCTTAAGTTGATTAAACAAAATTAATATGGCCTTAAATGAAATTTAATTACCCTTAATTAATAAAACAATAAAAATGAAATAAGAAGAACATTGAAATTATATCAAGAAAAATATTATTTATTTGCATATTGGACTTAACCTAAGATAAAACCTTAGAGCTTACATACCTTTTAAAGGGATTAAAACTTACATAGTTTGAGGGTAAAAATGCATGTCACTTTGTTGGTGACTATTGGAGGAAAGATACTTTTTGTTTATCTAAGAAAACTATTTTCATGTTGAGTAGGTGTTTTTTATTTTTAAAAATAATTTTTTATTCTTTTAAAACAAATTCAATTAATATTCTTGCAGAAACTCTAAAAATCTCACATAGTTTATTAATCATGTTTTTGCATGCAAAGATTCTAAAAACCTCACACCACATAAAAACCCTTTCACTTTTATAAAAGAAAACCTTTTTATTTTTATTTAAAAAAATGGGTTCAACCTAGCCTACAAGAAAATCTGCGTACCTGAAAGAGATAGCATCTATCAAATTCAAATAGAAATCTTAGCATTGGAATGGCTCCACCTCTATCTTTTCTCACGTGTTTCTTTTTTTTAATATGGTGAGATGTTTAAATACCAATAGTGGGAAGCATTGCTGCAACAGGGAATAACTATGTCAATAGCTAATGATGGTGCTATTTGGGAAAGAAAATGGAGAAGATCAAACCACACGAGCAAAATGAAACATATTGAATAATGGTATATGAGAGAAAAGGCAAAGTAAACAAGGTGAAACCAAATGACACAAATAATTAGTTGGATAAATAAATAGATCCCACACCCTTCACCTATCAATATTGAGATTCACATAAATGAACATATAGGCCTTCATGAGGGCATCTTGGAATAATAATGAATGGGATTTAAAAGAGAAGCAAGATGAAGAAAATCGAGTGTCCAAATTCACCCTATTTGGGACACTCCTACCTATTCCTATGCCTATATGTTGTCATGAGAAGAGATTATCAGAATAGATAAAAATCTCTACCTTTCAAATAAACTCTCACCTTTTTTTCTCAAGCTTCTTTTTCTTTTTCCCCTCTCCCCTCCACCTGATCCATCACCTTTCTTTGTGAATGCCCCATTAGGGCTTGCATCTTTAATGGTTAAATTCCATCAAATTACAATTTATGATTAATTTTATTTGACTTTTATCATTTCCAATCAAGGCATAAATTTGGGGACTGGATTTTTATTTGACTTTCTCTAATTAAAGACCCATATTAAGCACAAATTTGGGAATCTTATCATTTAATTTTTTTATTAATTTCATTTTTTATTATTTTATTAAAAAAGCTTTTCAATTTTTTTATTTATTCATTTATTTTTGACCAAATGGGGCATTCGCAATAAGCTAATTAGAGTGGCAAGTTCATTAGAGTTTAAATACTGTCTAATGTTGTATCAAAAGAAATACCGTATGAAACTAAATTATTTCTTTAATTAATAGATTACAACAAACGAAAAAATTCGTCATATATCTTTGTAGATAAATTTATTATTACATGTCATGACCAAAAAAAAATGTATTATTACATCTATGCATATCACTTGAAATTAAGATAGATGAAAACCATTGGCCCCCAAAGATGAGATTACAATTGATATTGGGATCATTATTGGCATCATTATTTGCTCACGCAATATTATTTCTGGCTTGTTACATTTGTGGGTGCTCAAATCAGTGTACCAGCAACACACAGCCATTGACCAACAAAGATGAGATTACAGTTTACGTTGGGATTGTTATGAAAGAAGTGACCTTCATCCTAATCGAACCTTTGGGCAATTGAGAAGCAAGTTTCACCTTGTTCCACTCCATGAATGGAGTTACATGCTGGGCTTGCAACTGCCAAAATTATCTTATTTTCATACAAGTTTAGAGCTCATCAAATTTACACAGTCATGCACCATTCATTTTTTTAATCTCAGCTTAATGTTTCTATACAATGATTAAGAAATATAATTAATATGTTAAAATTTTTTTCTGAGAAAATGAAACTTTTAGTCCCTCAAGTTTATCTCAGCGATCAATTTAATCCCTGAAATTTAATTTTTATTCATTTGGATTTTAAAATTTGTCTCAGTTGTGAATTTGGTTCTTACTATTTAAATAGAAAAGGTAACAGTATTAAAATCCACTGACATGGGTAAGGCAATATTAATTGCAGTCATGTAGATTAATAAAAAAATGTGTAATTATTTAGTTCAGAAAAAACAATAGACTCAAAAAAAATTTACAAAAAAAAAAAAACACAATTGTAAGATTGCTAAAAAAATTAAACTGATTTGAGGGTCATTTTGTTTTTATTTAGCTACTTATAAATGTAAAATCATCAATATATTTTACACATTAGATTAATTCGAGAGTCAAATTGTGTTTTAAAATTTAAATGATTAACATGATAATTTAAGAAAATATAAAAAATCAAATTGATACAAATTAAACTTGAATGACCAAATTAATAATTGAACCAAATTTGAGGGATTGAAAGTTTCATTATCTTTTTTTTTTTAACTTCATCCTAATATATATGTGTGTGTGAGCGTGCCCGTGCCAATAAAAACAAAAGTAAAATTGAAAAAAAAAATAGTAATCAACATTGTCATGGACTTCTAAAATGACAGGTAAATATAATTTAAAAAAAAAAACAACAGATAAAAAGAAACTGTAGGAGTGTATATACACCAAAGGCAATACTAATTCTACCACACTAATAACTAAATGTATATTGCACGAATCGCACAATGCACTGTTTGCATAAATTAATCTTTACTTACCATTTGGTGTTGGCCTGCTCTCAGTAAAGAGTAACATGGCAAAAGGGAATGAGAAAAACAAACGGCTGATGATTTGAGTAGACTTAGCCATTTTAATTTTTTCACCAAACTCACTTCTTCATCAGGTATTGGTAATATCATTTACATTGTTTAGCAGTCGGCACAAGAATCAAGAAAAACTTAAATAGGCCATGTACACCATGTCATTTTTGGTTTGTCTAATAAAAATATAACATTTAAATAATATTAAATATAAATTAATTGTGATATTAATGATAGCAGAGATAAAAATTAAAAAATTAAATGTGCATTCTGTTATAAAAATAAAATTAATTAAAAAAATATCACACAAAATTTTATTTAAATTATTTAAATTATTTTAATTAAATAAATTATGGATGATGTGGTATATTCAATTTAGCTAAATATTATCCCTCCCTCCCTCCCTCCCTCCCCGCCAAGGTTTAAAGACCCAGACTGACCCAGACGGTCGGACCAGTCAGACCATCGCCCGTTGAAGAAAGCGGGCTGGGTCAACCAATTAACCTGTATTAGCGATTGACCTGAGTTGGCTCGTCTGGAACTAGACGGGTTTTATAAACTCGAAAAAGAATCGAAACCCAGAGCGGTTTGAATGGGTTAGAAGCGGGTCAAAGGAGGGGCAAAATTGGTATTTTAAAAATAAAAAAAACCCTTATCAGATCACTATCGGCTATTGGGTTCTCGCCTGGCTGGACAATCAGATTCAGATTTCACTTTTAGCCATTAACGCCTACAGTCACGCAGCCTCGCTCGCTCACCGTCGTAGCTAGACTCAGAAGTCAAAAAGAAATTAGGCATCAGCGTTTCACGGTCTCGGTCTCAGTCTCAATCTTCTCTTCTCTGTTCTCTCTCTATCTTGCTCGGTGGCCGGAGGGTTTTGCCGTTTTGGTCAGTCATCGACTCATCGCACATCGCCTCCTTAAATCTCGGCCGTCCGGGTTCGTTTCTGTGGGTCTTTGCCGTTCAACCAGTCAGCCATCTAGGACTTCTTTCTTCGTCTTCTTCACTATTTCTGTGGGAGTGTGGGTCTCTTCTCTATTCTCTCTCTGTCTCGCATCTCTCCTTCCCATCCATTTGGGTTTTGCTTTCGGCTTTTTGGTTGACTCTTGCCTAGGCGTGCAACTGTGGGAGACACCGAGACAATTAGACTCTTCCCTCTTTGTGCATTCACATCAAGACAGTTAGACACTCAGCATCCTTCATTCTTCATCTTCTTCATTGATCGCTGATCGCTCTCTCTCTCTCTCTCAGTCCTGGTGAGCTCCCTCATCTATCTCTCTGCCCAATTTAATCTAATGCCATGGTTTTGAATAGCAAATTAGCAATGAATAAATGCTGATGGATGAACATTTTTTTTATTGTCTGTGCTGTTTATTTTCTGAGTTCTGAATCATTCGAGACTCCTGTACTGTGTTGTTTGCTCTGTGATTTATCTATGGACATGGTTATAATTATATTCATATTGTCCTAATTGATTTGAGACTCAAGAGTTGTTTATTGACAAAATAGGAAGGCTATATTCATATTGTCTGTCTGCTTTTAATTTGTTAATTTACTTGCTTAGGTGTAGAAAATGTCATCATCTGATCATGCATCTACTGCTGCATCTACTCAATCTATTAGAGCTAAATTAGATCCTACATGGGAGCATTGCACTCAAATACCAAACAAAAAGGAAGGTGGCAAATCTCGCTTAAAATGCTTATATTGTGCAAAGGAATTTGCTGGTGGGGGAATTAATAGAATGAAACAGCATCTTGCTGGGAAAAGAGGAGATGCCATTAGTTGTAAAAATGTGCCTCGTGATATTCGCTTTCGATTAGAGGAAAATTTGAAAGAGATTGAGGGAAAGAGAACAAAAAAACAAGATTACCCAACAAAAACAGAGGATAGTCTATTTAGGGGGAATGATTCAAATATGGAAGAAATGGCTCCTCCACAATCTCAAGAAAGGGTGATTGAAGCAAATGTTCCAAGTTCTTCTCAATTAAGAAAAAGGAAGGCATCTGAATCTTTAGAGAAGTTCTATGCCCAAGGACAATCCCGGGTGCACAACCAGAATAAGAAGTGCATTTGTAGGTAAAGAAGCTTTGCATAGAGCTAATTTAGCTATTATATGATTGTTGTATTCCAATAAATGCTGTGAATTCCATTTACTACCAACCTATGGTAGATGCTATTGCTGCTATTGGTCCTGATTATAAAGTCCCAAATTATCATGCTGTGAGAAGTAAAATATTGCAAGATATGAAGAAAGAGGTTCAGTTACTAGTTGATGAATGTAGAAGTTTTTGGGCTGAAACTGGTTGTACTATAATGGCGGATGATTGGCAAGATCAAAAAAATAGGCAGTTGATTAATTTTCTTATTTATTGTCCTAGAAGAATTGTTTTTATTAAATCTGTTGATGCTTCAGATATAGTTAAGGATGCTCAAAATCTTTGCAATTTATTCATGGACATGGTTGCATTTGCTGGTGCGAATAATATTGTTAATCTAGTAACTGATAATGCAGCTAATTATAAAGCTGCTGGGAGATTATTAAATGACAAGTACCCTTCTATTTTCTGGTCTTCTTGTGCTGCCCATTGCTTAAATTTGATTTTGGCAGACATAGGTAAGATGGAGATCAGCACGTGCATCTATGGTTTCAAAATTCATATATAACCATGCATTTTGCTAGCTTGGTTGAGGAAAAGAGAGGGTTGGGTAGAAATTATTCACCTAGGGGCCACACGGTTTGCCACTACTTTCATTGCTTTGAAGAGTATCTATAAGCACAAGCATGATATATAAGCCTTAATAACTAGTAAGGCATTTATGAACTCTAAATACTCTAAGGATCGAAAGGTTAAGGATGTGACAATAATTGTGTTGGACAATAAATTTTGGAATGACTGTAAAATTGTTGTTGAAATTATAAAACCACTCATCTGATTGTTGAGAATTGTTGATTCTGATGATAGGCCATCACTTGGGTATGTCTATGATGGTATGTATAGGGCAAGGAAAGCTATAAAGAATACTTTTCTGAAGAAAAAATATTTGTACAAGCCCTACACAAGGATTATTAAGAGAAGGTGGGATTCTCAGCTCCGACAAAATCTTCATGTAGCTGCTTATGTCTTTAATCCTGCCTTTCTTTATGATAAAGCAAACTTTTCTCAAAAGCCAGAGGTTATGCAAGGATATCTTACTGTTATAGATAAGAAAGTCTCTTCTAATAAGATCAAGTTCTTGCAAGAAGGCACATAATATCAGGAAAAGAGTGGTAGCTTCAGTCATCCATTGGCTATTGAATCTGCAAAATCAATGCGACTTGGTAAAGTAAAGATTTATATATTTATCTTTCATATTTATTATCTTGCAACTTTATCTGTAAAATCTCTTCTACTAACTTTATCTTTAATATGACAGATGAATGGTGGTGATATTTTGGAAGTAGTTGTCCAAATGTTAAAAACTTAGCCATTAAATTGTTAAGTTAAACTGCATCTTCATCAGATTGTGAAAGGAATTGGAGTGTCTTTGAAAGAATACACTCTAAGAAAAGGAATAGATTAGAGCATCAAAGGTTGAATAGTTGAATGATCTTGTATATGTTCATTACAATTTTCGCTTAAAGAATAGGTATATTATTTAAAGCTTTGTGTTTATTTGTATTCATAAAGATTGGATGAATGAATTCTTATAGTTTGCTATTGTCATGTGTATTTTAGAGTTGCTAACAAGAGAAAAGCAACTGATCCTATTGATTTTGAAAGTATTGATAAAATTGAGTATTGGGTAATGGAAAAAGATGATCCTTCTTTACTTCATGCTGATGAGATAGAAGGAGATCTCCTTTATGATGAGCAAGCACTACCAAGAGCTATTATTTCGTAGCAGGAAGAGGAAGGTTTGAATTTAAATTTTCTTGAGAGCTTTATTACATGCTGTCACTTTTATTATATTGCTCTTAATAATGCTTTAATCTGGTTTGATTACTTTGATGTATTTGTTTATGAAGATGATCAACAAAGAGTAAATGTGGTAGAGGGTGAAGGGATTGATTTAGGATCATTTAGTCAGGAAGATGATGATAGTTACAACTCAGATGTTGATGCTTTCGAGCCTAACCATGCTTGGATTAATCAAGTGGATTGACAAAGATCTGCCAATATCTTTGACAAGTAATGAAATTATTAGTTATCTTATAATGTTTGGCTTGTGGATTGTAGATTGTTGTACTTGTGAACTTGTTGCATTATGTTAATGACTTGACCAAAACATATTATGGTGTTTTTGTTGTATTAATGACTTAGGTGTTTTGAGAGACTTAGGTGGTGGTATATTTTTGCTAGCTTGTTGTATTAAAGACTTGGGTGGTGTTTTATATATATATATATATATATATGTTATTTTTTGTTTAATTATTAGGTCACCGGTCCGACCGTCGGTCCGACCGGTTGAACCATGAGACCCGTGACCCACTGACATTTCCAGTTCGCTGTCCGGTCCGGGTTTTAAAACATTTCTCCCCACACACGCTAAACAAGCTTCTTTTCTTAGAAGTGATTTTGACTTTATCTCATATCTCATTTGACAAAAGATTCTGTACTCGAGAAGATTGTACCATTCCCACTCTCACCCACAGAGCTTGTCATGGTAAGTACAGACACACAAAAAAGTAAGGACCTGTTTGTTTTTCAATTTGATTTTTTTGTTTTTAAGAACAAAAAAATATAAAAATTTATTTGAAGAAGTGCTTTCAATTTATTTATTTCCAAAACTATTTTTTAAAATAAAAATAATTTTAAATTGTTTTCATTTTAAATTTATTGTTTTAAAATACACTACATTTGATTATTGAAAATTACAATTATTCTGATCAATTTCTATCATAAATTGTTACATTAACCACCTATAACCATCACTATTATTTTTTTTTAATTCTAAAACTATTTTTAAATTAACACAATGATTTTTATTTTTTTTTGTTTTTAAAAAACAATTCTGAAATAGGGAACAGTTAAAAAATAAGCCTCATTCTGGTAATCACAATTTGCTTCGAGGTAGGATCCGTGGAAGATACATAGGAAGATCAACGGCAATGATATCACCATCACTACTTGCATCCTCGCTGCTGATCACTCTCTATTGCCACCTCGTAGTCGTCACCAAATTTCCCCACCGTATTCACACTTCTAGAATATGAAAAGGGAAGTCGAGAAGCAATGAGAGCAAGGGGAAAGAGAGGAAGACTATAACAAAGCTGGAGAGCTCGATGAGGCTAGCGATAATTGATGGCTCTGCAAGTGCAAAATAGAGAGGTTAGGTTTGTGATAAATTTGACAATCTGACATGAAAAAAATCATGGGTTAATGATCTAATTTGACGTGAAGGAAAACAAAAAATCAAGGGCCAACGATATAATTTACTTCTTTTTTCTTTTTCTTTTTTCTTTTTTTTTTAGGAGTGATGGTACCTTGTAATGAATTATGGGGCAATATTTTTCTAAAATAATATTTTTTTAGGGGCATCGCCCCTTCGTCAAATTTTCATTGATTTAACCACTAGTTGACTTAAAAAATTAGATCTCAAAAATTAATACTAATTAAGTTCATCAATAAATAAATTCTAATAGATTAATTTTATTTCTTAACTATATAAAATATGAAAATATCATTTTAATCAACCACTTTAATTTGATCGACTACCAGTGATTATCAAAATTTACAGGTGATTTATAAATTAAAATGGTATGATAAATTATAAGACTTCTTTCAATTAACAAATCCTCCTTCAAAAATTTATATGTCATAAAAGTTGACTTATAGATTATATGTGAAGATTTGTAAATAATAATAATGTTTAAATTATCAAACACTAAAGTATTAATAATTTTTATAAGATGTTATTTAAAAAAATTAATATTTTTAATTACGTATTCGTATTGCTGTTAGCAATGTTGCAATGGTAATCTGATAATCACCCAGTTTTTTATATTATAATTTAAGTGACTTAATGTAACGAACTGGCCTACGACTGAATGGATTGGGTTACAAGGAAACAATTAATGGACCAAGAGGTAGAGATGTTGGGCTTAGGACTGGAGGGGATTGAGTATATGAGACGAAAGGGCTTAGAAGAGGAGGCATGTTTGGACTATGAAGAACTTTTCTCTCTGTACTTCTCTGCTTGTAATTCTTCTTCTTCCTATACCACTGTCGCTCTATTTTCAGCAATTGCTTTTCTGTCATTTTCATTCGTAATATTCACTGCTTATCTTTCCATTGTATTGAGCTATATGTTTAACTATACGTTAAAAGCCATAGAAATATAAACAATACTGCAGTGAACCATTAAACCTCACATGTTTGTGCTGGATTGAATTTGTTGTTTGTTCTGGAACACTACAAAGGTGCTTTCATTTATCCTCCTGCACTACGGTAATGGATGATACCACTAAACTTAATGCTCTTTTGTTCAAGATTAGGCAGACCCAAGAGAGGATGGAAAATTGCTTTCGTCGTCCCCCAGATTTCTCGCGCCTTGATTGTATCAAGGCTGAAATGGCCGTTATCACTCATCAATTTAGAGCACCATGCTCAGATTCTACCATGGAAGTTATCGCCCATACTACTCCACATTCCACTGACTCTGACGAGAGTATTGCCATTGCCCCTGTGGAGCTTCCAGTGGGTGTTGGAAAAATGGATTCGCCTATGATCAACAGCCCCGTGTTAGTGGAGGAGAACTTGATTTCTTCCAATCTTATGGTTGCAAACACCATTGTTGAAGCATCTTCTACATCACCGATTCGTGAAGCCAAGTTACCCAATGTCAATAATTCTACCAGCCAGACTTCTTCATTCGTGGTTATTACAAATGGTTGTCCACGGGATGAGTTGTTCGATTCCAATACTTTGACTCTCACCTCAACGCCCTTGGCAAATTCTTGGGTGCTTCCAACCTCTATGGTACCATCTCTTCCTTTTTCTATAAGCTCCACTCAGTTTCTCTGTGTTGATATTGTCCCAGATTTGAATATGTAACCAATAACAATGGGGACGTTTGATGGGTTTCAAACATTAGCTTCATTATTCACTAGTACTACAAGCGTCTTGGCTTTTCCAGAAGACTCTTCATTGGTTTAGGTTTTCTTGGCTATTACTCTGTTGTTTACAGAGGGTGTTGGTTTGGATCTGATTTTGGTCTTTGACCTAGGTGTGTCCCTACTCTTTGACCTCCAGGACAAGGTCAATTTCTGTGGGGGATATAATATAATGAATGAGCTTAGTTTTATTGAAGGCTTGGACTATGAGAGAAGAATTATTGGGCTTGAAGTTATGTGTCTATAGTTATTATGGCTGTTATGCTTGTTATGTATCTATTGTTCACTCCAAGTTTTTGAGTTTTTTCAATTTGGAAGAAATTCACATGTCCTTCTTGAATGTGCCTCGAGTTAAGAATCTTATGTTAAATCTAATATCTTAATTCATATATGATCTAATAAGATAGAATAAAGTAATATGTGTGTGCTTGAAGAATCTATTGATCGCTTGAGATAGCTCGATTACCTCGAGTGTAGACAAATGCACAACCCATTGGATGCCAAAGCCTTTAAAAAATGTAGAGATAATGGAATAGAAGAAAATGTATTATGTGTTTAGTGGTTATTGACTGATCGACTTATAAGGATCAGATTAGTAACTGCTTTATTAAAATAATTAAATAATTATATTCCATTATCTCTGACTCAGTTAGTTAAGAGATAGGGAATAATTGACGGATATTGGATTGTGAGTTGGGCCTTTACCCATTAGGCTCACTTGTGTGGTCCACCTATCATGGTCCACACAAGATCATAAAGACCAATCTTTTGGGTTTATTAATTAATGTCAATCCATAAATAAATATTCCAACAATCCCACTTGAATTGCATTAATTAAGCAAGTTCTATAAACAAGCCACAAACAAAATTCAGAAAATGAAACTTCACAAAATTACTGGATCCTATAGGGAAACAAGTGACATGCATAGCGTACCATAACAGAATCATTGAATCTTATGGGGATACAAATGATACAGACATATCTAACTAAACAGAACATAACTCACAGAAGAAAACAAAGCCTAAAGAGAAATTGAAATACAAAAGATTTTCAGACTCCCACTAAATTAGGGCATCAAAAGAATTCACAACACCCATACAAGTTACATAATTTTAGAAAAATTTTACAGGTAAGCCTTAGTCAATGGACCTACAAGCATCTGTGTGCCAAGAATGTGTACCACAAGAGTCTGAGATTTAGTAATTTTCTCTTTCACAAAAATAAGTTTAATATCAAAATGCTTTGCAGGACTAGAATTTTTGTGGTTATTAGCATAGTATACTGCATATTTATTATCACAGTAAATGGTTGGAGGACGTGATATTGACTCAACTAAGCGCATGCCAAATATCAACTTCCTCAGCCATATAGCTTGATGCATAGTCTCAAAACAAGGAATATACTCAGCTTCCATAGATAAAATTGTTGTAAGTGTCTATTTCACACTTTTCCAAGAAATAGCTCCTCCAAACAACATGAAAATGTAGCCAGTCGTAGACCTACAATCATTCAAACAGGAAGCAAAATTTGAATCTAAAAAGCCAACAATTTTAAGATCTTCTGATCTCTTAAAGTCATAATCAAAATACCCAACAACCTTAAGAGAATTTAACCTTCTATAAGTCAACATATAATTTTTTGTACCTTAAAGATACCTCATAACTTTCTTAGCAGCTTTCAATGATCCGAACCTAGATCATTTAAGTATTGACCTAGTACTCCAATAGCAAAGGCTATATGTGGTCGAGTACACACTTGAATGTATATAAGGCTGCCATAGTAGAAGCGTATTGTATCTTTTTCATTTTAATCCTCTTCTTATCATCTTTAAGACATTGTAACTTTGACAATAGTTCACCTTTTTATACAAGAGCAAGTGAGTGAGAACATGAATCCATTCTAAATTTCTTAAGTACCCGCTCAATATAGGTAGTCTATGATAAACTAAGAATACCGTGAGATCGATCTTAATAAATCTGTATCCTAAGAATAAGGAGGCTTTACCCACGTCCTTCATGTCAAAATGGCTAGACAATAGGTGTTTTATCTCATTGAAAAAATCCATTGAATTGCTAGCTAATAAGATATCATCAACATAAAGAACAAGAATGGCAAAATTGTTCCCATCAAACTTTTAATAGATATACTGATCTGAGACATTCTCAACAAAATCGAGCAAGGTGATAACTTTATCAAACTTTAAATACCATTGCCTAGAGGCCTATTTTAGCCCATAAATAGATCTCTTCAATCTGTACACTAGATGTTCTTTACCAAATTCAACAAAACTATCAGGTTGTGTCATGTAGACTTCTTTATACAAATCGCCATTTAAGAACATAGTCTTGATATTCATCTGGTGAAAATCAAGATCAGACTGTGCAACAAAAGCCATTACCACTCTAAAAGCATCTTTGATGGATACTAGAGAGAAGGTCTCTGTGTAATCAATACCCTTTTCTGGTTGTGGCCCTTAGCTATAAGTCTGGCTTTGTATATATCAATTTCACATTTAACTTCTTGTTTTATTTTAAAGACCTACTTGCAACCCATTGGTTTAAAACCCTTTGGTAGCTCTACAAGTTCCCATACATGATTGCAGTACATAGATGTGATTTCTTCACTCATAGCCTCCAACCATTTAGAAGAATGCATGCTAGAAATAGCCTCTTAGTAAGATATTAAGTCTAAACTATTAATAGCATCTAAATTAAATTCTTGCAAATACATCATGTAATCATCTAGAATGGCAGACCTGTGAACCCTTTTAGACCATCTTGATTTAACAACCAGATCCTTATCACCCTCTAAAGGTGGTTCATCTTCAACTTCACCCTGATCCACATAATTATTTCTTTCAACATGAGAGGTTGTCATGATAGACATAGGCAAAATATTACTTTTGTCACGTAAAGTGATATGCCTAGGCATAAAGCTCCCACTATTTAAGGCATCTTCAAAGAAATAGGCTCAGTTAGATTTAATAACCCTAGTAGTATGATTTGGACAATAGAATTTGTACCCACGAGATCCGACGCAATAGCCAATAAAGAAACCATTAACAGTTTTAGCATCAAGATTCATCTATTATGGATTGTAAGATTTTACTTATGCTTTTAAACCCTAAACTCGCATATGCTTCAACACAGGAGTTCTTCAAAAATACAACTCGTATGGAGTCTTTAGAACTAACTTGCTAGGAACTTGATTCAAAATATATATAGCAGTTTTAAATGCATCACCCTACAAGAATTTCGATAGTGAGGAGTGACTGATCATGCCTCTAACCATATCCATGAGAGTACAATTTTGACTTTAAACCCATTCTGCTACAAGGTACCAGGCATAGTATACTGAGCTTCAATGAAGGTACAAAGTGAATGGCCCAGGGTTCCTACCAATCTTAATATATCTCCTATAAAATTCTCCTCCTCTGTCAGATCTCACACATTTGATCAACTTGCCAAATTTCAATTCAACTGTTGCCTTAAAGGTCTTGAATGAATTAAATGACTCACCCTTTCCACATAAAAGTTTAATCCATCTATAACGAGAGTAATCATCTGTGAAGGTGATAAATATCTAAAACCACCCATAGCCTGAGGTGTAATAAGTCCACAGATATCAGTATGGATTAGGTCTAAGCTATTTTCAGACCTCTTTGCTTTTGATTCTAGCCCTAACAGGAAATTTTCCCTTTATACAGTCAACACAAGTCTCAAAATTTAAGAAATAAGGTCTTGTAAGACACCTTGCTTGGCTATACGTTCCAATCTCTCTCTCTAGAGATATGACCCAAATGATGATGCCATAACATGGAGGAATTATCATTAGATCTTTGACGTTTATGCCCAATAGCAGCATTAATTTAGAGATTAGGAAATTCAAGTGACCAATCATTCAATCAATATAAACCATATATCAAGGAAGCACAACCAATATTTATGGAATAAAAAAGAATATCAATTTTTTCATTTACTTAGAAGAATGAATAACCATAAATATCCAATGTAAAAGTTAAAATTAAATTCCTCTTCACATAAGGTACATAAATAACATTGTTTAAATTTTAAACATGACTAGAATTTAAACAAAAAAAAATAGTTTCAATGCATTCAACTGATACCTTGTTCCCTGTTATACCAAAGATCGACCTGTGTGCCTTACTTGGGGCCTTCTAGTTTCTTAACCCCTTCACTTTCTTGTTTATTTTTCAGTTGGAAGTAATTATCTTTAATGTGGCCGAGTTTCTTGCAATAATTGGATAACCCCTTAAAGGGTTTCTTCCTTGACTTCTTATTCTTATCGTCATCCTTCTTAGAAGTTAGATTATTAAGTTTTGGGGCCTTTGGGGCCTCATGCTTCTTTCCTTTTTTCTTATATGACTCTCCAGATTTGCTACTAGAGTCATGAGAAACATGGTTTATTGAGTGAGAGGAAATTTTCTTTATAGCTTCCTCTTATTGAGTGACTATTGATATTATCTGGTCAATAGACTATTCAGCTTCTTATGAGTTATGTGAAGTCCTCAAGAATGCGTACTTTAGTGGCAATGATTGAAGATCACGGTAAACTAAAGTACTTTCACCCAAGTCAATTCCATAAGATTTAAGCTTGTTATAGTAATGAACAAGCTTGAGAATATGCTCTCTGCCATCAGATACTCCGTCATATTGAGTATTGTCAAGAAGTGACAAATAGTAGTTCTTTTGAGTCTTGTCAAGCTTCTTATATTTGTTACCAACAGCTTTCAAGTATTCCATTGTAGTATTCTTTTTAAGAATACTATCCCTAATTCCCTTTTCAATTATATAATTGATGATTGCTAGATAGATTCGGTTGGACTCACTCTATTGTTTATGGAAGGTCATTTCAAAAGTACTGGACTCAAAAGAGAGATTCACAAGCTTGGGTTCCCTTAGAGCTAAATCTTTCTCAGAAATGGTAATATACATGTTCAGGGACTCTTTCCAGTCATCATAGTTAGTCCTATTGAGAGCCTTCACAAAGGATAGTTGCGCAAAAGCAGAAATTAAAATCGCAAAATAGAAAATGAGAAATATTAATTATGCGTGCATAACATAATTATGAAATAGGATTCCCCAACAAAAAATTATCAATTATGTAACTATAATCATGCACCAAGAAGACTCAAATACCATAAATATTTAGCTCATATAAAATAATGCATTAAACATTTTTATACCTATAGGGTACAATACATATCTAATATATTAAAAGGGTGCTATTAGCCTATCCTCAAAACTAACCATCAAAATCACATTAATAATGTCACACCTATAGGGTATGTTCATTACCAATGCTACAAGATCCTAAGCATCACCAATAATTTACAAAGTCATAAATTTTATGACCTTATGATAAAATAAAATAATTTTTTTTGAATTAAAGAATAAATTTAGGACTTAAGTGGAGTTTTGAAAGGTGTCTAGGGTAAATAGGTAATTTTAGAAGAGATTTGGGTCCAAAACATATTTTTAAAAGTTAAGAGACTCAAATAAAATTTTCAGAAATTTCCTGGGTCACAACATGAATAGAAAAAGTAGTAGGCCAAGGAGGTAATTTAAATTAGGGCCGAAAAGCAATTAATATATATATATATATATATATTTAACACTACTGGGCCGATGTTCAAGCCCAGTATCTATTTAAGTAAAATGATGTGTTTCATGAATGGCCCATCACACTGCCTCCTTTTTTATTTTTTTTATTTGGGCCCAAACCAAAGTATGGGCTCCGGTCAGACGAAGCTAGATCCCTAAGACCCAGGATTGGCTTCATTTGATATAGTTTGTACTTCTCTTCCAACTACCACAAGCCAGAGATCTGGAGGATGCCACCAGAGACCAAGTGACTGGCCCATGATGGTGATGCCATGAATGATAATGATGTTGGCTTCCAACGATGATGCAGTAGTAGTTGTCGATGGTCTAGAACTCCTTTTTTGGTGATGGCACACGGCAAAACAGTGATTTGTAAAACATTTTTCAGCATTTAAACAGCACCATTTTTGATGATTTCGATGGTAAAAGAACTGAATTTTGTTTATGGCACAGCATCTTACAACCAACTCTTTGCATAAAGGTGAAGAATCAGAGATGATATGAACAAGACCTCATACGACAACCTTTATATGACCTTGACATCTTTGAAAGAATTTTCACACAATATGAAGAATTCTAAAGCATTGTGACAGTGAAGAACATGGGATACTTCACGATGGGCATGGATTTCTATACAGAAACTCATGAAAAAATCCAAACAAACAACAAGTAATAATATATGATCATATTAAGTTGAAAGAACAAAATTCAACATGATACGTAAAAGAGGTTGAATTGAGATATACAAATTAATATTCATAACCAGGCTCTGATACTACATGTTAAATCTAATATCTAAATTCATATATGATCTAATAAGCTAGAATAAAGTAACATGTACGTACTTAAAGAATTTATTGATTGCTTGAGATAGCTTGATTACCTCGAGTATAGACAAGCGCACAACCCACTAGACTTCAAAGTCTTTAAAAAATGTAGAGATAATGGAATCGAAGAAAATGTATCATGTATTTAGTGGTTATCGATTGATTGACTTATAAGAATCAGATCAGTAATTGCTTTATTAAAATAATTAAATAATTATATTCCATTATCTCTGACTCAGTTAGTTAAGAGATAGGGAATAACTGATAGCTACTAGGTTACGGGTTGAGCCTCTGTCTATTGGATTCACTTGTGTGGTCGACCTATCACGGTCCATACAAGATCATAAAGACCAATATGTTTGGGCTTATTAATTAATGTTAATCCATAAATAAATATTCCAACATCTTATTCAATGGGAATTACTTAATTGCTGTTTACTTGTCAGTTTTGCACTTAGGCTTCAACTATGGTCTCTATTTTACATTTTTGTGTTTGATACTGGATATGCTAGGACAAGTTGTTATTTAAACTGTATTACTAAGGACTAACAATCATTTTCTTTACTACCATTATAGCTACAACAATGAGGCACACTTTATATTGTATTGCCTTATTCAATCCCTTGCATTATAGTCATCTAAATTATGCAGAAATATGTACAGCCCTCTCTTGTGCATCCCTTGAAGTCTTTATGCCCTGGAGTGCTTGTCTTTATGCTATTTTTGCAAGTATTACAATTATTTTCACAGTACCCCTGCGGCTGAATCAACCAAGGGATTTGCTATAGTTTGGGTACAACTATTGGGATTTGTTGGCTTCTATGCTCAAAATTGTTTCTTTAATATAGCTTTTGAGGTTTCTTCATTAATTTTTGTGCTTAAAATTTGCTGCACTAGGCCTAAATGAGCTAATTTTATTGTTGATCATAGTGAGGTTACTTGTATTGAGAGTTTACAAGTTAGCTTGAGCTTTGGAAAGAATACTAGAAATTGTTGTGCTTATTCGCATTGTATTGCACCCCATATAACTAAGGTTCCATATTTTATTATATTGTTGTTATGTGCATAATTTAATGGTTGTTGGATGATGGCTGAATTTTACTATTGTGGTTTAATTTATTCTAGTAGTTGGAATTATAATTTTGCTTATGATTAAAGCCAAGGGGCATTAAGATCTGTGATGAATCATTAGTTGCTAATTAACATTAGTGGGCTTACACAATATAATGCCATCATTATGACGAGCTACTCCATACATGGAAATCTTTATTTCCTTTTAATTGGTAGGCCATGTGTAGTCAATGTGTGCTTAGGTTTATTAAAAACTTCTGCAAGAAAATTTCTCTATGCAATCTTGATTATGGTTGCTATTGTGACTTTGAGAGTTTTAAGAGATAGATTGAATGCATGCCTTTTCAAATATGTTTCTTGGGTCTCTTCCAATATTGGGAATTTACTTGTACCAATATTGATGCAAGTCAATGCTTTGTTCATAGTACTGCTGCAGTTTCTTTTAGAATTGAACAATAAGCTATTCAACCTTATTTTATCTTCCATTTTGATGAATTGGCTCAAGACTGAATGAACTGGGTTACAAGGAAATAATTAATAGGCTAATAGGAAGAGATTTTGGGCTAAGGACTGGAGGAGACCGAGTATATGAGACAAAAAGGCTTAGAAGATGAGGCATGTTTGGACTATGAAAAACTTTTCTCTCTGTACTTCTCTGCCTATAATTCATCTTTTTACCGTACCTCTGATGCTCTATTTTTAGCAATTGCTTTTCTATCATTTTCATTTGTAATATTCACTACTTATATTTCCATTGTACTGAGCTATATGTTTAACTATACGTTAAAAGCCATAGAAATATACACAACACTACAATGAACCATTGAACCTTATTTGTTTGTGCTGGATTGAATTTGTTGTTTGCTCTAGAATGTTACACTTAATTAGTATGAATTTTTTGTGTAAAGGTCCCTTTCTATAATTTTTTATGTCTTTTACTATAATTTTTTGAATCAACTAATGGTTAAATTAATAGATATTTAATGGAGGGACAATATTTCCCTTTAAAAAATTTATTTGGGGGCATATTGTCCCATCTTGTACTACAAGATACCCAATGTTCCTATAAAAAAAGGGCAATGAATTAGGACTTTAACCCAAAAAATAGGAGTAAAAAAATTTGATATGAGATAAGATTTGAGATTTAATAATTTAAGTAAAAATTATTCAATTTGAAGAAAGAGAAGAAGATGCGCTCTCCTACGTGAGACTTGAGGATATTTAGTCTTGCATGCAAAAAAGAAGGGGGTCAATGAGAGGAAGGAGAAAAACAAAAAATGGACAAAAGATCAGAGGAGTGCAGCACAAGATGGTTAAACTTTTTTTTGAAATTTGAAAGGATGGAAAGAATTTTGAAATTTAAAAATAGAAAGAAGAGGAAATTTTTTCTTGAGTTGAATTTGCATAAAACACAATGCATGAACTAGTATTGTAGCAAAAGCCAATACTGATCTTAGAAATAGTGATTTGTGAAAGGAATTGCAAAGACATGAACACAAAAATGGCTTAGTAGTTCTATTTTAGAGTAAAAGGTTATTTTTACCCCTTAACTTTACTCAAAAGGTTTATAGACTTTCTAAACTCAATTATAAGTCAATTCCATCCCTTAATGTTAAAAATTCATTCCCTCATCACTTTGACGTTAACTCTTCATTCACTTCCATTAATGGGGCCCATCATTATATTTTTTAGAATAAAATATAATGGTAGGACTCACCTTATTTTTTTTTATTATTGTTTTACACTTTACCTCTGCCTCTTCTCCCCCACATTTTATCTCTCCTCTATTTGTCATTTTTTTCATTGTATAGCTACATATCCATCAGTTTCATTCATCTTCCCTCCTTATTTTAATATATCTCCTCTACCACCACATCCCACTCTTCTTCTATGTATGAGTGCCCCTAACTCGATCCATATGGTCCCATTATCATTCCCACATTCTCCATACAATTTTAGGGCTTGTACCCCTTCATACACCACCCCATCTTCGACATCATATTATCTATCCTCCATTTTCGAAGAAAACTAGCAATCTACCCGTGCATTGCACAATTGGGTTGAACAATTATGAAGTTTTGTATGACTTTCTCTTCGTTAATATTATTGTTATAATTTTCCTTTTATATATTGTCCATTAATTATGGTAATGGTTATGCAAAAATGAGTTCGTATATAATTGGGATGCATTCGTATATAATTGGGATGATTATGTTGAGCCCTTTTTTTTTAATAATGTCAGGCCGCTTGACTTTTTTTTAACAAGTTGACCAATTTTTTTTTTTTGGTGATTTGGGGATCCTCATTGAGGTTATGAGGTTGGGCTATACATGGGCCGTTTGAGCTATTGTGTGGGGACTTCTTTGATATAATTTATCAGGCCTTTATTGTTGGGCTATTTGTCCTGGTGTGAGGAATTGATGTAAGGAGCTTATGTTTGCCAATTCAGTGATAATAATCATCCTTTTTGTCCCCTTTATGCATGGCTAGTTTTTATTTTGGTTAACTAGTTAATTGACTTGTCCAGTGGTTTGAGTTGACAGATTCATCAATTGCTTGGCTGCCTTTTGCATGATGACTTGTGAATTCATTTGGTGCTTGGCTCAAAATGAAACTAATTAATGTCTAGCATAGTTGAGTGCTATAGTTTTGACAGTCGACAAATTGGATCTATTCTTCAAAATGATATTAAGCTAGTGATGTGGTATCCTTCACGTTAGATATTTTGCAGGCATAATACATTGAAGGCATTGAGAATGTTAACATGGTTATATTTGGTTAACCAAAATTAAGGAGTTCAGTCAATATAATATTTTTTTTTAATATTGGTTTGACATTTTTTGGCTTCCCACATGCATGTCTAATTAATGAAACTTTCTTTGGCGTTGATCCTAGGCGATGTAGTAAAAAATGCAAGAGATGGTTTATGTAATATGCTAATAATATCATTCATATTTTAGTACATAGGATGATATGCAGACTGATAGTCATTGATAGGACTTGGTAGTTGATTGTAACATATTAGACGTCATATATAAGCATAGAAGATAATATATTCAGCATTTATAAATAGAAATACCAATACTATCCAAAATATTTGGTCTTAAAGTTGTATTCAGGTCGTCAAAGTTAATGGTGCTAGGAGAGTTCTCCTGTACTCCATGAACTTAGGCATCATCAGATCAAAAGTAAGTGTTGTGGCCTTAGAGAAATTGGTAATAATGGGAATACTTGTACTGTGGAAGTCAAACACTGACAAAGGTTTGATTGTAAAGTTGCACATTGTTTTTTATCAACAATGGGGCAAAAGTCTATCTCTTATTTATTATAAGAAACTAGATAAGGATCATTTAGACCTTTTACATCTCGAAGCAACAACTGGTTGAGGTATCTAGGAGGAGCCTCAATAATACTACAATTGAAGTTTTGACTTGGACTGAATTTTGCAATCTAGTTAGCACACATGTTATACTCTTTGTAGATATGTCTTACCACAATTTGCCAATCCTCATTAGTTAATTAAGGGCATGCTAAATTTTCCACTATTTTAGCTGTGAGGTAGTCTAAAGTAGTCTAGAAATCTTGAACTATGGTAGATGAGTCACTTTCAATCATTAGCTTGTAGAGGTTAAGATCATGTGCCACCTGTACCCCATAAAACAAACCCCAAAACTTAAATTCTTTGGCTGTACAAATACCAAGGTTGCACATAAATCCAGTCACCCATTCACCATTAGAATTATGAAAAACCCCACCACACACCACTGGCCCAGGATTTCCTCGTGTTGAGCCGTCAACATTAAGTTTAATCTAACCTTGCGGGGGAGGTTCCCATCGGCCTTGATTCTATCTCTAGTTAGAGGATTTCCTTAAATCATTTTGCATGCTAGTAAACACCAGACTCACAAAGCTATAGATCTTGTTCTTGAGTCTCCCAACATTAGTACTATCGCCATTAAAGATACAGTCATTTCTTGATTTCCACAACAACCAAACTATGATCCCAAAAATGATGCTCCAAGGGATGCCATAATATTAATCTTTCTTTTTGAGATTCCATTGAAACCAATCAGCCTTGTTTAGATAGAAAAAATGGTTTGTGTCTGTGACAACAAGAAATCCAATCCAAACATATTTAGCTATAGTACAATCTTTAAGCACATGCAACCCATCTTTGATCTCATTGTGACATAAGTCACAGTAGTTGGGTGAGTAAAATATCATATTTCTTCTTCAGCTAGTCATAATTCTTTCATGCATGGCCAGCCATATGAAGATTTAGACTCTTTTAAGACCCTTCCACTGCTAAATAAGATTCCAAACTAGATCAAATACGCTACTTGGTTTTGAGCAAAGAGCTTTATATATGGAACAGACAGATAAATCTCTATTAGCCTCGAGACCCCAACCAATCCTATCCCTTCCATCAATTAGCCTCGGGGTGTGATGGCCTACTGGCAATTTGTTGTCTTTTTCCCCTAGAAAATTGGTTAGGAGTGAAAGATTCCACTCACCCTTTTCATTTAGAGTGTCAGCCACTGTCATATTAAGAAGCTCAATAGGGGGTAGCTGTTCACATCTATCAATCAGGGCCCTACTATTAATTAACCACTTATCTTTCTAAAACAGGGTATCCATGCCATCTTTGATATATTTCTCTAGGAAATCAACTACTTGGGGCCATAACTCAACTAAATTGTGCTAGAAAGTTGAATCATAGTCCTAACCAATAAACCCCTTTTGTAAGGTCTTCTTTCCTCATGTATTTACCCTTCAAAATGGAAGTGCATAAGCTATCTGGTTTAGCTATAATATTCCACATAGATTTACACAAAACGGCTTCATTCATTGTTCCTAACTATGCAACCCACATCCCCCTTGCTCTTTTGGTAAGCAAAGAGTGTTCTAGCTTAGAGCATAAACTCTTCTCCTCTCTTAAGTCAAATTCTAAATGAAATTTCATTGTGCCTTTTCAATTTCCTTGCAAACATTAGCTGGCACCTTACTATGCATCATGTGATAATTAGGAATCTAGGCTATTATAGATTGGACTAAAGTAAGGTGACCTATTAAGGAGAGAGTCTGTGCCTTCCATCTACCTAATCTCCGCTATACTTTCTTAATGAAAAAGTTCAATCACTGCTTCTTATTGCATCCTCTTGTATCCATTGAGCCAAGATATTTCCCCAAAGCCTCACTTCTTGCAAAACTACTTTGCATAACAATTTCATCTTATATATTGTAAAGCACATTATTAGAGAAAAATATACTTGTCTTTTCAATGCTTACCTTTTGTCCTGAGATGTTATTGAAAGTCTCTAGTGACTTCATCACCACTTTTATTTATTCAATACTTACTTCATAAAAAAGGAAAAGATCATCAGCAAATAGGAGGTGAGAGATCAGAACTCCTTTTCTCCCCATCTTGATTGGTTTCCATCTATTATCAAACATAGCATCCATAATAATGTGAGAAAGTTTATCAATATAAAGAACAAAATGATAAGGTGAGAGAGGGTCTCCTTGTCTAAGACCCCTCAAAGGCATAAATATCTCAATTTTAGAACCATTCAAAAGAATGAAAGTAGTGGTGCTAGTCACACATTGCACAGTCAGCTCTCTAAAATGTTGAGGGAAATTAATCTCCTCAAGTACTTTCTAAGAAAATTCCCAATTAATTCTATCATAAGCTTTTTCTAAATCAATTTTGATTGCCATAAACCTTTTTTTCTCTGTCATCCACCATATAGTATGTTCTACCTTACGAGCAATAATAATGTAATCATGAATATTTCTTCCAGGAATAAAGCTAGATTAGAAAGGTGACACAATATTATTCATCAAGGGCTTAAGCATGTTAACAATGATCATGCTGAGATCTTTATAAATGATATTGCATGAAGAAATAGGTCTAAATTGCTGCACACGTTTAGGTTTATCCACCTTAGGGATGAGTGCTAACAAGGTCTGATTGATATCCTTAACCTTGCTAAGTTGCCTCCACAATGGCATAATGAAATCACAAGTATTACTCCTAATGATATCCCAATTATTCTAAAAGAAGATAGCTTGAAACCTATCCTCTCCTAGACACTTAAACCCATTCATGAAAAAGAAGGTTCTTTTAATCTCCTTATTAGATAAAGGTCTATCAACTCACTTCAATCTTTCAATGTTTACATGACCTTATCATTGATTACTTTTGTGATGGTTTGTTTATTGTGACTTATGGTGGCTTGTCTTGTGTTTATGTTTTGGCAATAGGTCACAAGAGTATAGCTAAATGCAAGACTGCTCCCTTTTCTTCTCAAAAAGCTGCTAAGAAGTCAAAATAACCATTTAACAATGAGAAATTCATGAATCACGCATGCCAAGATAGATTTATCTCTCTAGTGGGTTCCAAGAATTTTATTTCTGACTATTATTGTGCAATTTTATGCTCTAAAGTTGTCTTTCAAATAATGGTGCAAAGGAGATGGATGGTGTATTTAACAAATGAAAAATTCCAATATTATATACCTATTCTAGTTAGGGAATTTTATGTGAATGCATTTTATTGCTACAATAACACTTACTGGGTGTGTGACAAGAAAATGGTAATTAATGCTGAGGTTATTCAGAATTATTATGGCTTCCCCTTCCACTAATGATTGTCTTTATTGCCAATACAAGAAAAATGCCTTCATACTTGATTAAGATGCAGTGGCCAAGCATTTATGTTTTGACTCTGTTGGTTTTTGTCAAAAAGGGCTATTAAGGGGTACACTTACAAGGCAAAGCACATTTTGGATTCATTTTGTGGCTTACAATGTTATGCCCACATCAAATGCATCTAAAATGAACAAGGATCATTCTTTTCTCATCTATTGCATTATAGAGAGAAAATTAGTTGATCTAGCTGCTATTATTTATGACTCTATAAAGCAGTGTATCAATGTCAAGATTAAGAGAGTACGTACCTTCCCTCATTTGATTACTGAGTTGCTTCTGGCTGCTGAGGTTCCCATTATTGATAATGAGGAACAACATCAACCTTGTCAGCATATCAAGTACCACAAAATGCATGCTAAGTCATCTTGGGTAGAGGAGTCTTTGGTAGAACAAGGGGGAAGAAGTCAATCAGCCCACCCCTATTCGTTCTCCTCCTTTTAATGTGTAGGCTAAGCAACAATTGAAGTCATTAGTAGATGCTGTCAAGTGTCAAGAGGTTGGAAGAGCATTTATGCCTCATCATACAACATTTACACATACCTAGTCATGACATGCCTAGCTCATCTATGGCACCTTCGCCTATTCCATCCATAGATCCCTCTCAAGCTAAACCCACCACAGAATTGAGCTTTCACTCTGCTTGATTTGTGTTATTTTGATTAGTATTTTTATTTCTTTTGCTTTTAGTCCTTTTAGTTATTTTGCTATTTTTCTTTATGACTGTTTCATTTACTATTTTGGTTTGTAACTGATATTTGATAACACTTTACTCAGTGGTCTATAACTACTTTATTTCTAACTTATCCTCTTTTCTATTTGATGTGATTAACAGGTACCTATTCTCTTGATGATATTTTACTCTCATCTCTCTGTCAAAGTCTTTCTGTCTATCAACTCACCACGTCTGTCGGTCAGGGGAGTTTCAGTGTTCCTCTCTCTTCTTGTTTGTTTTCTCTCTTTAAACATTAGGGACAATGTTTAATTCAAGCGTGGGGGAGGGCATACTTGCTTTTGTATTTTTTATTTTACTTGTCCTTGAGTTTGTTTTGTTTTAGAAATTGGTTGTATATATTTGTACGTAGTTTAAAAGAAAAATGATAAAAAAAATTGGAAAATCTCATAAACATTTTTTAGTCAGTTTTAATGTCTTTTTGGTAAATGTGGCTAAGGCTAGATTGGTTTGAACTTGAGAGAATTAAATTTGATTCAAAGTCGTTTCTACCTTTCCAGAATTTTAGTAAATAGGCAATGGATTAAGTTTGGATAATTGACAATAGTTTATCGAAAAAGCTTGTTAGAATTTGGAGCATAAATGTTCATTTCCTTTAAGAGAGAGTACATTTATTGTGATTCCATCTCTAGAGCTTGTTTTTAATCTTTGTTGAGACTTATAATAGCCATTTGCATACACAAAAATGATTTAGGCATTCATTTCTTTTAGCTAGTATAGCCAAATATCCATCCCTTTTTCACATAAATCCTTTATTTCACCCATTTGAGCCTTGGCCTTATTTTTTTTAAAAAAATCATCATATGGCCTTTTGCTAAGATTTACCCACTTTTCATCCATTTTTATTCCCATTTACTACTTTGGTTAGTACTAGGTGTTACATTCATAAAAAAAATAATGGACTTAAAATTTAGTTGGGATTTGATAAGTGGTTCAAAAGAAAAAGAAAGAGGAAACAAAAGAAAAGAAGATGAAGAAAGAAGAGAAAAGAATATGGAAAGTTTAAGTAAAAAAATCAAGTAAAAAAAAGGATGTTTATATTCATCAATACCTCTTGTAAATAGTTGCGGCTTATCCTTCAATTTTCATGATCTTCATTTCATATGCTTAGCACTAATTGGAGTATATAATGTTGACCCATTGAATAATTCCATTTCATTATCCTACCTAGAACATTACAACCTTTCAAAAGTCCTTTTGATTTGTGCGTGTAATGGCATAATTTAGTAAAGATTAAGATAAGAAACAAGCCTATGGTAGATAGGTTACAATAGGTGAAATTGAGTGAAACACAACCCTAAACACCTTAAGCGTAGAGTGTAAATATTTGACTGGTGAGGATAATCTATTGAAATTTATCTTTGCTTAATTAAGTGCCTTGCTACTATTATTTTTGGAAGGTAGGAAAGATTTGTAATTAAATTGAGTTCTTGAAAGTTTAAATTGTATTTAACTTTGAAATATTCACATTTCCTTTTGCCATTTTTATATAGCTATTTTCTTTTACTTGAGGACAAGCAAACATTCAAGTATAGATGTTTGATGACTTCTAATATTTTATTGAATTTATTAGTATTTTTAATATAATTGAAAGTCATTTATTGAAATTTTGTTAGCAAAAATATGATTAAATAGATGAATGTATGTGAAAATGGGCTTGAAAATATGTTAGAAGTTAATAGACCAATTCTATCATTTATTCTGGATTTTGTGCATCTAGGGAGGCCCAATTTAGGGGCCTAAAGAAGAGAATTTCGGAGCCCAAGTCAAAGAAATTAAATCTGAAAAGAAAATCTAAATAGGTTATGTTCCCTGTAGCAAAAATGCATTTTGCTGCAGCAAAGCGCGATTTCAGTGAAATGCATAGTTTTGACTTTCAGCAAATTTTTAGGGCTTAGGGCACCTCATATCAATTCCAGTTCATCTTCAGCTAGCAGCTGCACATCCAGGGAGCATTCTAAGGTGGAGAAAGAGTTGGAGAAGCTTGGGGAACACTTGGGTCTTGCAATTTGTGATAGAAATCATCCTTTCTAAGCTTTCTTCTCCCTTTTTTCTACATTTTGATGTATCTTTTGCTAAATATTATTGCTTCATGCTATTTTAATGGCTATTAGTGGTTGAACATATTTGACCTAGAGTAACTATGAACTTGTTGCTGGATTAAAGCTTGTTTTTACCCATTGGTTATGCTTAATATTAATTTTAGTTGCTCAATCTTACAGTAATTTGTCTATTTAATGTTTGGCCATCATTAAATTTGAATTTGGGTGTTGGGGTTTTTTCTTGACAAAGGAAAATCTCATTTGGACCTTTAGATTGAGTAATATGAGATTAAACTATGATCTAATTTGTAAATAGGATAGCAATATACCAAATTACCTCATATAATCAAATTAGAGTGAGTTGGAATTAAAGTTACCTCTTGGCTTATTTTGTTAGAAATAACATGATTAATTCGAGAGAGGGTTATTTGAGGTTTGAAAGGCTCTTATAGCCATTAATGCTCTAGATTAACAAAATTAGCATTAAAATTAATTAATTGGGTAAAAAGCAAGATCTATAAAGCTAGCAAGGGATTAGTGACTCTAGGTTGCATTGGACATTTGTCGTTGTTAGATTAGGAATCTCATTGCATTTTATTCATTTCACTTTTTAATTTTTTCTTAATCAATCACTTCTAATTAATTTTGCTTAACATGAATAAAAATGAAAACTTTATTGTCTAATTGCTATTTTGCTTGATTCCTTGTGGGATCAAGCTTGACACACTATTATATTGCATTTTGACTCGTACACTTGCGGTGAAACATTTTGTGTGCATCATGAATCTTTATTAGCTTCAATGGGGATTGCAAATCTAGAGTGTGCTATTCTTCCAGATGGCAATAATGTGGCTGCAATACCACTACTTGTAATAGCAAGGAAAATTTTACCTATTGACCATAATGTAGAAGTCAAAGCATTCTATAGAAATGTTTTTCCTATTCCACTATAGCCATGTATGAAAAAGAAAACACCTTTCCTTGATTGAATTGCATTAATGATCTTGTCGAAAATGTAATGTTGCTCATCAGTTAAGGAAGACACTAACATGTTTGCTTGTGTTTCTAAAGTGGCTCTATCAAAATTAAGCTCTTGGGTTATAAGATGATTGGATAATTTAATTTCAACAGTGCTACTTGGTTGAGGTAAACCAGGAAATTAAAATAAAGATTTCCTATTTTGATGCAAAAGGTCATTAATCTGTGACAGAGCTGCATTATCCTTGTCAGATTATGAGATAATGTCACATGTAAAAAAATAATGTAAAATTAAAATTAAAGTTCTATCAAAAATTGATAGAGAGGATAATAGGATAAGTAATTCCTTGAAATTTGCAAGTATTTTTCTACCAACCTTATAAAGTATGGTTTGCCTGAGGAATATAAAATAAGTCTATAAACAGGAATGTTGCTGTCTTTTTCCAAACATGCTTATGATCAGAGATGCAATGAGATAATAACATGCTAACGAAGAATTTTTAAAGGTATGCACTACTTGCCCAGTATGATGCTTCTATAATAGCATCAATATACTCTTGATCATCATCTAGAAGACCAAATGCATAATATGCATCTGTGAAAGTTGGATGGACAGTATCTTCCATGGTCCTTAATTTGCTCAAATGATTTTAGACACTTAACTTTTATTAGCAGAACTCACAGATAATATAATTACCTGATGATGGTGTCACATGAGTAATCCTACCAACAGGAAAACCTCTTTTTCTTCTAGTCCATTCCTTCTTCTTACGATCAAAGACATACTTGTGTGGGAATTCAATGTAAGTTTTCTTGTCTGAGCATCTAATTCATTACATTTCATCCAGGCTAAGAATTGTGATTCCTTGACTCTAGGTTTGTTCAAGAGGTTACTAACCTTCTATTTGCCTTTATATATTACTAAATTTTGATTTGGATGGTGGAAACTTAATCTATCAACTGATGAAAATCGATGGTGAATTTCAAAAATGAAAATTTGCCAAGTTGCTTCACAAGAAGAGATATACCTAAAGTCATAATAATGTTTACTCTCATCAAACACACCTTTTAGATTCATTTGATCATTGCCATAAATCCCTGCAATAACTCGATCACTACCGTTGCTAATGTATTTGAATAAATATTTGATTAAGGTTGACTAGTTAGTTTTTTTCAACATTCAAATGCACTTGGAATAACTTTAGCAATGTTGGATCATATGGAATAACATAAAGATTATCCAACTGACTACCTTTCTTCTCAATTGTTTGGCCATCATTCCGTCTTCTATAAGTTGGGAAGCCATTATTATCAATAACTAAACGATCAACAAATTTCTTAGGAAAATACTTACTATATTTTCCTTCACTCATATAAGGTGAGCTCCTATTTGTATTGCCACAAGGACCATATAACATGTGATTCTTGACCAATTCATATAGCAAAGGAGACTCATCTTTATTTGGGATCTCGATAGAGATTTTTCATCAAGTTCTTTAGTTGTTATTATTTTGAATTGGTGTTCAAGAAATAATAGGATATGAACATGTGTCAATTCGCATTTCTGAAATTCAATTGTGTATATCTCTGCAAGGTCATAAGTTTTCATATGAGGTTTAGAGATTATATTAAAAATGGAATGATGGATTGAAAAAATTGATTTTGAAAATGTCAATGAATAGTTATTGTACATAAATTGGATAGGATAAATAGAAATAGTTGTAATGTTAAGAATTGTTACCTACATGGATGGGGTTAAAGATTTGTTTCTCTTTCACAACTTTCAAAAGTGCTTTCAGCTTTAAATTTAAAGATATGACATAGAATATCTAGTCTATTGAGTGCATTTAAAGAGTTACTAGAGCAAAATATTTGAATCTCAGGTCATGCTAGATTACATGTGAAAGTCAAAAAAAAAGTCTGGATAGCCTACCCAGCGACATATGGCCATGGTATCTTAATAATTTTGTATCATGTATCTTGCACCACCAGTAAAGGAAGATGGTAGTATGATCCTTTTAATTGCATCAAATAATCCTTGCAAAAGATCAGCTCTTAATTGTGTTTGATGGTTTCTAATGTAGTTGAGACATTGTGCTTTCATCATAGTATACCCATCATAACAAACTGTTGCAATAGCTATTTTGCATGAAGTAACACAATGACATCTTATTTGTTCTATTCATCAACTTGTATGCTAAATATTCCTTGATGGTCAATGTTTTCATGTTCTGTGGAGCTTCTCTTCCTTCATAGTTATGTTCAACTTTAGAATCATATCCTCCAATGCTGTCAAAAAAGACTAATAGATATTGTAAAGGAAGGTATGCATAGTAAAGCTCATCAATTCTTTCAAGTTGTCCATAAGTTTTCTCAACAATGATGTCTCTTTGATATAATAACCTATCGAAATCACCTATAATTAATACGACCCTTTGATGTGATAGGCAAGTTGTATGTCCTCTTGTTAGTTGATCCACTTCGTAATAAGCATAGTTTCAAATCAATATGTGGATTGCTTTTAAGAATTTCAGAAGCCAACCTGTATTTCTTTGCATAGGTGTTGACTTGGTCTAAGCAAGCTTTGATTTCTTTGACAATAAGAGGATCAAGAACCGACGATGCATTATGTTTCTTGTTCAATTAGTTAATGTGTAAATTGGATTACAAGGCAGGATAAATAGAAATACAAATGATTTACCAATGTTGCATGATAAATATTAATTTACTTACCTTACTGCTAATATACGATTTGATATTTCATTCTCTCTATCATAAATATAAAGTTGGGAATACACAGGCGTTGATCCTTCAGAAGGTAGCAAACTTCCAATACGATAATAATTTTGGCCAGACAAGATGAATGCATAAGGATCACTGCCAGAGTTGATTAAGTGATGTATTTTACCCCTATAGATGTAAATGAAAACATGTTATTGCACAGCCAGATATGTGAAAGGAAGTTGTTTGACCGTTTTGACTTCTTGTATAGATACAAGCTATGAAACAAAGGAGGAAGGTCTTTTACAAGAGGTAGCTTAATTTTTCCATGACAGCAACAGAGAGAGAAAATAGGTTGGTTGAAAGAGAGTCAACAGACTCTTTCATTTAACCATAGCAGCCCATGACAATAATGCATTCATGAACTGCATCCCCTTCATCTATGTAACCTATAAAAGAAATTGTAAATCTAAAAATAAATGATAAATTAAGCAATATTATATTAATTATGTACTACTAGAATAAGTTTTTCGATAAAATTGAAAATTTCTAATTTTTAGTTGATTATCCTGTTGAAAACAATAAAGAAAGAACCTATATGTTCAAGCATTTTTCTTTGTTAATTAAAAAATTAGAGTGCTTTCAACAATGGAAAGAATTAACATGGGCTTCAAACCAAAACTATAGGTTTTGTGAAAAAAATACTGGGAAGAAATTATGCATTACCACTGGCACATAATATTGAATGTTGGAATAATTATGCGAAACATAAATAGAAAAAAGGGAGGGTGCATTTAGCAAAGACCAAAAAATGCCATCCATTTTACGCAAGTTACCAGAATCCATCTGAATGTTGGTATGCTCATCGTTGTTTGAATTACTTCCATTTACTTCAATATCCGATTCAGATGACATTGAAGTTAATTTAAAATATACAGGTTCAAAGTAAGGACATGTTGACATAGGAAAAAATTATATAGGTTATAAAGGTCAAGTCTTAATTATCTAAAATATTTTGTTAGCAAGCAATTGAGACCCATATATTTTGGAATGAAATGGTAGGAATGTGGCATACCTTCTATTGTTGTCAAGTCAAATGCGGTATATAGGTTATGTGTTACATTCTTGGCATGATTCATTGCCTGGTTCTTTTGGTGTTCATCCTGTGTATTCACATGCAACATAGAATGGATGGCTTCTAACGGTTGCGTATGGATAGCCATAGTAGCTATCATGAAAGTTGAATGAAAAGATGGAAAAGATAATTAGTATTAAATAAAGAAGATGGACATGCAGTTAGAAAAGTAGACTCATATGAAAAGACCTTGGCTTCCAAAAGTGTTACAGGAACATTGCTCTGATAGCTTCTGAAATCTTGCACTTTTGATAGGCCTAATGGGTGTCTGAGAGTGCAGTCCTTAGAATTCATCGATTATTATTTATTAGGGAAAACATTGATAAATTGCTCATTGCAGAGGTAGAAGTTTGATAGATCCTTTTATCAAGAAAGCATACCTTAGTGATTAGTAATGTCTTACAATGGACGTCTCATAAGCCTTGATGATGGTTGAAGTTGTATATTCTTCTCATAAGGCATTGAATATCCAAGTTTCCTAAGTGAATCTTATAGGCTTAACTCTGTCGAATGCTGTAATTGGCAGAACCTTTTGCTATTGACTATAGATGACATGAAGTAAGAAGTTGACGTGGATGATATAAAGACAACCTATAATGTATTGAGTGATAGCATTATAAATATCGACAGTGATTCAATTATGTTTTTATAAGTGCTAAAGTTTACATGGCAATTGTTGCATGGCGTAAACATAAAAGGTAAGAAGCATTGCACATGTTAAGGCAAGGACAAGCACTGTCATGGCATTATTGGTCTTGACAAATGTATTGTAAAAAATGACAAGATGTCATATTTGGATACAAAAGGACCTTGCTAAATATAGTTATTATGAATTGGGTTCCACTTCATTTAGATCTTGTAGTGTAAAATGTCCTATTAATGGAAATGATCATTTATGCATCGTTGTTTCATTTTGCCCCTATGAAAATGTCAAATTTGCCTTCTTCATGTGGTTATTAATTATCAATTCATCTACAAATTAAAATATGATAAAATAATATCCAAAATGATATAGAATATTAAATTAGCAATAGAATTATTTCCAGTAATTAATTTATCGTAACAAAAAATCCTTGTGTGGTTTGCAACTTCTAACTTATTTATCTCACTTTAGGCATTATTTTATATAATAATTATGAACAAAATTTCAACAATATATTAACATAGACATTAATACATTTATATAATTAAGAAATTGAAATGTTCATAGATGCGCGAAATAAACAATTGAATGTATAATATTGTAAATAAAATGATCATATTATTGATATGACAAATAATCAAAGTAAAAAAATGGATTACTCAATAAGTATCAACTCAAAGCAAAAGACATTAAATGATTTGTGGATAAATTTTTCAATTTAATATTTACTAAATAAATTGAATGTCTTTTGCTAACACAGTACACTGTATAATTAGTCAAGTTGGTTTCCTATGCACTTTGCTAATGAAGACAAAAGTCAAATTTAGAAAGAAGTAGTACTGGAGTTCATTCAAAGTTTGGTTTAGTTCATACGAGCAAGAAGCTTATGAAGTACATAGGAAGTGAAACTTTAACAATAATCTTTGATATATGAACTATTTTTGCTAGCTCCATTATTGAACAAATATAGGAGAGTCTTGTGTCATGTGCAATCATCTGGGTAAAAGTTCAAGGATGTGATATGGGACTTCGATACAGCCTAAACATATTAGTCAATATAACATGTAAAATATTAGTAACTAACCGAATTAAAGTATTCTATAAAAGAATTGTTTCTAAAAAAAATCTAATTTTGTTGGTAATAAATGATGAATGTAATTTAGTAATTCGGTCATTTATTAAGTTTGTTACAAAATTATTAAATAAATTATAAGTTAATATTTAATGTTTAAATATTATAATGGAGTAATAGTTAAATAGTAAATATTACATGTTATTAATTTATCTAAATATAATCGAATGTGTCAAATAAATTAAATAAATAACTATTTACCATAGGGAGCAACAAAATGAGGAAGTTAAATATAAAAAAAATACTCCATATTTTAAAATAATTAATAATTAATAGTAAAACATCTATTAACAAATAAGTTATATTACATGGAGGAATGCAAATTGTGAGATACAGGAAAAATGACTTCTTGCATAGAGAAATGCGAACTGTGAGATACAGGAGAAATAAGCACTTACCTATCAGGCAACTATTTTGCTTAAGGTATATTTAGATTATATGTGACTTTGGTGGCATGATATGTGTTGCTGATCTGGATGTTGTCTACACAATATGTTCAAATTTACTAGAATCGATTATTGGATGATATGGATTATATACATAGCAATTTATATATGAGGAACTTGACATACTATCCTTGATATCTATCCGTGCAAATTGAATGGCTATGATTATTGTTGGTTCCATGTCATCCTACTTACTCCAAAAAGCATTAGCAGCTACATCTCCCTAAAGCAAGCAATTAATAGATCTGTCCCTGTATGAGAGAGGTAGGAGTTTTATGTAACATTCCAAAATTTTAAGACTTGGATTTATAAAAATAAAATAAAATAAAATATCTATAATTAAATTAAAATTTAGAATAATTTGATAAAGGTCTAGAGTTTGAATTTTACTAAGCAAAAGTTTGGTTTTATTTGATTTTTAACTATGGGAAAAATTACCAAAGTTGACCCAGGCTTTTGTGCAATAATAAAAAAATGTTGGGCCATTTCTTGTAATTTTTCCCAAACTTTTAGATCAGCAATTTAAAGACCAAAACTAACACAGAAAACACAGTAATTGAATTGGAAAGGAAAAGAAAGAAAACACAAGAGAAGGAGAGAGGAAGAAGAGAAGAGAAAAAGAGAGAGTTAGACTTGGATCCAGGAGTCTCTGTGACCGTTACAAGCTCGGCTACATGATAGGTAAACTTCCTACTTCAATCCTTCAATTTATGGAAGAGGAAACTTTTAGATTTTAATCCCAAAGGCTTTATTCTTATAAGCTTTTGTTTCTTTAGACCCTAGGGAGGATGTTTTGAGTTTTTATATAGTGATCTAGTGTCTTGAATGGATAATTGGATGAAAAGAGGTGTTTTGGGCACAAATTAAACCCTGAGAGATTGCGTTTTTCTCCTCAATGGTTTAAGCCTATTGATTTAGTTATAATTTTGCTATTTGAGCCCAATAAGATTTAAATTAAGGTTTGGTTTTTATTATAAGGGCTAATGGTGAAAGTTGGTGATACTAAGTGAAGGTTTTTAATTAATTAAAAATTATATAAATTGAAAATTAGCCTAGTGATGGCTAATAAATGGTTTTGGTGGTTAAGCGATACTATGTGAACGGTTGGTTTAATATATGGACCATTGGGATGGACTATGGCTCATAGACCCAAGTTGTGTGGTATGAGTTATAGTCTTCATTAATGCTATTTGATAAGTGATGTGGATCACTTATATGTTATAGGAATTGTTGGTGGAATTTGTTCGGAAGTTAAAGAACAAGCCAAGTTCTATTTTGTACAACAGAAACCCTTTTGGTACCAAAGGGTTGAGGTAACAGGAGAATTTATATTTCTTATTACTTTGTTTTAGCTATTTTTGAATAAATATTACTAGCTATCATGCATTACATGTTTTAAAAGATTAAATGTGCTTTATAAAGAGTTATGGGGTACTAATTTGATTATAGTGCAAATATGTTTTCTAATTGTTTAACAACAATATTTTTATGAAACGAGATTTGTTTACATGTATTTTAATCATAAGGAATAGAAGTTTCAATTAAGGAAGTGTAACTAAGTAAGGTACCTTAGATAGGCTAAGGAACCGTTTAAGGGAGATTTATAAATGTTATACTACCTTAGAGTGTTGAAGTGGTCAATACTCGGGAAAGATAAACACAAATAAAAGGCATGATCTCAGTGGGAGTCCACCAATGAGAAGGTATGTACTTTTGATATTCTATGGCACATTGCCAGTACTCAGTGTTTCTTTACATATTATGGGCTCAGTGCACTAAATTGATTAGTGTATTGAGTGTTCGACACCTCTCAGTGGGGGAGGGAATCTAACATATGAAGTGTGAGGTTGAGTGCCTAGGCCAAGGTAGCCCTCACATGGAGAGTAAGTCGGGCTGGCTCTGGGAGGGAGTTAGCTTTGACTGCTCAAGATTCATATCGAAGGGGCATAGGTGGTTCGGTGAATTAGATCATACCTTAGATTATGTTTTGTGTCTATGGAGGTACAAGTAGGTATAAGGTTTACCTGGGAGCTAAAGAGTGCCAGGGGGCATTCTATTAGTCATAAAAGGCCATACCGGCCTAGGTCATGCATTCATGCATTTTAAATGGCTAAATTATATACTATGTTGAATTTATTATTCGCTTCTTTGATTATGGCTTGCTTTGTAATAATCAATGTAGATTTCTCTATTATTGAGACTGTAGTTGTCTCACCCCTTTCTTTTCAATATTCTAGGTCCAGGCGAAGGATCCAGTGATGGACAGGGAAAGGAGCAAAGCTAGGGGTTTGCTTGTGATTTGTAAAGAACTGCAACCCTTTTCTTTTAAGCAAATATATTGTAATGTATTTAGGATTGGGGTGCCAGTAGGATATAATTATGTATGTATGTATGAATATGTGTGGATTGTATGCTTGTGTATGAATTTTTGTCTGTTTGTAAACTTGTGGCTAGGAAACTTGGTTATGGTGTGTGGTTTTGATGGATTTACTTAGTAGACCAAGTTTCTATTTCAAGCAGATATTTATTTGTGTGTGTGTGTGTGTGTGTGTGTGATTCTATAAGCAAATACAAAGTGGTTGCATTGTAAATGGTGCGCTATGGGCAAGCGTACACTGTGGATAGAGAGAGTGGGTGCGTGGGCCCCACAAGGAGCTCTGAGCCAAGTAAAAATGTTTAACATATGTATTTATATAAATATATGGTATTTGGATTGATTTGTGACCACTCTTGTATGATTTGTGCATTTTGGGGGTTTAGGGTCCATTTTGAGAAATGGCACTCGGGTGGTCAAATTTTGATATATGGGGGTTTTCCATCATTTAAATGTTCTATTAGGTTTTTTAGTCTTATTTGATGTGTCCAAAGTGTTCCCACATGTTTGTGACCATTAGGATGAGATTTGGACAATTTTGAAAATGGTTTTTACCAAAAAGCTGTACTTTTGCATCTGAGTGTTCAAATCTTAATCCAATCGTTGGATTTCTCTAAAACTTGGGTCACAAGTAAAACCTTTTATAAGCTTTGTGTGGGATTTGGAATCATGTCGATTGGATATTGGATGGAGAAACGGCGCACTCCAGAATTTGGTCTGGAGGTGCTGTCATGATAGCTACAGTAGTGATATTGTAACCTGCACAAAATTCAATCCGTCCGTTGGATCTTTTTAAAATTTGGTATGCTAATAGTATTCTTAAAAAGTGACATGTGGGCTTTGGAATCACTCCGATCGAAGGTTGGATGATGAAATGGTGGACTCCGAAAGTTGGTCCAGAAGTGCTGTCATGATAGCTTTTTAAAATTTATAACAGCAAAAGTGCACAAAATATGCTGTCATGACAGCAAAAGTGACCAAATTTATAACATGTCCAATTTTTAATCCGACCGTTGGATCTTTTTGAAATTTGGTACACTTATAGTACCCTTTGAATGTGACGTGTGAGCTTTAAAATTTCTTCGATCGAAGATCGAAAGACAGAATGGTGCCTCCCTGAAGTTGACTCGGGAGGACTGTCATGACAGCAATTTAATGCTATCATGACAGCATATTTTTACCCTTCTTTTGTCTAACTTGCTTCCGTGCGCCATAGGTAGAACCTATAAATTTTTTAAAAAGGCTTTAAATGTTTACTTTGCAATTGTGTATTTGTTTAGTGATTTAAATAGTTTGTTTCCTAAGTTGGTTTTAGGATTAATTCCTTAACCACACTTAGCTTATTTGAATTGTGTGATTTTTGGATAACACTCGGGGCAAGTGTTACATTTGGTATCAGTTTTAGGTTTATGATTCCTCTTTCCTACTTGGCACCTTAAATACATTACTTTTATGCTCTTTCCCTTCTACCACTAACCTAGACCAATATTTTTATTATGAAATAACCGTCAAGTATTATCATTTAAATTCCCTCCAGATTTCTTTTTCGCTCTTCATTTCTGTAAATTTTTCGTCTTCAGAAATAAACCCAGAGCCACTAGAACCCATTTTTCATCACTCCAACTACCAAAAAACACATTTTCGATCTCGATTCTTGAGGGGTTTTTGATTCTCAGCCTCCATAAGTCTCATGGGCACTCGTTCATTTGGATTCTCAGTCTCTATCACTCTACAACACACTCTCGTCTCTGTTTTTCTGTGTAGTCGGCATTCTCTCTTCTTGTTGAGGTAGGTTTTTGCTTTCCCAATCATTAATCTTCATTTTGAATGTATGGATTGTTGATTTGGATTTTCATAGACAATAAATAGTTTCTGTGTTACTCATTTTAATCTGCATTATTGTTCTTCTTAGTAAGTGTTTGAACTTTTGAATTTTTGGGTGCTTAATTATTGAATTAATGGATCATCCAATTATTTTGCTGATATGAGGAGATTCATTATGGATATGAAAATAGTATACCACCTAATTACCTTATTTTTAAGTTTTGAGTGTTTGTTTTGGAATTGAATGATTAATTTAGATTTATATTCCTTGAGTTGTCAATTTTCACATTACTAGTTTTTCAATTGATTGAGAATTGGCTTATGAAAAAATATTTTTGAGATTTTAAATTGATATTTATATAGTGTTTGATGTGGTTTATATGATATTAATTAAAATTGGGTTTCTTATTAATGTTGTTATTATTGTTGTTGGATCATATATAGTCTCATTATGGATAACTTGATTTTTCTAAAGGCATAAAGACCTGGTAATACTCATTTTAAGCCATTATATATACTATCAATTTTTTTAAAATTATTCTTGAATATAACTTTATGTGATTGTTGTTCTGGATACTGTTGTTGTTGTTATTTAGATTAATAAAGAGAGGGGATAAAGCTCGAAAAACTCTCTTTTTTAAGTCGTTACACTGCCAAAATTATTTCAATGGTTGGCATTAAAATATAATTATTAGTTTTAAATAAGATTAAAGAGGGAATGTGTAAACATGTGGTTAGTGACTTATTGACTGATTGATCTTTGTATCTAATTCTTCCACTATCTAAGAGTAGTCAAAGTCACTAATCATATTTCTCTCTTAATCTTTCTAGGAATTATGGATAAGGAATGAATGTCTGCCAATCATCTATCAAAGGAATATTAGGATGGGGTGGCAAATTTTGTTAAGCTTGTAGTTAAGCATGCGAAGGATCCTACTAGGATTGTTTGCCCATGTTTAAAGTGCGGTCTTGTGAAGCAGGTTAGTCCAGATACTTGTGAAGAAAATTTAGTGATTAATGGGATGGATCAAAGTTACAAGTGTTGGACAATGCATGGAGAGATAAGAGATGATATTGGTTGCAACCAGAAGCATGAATCATCTCCTGATAATTTTGACACATGCATACTTGAGGAAGATTGTCTTGAATAGATGGCCAAAGCAGTTGAAGAGGACCTTGAGGATTGTCTGGAAACATTTGAAAAGTTAAAAAGTAATGCGAAGACACCATTGTATACTGATTGTAGTGTATTAAAGTTATAAGTAGTGTTAAAATTGTACAACATGAAGGCAAAACATGGATGGAATGATGTGAGCTTTACTGAGTTGCTTTGGTATTTGAAAGTATAATTACTTCCTATGGAAAATGAGCTTCCTTGTCAAACATATGATGCAAAATAAGTATTGCGATAATTGGCATGAGTTATGAAAAGATACACTCGTGCCCTAATGATTTCCTTTTATTTCGGAATGAATATGCATCGTTAATCGAGTGTCTGAAGTGTAATGCCTCATGCTACAAGCAGAACGGATCAAGTCCCGCAAAGGCATTATGGTATTTTCCAATCGTGCCTAGATTTAGATGCATGTATAGCAGTGCAGAAGTTGCGAAAAACTTAACATGGCATGCAGATGAAGGATAAAAGACGACATGCCTCATCATCCTACTGATTATCCACAATGGAGAAAGATTGATTATAAGTACCCTGAATTTGGGGAAGAGAGTAGGAATCTATGCCTTGCATTGTCTACCGATGGGATAAATCCTCATAGGATTCAAAGTAGTAGCCACAGCACTTGGCCAGTCATTTTGGTGATTTATAACCTTCCTCCATGAATTTGCATGAAGCGCAAGTATATGATGTTGTCCATGCTGATTGTGGGACCCAAGCTGTCACGGCCCAAAATAGAGGGTGACCGACATGGGTGTGAATCATTCTCACCTTCCCGTAAGCCTCCAAATGAATATTTATTTCATTTTTCAAGAGAAGAATAAAATTCCATCAAATCATATGAGAATTAAAATAACTTTTTTTAAATTCATTATCATAAGAAAGTGTTAACGTTTTTGTAAAAATTTCGACAGAACCTCCCTTGTAACTAGGATCTCCTGAAAATTCTACAACAAAAATTTTACAAATATCAGTATAAATCAGGAGCATAGCTCCTTCCAGCCAACAACCAATATACAGACCAAAAATAAAATTCATCAACAACCTATGTGGAGCATTTACTATTTTTTTCAAATTAAAAAGACATACAGATTATATATTTACATTAAAGCAACAATACCAATCAAAAAAGTCCACCCACTGTAGCTAATTGCCCTTTTTGAGGTTGTTGGTGGGATCAGCGTCAGCTAATAAATCTGAGGCCAAAATAATTTTCCAGTGAATAGCATTCCCATGAAAAATTTCTTAAAATTTTAATCAATAATTTCTAATAATAGTGTTAGCTAGTTAAAAGCAATTCTATCAAAATTTATAAACATGTAAATCATAACCATATTTATAAAATAAGAGTAAATTGAAAATAATTTATGTTATCATGCTTAAAGAAAACGATCTGCTCTCATATAACTCAAAGTGATACAAATTACTAGTTAAAATTAAATAAATTTTGAAAACACATAATACTCAACATTTAAAATTTTCAGAACTCAACAGAACAAATTACAAACGTAGACACTCAATCCATGAGGGTAAATAACTAAACACGCTTATGCCACGAAAACAAACGTGGACACACCAATCCACGAGGGTAAGTAACCAAACGTAGCCGTAGCTACGGAACAAACGTGGACACACAGCCCACGAGGGTAAATAACCAAACGCGGCTCAGGCCATGAAATCAAACGCGGGTACAAAGCCCACGAATACCAAACGTGAGAATAAAACTCATGAAACAAACTAGCTAGTGTTTAACCACACTGCGCTATAGACTAATGGAACTGCCGTTAGTAGCAATGTTCTATATAGAGTTCTCTTAGAAAGCCCGTTTTAAACATGCGAGGGAAATAATTATTTGTGAAGTCAAATTTTCATTCTCAAGATCAAACTCGCATGAGTTGCTTCAAATATATGAAACTTGCCAAATCGATACATCGTAGTGAATATACAAACTTGCACTAATCATGTAACTAAGAAATTTTGAAATTCAATAAGTAAAGGTGCCTTCATCAATACTAGAAAGATATTTCTTAAGAAAATGCACAAATCATAATGTAACGATCCTTTATTGTTATCTCAAAATTTCTAAAACTAACATAATTCATAAAAATGAAATATTTCAATAAAATATTCTTAATAAATAATTATAAGGAATGCTATTCACTTACACGTTAGAGCTTCAAATTCTCAAAGATATCCTTGCCTTTAATTCTGGTCAGGTCTCGTTCTTCCTCACACCCTATAAGGATATAATGAAATAATAATTTAATTTTTTTTCAACATGATTCAAAATCAACCATTATCATTCTTAGAGTTTGATCTAATCTTTATCATTAATATCCCTAATGTCTACCAATTTGTTTTAGGCAAAACATTCCATTCACAATGCAATAGCCCCCATATTAAATATTACTCCCACCAATCATGATATTGAATACTTATGAGCATAATTACCAAGCTGAGATTAGTCTTTCTTTCTAGATTTCAGCATCCTTAAACACTCACAACATTGATAATATAATTATTTCCAAATAGCACTCTAGGCTACAATAACATCTCCTTCCTCACACATGCACGTATGGTTAACAGGGGAGACGATTGATTTGGTTTTTTTCCTAAACTTCAATCCTCAAATCACATATATACATATATCATTACCAAGTTCAGATGGGTTTCAAGCTTATTTAACTTAATTTATTCATTTTCTCACTACACAGCACGGCAGTGACTAAACCAGAACACGCTGACCCTGTGAAATCTCATGCACATGCAGCAGTAGCAGATAACTACACTCACAAGCATAGCTAAGTCAATAATCAAAGGATTGAAGCTCCTCACCTCAACCCAAATAAGCTGTACAGTGGTAGACAACTAGAGAGAAGGAAAAGAAAATCTAGAACGTCGAACAGAGGAGATGAAGCTCGGTGATCAACCCTCAACCAACAAGCCCAATTTCACGTGTTTTTCTTCCCATAGACAGACTTAGATCAACACATCAAGAGTAGGAAGAACAAGAAGCATTTTAGCTTGTATCCATGAAAACAAACAGAGAAGAAAAACGGCTAAATAGGGAGAAACTCATAACAGTAGCAAACAACACAGCGATGATGCTCTAGCGGTGGTGACTGGCATAAATAACTACAACTCTTGGTTGAGAAAGAAGAAGATAGTGATTCGACAGTAATAGAGCATAAGTTCGGTGTAGTTTCGCAGCTCTCTCTCTCGTCCCAGCAACTACTCAAAGAAACAAAGTAGAAAATGAAGAGGAAAATAGAGACAAGAAGCACGGGTAGATCAACCCAGTGCAGCCCAAGCTCCACTCTGGCCGGCGACCATTGAGAATACGAAGGGGAAGATTAGTCGATGACCACTGTAGAACAAAGAGCAAGAATCGATATAAGCTTCCAGATTTCTCTACCTCTTTCTCATACTCTATAAAACTGACTTAGATAAGAGAGAGAAGAAAGAAAATATATCTGATAGAGCAAGGGTGTTCTGGTAATTTTAAAAGAGCTAAACAAAATAAAATCTCATTTCTTATACCGGGAATTCAAACTTGGGACCTTCAATTACTCTAACATGCATGCTTTCACTCTACCAATACTTCTCTTTATTAAACATGTTCCCAAATTAATATAACTACTATTACATACCAACTTATAAATATATACTTATTATTGTTATTATTATTATGGGCTATTACACAAGCAACCTGGGAATGACATAGACATATATTTAGCTCCTCTAATTGATGACTTGAAGATCATGTGGGAGTCAGGTATAGAGGTATATGATGGCTATAGAGAAGAAAGATTTAATTTAAGAGCTATGCTCTTCGGTACAATCAATGACTTTCCTGCTTATGGTAATCTGTCAGGGTATAGCATTAAAAGGCAACTTGGATGCCTTATTTGTGAAGAGAGAACACATTCTATGAGGCTTCAATATAGGATGAAGAATTTTTACCTCAGGCACCGTAGGTTTTTACACCAAGAACATCATTATTGGTGGTTGAGAAAAGCGTTCAATGGAAATCTAGAAGGAGGTAAGACACCTTTGCTGGTAACTGGTGATGAGCTGTTTGAGAAGATTAAGAATTTGGATATTGAATTTAGAAAACCATTTGCAAGGCACCTTGGGACAACCGGATAGAAAAAGAGATCTATTTTCTTTAAACTCCCTTAGTGGACCACCTTGGATGTTCAGCATTTTCTTGATGTCATGCATATTAAGAAAAATGTCTGTGAGAGTCTTATTGAGACTTTACTCCAAGTGTCAAGAAAAATAAAAGATGGTATAAAAGTAAGGTTGGACATAGTTTCTTTAGGAATAAGAGAAGAAAGCACCCCAAGATAAGAGGAACCGTACCTTTCTCCCTCCGGCAACTTATACACTATCTAAGAAAGAGAAAACTACATTTTGTGAGTTCCTTAATGTAGTTAAAGTTCCTGAGGGTTACTCTTCAAACATAAAAAATACTTTATCAATGAAAGATTTGAAGTTGAAGGGCTTAAAGTCTCACAATTATCATGTTTTAATGGAGGATTTCATTCCAGTTGCTATACATGCAATTTTACCCCCTAAAGTATGAGGGACGATCACTAAGCTATGTTTGTTTTTCAAGTTCATTTGCAGTAAAGTGATTAACCCACATAAGTTGCCATGGTTGCAAGCTTAAATTTTATTAACACTGTGTGAACTTGAGATATATTTTCTACCAGCATTCTTTGATATTATGATCCACCTAACTGTTCACATGGTTAGGGAGGTTCAAATGTGTGGGCCTGCTTATTTAAGATGGATGTATCATATTGAGCATTATATGAAGATTTTGAAAGGCTATGTGAAAAATCAAAGTTGACCGGAAGGTTGTATTGTTGAACGGTATATTTGTGAAGAGACTGTTGACTTTTGTACTAAGTACTTGAGTCATATTAGCTATATTGAGCTTCCAAAGTCTCAACATATAGGTAGAATAAGTGGAGAGGGGATCATAGGAAACAAAGTCATTACTATGTCAAGTGTACAGTGGGAGCAAGCCCACCTATATGTGTTGCATAACACTGAAGAAGTTGAAGAGTACGTAGACAAGCATATGGCTAAACTTATCAAGGACAATCTCAATAAATTAGAAATTTGGTATGTTAGGGAACACAATAAAACTTTTATAAGATGGTTTAAGGAGCACATTCTTAAAATGTTCAATGTTGATTCCAATTCAGTTTCTAAAAAATTGAGATGTTTAGCTAACGGTCCAAGTAAACAGGCCATTTCTTACACTGCTTAGCTTGTCAATGGATACACATTTTATACAAGGGAGCAAGATGATAAGAGCACAATGCAAAATAGTGGGTTACTCTTGTAGCTTATTCCATGCATATTTCCAGCACTAAGGATAAAAATCCTATCTATGCAACCATGTCATACTTTAGTGTAATTGAGCATATATGGGATTTAGATTACATATCCTTTTGAGTTTCAGTCTTTAGGTGCAAGTGGATTGATCGAAAACATGGCTTGAAATTTGATTATCAATTTGGATTTGTACAAGTCAATTTGAACAAAGAAGGGTATAAGGATGAGCCTTTTATTTTAACACAACAAGCCAAACAAGTATTTTATGTCCCTAACCCTGCTAATAAGGGGTGGTCTATTCTTATGTTACATGAAAAAATAAATGAAAATGTAGCAATTAAAGATGACCCATTTGAAGGGACATCAAATTAAAGTAACGACACTACTAATGAAGCTCTATACATGAGAAATGATCATAATGAAGGCATTTAGATTTCAAAAAGGGGTAAATTATTTCAGCATAAGAAGAAAATATTTCAATGAGGGGGAAGTAAAAAACTAAAGTCAAGGAAATAAAAAAGAGCAACTTGAACATGTAACCTTTGAATTAATTATGCCATTTTTTTCAAGTTTGAATTAGTATAATTGATTAATATTTGAATTAATTATGCCATTTTTGTTTCATGTTTGAATTAATATAGTCGATTATATTTGAATTAATTATGGTTGATTAATTTTTAAATTAATCATGGTTGATTAATTTTGGAATTTTATAGTGTTACAGATAAATGGCTTCAAATTCTGAGTCCACTAAAATCCCTCCATCAGATCCTGCTACAACTTCTACTGATGCTCCATCGTCATAAAAAAAATTAGAGCAGGAATATAATAATATCTAGTGGGGCCTGATAATAATGGAAGAAGTCACAAAAACAAGAGTTACAGGGGAAAAAATAGCAGTGCAGTGGAATAAGAAAGGCCAAGCTACCAAATCTGTAAAGTTTATAAGTTATATTGGGGTTGTGGCAAAGACAACTGTACCTATCACGTAGAAATCATGGTGCAAAGTTGATCAAGCCACGAAGAACATTATTAGGGAGACCGTATCTGTAAGTTGCATTTAACTAAGTTATATTCTATTATAATAGTTTAAATTGATGCACCTAACATATTTATTTTATTTTACAGTCAGGATTTAAAATAGACAAGAGCAAGAAGGATTTTGTCCTTCAAAAGGCTGGGAGGGCATTATGGTTATTCAGATATTTTATTACACAAAAATATTTGAAAGACCCTGATGCTAAATTTGTAGCTCGAGTTCCTCCCCTATTACAGCCTTTAGTAAGGCAAGAAGATTGGGATGCTTTTGTTATCTCCTGGTACGAGAAGGAATTTAAGGTATTTATGTTTCTAAAATTTAAATTTTAGTGCCTTTTATTAAATGTATCTATGTGTACTAACAGGATATTTTTGTTATTGATTAAAGGAACTGAGTGCCTAAAATAAGGAGAGAGTGGCTAAGAGTGAATACCCTTACAGAGTAGGGAGGTTAGGGTATGCAGGCGTGGAGTAGAAAGAAGTAGAGGCCGAGGGATCGGATGTTACCATATCCCGCCAAAGACTCTGGGCATTGGCACGAACAAATAAAGATAGAGTGATTAACAACCCTCATGTAAAAGAGGTTGCTGAAAAAATTGTAAGTGTTATTCTTATCTATCAATTAATAAATGATTATTAAAATGCATACTAATTAGTTCTACTTTTCACAGGACTCCCTCTCTCAAGAAGTATCACAAGGCAAGCTTCCTGAGCATGAAGATATCTTAGCTAGAGCGTTGGGGACCCCTGGCCACCCTGGTCGTGTTAGGGGTGTTGGCTTCGGTGTCATAAAGAAGCAATACTTTAGTAAGATTAAGAAGTGAACATTGGCTTCTTCATCCGATGTCTAAGAGTTGAGAGAAGAGCAAGCTGTTATGAAAAAACAGATAGAAGCCCAAGCGAAGTTAATTGACATGCTATTGAAGGGGCAGATCCCTGGGAGGCTTTTAGCTGACGTTAGCCCTAGCGAAAAAGATAGTTGTACAGTCCTTTCAGACAAAATACCCGAGGTAATACATTTTCTCTTCTAAATTTGCTTAACTAATTTTTTGTCTAAACAATTGACATTCTTCATTTATTTAGGGTGAGAATGACTGTAATTATTTAGCAGGCGATCCGTCATGCAAAGTAGTTGCAATGGGATGCGTGTATAACATTGTCGGGGACACAATCCATAACCTTCCCCTCCCACCCAATTGCATTAGGGTTTCCTTGCTTGTTTCAATTGACTCTAAGTATCCATTACCTTATCCTACCAATGAGATGCAGACGGTAAGAGATGCATTGGGGAGCTTCGTTGCATGGCCCAGCCACCTTGTTATAGTTGGTATACCAAAGTCGATAAAGGACCCAAAGCCTTGCCAACAAAGAAAAAGGTATATATGATTTATATAATTATTTAAAATCTTATATATATATATATATATATATGTCTAACTTTTTCATTATATAGTTAAGGGGGAAAAGCAAATTAAAGGGCAAGGTGTCGGGCCATACTAAAGAGTCAGCCACGGTTTCACAACATGCAGTGCCTATGCCTGTTGTAGAAAACAAATTTCGTGACTCTCTTGAAACCTATGCTTTGGCTATGAGGATGATTCGTCCAGTGCTGATTGGGGATATCATTAATTTTGACAATAGGCTATTTGGTAGAGTATCATTTGAAGTCGTTCGGGATGAAATTTTGAATGAAATCCTCAAGCACGATTTGGCGAGCACTAGTTTGATGACTTTCTACATGAGGTAATTCTTCAATATTTATTAGTTAATTTCTTGAATTATTTATGTGTGTGAGTATGCAAGCATATTAACTTATATTTTTTTCACCCAAGTCACCTTTATACCTCATTCGTGGTTCCTGGTGGCCTCGAGTCAAAGATCAAGCTGGTTAATCCTCATGATGTCTCTCCCTACAATAATATTACAAAGGAAGCCCTTGAAAATCAAGCAAGAATGCTTTCGGATCAATTTCAAGAAAGGGGAGCAGCGAAGGATACTTTATTTCTCGCTCCTTACTGCCAAGGGTGAGTTATTAATATTTTTTACGAGTAAATATTTTTTTATAGTTATTTGTTTAGTAACATGTGTTGTTTCTTATTAGGGGACACTGGATGCTTATTGTGGTTAATCCCATTGCTCCAAAAATATGGTATCTCGATCCCTTTAATAGAGAGCCAAGCAACAGGGAAGATATGGTAGTACTTTTTAATGAGTAAGTTGGATTTTTTTACTTGTTATTTCTTTTTATTTTTAGTTTTCATTCATATATATTTCTCACATTCATTCCATAATTCCTTCTTAAAGCTGTGGTGTTGTATCGCACTGCGACTGACATGACTGTGTCCCCTAAGATGAAGGCATTCGAATCTTCAAAGAAATGGGTCACTGTTAAGGTATTCATTTAATTAGTTAAGTTTTTAATCAAGAAACTGTCTCATTATATTTTACAATTTCATTGATATGTGTTTTTTTTACAGTGTCCATTCCAGCCAGATCAAAGTAATGACTGTGGTTATTGCTTGATGAAGTTCATGAAGGATATTATCACTCATGCCCCTACCACATTATCTGACAAAGTATATATATAAAATTTAATTACATTTCAATTATAAATTTTAAATAATTTTAATTAGCTATCTATTAACTTGAAATTGTTATGATTATTTGCTTATAGTATTTCGAGGACGTTTATTGCATTCGTTATATAGTTGCACATGTAGGAGAAGTCCTTGAAGAGGTGGCCCAATGTGTTTCCAATATGTGGGTAGCAACAATAGTTATGCCAGTACAATAGTTAGTTACATTAATATACACATTTTTTGGGCCAATTTTTATGGGATAGGCCACTTAGTTTTGGAACATTAGTTTGTAAATAAGTTAAGCATAGAATTTTTAGATTTTAAGGTTAAATGTATAGGAATTTTTATATTAATTAGATAGGAGATACTGTTATAAAAATTCATTATATTGCATTATTTTTGTTACTGGCTAGCTGTTTTTATCTTTATTTGTATCTTTATGTAAGGGGCTGCTTTAAAAGCAACCACCATATTTAAAAAATTATGCCATAAATACTTGACGGTTATTTCAAAATAACCGTCAAGTATCAATATAGTTGACGCTTGTTTCAAAACAAGCGTCACGTCAAGTATTTGTAAATACTTGACGGTTATAAAGAAACAAGCATCAAGTATTTATTCAGAGAAGTGCATATTTAGTTCATATACTTGACGGTTTTTTTCAAATAACTATCAAGTATAAGATTAATACTTGATGGTTTTTAACCATCAAGTATTATTTCTTTAATATATGTTGCACCCTTACTTGACGGTGAAAAACCATTAAGTATTGTAAAAAATAAGCGTCAAATATGAGTATTTTCTGTGGTAGTATCTACTGTTGCATCTAACATGTATCAGATTATGAGAAGGAGATTTAAACAATGTTGGGTTTTATTAAAGGATTTCATAACTTGTACGAAGGATTATACTTAGTTAATGCGTACCTACTAAGGATTGCTTGGCTTGCTCAAGTGTTTAATGCAATTTTGGAAAAGAATTTGTGACAATAAAAGAAGAGAGGTATTGACGAAGAGTATGGATGGTCTATCTTTTCAATCAAATATTGTGCTCAACTAGTTTTAACAATAAGAATTTTAATTTAACGGCCAAAATAAATAAGAGAATTTCTTAGAAAAATATCTTTAACAATAACAGTATTTGGATTGTCATTAGTTGAGTTCTTCAATTGAGATTCAAATGGAATTTTTAATTCTCCAATTGGAATTTTTATTCTAATGACGTCCTTACTTCAATCCAATATTTTTTCTTCAATTGGAATATTCTCCTGCTCATTCAATGCCAAACGAAATAAGTTGTTCAAGAGGCTAGATCCTCCTCACTATGGTTGTTCTTCCCTGCCTTCTACCATGTGACCTACCCTCTATATTCTAACGCTTCTCTCAATCACTTCCTTTTCTATCTCCTCTAACTTCTTGAGGTAGCTTGATTACCTCATTATCTCATTTGCCTCTATTTGTCCCAGCTGGAGAATCACTAAGAATTTCTCTTAATCTTGTATTAATAGCTGGGCATGTAGAGCAATACATTGTCTTTCTTTTTTGTCAAAACACAAATCTTGTGTTTATAAAGATGTGTTTATGATTTTATCATGTCAAAGAAATGTGCATAAAAATATCACTGTAACTACCATATTGCCAAAATGAACAAACTAAATATTTTAAAAAATGTAACTTGTTAATAAATTCTATTTCAATTTTACTTTCAATTATTTTAATCCATAAATATCTATTTTATCTCATTATCTTATTAAAAGGGTATTTTGAAAAAAGGATAATTTGAAGAAATGAGCTTCCAATTTTGATTTAATTAACTTTATTGATATGTTCAATTTTAAAAAAATTTTTAATTGATTTATTGAAAGTAGGAGACATTGAACAAAATATTTAGTCTATGTCATGTGATTTAATACAATTTTGGTGTATGCAAAAGTGACAAATGTTATGATATTGTATACTAATGCAAATAGACAATTTAAAAGATGCATTGGGATGTGGAAAGATCTAACAAAAAACACTCAAACCGTTACTTCCATGCACAAAGTGTATGTGATTATATTCTCAAAATATTGAATAATAATAATACTACTATTGCTTAAGCAAATTTCATAAGGAAAAAGTGTAACTTTCACAAAGTTACATGCATTAATAATATGTGCAGTGCATGAAGGACTTATTAAAGTACCATGCAACAGAAAGTTTCCTAGGAAATGAATGAGTTATTAAATCCAATATTGGAAGATGGATGTAAATTTAGTTACATGCATTAATATTGTCCCCAGTTTAACTCTAATTGTTAAGGATAAAGGGTTCAATTTTTTATTTTTAAAAAAGTTAAGTCTTCTTGCTACTTTGCTGTCATCATTTTTGTTTGAAGACAAATTAGGTATAATATTAATGCATGTATAAATATATTGCATATATTAATGCATGTATAAGACAAAGTGGTTCACTTCAATTTTGTTCAAATGACAATATTGTTCTACCTTTGATCGATGGGAATCCAAGTTATTCCTGGGTCTAATGCATTTACCAATCACGTTTGCCTTCCACACAAGAAATAATTTACTAATTCCATATGAAGACCTCAAAAAATTATCACATCATGTAGCAATAATAGTTAATAGATCTATGAAATAAGATGCAAGCAAGTTTACAGAAATGGAAAATAAATGTAATGCATGGAATTAAAAAAACATATGGCACTGAAATCATATGGGACTGACACACAATCAAACTGTTAGTCCAAACTTACAAGGCATTAGCCAAAACATGTAAAATGAAATGCACGAGATTAAACTAAGTATAAAACAGTCAAACAGGACTAAATGAGATGAGAAACTTGGGTCTAGCCTATAGCAATTACATAAACACACACATCAACTCAATTAGTAGTGGTCAGAGCAGTCGAGAGGAGATTTCACTTCAATTGACTAAATTCAGACATATTGGGGTCAAAAATGACCGTCATCATAGTGGATAAGTTTGTCATAATAGGGATACCTCTAAGAAAACACAAAAACAACTGAGATAAAACCCAACACTATAATGTTATAGAACATTATTATGATATGGTTTAACATAACTTATGCAAAGATCCTCCACAACATATAAGATAATGACAACTAAGTCAATAACCCCAATGTAGTTGATATAGTCTCTTGTTGCCAACACTGTAGCTTTCCCATATAAAAGACATGTTATCTTTTCAAGCCTGGGCATAAATAAAAGGTGTTATTCATTAGATTAAAAAGGTGTGCATATAATAAAGACTATCATGGAAAATATTATGTAGAGGTAGCCAATACTCTACGCTTTCAATGATAATAGACAAGTGATTACTAAGGTCTCGGCCAAGCTAAACATTGGCCAACACATCTGGAAATAAAAATAAATAAATAAATAAATAATGTCTCTATCACCTTGCCGCACACATTTGGAAATAAAAAAAAATATCAATGCAATGAGCTCAAATCTAAAGACATCAATGATAGAGATGGTAAATTACAGTACTAAAAAATAAATATACACAAGGCAAGGAATCTACAAAAGCATTGCCTTTCAAGCACGAGGCTCTATTTTAAAGAAGCTATGTTCATGAACTGAAAGGAAACCTTAGGAAGAGGCAGATGGCACTCTTCAATTTCTATCTTTGATGTAAAGCAGACTTGCAATTTTGCATGGAACTCGTTGCCCCAAAGAACGGCTTGAACATTTTTCATTACATAACAATGCCCTTCCTTAATGATAGACGACTACTTGTCGATAGGGCGTTCAGTGGTCAAAGTTATGTGCATCCTTGCTCCCTATGAGAGAGAAAAAAAACGCTATACTAAATGGGCATAAAAAGAAAACAGATCATGGAATGAAAAAGAAAACTGCTAAATAAGAAAGGCCTTACTCAGTGGTCGATTATGACAGAGTCAAAAGATCTAATCTTATATAGGGAACCATACCAAGCATGGCTAGAAATGTTATAAGTATGGAAGAAGACACAAACAACACAGATGCATATCTAATAGGCGTCGACTCCAGGCTAGAGTTCATTTAGACAAAGTAATCTAGTTGATGCCATAGAGGCTTTAGTGAAAAGAGTAACACGATATGATATTGAAGGCATCCGAACAAGCTTCACTTCATAAATGAGTTGCGAGCCTTTAGATTTTGCACAAAACAAATGATCTCATTGTTCTCCCTTTATGAAAAGCTTTCTAGCATGCAACGAAGGGCGGTGACATATGTGTTGTTAAACACAAACAGAGCAATGGCATTAATAATCTGCCTTCAAAAAAGTACCAAAAAACATGAGTAAGTATATTAATTAATTAAAGGATATGTCTTGAATGGACGAAAGTGTCAATGAAAGGTTGAAATGTAAGGTTTAGCGTTAAATAAAATGTCAGGCTATAATGATAAATGAACAGTAGAAATGCAATGGACAAGCATGATGGCAAAAAACTAATGACTTTACTAAAGGGAAGATGCGCATCACATAGCAAATGCCTAAATCAAGAAGGAAACGATGAAATCTAAATGTATTGCACATGGCATCACTTGCATCGAGAAAAAAAAAATGCATGCGGTTGGAAGAATACATTCCAATTCAATTGAATTCTCTTCCATCTATTAAGTGGGACCCAATGACTTTAGTCTAATACAAAAAAAGGGTTGTGTGATCACAAGAACTAATGATAATGGAAGACCTAATATGAATCTAGCAATCCTCAACAATTAAAGTGTTCATAAGAATAGGTAAAAAAAAGTGTTGATGAGAAAGAAAGGTGAAACCTTTAACTTGAGACAAATATTTAAATTTAAAATATTAACATTTTTATTCCCATGATCATGAGACAAATATTTTATCTACTTCTTGTATGAGGTAAACTAACAACTTAACTCCATTAAAATTAAAATACTCCATAAAGTAGATGTAATAAAGACTAAATTGAAGTAGTCTTGAATACATAAATTAAAGCCTATAATGACTACATATAAAAAAAAAGATTCACCATCTTCTACCCAAGAGTCTTGAAACCAATATACACACAACACCATTGAAGCAATGATACAAACGTTTAATTTCTACCTCAATAAATCCAAGCTTTCTCTTAATTCTTGTAAATGGGCATTTACATTCAGGAGTCTTTCTAAGATTGGATAGAAAAAACCATATTGTCATCAGCCAATCTATCCAAATGACCCAAGAGCTGGTTGATAACATCGTTAGGACCTCTGACCAAGGTCTCCATTGTGCCAAGCAAAAAACCACAACCACCACCCTGTAGAAGACAATATATGATAGAACATGAAGCCATACACAGTCAAGCACCACCTAGTGAATCATAGATGGAAACTTAAAATTAGTTCTGCCAACCATAAAATTACCTCCCAAGGTTATACTCAGTCTATGATGTCTACCTAGGAGCAATCAAATAGTAATGGCAAAATATGGCTTCACTAGAATACTCAGTCTCCCTGGATCCGTGCCTCATGAAAGACAATCACCTTAGACCAAAATTAAAATAAGGTAATGCCAAATCAACCATAGAATGAGCAGATAGACTGTGGTTAAAGTGAACGGATGAAGTTGATGGCCAACGAAAGTGGAACATGCAGATGAAAGGATAAAAAGGTATGAGAAATGATTCAGGAAAAGATTAAATCTATGTGTTGTGTATAAATTAGAAGAGATTCAAATACAATCTGAAGAAGTGAGAATAAAGGGGTCTGAGAAATAGGAGGGAAAGTTCAATGATGTGGGCCCAATTTTTGTTAGCCGAATCCAAATCCATTACTATTCATCATAGCCGGTCCTATTCATCAGGGAAAGGAAATGAGAGAGGAGCTGATAGAAATTGAACGGCTTAAAAAGAAGGGTTTTGTATAAGATATTAGATTGTTAAAGAAATAGTGCAACTAACTAAGGTGGTGGTCTCAACAACTTTACCTACCTCGTTCACTACCCGTAGTAGCTTTTAGCTTGCAATAGTTTAAAATCTTCAAGAATAAACTTGAGTTAAAACTGTACCACCAATACTAGAGCAAAAAAGTTGAGGCTAAAGGTATGACAACCAAGGTTAGGCCTATTGGTATAGGAAGTAGCTACAATTGTAAAAGATTCAACTGGGAGTTATTAAGACTGAGGGCGTGACAACCAAGCAAAGTTGATGAGGATGATATTTGGAGATCAAACCTTGCTATGAGTGATAGCAGACACATAATTTAAAAGAAGATGGTTGGACCAAATCAAAGGTGGGCTTGGAATATTAGACAAAATCACATAGGAGGTGCATACAATTACCCAATTAAGACTGATGACCTGATGTAAGTGTAGATTCTAGTATAAGAGATAAGGTGGGGATATCTATAACAATCAGTAATAAGACCATAAGTGAAAATGAAGATACAAGAAAAGGTGACCATAATGTATATTCCTTTGATCCATCTAAGTTTGGGCATCACCCATGATTGTGCCAACACTCCTTCTTTAACCACCATTATTATTATGTGCAAATCACCATCAAAACATTCCTTACACACTATCAACTCATGCCAAGATGAGAGATAGAGGAGATAAAGGTGAGAGGTAGATAGAGATAGAGTAGGGAGGAGAGAGTAGAAGGAAGAGGGAGAAGAAGTAAAAGCCACTAATATTTTATAATAAAAATATATTTTAAAAAAGGTGGGACCCACTGATGATATATAAATGTTAGGCATTTTTAATGTCATAATGTAACATCCTAATTTTTAGGTCACAATTTGTTATGGGAATTGAGGAATTTAGATTGTGGATTAATAACATTTGAGGTTTAATTAGGGAATAAATTTGTGTTCAAGGTTATTTGAAATTAACCAAACTGTTTAGGCATTAGTTACAACTTGAATTAGGCCTATATTATATATTAGGCTGTAACAGGGTCTAAAATAAGTATTGGGCTGAATCTAACCCAAAAATTTATGGATTTAAGTGGAGAGGGTTGTTTTTGTGTCATACACCATAGTGCATGGTGTGTCCACTGTGACACACAACTCAAAATCTGGTTTAATGCTCCAGCCACAAATGGAAAAATAAGGAGATATTTTTAAGAGGGTTTATGTGGAAAATAAGTGCTCTGCTAAGGTTTTACTCAAGGCATTAATTATGCCCAATTTTAAGGCTCTAAAGGTTTAAGGTAACCACCCTCATAACCTTTTCTTTACTTATCCCTCTTCATTTTAAGCCGGATATCTTCATGGGTGTTGTTAGGGTTTTGATTTTGATACTACTCAGCCCTTAGAATTGAACCCTATGGATGTTTTAAAGTTAAATATGTGTTTTTGGATAGTTTTAAGATTGTTTATGATAATGAGTATGTTGAATTTGAAACCCTGGGCTAGATAGATGAATTTTTTATTATGTCTGGGTGCTGTGTTGAGATCAAATAAGGCTAATATAAGTGTAACGATGATAATTATGAGTTCATGTGAGAGATTAAATGGTTTTAGCACCTTTGGATTAATTAATTTAATTAACAACTTAATCCTAGGATTAGAGTGTGATTAGTGTATTGACACTTTTATTAGTGTTAATTATCATTTTATTAACTATATTTAGTATTGCATTTTATGTAGATTGTGGCAAAAAAACTCATTGAAGGTGAAAGTTTGTTTGTTTGGGAAGCTTTATTAGCAAAGAGGGAAGATAACCATTATTAATGTGTAATTTCATGTGTTTGTGATTTCTATGTGTGCTTTTGATGTGTTTGAAAATTAAATTGCATTTGGAAAACATGTTTAGTGTTTGGAAAATTATTTGCCAAGTGGGATGCTATATATGTTTGTATATATAATGTTCAATATGAAATTGTGTTGGAAACATGAAAAAAAATATTTAGACATGTTTTCTTATTCAGATATATTTGAAATATGCATGACTTCTCGAGTTTGAAAGATATGTGTGTTGGGAATTTTGTTCAAAGGTAATATACCACGTGGTATACCCTTATTGAACCTAATGAGTGATACTTAACTTGAACCGACTTATATTTGGCTAGGTTGTTGGTTTCAAACATGACATAAAGAGGGATATAAATTGTATCATGCATTTTTGTTTGAATTGTTTGAATAAATTGTGTTTGGAAACATGTTATAATATGCCCACTTAGCAAACACATTGTTAATTGCATTACATGCATAATTGAGTATTAATTTTAGTTACTGAGACCTTTGTGTCTCTCTCCTTGTGGCTTAAGATTTTATGAGAAAGAGCCCAACCAAAGAAGCATCAAAAGAATAGTTAGTGTATATGGGCACTCCTTTAATTACCAATATTTCTTCAAGGAGGCCCAAGAAAAGAATAAAAAACAATACTTTCAATGAAGATGTGGTTTGTCAAAAAAAAATTAATGAGGTTGTTATTATTGTTGCATCTGCATCTAGCTTTTCTGTGTTGTTTCAAAATGACAAACTCACACTACAAGATAACAGGGTTTAGGATGAAAATTTGCATGATGAAATATAATTAAAGAGTCACAAATGCATCTTAAAATTCTTCCAAACTCCATCCCAAATATTTGTCCAAGACTTTTAAGATGTCAAATTTTTGGGACGCCATTTGTTCCCAAGTTCCATCCCAAAAATTGGGACAAAACTTGGGAACAAATGGCATCCCAAAAAATTTTGGGATGGAATTTGCAACACAATTTTACGTCCTAAGTCTTGCAACGAAATTGAGGGCAACAAATGACGTCCTAAATATTTGTGATGGCAAGTATGTTCAATTTATCTATCCCAAAAATATTTGTGAAGGATGTTTGGACAAAATCTTCCTTCACATTGTATTCTATCTCAATGATGTGACAATTTTATAGCAAAATATTTGATGATACATATTTATATTTTTTTCATTACAATTATTTTTATAATAAATATGAAAATGGATCTATTTAATTTGTATGAAATTATATATTTTTTTAAGTTTTTGTATTCAATTGAAACTAAACATATATTTATAATACTTTTTTGCTGATTTATATACATTATATATTTATAATTAATTTCTATTATCTGATTATATTTTTTTATTAGAATAATATGTATAGTGATTATAATTAAAGTTAAAATGAACAAACGTGCAATAAATTATTAGTTTAGAAATAATTGATATTTGCTGTGCATTTTCAATCATATTATTCTCTCTATAATTAAAATCCAAGTACACATTCTAGTCTCTAATTGAAAGTGATTTAGTTTCTTCAACAATCTCATGGCAAGGGTGATCTTGTTGAACTTCTCTAATAATCAAATTATTGTCAGCTTAGAATCATTATACACCTCACATGTTTTAAACCTTTGTTTCACCAAATATTTAGAACTACAGTTTTATTTTTGCTATAGTCGATGGCAGGGGCGGAACCAGCTTCTAATTCTTGTGGGGCCAAATACTTAGTAAAAAAATGACACAAGATTTAACTAAAGATATTGCAAATTATATAATAATATGTGAAAGGTTAGCTTGTCTTTTCAGATCAAGAAAGCTTTACCCTTCTCTCCTTCATGTCATTAAAATCATCTACAAGAGATTCTATATCAAATTTTTTAACAATTCTTTTTTTAATATACAAAAGCAAAGAATCAGAAAGGTATCCCTCATGCATCTTGTTGCGAAGCATGGTCTTAATAGTGCTCATAGCTGAAAAAGATTGCTCTATTGTAGCTGTAGAAACTGGAAGAGTGAGAATCAAAGTCACAACTCCATATACAAGAAGATAAATTTTTGATTTTCATGTTTTCACCAACCATTGACATAAATCAGAAATGGTAACCAATGTTTGAAAATCAAGAAGTTGTATGACATAGCCAAAATGCTCAAATTGTATCTTTAATTGTAGCATTTCATGTGCCAAAAAATCTTGTAGATAGAACTTTTCTACCATCTTGCAAATATCCTCAATTATAAACAATATTCACATTTCCCTTTGGATCCAAAGCTGAGCTAAGAATAAGCAACTCCACCACATCATTATTAAATTTTTAATTCAATTCTTGTAATTAAGAGTCTATCATTGCATTGAAAATGTCAACTTTATAATGATGCCCGATTGTAAATTCATCTTGTTGATGGCGAGCCTTCCTCTTTTACTAATATAATGAGCATTAAAATCAGGAACAGGAATATTGACTAATTCACAAAAATATTTTACCTTCACAACTAACTCTTTCCATCTATCATCTCTTAATTTATGAATAAGAAGCTTAGTAGATGAAACAAGATGTATTGCATTCACAATATCTTAATATTGAAGTTGTAGAGTTTGACAAAGAAAATTAGAAATCTCTAAAATTTCTTTCATAAGATGCATGATGAAAACAAACTTAAAGGAAGCTAGCATCTCATAAGCTACATCTGCATCTGCACGCTGAGTAACAGTAGTTCCATCCTCAATTATATTCATCAAAACTTCACATGTAGCACTAAAGATTTTCATCAAGCTTGAAATAGATTTCAAATGAGAACTCTAACGAGTGTCCCTAGCCCTTTGTAAAGAACCAATTTGATTAAACCCTCTTCCACTTTCAAGCTCATTAATCTCAAGTAAATAGGCAATATTTTCAGCATGAGTATTTTTTAATTGATTATTGTGCTTACAAGAGGCACCAAAAATATTAACAGTAGTACCCAATGAAGAAAAAAATTGATCGATAGGAATAACTTCTTTAAATGCAGCAACCAATGCCAATTGCAAACGATATGCCATACAATATACATGATATGCATATGGGCATTCATTTGAACACAAATATTGAAAAGGATCGGCTTTAATATAAGCTCTCCTAACTTCATCACGCATCTCAATAGGATATTCCCATATTTGTCTCCTCAATCCTGGATCATGTTGTAATGAGTTGATATCAAAATTTTCATTAGTCTGCATTCTTGAATTTTTTGAAGGAGGATGTTAGGGAAGTAGCTCCTCAATAGGAGGTTGATGTTCAATTTCCAGCAGAGAACTTAATCCCCCATCAAGTTGTGAAATTTCCACATTCTTTCTTTTAAAGAATGAATATAGTGTCTTTTTCATCTAAAAAATTAAAAAAGCTAATAAGAAGCTAACAAATAAGAATCTTTTTTAAATTTGAGAAATATAAATTAAAACATATAAATAGAATTAGTGACAGAAAACACAAACATATAAATTATAAATAAAAATACCAAAATAACACATAACCATCTAAATTTCATATAAATCCAAATTCTAAAATCACAAAATGCATGTATGATGTGTCAAGTGTGGATGCCTAAGCCTTAATGAGTATTAGTGTTTGTTGTGAAGTGTGCCTTTTTTGGCTTTTGCTATCCATCATCCTCATCCATTCTCATTTCTCCATATTAAATTGATTTCGGGAATCAGAGAAAAAGACTCGAACTAATTCATCAACATTGCATCATCATTCATCAAAAAATCAAAGAAACTCAAACGGAAATGCGAACTGAAAATCCAATCTCCAAAGTCCAAAGGTCAAAGTCAAACTGAATAGCAAAACAACTTAAGAGGGGTTTGGGCATTTGGGAAGTAAGTGCCGAAGTCAAAGTAGGAAACATACCTTTGCTTTGCAGTCGCTAATGGTCAAGTCATCAAGTAATCATTGCTCCTAAGCTTGGACTAGAATAGGATGCCAGCGACAGCAAGAAGAACACATAGAAGAAGGCAAAGACGAGACCATGAGAGGCAAGAGTAGAGGTAGCTTATCAGACACTTCACCCAAATTAACAAATTTAAATCATTATTTTAAAATATATCAATCTTATTTATTTTAAGTTAGGTTAATTATTTTGGGCTGGATCATATATTTAAGTTAGGCTAGGTTAAATTATATTATGAGATTAAGAGTATATAATAAAAAAATTTTAAGGCCTAAAAATATCTTCCAACATACTCCCTATACCTTACAAATTAAAAAAAAAATCTGGCCCCCCTCACCCATAAAGTAGGTCCATCCCTGGTAGGTGGTAGGTCATCTAATTGATTACTAAAACCTACTGTCACACCTCGATGCTAAGGGTGTAATCGGCATGAAATGTGAGATAAACTCATATTCTATAAGCCTTCATTTATCAAGAACTAAGCTAAAATATCGATATATGTAATTTAAATATAATAAAAAGTTTGTAAAATTTTAAATGTTTTGTAAAAATTTCAACAAATTCTCTTCCATAATTTAGACCTCTCAAAATTTCCACAACAACAACAAAACCTGCCAACTAGACCAACAAAGAGACTAGCTCTATTCCAACAATTTACATAATAACCAAATAAAACCAGGACCTAACTATGGTGTACGTAAAGTACTTAGTTATGATTGCAAAATATAATACATAGTTTTATCAAAACAATAGTCGCAATATGCCTCCTCCTTTCCCAAAAAGGCAAAAGGGCTTCTCAATGATCTACTGAAGGTGTAGAATCAGCTATACTATCTGAGACCAAAAAAATTACCGGTAAGTAGTGTTCCAATTTTATATATATGTGTATATAAATATATGAAGACATTAATAAATAAATTTAATTTAAAAATTTTGAAATAATGAAACATGAACTTAAACTAATAATAATAAACAATAAGTTTTATCAATGATACAGTCATGAATTTGAATAATTTTAATAAGGAAAAATAATTTACCAAAATTTTTAATGGTCATAGAATATAAAAATTTCACACAACGACATGACTAGGTAGAATTCTTTTAAAGAAATAATATAAAAATAATAAAATTTAAGTTTAGATCTAGGAGGGCTTTATCAGAATGAATAACAAGCGTGGACATATAGTCTATAAGAGTAACAAACCAAGCTTGGACATACAATTCACGAAGGTAAGTAACCAATCAAATATAACTAAAGCCATGAGTCAAGCGCAGACATAAGGCCCACGAACAAGCATGAGTACAATACTCACAAATAATCATCCCTCCATTCCACGTGCATTGGCCTACACATGGGGCTAGCACCTCTCACAAACACCTTGCTAGCTAGGTATACCATAACACGTCAAGGGCTAACGAAACTGCCGTTAGCATATAGCGTTCTGAATTCAACCCCCTTATTAAAATCAAGTGTGTATGGAGAAGAAAAAAATAATTTTAAAATTCTCACTTTCAAATTTTATTCAACTATCATTTTTCATTGTCCAAAATTATCATCATTTTCTCCATACACAAATCATTTTAATAAAAATTTTATATCAACATAAAATTAAATAATTAAACTGCTTATGAGAAATAATATTATTAATATGAAAATAGGATTAACAAGAATATGTAAACAATTTATAAAGTAATAATAATAATATTTAAATAAAGAAATTTGTATAACACTTTACTAAAAATATATTTGAAATGCCACCCACTCACCTAAGAGTTTTTAAGAATTTTAAAACTTGCCCCTGTCAAGTTCTTACTTACTTCAGTGATTCTCCAAATAATCTAACACATAATCTAACAATCCTCTTGTTATTATGAATTTTCCTTCTTATAATAAACAAGCAAAATTAACATTCAAAATCTTTGATAATCCTTTAAATTTCTCATTAACCCCTTAAATTTTTACTAAACCCTTCAACAACTATCAAGTAATCAACAACACTAGGCAACATTCAACCATAACCATTAACACAACTCCTATTCCAAACTTAACAAAATCCTAATTGTCATTTAGTCTAATAATTTCCCTTCAGGTGCTACATGATTCCAATGAGTAACTCAACTTGTATGTAAAGACATATATTTCATCAAGTAGCATTTATAATTCCTCTAGGTCCTATTATGAAAAATAATTAGTCATATTTCCACCACATCTTGTTATGATTCTATAATATTGGCTATAGTTAGTTAGGGGATTTGACCGTTAGGTACTGTAGGTAGCCATTAGGTTTTATCTTATATGTCTATATATATATATATATATATATGATTCTTATAATGGAATGTATGATATGATGACAGAGTAATAAGATCAAAATTCTCATAATCCTTTTCCTCTCTAATATCTCTCAACCTCTTCTCCTTTGACTTCTCTATTTGTCCTGTTCTTCTCTATTTTCTCCTCTAACTCTCTAAATCTTATATTTCTATATCAATGGTATTAGAGCTAACACTCCTCGGCTACTTTCTTTTCCTTCTACTCACTCTACAGTTTATGGTAAAAACATGAATCCAAATTTAACAAGAAATGGAACAAAGGTTGCATCAAGTTGAGCAAAGACTGACCAAGTTAGACGCCACCGACACCCTAAGCGATCAAGTTATGAGTTTGTCAGAACAGATCCAATTGATGATGAGTGACCAAGAGGAAGAGTCAACAAATCAGGATCAATATGGTAGACAGGGAAGAAACAACTATCATCAACCACATGAAAAAGACCATCATCATTGAGAAGACTATCGAAGACCCACCCAATTCACAAACATGAATTTCCCCAAATTCTCTCATTCAGATGTTCTGGGATGGGTCAGAAGATGCGAGTGTTACTTTGAATTAGATGATACCCTAGAAGAAGATAAAGTAAAGATGGCCTCAATTTCTTTGGATAAGAAGGCTTGGTCCTGGCATACTTCCATGGAAAAAACTTGATTCAGTATGAACCCAACGTAGGTCAAGTATGTGGAAGCCTTGAAGCAACATTTCAAACCCATTCATGAGACACCTCTCGAAGATTTGATGAGATTACAACAAAAGGGTTCTTTAGCCGACTTTAGTGATGTGTTTGACACTGTGGCTTACAAGCTGGATTTTTTACAAGAAATGCTAGTTGAAGCGTATCTGGAAGGCTTAATCGAAGATTATATGGGGCTTTTAAGAATCTTCAAACTAAAAACCCTCCAAGAAGCTTGATCCCTAGCTTAAATGCAAGAGATAATGCTGCAAAGACAACACAAGAAGAAGATAGGTGTTAAATCTTTTGTCTAAATGCCCACGAGTTTAAGTGTCTCGTCATTACCCCAGCAGCAAACATGGACAGGCCACAACCATACACCTTACAAGAATGCTTTATTAAATAGTGGGACCCAGTCAAAAGGGAAGACTACATCTAACTCTCAAAAAGCTTCTTTTCTAAGGCTCCTCTTCAAATTCTTTTTCAAAAAGCACCTCTAATTTTCCTAAATTCCTATCTGCAACAGAAGAGGCAGAGCATAAAAGCAAAAATCTATGTTTCTACTATCATGAGAAATTTTCTCATGATCATAAGTGCCCTCAATGATAGCAACTGCAGCTACAATATATTGAGCTATCAGAAACTCCAGAAAAAGCCTCAAGTTATGAACAAGGCGAGGAGGGAAGAGTTGATGAAGAAGAAACTCCTTCGATTTCCTTATATGCCATTAAGGGAATTGAAAATGCTTTATCAATGAGATTAGTGAGCCACTGTGGCAAGAAGCAACTTCAGATCCTCATTAATAGCGGGAGCACACATGATTTTCTAGACTTGGAACTAGCAAGGAAAATGGTTTAGCAACTTACTGGTACCCCTGAGTCTTGGGTAGAAGTTGATGGTGGCAAAAGTTAGAGGTGCATGGGATTTAGGAGAATTTCAAATAACATATGTAAGGGTTAGATTTTGTTTTGGATTTCAAAATTTTAGAACTCCATTCTTATGACATGGTATTAGGGCTGCACTAGCTGTAAAGCATCAGAAATGCTTTTTGGAATTATGAAACCCTTACTGTGTTCTTTTAGTATAAAGGGAATTATGTAGACTACAATCTAATGTTTCTAATCAGTGGAAGATGGTACAACCTAAGCATTTGGAGTTCAATAGCAACTTAGAAGATCAAATGTAATTACTGCAATGCCTTAATAGTCAACAAGAAGATTGGCAATGTTTTTCGGCCCAAACAGCCTTAGGACCTCCAAACATGATTTCTACTATTTTAGAGGATTTTCTTGATTTATTTAAAAAGCCCCAAGGCCTACCACCATTCAGAAAAGGACACAATTATCTAATTGTTTTGAAAGAATGCACTAATCCTATTAATTTGAAACCATATTGATATCCCACAACTCAGAGAAATGTCATTGAACAACTTGTGGGAGATCTTAAAAATAGGGTCATACAAGAAAGTGTTTCACCCTATTCAGCTCCTATAGTGCTAGTTAAGAAGAAGGATGGCACATGTCGGATGTATATAGATTATAGGGAGCTAAACAAAAGAACTATTAAAAACCAATACCCCATCCTACTAGTTGAAGACTTATTTGATAAGTTAAGTAGGGCTAGGTGGTTTACAAAATTAGATTTAAGGGATGAATATCATCAAATATGCATGGTACCAGAAGATATTCACAAGACTATATTTAAAACTCACAGTGGGCATTTTGAGTGGCTGGTTATGCCATTTGGCTTAACCAATGCTCTAGCCACCTTTCAAGGGATGAATAGTATTTTCAGACTATTTTAAAGAAGGTTTGTTTTAGTTTTTTTATGATATTTTGGTTTATAGCGATGATATTGTGGAACATGTGTATCGTTTAGAATAGGTTTTTTCAATATTAAGTTAGCATCAATATTTTGTTAAGAAAAGTAAATGCTCCTTTGCTGCAACTAAAGTGGAATACTTAGGGCATTTAATTGGAGAAGGCACTATCAAGACTAATCCAAGGAAGTTTCAAGCAATGGTGGATTGGCCAGAGCCTTAGAATATCAAACAATTGAGAGCATGTTTGGGGTACAGGGTACTATAAGTAGTTTGTTAAAGGGTATAGAGTTGTAACTAAACCTCTAACCTTTCTTCTAAAAAAATGGGTTTCCATGGTCTCCGAAAGCTGCTGTATCTTTCACTCATCTTAAGAAAATTTTAATTACTACTCTAGTGCTTAGACTTCCATATTTTTCTAAGCAATTTGTGGTAGAAACTAATGCATATGGAGTGGGTGTGGGTGCCATCTTAATGCAAGAGGGTCATCCCATTGCTTATTTTAGCAAAGGGTTAGCTGATAGGTATCAAAAACTTATATATGAGAAGGAGTTGATGGATATGGTGCTAACAGTCCAATGTTGGCATCCATATCTGGAATGATAAAAGTTTATAATCAAATCAGATCAAAGAAGTCTAAAATATCTGCATGAATAGAAATTAAGAACATCCTTTCAGATGTTTTAGGTTGCAAAGCTAGCAAGATTTGACTTTGAGATACAATATAAGAAGGGACACCAAAATTCTGCTATTGATACTCTTTTAAGAGTGCTGAAACAATAACTGATACAGATGGTATTGGATACCTCTTCACCTGAATTACATGAGAAAATCAAAGGGAGTTGGCAAAATGATACTATGATAGCAGATATAAGGAAGAAAGTTCAAGAAAATGAAGGAATTTGGGGACATTTTTCATAGGATAGTAGTTTGCTAAGGAGAAAGGCGAAGTTAGTTGTAGGAAATGATTTGAATTTATGACAACACATTATGGAGTGGCTTTATGCTAGTGCACAAGGAGGGCATTCAAGAATACAAGCAACTTACCACAGAATTAATGTAACATCTTCAATTTTAAGCCTAGATTAATTAAGCTTAAATAGATTAGTAAAGTGAATCTTTGAGGTGTGTGGCCAAAGAGGCCTAACAGGCGTGTTTGATCTTGATTTTAGTTCTAAACGCGAGTACGAAGGAGAATCAGGTCACCCGAGAATAGAAAAGGAAGAATTTCTGAAGGGAGTGATTTTGTGCCATGCACCGCAACTTGTGGTTGGTCCGCGCGGTACATGCATGCAATCACACTTGGAAGAAACTCTCCATGCCATGCGTCGCGGCACATTGTGCGTCCGCCATGGTGCATGGCCAAAATTTTACAATATTAAGTCACGAATCTAAAGTGAAAATGAAGAGAAAACAAAAGAGAACGAAGGAATGGCAAAAAAAGCTGAACTAGGGCTTAAAAAAACTGATTGTTAGGAGTAATTTGGAGCTCATAAACACCAAAGGTAAGCTTCCTAGCTTAAATCTTCCTCTCTTCTTCCATTTTCTTAATGGTAGAGGTTAAGGTTTGACTTCTAATGGTGATTTTCAATCTATAAAGATTATGGGTCCGAACCTATTAACTTAAATAGAATTAATGATGATAGATAGAGCTAAGTAAACTTGATATTTGTGATTTTATGATGATTGATGGTTGGATGACATTAAATGTCCAAAATTCCCATAAATTTAATGGCTGAAAAATAATATGGCTTCATTAATGCCCATTTAAGAGTTTAATGTTATAAATGAGAGTTAAAGGAAGTTAAGAAACTTTATGGGTACTTCTACATGAGTTTAGAGTAAAGCTTGAGTATTAAGAAATGATGAAATTTTAGTGGAAAATAGCTCAAAATAGATATTGATGTTTTGTATGGTAAATGCTTGTAGTGTAATTATCATTGGAACTATTCAAGCTTCTTGAAAGCTTTGGGAGCGAATAGTTGAGAGATAAAAACTTTAACCTTAAACCTTTAAGAGGTTAAAGGTTTAAGGTAACCGGAAAAATTCTATCTTATGCTTGTGTGTGATTATTAGTTTATTGATTTATGAATTATCATTTGAAGTGTATAAGATAAAAGAAATGCAAGTGTGGCTTGAATTGTGAAGAAGCCCAGTAGATCAAATTTGTGAGTTTTATGCTTTATGATGCAAAATTTTCTCTGAGAACAATAGTGGTGGATTTTCATATTATTGTTTATTGAGAGTGCAATGACTTCTACAAATTGAAAAGCAAAATGAATCTTTATTTAGAAGGAGTTCAATGATGTACGAAAATAGGAAAGTTCAATAATTTTGAAAGTGTGAGGTACAATAAATGTGATTTGGGGTTCAATGACTTGTTTGTTTTTTAAGTTCCATGAAATATGTTGAGAAGTTTAATGATTGTGTAATGTGAAGTTCTATGAATTGTATATGTGTGAATTATATCATGAATGTCCATGGCATGATCTAGAGAGGCAAGAGTTTGCCTAGGAGGCAGAGTAGATGATAAATCCACCTGGTGAGGCCCCATCCATGTGATGGACAGCCTAAATTGATTCTATTCATATCGTCCTACTTATTCAACGAGGGACTATCCCACTGGTTCAACGAGAGACTCAAACCTAGCTAGCTATCCACCGGTCCAATGAGGAAGCTAGTTAAGGGTGTCTGACAGCCCATAGTATGAGAAATAAGAGAAACCGTGATACATAAGTGAGTTGGGTACGCCTTGGCCGAGTAATCTCCTCACAAGTGTTTAAGCTAGGGAAGTCAAAGAATATAGACTATCCCATTGAGTCATAGCCCACGGTTTCGTGTCAGAGGAATAAGGAGGATATAAGGGAGGTGTGATCATGCATATAGTGAGAAAAGGCACTTGTTATCTATATTGAATCCATAATGTGCATATATTGAGTTGAGTAATATTTTTTGCCATTAGGCTTGTCAATAAATTATGTGAACAATTTTATTTATATGAAAGATGCTAAAAGCATTGTTTTTCTAGGTGAAGGCCATTATGTACGCTAAATTGTGAATTCTTATTTCAAATGTTTCTCATGGGTTAAAGTAATAATATTTACTGTCACTTGCATTTTAAACTAATTGATATATATTAGTATGGGCTAGTCAGACCTTGATTACTGAGTAGTTGTACTCACCCCATTATTTTCAATATTTCAGGGAATGGCTCAAGAAGTATAGACAGAGGAAAACAACCTGAGGCTTAGGATCACGATCCACTTGTAATAGGCCTCTTTATTTTGGGTAATTTATGTGTATGATAATTTCGATTGCCAACTGAAATTTCTCTTTTTATTACTTACTTGCATTCAGTGAAAGGTAAATTGTAATGGTATTTTAGGCCTTAGGGAGAGAGTTTATTATTATGTGTTATGTTGATAAGGCCAAAATACTAATGCAAATGAGGGTAGTGAATATTATGTGATGATTTGAGAAATCTTGATGAAAATTATGGTAAACTTCCCCTTTCTAAGATTTTGAGTTAAGGGATTAAGTAGTGAAAATTTGATCTAAAAATATTTCTTATGTTTTACTGCTTTGTACGAGTTAATTTTGTTGAGTTGTATGTGGTCATTTAGTGGCGGTGGCCATTGGTCCTTGATTTTGGGTTAGGATACTTGAAATTTGTGAAAGTTGAGGTAAAGGTGTAAGTTTTGAAAAGGGTGTCCAATTCTTGTTTTAAAAATAATTTGAGCCTAAGACTAATGCCATTAGTTAGAGCCCAAAAAGAGCTTTCCATAGACTCATTGCTCACATCATTCGGACGTCGGACAAAAATTTAAGGTGCGTCAGAAGTTGGCCCTAAAGCTGTCAAATTGACAACAAAACTCACTATCAAAACTCATACATTTGCGCCACGGCGCATGGCGTCACAAGTTGCAGCGTATGTCACAGAGATGAACATGCCATGGTGCATGTTCAACGAGCCGTGGCACACGCTTTTTAATTTTTTCAAAATTTTTCTTGTTTCAGATTTTTACACTTATGTAACCACTTATGTGATAATCCCTTACTTCCACGTATTTGCGAACTTTGATTTGACTTTGGATTTATAATCTTAGGGTCCCATTTTATTAACCAATAAAAATTCTATATTTGATGATTACTATTGGCTCATTTTTTTCATTATTTAGGATTTGGGTTTTAATTATGGGTTAAAACGAGAAGGATATTACAATTAAGGCTCTATTTTATGGAAAAAATTGATTTTGTTAAGCATTGTGACACATGTGCTAGATGTAAATATGAAGCTATCAGTTCACCGGGATTATTACAACCTCTTCCCAAACCAAGCAAAATTTAGGAAAGCATTATAATGGATTTTATTAAGGGGCTCCCTGGGTTTCATGGTAAGGATAAAATATGGGTTTTAATAGATAGATTAAGTATACACATTTTATTCCTCTTACTCATCCTTATTTAGCATCTTCATTAGTACAGATTTTATGGATTATATTTATAAGTTGCATGGTACACCAATTGAGATTATAAGTGATCGTGACCTAATTTTTATGAGTAGTTTTTGGAAGGAGTTTTTGCAAATCTTAGGTATTTAGCAGCATCTCTCTATGGCTTATCATTCACAAATAGATGGACAATTGAAAGTTCTTAATAAGTGTCTTGAAACCTATTTAAGATGCATGTGTTGGAAGCAACCTAAGGCATGGAGCAATTGGCTGTCACAAGTTATCATATAGCAAGAAAGACTACTCCCTATGAACTCTTATATGGTCAGACTCCTCCTACCCATTGTCCTTATTTACCCTATAATGCTATTTTGGATGTATTAAACAGGTCCTTTTCAGCAAGGGAAGAAATGTTAAAGATTTTGAAGCATCATTTATATCGTGCCGCCAACATAATGAAGCAAAAAGCTGATGCTCATAGGACTGATCATAAGTTTATAGTGGGACAGTAGGTCTTTCTCAAGTTGCAACCTTATAGATACCGGAATGAGTAAGAGTTATTGCATATAAGCTAGAGCTACCACCAAACTCTAGAATTCATCCTACTTTTCATATGTCTCTTTTAAAGCTTTGTCCTGATCTTAAAGTGAAGCAACGACATCCACCTTTAGATTGGCCAGAATTACCATCAGTTGTAAAACCTGATAGTATTCTACAAAAACGCATTGGGAAGAAGCGGGGATGAATTATCACCGAAATTTTGGTCAAATGGAAACAGCTACCTAATGAAGAAACATCATGGATGCCTTTGTATCAATTCAAACAAAAAATTTCACATTTTGTTGCACATGATCCTTGAGGCCAAGGATCTTTTAAAGGGGGTATTGTTATGACTTTATAATATTGGCATTAGTTAGTTAGGGGATTTGATCGTTAAGTACTGCAGGTAGCCATTAGGTTTTATCTTATATGTCTATATATATATATATATGATTCTTAAGATGGAATGTATGATATGATGACAGATTGACAAGATCAGAATTCTCATAATCCTTTTCCTCTCTAATATGTCTCAACCTCTTTTCCTTTGACTTCTCTATTCTTCCTGTTCTTCTCTCAATTCTTCGCTATTTTCTTCTCTGGCTCTCTAAATTTGATACTTCTAAATCACATCCTATGTTCAAATACCTTAAAATATAATATAAACCAAATCATGCGCAACTTCATACTTCACAATATATCAACAATTAATTTGCAAGGCACTGTCTTCATTTGAGTTCTAATTATACTTAAGTTAATTAAACTGTTTGACCAATCTTAATTCATCTTTATACTTCCTTATAATCCATCCTCAATTATAAATTATAATAGACCATATATACCAACCATTCTTAAGTTTCTCTTAGACTAAAAAAAAATGTAAAACAAGTATTATATATAATCATTTCTCTCACTTTAATGTTTTAAAATTTTCAATTAACAATTTGAACAAAAATTATAGATACTTTTTCAAGCTATAGCGAGGAATCTTAACAACTTATAATTTACCAAATTCTCCCATCACACATTTTGACAATACCTTAAGACATGTATTTATCATTGACAAATTTATGAAATAAAGCAATTCAACAACTTTCTTTTCCTCCATTCTTCTCTCAAACATATTCACAAAAACATTCAAGGCATTCTCCAATAACGAAGTTATCAAATGAACACATCTAAGTAAGTTCCGCAACTCCTAACATTTAATTCCCTAACTATATTTCAGCTCATCATCACCATCAAACCATTTCCAGCACCAACCGAAATTTCTCTTTCATCCTAACTAAAAACTACAACAACAGTGAGAAACAGAGGCGCACCCGACGGCTGAAAAAAAAAATGATTCAGTGTTGCCGCTGTCATCGAAGAGGGAGAAGATAAGATCAACTAGTTACCTCAAACTTCGGTGCAGCCATAACAGCTCAGGTCCGTCACGTGGTCGACGTTGAAGAAGACAGAAATTCTGGTCTGTAACTCGAACAAGGTAGGAAGAACCAGAAAACGAACAGCTAGGCTTATCAAAGATGAGAAACAAGAAGGACCGAAGACAAGAAACAAGAAAGATTGAAGATAACATACACACGCACAGACGCTCAATCTGGACCGAGAAACACGAATTGACAGCTGAGAGAGAACTAATTATGGTGACCCACTTCCAGCTGCCGAAAAGCACCAGTCCGGTCAGGTGTGTGCTACCGGTGACAGGAAGAGCAAGCGGGAGGTGAAGGTAAGAAGTTCAACGATAATGAGAAGGGAGAACTCAAAGTCGGTGAAGAACAAACGCGAATGCTCTGTTTTCCTTTCTTCAAGGCGAAGAAATACTATCGGACAAAAGGACTTTTGGGAAAAGTACAAGAAAAGCATCAATAAAATTATGAGAAAACCTCAACAAAAATTATAAAAAAACCCAGAATTTTCTCATAATTTAAAAATAACCAAAAAGTCAATTTGCTTATTCAAATAAAGTATCCCTCGGTACCAAATTTTTGTTCAAATTAAAATTTAAAATCATTACATCTACAATCCAATTTACATTGATAATATGATTCATAATGAAAATATATAATAATTTAATTCAAATGTTCTAAATGCTATTTAAATATGTTATATATATTCAATGTCAAAAGAAGATAAAAGAATGCCATTGGCGTAGTAGATTTAAGTTGTTTTTTTTTTTTTCTATAGCGTTCGTATGTTCAATTTTCTCCATGGGTGTTTATTATTATTTTTTTATACTTATAAAAGCGCCACCTCCAGGATATAAAATTCTAGCTTAACGATTTCACTTCCATGATGTTAAAAAGAAAGGCAATACTCATATATTTACATATTTTAATTAGATGCATGCATCATAATAGGCCGCGGGGTCCATGTCTTTCAACTCTCAAGTGCTAACTTACGCAGTATAAACTACAAGTGATTGAATAATTAATATGGTCAGTCTATTATGACTGCTCATGACTTTAGCTTGCTTTAAATTTTTCATAAATGAATTATATAAAAAGTTTATTTTTTTCAATAATTATTAGTTACACAATTACAAAGACTAAATATGAAATTTTTTTTCTTTTTTAGCTGTTGAATAATTTTTACTAGTTTTATTAATAATTATAGACCTAATTAACTCAAGGAACAAATTAAACTTGACTTTACTTGGCATTAGTCTAGACCAGTTTGGATGTATCATGAGTTTTGAGCATATAATTTTAAATCCCACCTTTGATCAGCATTTTCATTCATCGGAGAGAAGAAAAGATATTTAAAATTGAAAGCCTTAAATTTGGAAGCTTTACAATAGAAATTTAAAGTTAAAATCCTATCTTCTGAAACTTTAAATTGTTTTAATTTTCCTTTTCGTTTGTTACTATCAACAATCTTCTTCACCATCTGATTGGAATGAGCCATAGCCTTGCACTGTAAAGAATTTTATTTTTTTAATATGATGTAATCGGGACCTTTTTATTTTTAAACAGTCCATAAAATAAAAAATCTAAACAACTTCTCCAAGTAGAAATGATTGAATGAATCCACCCATTATAATCTTTGATACATTTATACTGTTATTCATTTATAATTGTGATAATTATAAGACAAAGAAGCAAATGATTCAAAAGATGATATTTAGAGGAATTCATAATTCATGTAAAGTTCTTGGTTTATGTAAAATTGTGTTTTTATTGTATTTGATTTTTTAAAAATATGTTAAATATTATTGTGTACATATAATTTATTCATGTAGTTGTGTAGATGACAAGTCATGGCATCAAGAGTGGTTATTGTCAACCTAGTAGTCCTGTGACACCACAAAATGGTGTTAGATCATTATCTCCTCCTCACCAATCTCCCTCTATTGGCATATCTAATCCCTCTATAGGATTTACAGTAGAGCCCATTATATCATCATCTTCAAAAGATGGGAGTCAAGATCCCACCAATGGTTGAATTTTAATGGTACCTGATAATGAGACATAAATTGACAATTTTGCAACGTTATGTTATTATAAATTTTATATTTTTTTTCCCTATAAATTTGAACTTTTACAACAATTGGGCTCGTATATGTAAATATAGATTTAACCTTGCCAATGCTATTAGGAGTTTCTAGTTGAAAATTGTAATTAAATTATTTGTGTTGTTATTCTTTATCTAATTAATAATTTATGAATATTTTATTTTATACACAGACCTTTTAAAAGGATACCACAAAATGATGTGAGAATTAAAAGCTAATTGGAAGAAAAAGTGTGGTGATATCTTGAGAAAGCATATGACTAGAGTTAGGAGTTCAAGTGTTGGGCCAAATTTGATTCCAGTGTAGAAGAATTAGAAGTACAATGCAATAAGCTAAAATATCATAACAAAAAACAAAAGGCTAAAGTTAATCGAGCCTTTAGCAAAGGAAGCATGAAGAATAGATGTGGTAGCTTTTCTATATCTGAGCATATATATATATATATATGAAAGATGGTAAGTTTTTCAATTCAAATTACTAATTATTTCTCATATTGAATTAATATTTCTAGTTACTATTAATAATCATAGATTGTAGATCTTGGGAGGGAGCCAACAATGATTGAGCTATTTAAATGCACACATTATAATGAAAAAAATGGATAGTTTGTTTATCAGAGGCTAGTTGATGTATATCTATATATATTTATATATTTTTATATTTCTATGTTTTGATTTGTTATTGAATTATATTGATGGCTAGAGGCCTAACTACCAATGGCGTGATTCATTTTATCATTGGAACTGTTTTCTTTTATGCTTGATAAATTTGTGAGTTAGGCTTGAATGAAATTGATATAAAATTGCACTTCTTATTGTATTTTTTTATAGAATGTTGAACCTTTGCATTTTAATTTTTCTTTATAATCACTTGTCAAATTGTTGAGTTACATGAATTCTTGTCATTCTATTTGTAAAGTTATAAAATTAAGTTAAATTATAATTTAACCACCTCTCTTTTTATAGGAGCACTATATGATTCTAAAGAGGTTTAATAAATCGTCTAGTCAAGTAGAGCTCCTAGATAGGGATCCACCTCTTGAAAAATAAAAGCAGCAGCCTGTGCTAATGATTTAGTATTAATTGTGGTTGAAGGATGTTGGTTGGTGTTAATAGGAAGGGACCCATTTTTGGCATTGGATTTAAGGCTCCTTCATATCATGGATCTTGTTTTATGGAGGATGCCTCTTATCATATAGGATTTCATCCAGAACTTGAGCATAAGCTTCAAAAGCATGTGGGTGCTTTGATAGAGATCAACCAAAAGTTTGTGTCAATAATAAATGAGCAGCAACAAGAGCTCAAAGATTTCCAAAAGAATTTTAATATCTTTCTCAAGCTTATGCCACTTGTAGAGGGAGAAAATGGAGATGATGAAGCTCATGATTCTATTTAATTTTGTTTATGATTATGCCATTATGTTGTTTTTTGACTGCTTTAAATGCTTTTGAAAGATTCTACTATGATTTGACATTTGAGTATGATTGTATCGTAATTTTAACTTCTGAATGAGATATTTAGTTAATTCTTTTAATATAATTCATCATGATTTTGCCAATTTTTTATATATAAAAATATGGTTGGAAACATGGGTGTTAAGGTGTGAGTTTTGGGAGTTGGAAGTGAAAATTTAGTTGCTATTTAATGATATTGGTTGTTGATAATTATAGATTATTATTATCATATGAATTTGAACCCGATCCTAACTCAAGGAGCATGTTGTGTTAGAAGTAACCTTTAATTTTTTAAAAATTTAAGGTAATTAAGGAATCTATAACTTATACTATTTCTTGTTAAAGCGATTTAGGTTGTTTTGTGAATATGGCTATTGGAGTAATTTTATTAATATTACACGACCCTCCTTTCATCACTGCTATTTTGCTAGCTGCAAATTTTTTTCAATGGAATTTTAAAATCCATCTCAATTGGAGATGCACTGTTAGGGATGGAATATTTGTCCCTAATTTTGGGGTGAAGGTTAGTTTCGCAAAGGCGTCCAAATTTTGCGGTGGATTTGGGTGTCACAAGTCTGTCCCAAAATTCTGTGAAGGAATTACCATCAAAAATGCATGCTATATTATGAAAGAAAATCAGTCGCAAATGCGTTTCGAGTTATGTAAAGGGCTATGCTGTCAAAAATTTGTCCCAAATCTACCCAGTTACAAAACAATTTTTTATTATTTATAAATTTTTAACTATCATTTTTTAGTATTGAAGTTCCCCAATATGGAACTCATAACAATTACAAACACCATTTTGGATTCATTTGTAATGTTCTACTAGAACCACAAGTGAAAGGGTTTATAAGTATGAAGGATTCTTTTAGGATTGTCAAACTCGTGAGTTTAATAAGTAGTCTAGTGACGGAAATATATAAAAAGATTTATGAACTCTTAAAAAAGATGTTTAATTATGAAAATTTTTCAAGCAATCAATATCTAAGTAGAAATGGTAGGAGCTAGCTATGAGCGCCACTTAATGAGTACAAGGTCCCAAGTTCCTGCGTGAATGTAGAAAATCTTTTTAGAAGAGCAATTTCTAGTTAAACCTAACAATGCTTGAATTTGACTCAATCAAACAGTTAAAGAAAAAAACAAAAAATAAATGCTTTTTCCTTAATTATCATTCAATCATGCAAAAAGGCTATATATGATATTAGCCAAAAGGTCAAAAAAAAATTCAAGCGTTAATTGAGAAGCAACCATACAAGTGTGAAGGCTGATGATATAAGTTTATGACAAATATTAATAGAAATTAAATTTGGAAGCATTAAGTGACACCACGAGTTCCCCCAAACACTTCAGCAAGAGAGAGCGCATGTATATGTGTGTAATTTATTTAAACGAAAGCCAGCTAGAGACTTAAACTAAAGCTCTTTCAGGGAGTGAGTGATCAAGGAAGCGGCATTGTTATTAGAAATGAATTGTTTTAACCGAACATGCATGAAACTTATATCTTTTAAAACTGGTGGTGCAGTAATATTTTGTTCTTTGCCATGATGCGTAATTAAAACCCAAAGAAGCGCGGGAGTGGTGATCCCCTTCACTTGGCAGGAGGGATTTAAATTTGGAGGATAACATTAAAGTTTTATATAAAAAAAATTAATTATTGTAAGATTCATTAATAACTAACTTATACAATTTAATTCAATTGTCAGTTAATCTTGCAGTAATTAATGGTTTTATGTAAGATTTGATTGTAATTCTCCCATTTAAATTCAAAAATGAAATGACTGCTCTCTCTCCTTAAAAAGAAGAGAACAGGCGGAGGAGGACACCGACCAATCATCTAAAAAGTCAACTACTCAATACACATTTTCTCCCTGCATACCGAGCTTCACTCAACGTGACTTTGCTCTTAGGCGCGCTTAGGATTTGTTTCAGTTTTAGTAACTCCTACGTTTTGTATGCATTGTACTCACTCCCATTTTCCTTTACTATACTTAATTTCTCCCAAAACTAAGCTCGTTGTGTGGAACAGTCATGGTTTGATCCAAGGAAGTTGAGGTAAAGAACCTTGAGAACCCACAACACTTCAATTGAAGATTTTCTCCTCAGGCACGCCAAGTGTGCACAAGAGGGTACTTGATCCCTTCCACGCCAACAATCTTTTTTGGCGCATGCCTTATGGGATTAGTTGCTGGAACCATGTCGAGAACACGATCACAGGACAATAATAAGAACGAAACTGAATCTTAGGGTCCAAAATGTTGTGCTGCAAGCACAATGCATGAGTCGATCCCAGGACATCCCAAGGATGAAAGGGAGGAAGAATTCCCACTCTCAGAACCACATCCTCATCCTGACTACGATCGATAAGCCAAGTTCAAGGCTACTTGCTGATGACATAGTCGTGTGCTGGAAGTCTAAGCAGGCCCTGAGAGCCATTCAGAGAAACATCGAATGCCAGACTGAGAAGATGAAGTTACCCTAGGCTAGCCCACAAAGGTTAGAAAAATGAAGTCAAGAATTATTAAGAAGCAATCAAACATGTGTTTCTTGCATGAAGTTTGTCTGCATTGCAGGTTTTGAAGCTTCAAGTGACACCAAGAGTTCCCCCAAACACTTCAGCAAGGGCATATACATATATATATATATAATATCAACATAAAGATGGCCCTCAATGAAGTGTTCAGGGGAACTCTAGGAGAACACCTGGAATATATAAATATATGTATACACACACTTCTCAGCTTATAGCTTCAAGTGTTTTCTTTGGCTTCTTGTTAGAAAAATATATGCTAACCTCTCATATTTATAGTAGTTTTGATCTGTTGTTATTCAGGAGATGTGTTATCACAGAGATGTTATATAACCATATAAAACCAGAAGTTCTCTCTAGAGATGAACCTGGACGGATCTTTTGTTCATGTAGAGGATGTGATGATGACCAAGAAAGAATCTGTACCAGAAAATATTCCAATTTGCAAAATATCTTATCTGCTTGTTGCAAGTTTTCATTTTCAGGTATTAATTTGACATAAGCGAAAATCAGAGAAAAACAATCATTTCATTAATTTGCAGAATCTGGAATGTGAATTGTGGTCAGAAGGAGGAAGTGGATGTTTAATGAGCCGACTTGAAGTTGTCTTGCTCCTAGTCAAATTTATCAAATACTCCTTCTATTTTCAAATATAAAGGAAACTATCATGTCTCTTTATTTTTATTTATAAGCAAAATAATAAATTTCAAAAAGAATTCATCATATTTTTTAAAAAAATTATCCTTTATAATGTTTACTTTCACTAGACAATTTTATTTTATTAAAATTTTTAAATTTCAAATATAATTATTATACTTAAGTAACTTTCTTAAATTGTGTAAATTAATTATTTTTTTCCTGCATTTTTTTTATTTGCCAATATTTTCTCCTATATTTGAAAATAGAAGAAGTATTAGTCTAATAAGAGCATATTTAATTGCCTGGATCAATGGAATTAAGGACTTCCATTCCCTTACCATCCTTGATTCTGTCACAAATACTATATCAAAGAACCTCACAAGTGAAATAAAATTTATAAGTATGAGATATTCTACCACCTAATAGGCTAGTTTTTTAAAATAAGCTCTCATTTAATACTTGTACTGCTCATGACATATTCTTCTCAATTAAAAATATGTTTATAAAAAAACCTACAAAGGCATAAATTAGAAGAATGAAGTTACGGGCAAGCTTCGTTGCCACAAATTGATCCGAAGGTGTGCTTCTCTCATTCCATAATATTTCTCACAATCATGACCAGGTTCAAGAAAATGAGTATTCACTTTCAGATTCGTGTACATGTCAAGCTTTTCTTTCAAAAGGGCTCTCAATCTATATATCTCTATGCAAAAATGTCGATATAAAAGATAACTTTAGTATTGCCAAGTGGTTTCATTATTTTTTAAAATTTTTATGATGTTCGAAGTACAGTGACGCATTAAATCTAAATATCTCTTTAAGTATAAATTTAAATATTAATTCATTATATTGTGAAGGATTAATTCTTTCTACAAAACCCAATCCCTGCTTATTTATTAAATCTGTATATTTAAACATAATATAAAAACTCTTATAAACCTCATTGACCATGCAACCTCTTCTTTAATTCCATGCACTCCATTGAACCAGCACTAATTATAATTATAATTATTAAATAAAGATGATAAATTTAAAATGTGATTAATAGCACTAAAAATTCAAACCCTTTGAAAGGGCGAATTTATTCCTCAGTCAACCACAGATACGGCCTCGTAAATAACGTGACATGAGCCTACATTTTATTTCATTTAAATTTAAAAAAAAATTGGAGGAAATAACTTGCCTTAGTCACTACCAAATATCTCGACATAAGCAGAACAAATGACTCGACTTGAAAAGATTATCTCCATTTTCAAATTTTTTAAGTATTTGACCTGAGAACAACAATAATACAGATATGGCAAAGCGTCGGGGAAGCAAAGCCAAGGCATGTCCACAAGCGACGAATCATAGACAATTAAACATATATACCACCAAACTTTGATATCTGAGGCTTCAAATATGACAACCCTCCTGTTCATATAACCAAAAGAGAAAGAATGAGTAAAGAAAAGTGCTATGTTAATCACAATTTTCTTTCTTTTTTTACTGAGGTTAAATGACAAATTTGCTCTAAAATTATATGTCTATGAGCATTTAAGACTCTAAATTCATTTTTAATATAATGTTCCTTAAACTTTTCAAAAAAGATGCAATATTATTGTTAACAAATGTTGAATTTGACCATTAGTTGACAAAAAATTATTAAAAAAAAGATCTCAAAAATTATAAAAAATGACCAAGAAAATTATAGAAAAGGACCCTATAAGAAAACTAAAAAGTTTCCTATAATTTTTTGATTCTTTTTTTGTATTTTGTGAATCTCCTTTCTATAGCTTTTTTATTCAACTAACAGTCAAAATTAACAATTGTTAATGACAAGGCTGATATTGTACCGTTTTAAAATATTGAAGGGTCATATTATACTAAAAACGAGTTTAAGATTTTCAACGCACCTAAACCTATGGTTTAAGGGCAAATTTTTCCTTTAACCCTTCTTTCTTTTTATTTTCAAAAAAAAGAGAGTAATTTACCCCTGTCGAAGTTTCCATGTACTTAACAATTGGTGAGATCACCTTCTCCACTGGGGTTGGATGAACTTCTCTGAAATTGGGAAGAACATCATAGAACGCCATTGGGGAGAAATGGAGACATCAAAGATCTATGATAATAAATCACACACACACACACAATTTTTTCCTGATGCACAATTAAGATGAGCATTTAGTGTTCACTACAAATCTCGCAAAACACAATGTCTTGAATCAAGAAAAATTATTTTACCAACAAGCTGATTAGCCTTTGCAGTCTTGATCAATTCCCGGACCAGTTATAGAATCACCATGAATGCACCACGGAGGACAGAATTTCCCTCAACAACATAACCCATAATGTATGTGTGCGTGTGTGTGTCAAGACTATATTTCAAAGGCAACACCATCATAACCAATTAATCATCTAAAAGACAAGTGAAACCAAGCCCAGAGGTATAACTAATCTGCAAATGGAAAGGTATAAATAATAAGCCCAAGCCTTAATGACTTAATGGCACGAAAGCACCTCACAAAGTTCGAACCCCTGGTAGGTCATGGAATGTGTGTGAATCCTCTTCCCTATGGTGAAAGTAGGGTGCGTGTGTATGCGTGAAATTCAAAAGAAAAAAATAACACAAAATCCTGAATTTCTTACCAGCACCATCCCTTAATGATGACAGAGATATATCAGTCCTGATCATTCCTCTGCTGCCTGTGTTTAACAGTCGTTCTGGTCTTGGGGAAAATAAGCCAAACTTGCCATTTAATGAAGAAGTGAATGAATAACGCCTGGTTATACCATTTTTATCCACCAAGTCACCAGCAAGCCTAGGAGAGCCTTGAGCTCTTAGCTTAGCTTTTGCAGATTCAGTAGGGGCCATATAGCTAGGAAGTCTTGGAGTGCTATGAGAACTGTCATTATATTGATCATTGAAATTGCCAGGCAGTGAAGCTCTTCTTAGGGAGTTCGGAAAGTTCATAGTAATTTTCAAGTCCTCACTGTCTTCGCGACCAACTTCTCTACCATTCTTTAAACTAGTCTGCGACTCAGCAATAGAATGATTGTGTGATTCCCCATGCTCATCTTTTGCTTGCAATCCAAGGCTTTTTTCAAGATCAGATTGCTTTGATTTTGACACACCCAAATTTTTCTTTTTATCTGCTGAAACACGAGCACCCTGCTCTGAAACATCAGTGACGGCATGACCCGAAAGTTTTCCAGTGATGTGTTTCTTTTTCTCAGGGGCAACCTCAGATCTACTAGAAACACTCTGCGTCGAAGACTTCTTAATATGATTTTTTATTTCTTTTTGTGGATGTTCCTGACATGACTGCACTGGGTGGCTTGAAACCTTTTTTGCAGGCTGTTTAAGTTTGTTTGACTCTGAGGTCAAGCCATCATCGACTTTCAAACCAGAATCTTTCTTGATATTTCTTTTAGCTTTCCCCTTGTTATTTTCAAACGTTTGACAATTGCTACTCTTCTCATTGGACTTTAAGTCAAGTTTCTTCTCTGATTTGGGAAGAGGTGCCCAAAAGTTTGACCTTGTCCAACGCTCAAGCCACTTCCAAGTGAAGCTAGGTTGTCCAGGATCAAAATTAAGATGGAAAGAAACTGGTGAGGATGAGGAGGCCAGAAGCTGCAAGTGATAAAGAACATTATGATCTCACCTTTGCCTTCAAATTAAAAATGAAAACGAAAATGAGATCAAAAAGAGGTCATGCATTATTTTCATCTATTCCTTCCCAAAACGAAAATGAATAGCACCCAAATTTTTCTTACATAGCTGTATCAGATATATAAGAAAAATTTGGGTGCTGTTCACCTTTCTCAGGTTCAATTGAATAGCACTTAGCTGCAACTGAACAGGGGGAAAAAACCCTCAATGGACCACAAGATATTTACTGGATAATCATATCTTACTACCTATAGCTTAAATAGGCCGAAAACAGCCTAGTGTGGAAATCCAGGTCAACTTGCCCAGTTGAACCAATAAATCATTGAACAAGTGCCGTGATCGGTTTGATAAAATATTTTGTTTATGATCAATTTGATCATAATTCGACTATGATTTTGACATTAACCCTTGAACTAGTGCCTTGACCAGTTCAATAACCAATCCAGTTTTTAGTACCTTGAAAAAGAGTGATCATACTTCCTCAAATTACCTAAAACTGTACAGTTACTCTCCTTATACAAGGAATTGGAAGAATTATTCCTACCTTGTTAACAAAGACACTGGTTGACAGCTTCTCTGCCGGAGCAGTTGTAACTACTCCAGTAGAATTTGAACATTTAGTATCCTGACCAAAGAAATGTTAAAAGGGGTGGTCAGTATGGTAACAAAGAGGAAAGGAGAATGTAATTGCTGGCAATTAGCTTTTCATCTATAACATGGAATATGTACACTAAACCAAGAAAACTTTCCAACTGTATGATACAGAACACCTTATGATATTAATGCTTGAGAAATGTTGAACAAGCCAACTAGGAAAGTTAGGGAGATTAACCCACAGATCATTGCCTGGATTAATTTAGTTGAAGAATATTTACCTTGAAATTTTTGAGGACAGCAATCCCAATATCAGAATGTCTAACCTTGTGACCACGAACTAACGCTTGAACTTTTACAATTCCCTTCACACAGTATAAAGTAGAAACAGCCTGCCTTCTAACCAAGTGGCCTCGAATAAGAGCTTGCAGTTGTATGACACCTTTTAATGTTTGAAATGCCCGCCATGCCTTCAAATAAGTTATGCAGAAACCACTTTAATCATTCATTGATCATTCTAGACAAAACACACAAGATCATTAATGAAATAACATGTTATTTTTCTTCACAACTCAATACCTTAAATTTCAAATTGAAAAGACAATGTTGTGTCAGTATTTGTCAAGATTTTCTCAAGTTAGAAAGTATCAGCCAGTATGACAAGTATATTTTAACCAAGATTATAGATTTTAAAATTCAAACAATAATATCCTAAATATTCTAAAATAGAATCGTCAAGTTGAGGAAAGATGAGAAATTTCAGCAGTGGACAAAATTACATTAGGCACCAAATAATAGATGGAAAAGAAAGTAGACATACTTATTACTACAATAAAATGATTTTCTTAAAATCTTGTTGCAACATGGAATAGATAGAAGTTTTATAACGTTTAAGAAATGAAAGGAAATTGTACAAATATAAGATGTTACTACCTGATAGCTCCTAAAACCAGCCTGAATTTTTATAGCAGCTTCAGCAAGCCTGATTTTATCAGCATCATCCAGTGAGCCGGAATCAACAGCTTCTGCATTGTTCTCTTCAACCCCAGCTGAGAGAATGTTCCCGTCATTTGATGATCTACAAACAACTACCTTTTCCAAGAGCACTTCTTTACTAGCATCAGATCCAGATGTAGGTGGGGATATCAGTGAAGAATCAGGAATATAAGGCACAGGTGCCTCAATACAGGCCAGCACATCCAGGTTGCTTGAAGGTTTCTTCGCAAAAGGATGGGGATCACAATTAGAAACTGCTAAGGAGAGAGACTTAATATACACCCTGATTTCCCCAGTATGCATTCCTTTTCTAGTTCTACTCATAAATTAAGTACACAATAATGGAAGCAAGTGTCTCTATCAACAGGAAAACATGCAATTCTCACAGCACAAGTTTCAAATTGTCACCTCTTCCTTCAAAAAGCATGAAAAGCTATAATACTTATTTTTTGCAGTTGTAGTCAAATATAGTTTACCAGTCATTTACCTATCTCCATAACCTTTTTCCTCCATCAAAATGTTTTGGCATTTTAAGTAATACCAAAACAGGTCCAAATCCAGTCAAAGAATTTCTAACTTTGTTTGCAACTTATAAAATCACAACGAAAAAGTACAAAAAAAATGTAAAAAATAAATAGTTTAAACTTGAAATGGGAAAAGAAAAACGAAAGGGGAAAAGGCACTAAAACGCACCTAGCGCATCATCCTTTTAATTGGTTTACTAATGAATGTAAAGTATATAATTTTAAATACTTGTTCTAGATTGTATCATTCCATATAATTTATCTGCCAATGCAGGATATCAAACAACTAACATACTTACGTAAGGGATGCAATATGAAACAAAAAAAAAATATTCCATCAACCAGTGGCACATAAATCAGACTTTTGCTTCTCCACTTGTTTAGGGAAAAGAAAAAAGAAAAGAAACTTATTAATGATAAATAAACAAGTCCGTGATAGGCACATTCGTCCCAGCCAATAATGCAGATTATATGCTAAAAGTATCCATGCTGGAGTTCAGGGACAAATAATGCAAGAAGATCACCCCTTTAAAATGACACTAAAGTAACATTGTGATTAGAGGAAGGCTAATCCATTGATAATAGGTAATGAGTTATGTCTTTATTCTCATTTTTTTTCTAGATTAGAGTTATCTTAGTAACTTCATTCATGGTTAGATCTCCAAAACAAAACTATTTGGCGCCATGTCCATTCAGCTACCAAAGAATTATTGATGAACTATCAGCTTTGAGTATATTCAGCAACAACTGTCTCCTTAGTTGTGTGGTGCAGCCAAACCATTTCTATGATAGGTATGATTGATAGGTTAATTTTCTTCTTCCCGAACAACTCTCTTTCCTGTAAATTCCTAATCTATACAGACTTGAAGTCTAGGTACAAAGCCTAAAAAAATCCCTTTCTTTGTAACCTCAGCTTGATTACTCCTTAGCTCTATCTACCTTAGAATCTATCAAATCTGAAAGAGTGTTATTTTCATATACAATGTAGAATTGCAGATTAGCCATGACAAATCATATACATAAAAGGTTGTCAAACATGACAACTAGGAAAATCAAAGGAAAAGAATACCAAGATATTTTTTTTGCTTGATCGATTAGACTTTGGTGATTTCTTCCCTGAAAACAAGGTCTTTATCCATTTCCCCGGATCTCTTCCCATTTTGGAGAAGATCAATGATTCAGGAACCAGAGAGCTCAAATGTCATAAATCTGCAAGACGATTATATAATTGAACCTCAATCATACATCGACGTATCAATATCTATAATCAAAATAGGATCAATATCTACTTTAATTTTACTGTTATAAATTATGATCTTTTTTATTTGCATGTCTCGAAAAAAACACTTCATGTGCAATTACTCGGGCCGGACACTGCTATAGTATCAAAGCTTAATTAACATGAAGGAGACAACAAAGGATGAACTATTCGTCAAAGTACCACTATAATGAGACGTGATCTTTTCATCGATCATAGTGCAAGTGGGCAAGACCACAAACTTACGGTTTTGAAGCTTGGTACCTGTTATGCACAGAAAATAATCATGGAGAAATTTTTTTAAAACCAAACAATTGACATTTGACTCTGTTTACTATGATACTGACAAACAAAAAATAGGTCCAATGACCTAAGATGCTAGACCAACGGATGCAATTAATTTTGCATACTACCAGATACCAACCAAGAGTCGAATTCATATTTAATTTTTTCCTTAATCCTTCTAAAAAGAAGCCGCAAAAAACCGATCAAAACCAAACAAAAGCAATTAAGACAAAGTGGAAACCCAGTAAAACCAGGCTGAATTGAGAATTATTGAGGCCAAATAAGCAGATCAAAGAAGTACACGAAACGCAGCGGAAGTAGAATCAGCAGGAACGGCAAGCCTCCATGGCTAACAACAAGACAAGAAGGAATAATATTAGGAAGACGGAAAAATCAACGAAAGCAGCAAGGAATCAGGAAAAAAAGGAAATGAAGATCAAATTTGAGAACGAATGTTGAGAAATTAAGCAAAAGATATGAGTACGAGAGAAAAGAGGTGAAATGTAAATGTACCAATCATGACGAAGAAGAAGAAGGTGAACTTCGGAGCAAAGTTTGCCTTCTGTTGCAGCAGTGACCCTGGCAGAGAGAGACATGGGAGCTAACATAGCTCATGCTAATGCTTCCTAGATTCCTCCCACGAGGTTTGATTTTTGCAGAAAACGGTTATTATCATTTATTTATTTACTTATTTATTAGGATTGTTATCACCATCATCATCATTTTCTTTTGTCGTTTTCCCCAACCCCCACAAAAATAAGCATTTTGTTATAGCTTTGCTGTTATTATTTAGTATTTATAAAAAATATTTAATAAATAAATAAATATTTAGGAAATAACATTACTTTTTTAGCTCCTGTCTTTTAATTATCACTCCATTTTTCAAACTTTAATTCATTAAAAATTTATAGTGATTGGCTACCTCCTTACAATATGAAAAATCAAAGTTTAAACCTTAATATAAAAAAATCTACATTTAATATCAAATCATGTTTTAAATTGGACTCAATCAAAAAAAAAATTAAAAACTATAATTAAACCAAAAATAAAAAAATTATTTAGAGTCAAAATTAAAAAAAATTCGAGATGAAAAGTTATATTTAAAAATTTAATATTTTCTGAAACTTTTTTGAAAAAAAATTCTAAAGACTAATATTATTAGTTGTAATGTAGTATTTAAAAAATATAAATGAACTCTACTCTCTCGATTCAAAATATAATATATTTTTATAAGGTAATATGTTAAAAATATAAGGTGTTTTGAATTTTTAAATTATAATTAATAAGTTTTTATTTTTCAAAAATATTTTTAATTAAAGAGTGTAATTAATAAGATTTTTTAATTAAAATATTTTATTAAATAAGGATAAATATAAAATGACTGTATAATTTTAAATATAATTAATTGACTCTTTAAAATATAATTTAATAAAAATATTTTATGATATTTAACAGAGAGAGAGAGAGTACTTGGTAATTTTACATTTTTACTTCAATGCACCATATTAAAAAGAAGTGAAAATCTTACCTAACTTATGAGATTTAAAAAAATAAAGAATAAGGAATTGAAAATAAGACATTATGAAAATTTTAAGATTTGGTGACAAGAATTTAAAAAATAATAATAATAATGCTTAACATATAATCCTGAGCTGTACTTATTTAATACGTCTTATATTTGGATTTCTTTCCCCCTTTGACCGCAGAGTAAGATGCCGAATCCAATCCTAATGACAAGATGTGATGATTGGGATCCATGCTTATGTCGTAAAATGAATAAAAACAGAGCCTGAATTTGATGAATAATTTATAAAATTATAAAGTCAAATCATGTAGTCAATATAAAAATTTTATTAATAAACTATTTATAAATATTTTTATAAATACTATTTAAATTTAAAGACATATTTTAGCTCGAGTGAATTTTTAAAAATTTAATTTACTTAAACTTTTGTTTATAGAAAAATTGTTGTCAAATGTTTTTTTTTTGTATGAAAAATATTATCATGAGAGAAATGTTTTAAAAGTCAAACTAGATGTTAAATTAAAAAAGTTAACAGTCTCAACATCACGATTAAAAGTAATCTCACATCTAAACTATAGGTCCAAAACATATAGGATTTTAAATTTATTTTTTATGCAATGTTATCATTCAACTTTTGGAAAAAGTAAAATGTAGCCTCTATCATTAAGAAAAGTTAATTTTGATTATTAGTTATCCATAAAATAATAGAAACAAATATCAAAAATTACAAAAAATGAGTAAGAAAATTTTCTTGATTCTTGTTTGTATGTTTTAGGCCCTTTTTTGTAATTTTTTTATCCTTTTATATAATTTTTTACTCTTTTTCTATTATGTTTTGATCAAATAATGTTCAAAATTAATTTTTATTAACTATAGGAGCTATGTTGCACCATTTTTAAAAGTTGAGGGTAATGTTATACAAAAAAACAAGTTTAAGGTCTTAAATGTTTCAGAACCTATAATTTATACATCAAATTGTCCAATAATCTTATTATAACTTATGTTTTATAACTTGTCAAATATTGATAAATTTTGGTTAAATTATGTATGAATAGAGTTAAAAGTATTTGCATTTACATTTATAGTTTATTATTTTTGATTTTTTTTATAGTTTTCATAAATTTTCCAAACTTTTCATATTATGTTTACAATCATCCATTTATCTAAAAATCATTCCAATTTCCAAATCAATACCATTTCAACACTAATCTAACTTAATTCAACCATGAAAACTGTTTTTTAGCCTAAATCAAACTAATAATAGCCCCTATCTATGGTCTAATTGGTCTAATTGTCCAATTCAATCTAATCAGATTCTTAAAACAATGCATGAGGGAGGGTAATTCTGAGTTTTCTAACATGGCTCTAATTAGTAGGATTGCAAGTGTAGTTAAAATGAGAATCAAGATAGATAGGTTAAACTCAACAACACAATAGAGTAAGCAAGGGAGAATCTCATTTTGTTGAATGTCGAGGCTAGTTTTAGAAAGGTTGAGGTTTGCATGGATTTAGTAATGGTGGTAAACCAGATTTAAAATTTGAGGTCTCGAAATAAAGGAGAGTATATGTTGTTACATTATAAAATGCTCTTAAATGGTTGGAGAAGGGTTGGCAGTTTTAGATTGAACATATAGCAAGAGAAGGAAACCAATATGCTGATATATAGGCCAATTTAAGTTTGATGGTGTTCATGTTATGATATGAGATTGTTGAAGTTTGTTTGGCAGATAAGTGTGGTTTTAGTTTTGATCATATTTGTTTGTTGATACGCTTTTATTTCAGTTTTAATTTTGGTTCTACTTTTGTTGTAGTATTTTTTTTTTTTTGAAAAAAAAAAGTTTAAATGAGTCGAGTCTTGCTATTATTAAGGTCTAAATATGCTTTAAAATTTAAATAACACTTATAAAAATATTTACAAATCTCCTGCCCACTAATAAGATCTTCAGTCCTCACATTGATAGTAAAATTTAATCTTATAATTTGTGAATTACAAATCATATCCTTATTAACTGAGCCAATAAAAAAATTTTTTTGTTTTGGTAGAAACGCTGTTTTGGTTTGATGCCTCATTTTGTACCCAAAAATAAATATCAGCTGACGCAAGAGAAAGTTTCTGTTCAATTTGGCGTCAATCTGCTTCACATCGGCATCGGGCCTCATGTACTCTTGCCTCGCATTTCACATGATACGTGGGCCCTATAAAACGTGTCATTGTGTTTTGCAAAGTTTGGTTAAAAGACCAAAGGGTCCAAATGCATGGACAAAAGGACCAATGTTTTAATTACCCATTTAATAATTTTCCAAAATTTTTATTAATCTTCAAAAGTCGTCAATATTTTTTTAAAATAAAATTTTTTGCAAGTAGCTTAAATTATCTTTTACCTTTTTTTTGGAAAAGTTTACTACTTTTCAAGAGTCTATCCAATTTTCTTCATCAATCTTTATTAATCTTCACAAATTTTCAATGTATCTTCAATATTATTGGAAGAGAGGGAAGAAAATTTTCTACAATTATCTTCCACAGCTTTCTTTCAAGAGTCTTCAGTATTATTCAAGAGTCTTCAATTTTCTTCAAAAGTCTTCCGCGTATATTAATGACACTTGCAAAAATATGAAGAATCGTTGAGGTTTGAAGATAATGATTGTAACATTCTAATAGAAATTACTTCATAATAAAAGGAACTTGCTGTGTAATTATTTGAATAAAAAATTTAGGGAGAATTTCAGGCAGCCTCTTCTCAAAAAAAAAAAAAATTAGTCACTAATAAGGACCAAGAACAAGTCCTATTATAAAAAAAAGGTCATGTTCCATATTTTAATAACAATCCATTCTGTATAAGTCCTTGTCTGTAATTAATTTCTTTGAGAAGGAATTAGTTGCAATTTTTCCATAAATTTAGGGATATGGGAAAATTACAAACAATCCCTTCTCAAGGAAATTAATTACGGACAAAGATTAAGAACAAGTTCCATTCAAAAAATATAAGTCATGTTCGGTATTTTAAGAACAATCCATTTTGCATTGATCCTTGTCTGTAATTAAACTTTTTAAGAGGGGCTGGTTGTAATTCTCCCAAAAATTTACTTAATGTATGTTAAATTTTAAGGATACAAATTGAAGGCAGAATTTCAATTACCGACTAAGGAAGAGACTTAATTTTAGGTAGGTTCAAATTTTTTTTGAAATGTTAGTTCAATCCAAGTGAGAAAAGTCAAAAAAAATTTGAGAGTAAAAAAAGATTAAAATATTTTCATCTGTTATACAAAATCACTAATTGATGCAAAATACATCTTAATAATTAATATACATTAATCATAAAAATTTTAATATTAAATTAAAATTTTTAAATTAAATCTAGATCAAATTAAAAATAAAAAATTATTAAAATTATTTTATAATTTTTATAAATTTTTATTTTAATAAATATAATATATAATAATATTTAAATTTTAAATTATTGATTCAAATTTTAAGGATGAACACATGGTGATCGTTCTCAAGATTAGCATGGAAATCAGACCCACCCTACCTTCTAATCCCAATAGGATCCCATTTTGACTCGTTGGCTGTAATAATTTCTTTTCCAAAATAATGCCCTTATTTTTACCAAAAAAAAGTAAATAAATAATGCCCCTTATCCACCTTCTGATTTTTCGCTTTTCCCTTAAAATTTTCTTCCACAATCACCCGTTGAAGTCCCTTTGAATTAGCCTTCAGATTATCCGCTTCCTTTAATCTCGCCCCATAATCCGAATTCCCCTTGATCTCCGCGGTAATTCCCTTATTCCGAAAGATTCGCTTGACAAGATGTTCAGGTCCAGAAACCGACGCCGTCATCGGAAAATCACCCACCGTCATTCTCTTTCCCAACTTGTCCCTTCTTCTCGATAGACACATTCTAAGTTTTAACCCTAGGATTTAAGTAACATTAGAAAGAAATTACTTCATAATAAAAGCAACTTACCCTGCAATTATTTGAATAAAAAAGTTTACTTAATATATGTTAAATTTTTAAATTGAATCCCAAGCCATATTTTTCTTAAAAAAAATAGAGAGCTAATAAAGTTAAGTGGGATTAAATTAAATTATGTAATTATTTCCCTACTTGAGAGATTCTAATTAATATAAACATTATGAAAATTATATCTGAGCAAAATATAGAAATTAAGTTTGCTCATTTGAATTTTATGAGAGCCTTAAAAAATTATAAATAAAAATAAGAAGTGAAAGGAGGAAAGGAAACAAGAGCCATTGCAAGTGGGGTCTGAAATCTGAATAAAGCGTGAGATTCAGGGTGAGATTTTTGGAGCTAAACCCCGTAATATGATATTATGGATGTGATTTGAAGCTTTTTTTAAGATTAAATAAGTGTTTTAAATTTTTTTTAATTACCTATCTTTTTTATTTTTAAATTCTTGATCATGAAAAATCTAGGGTTTGATAGATTTTGAATTTGAGAATTTTTGACTTATTTAAATGAGTTTATATGTGTGTATGTATGTGTGTATGTTTGTATATTAATTGCGTTAGATTAAATGTTTAATTGGTTTAGAATTGTTGGGATTGAGCTTGAATAGAATTTTGGACTTTTGATGGAATCATGAGAGTAAAAAGGAAGATTTTAATTTTTGAAGTTAATTGTTATTTAAAACTTTAATAATCGATTATTGGTAACCTAAAAATACTTGTTAGAAGTGGATTGTGTGGTTGAATCACAATTTGAATTATTTTTCTAATTGTGGATGAATCAATGAGAATTTTTAGATAAAAAAAATCATTTTAGTTAGGAACTTTATGTAATATGTTCAAATATTTGGCCTAACTATAAAAATTGAAACTTGTCGGCCTTTTAGTAGTTTTTGGAAATGATTTAGGAATGAATTAAATGTTATGAAATGTTTGAAATTGTGAAATTAATCCGGTATGTTTGAATTAAAATTTTAAAAAATGATTGAGAGTTTGATGATGAATTTCAAAAGTACTGTGTAGGTATTGAACCTCAAGTGGGGAAATTAAAGATTTTGTATAATTTGAGATTTTGATTGTTAATTGAGGATTTAATTGAGTTGTTTAGATAGAGAAATAATTAGAGTTGAGGTTTGAAAGTGAAACTGGAAATTTAATTAAAAATTGGGAAATAACATTTAGGTCTCAAAAATACTAAATTAATAATAGTTAAATTCTTGACAAATTTTTTTAAAAAAAATATGTTAAAAATATCTATCCAAATTATTACAAATATAAAAGTCTCAATTGTAAATAAGTATTTAAATATCAAATGTAACTTTTGCATTATAACAAAAAAATTTATTTGTAACTGTTTGAATTGATATTTATAATTTATTTTGTAAAAAATTTTATCGATGACCTAATTATCATTAATTTATTTCTTTGAAACTTAATTGTCATTCTCCCTTTAAAATTTAGGTCCCGTTTGATTGTTAGAAAAGATGTGTATGGAATTAATTAAAAAAAACCAAAACAAAAATAAATTAAATACCTTTACCTGTCATGGTAAGAATAATAAAATTTAATATTATATACTATAAATGTGAGAATAATATCACACCATCTAAAAATTTTATAAATTATAATTTTTAACCCTACAAATTAAATTACCCTTATTCCTTATGGATATGGTTTGCTTATCTCCCTCTACATTTTACTCATCTTATTTTTATTTTTATTTTTTTCATATATCTAACTTTTTTTTTCCTAACAACCAAACGAGACCTTAGTTAGAATTAGGAACTTTATGTTGTAAATGTCATTTAATTAAAATATTATTGACATGTGTATGTCATTAATTATACAGATTAACTTCTTTGTAATAAATTAATTTTGTATTTTATTATAAAAATAAAATTAAGTACAATAATATTACGTAAGATTTTATTTAGATAATTTAAAATATTTTAATTGAATAGATTATTAATGATGTGATTTACTTAATCTATTTACAATTTCTCTGTATTTGATTGATTTGTGTCTGGACTGGGCAAATGATGGATGTTTTCGTATGATTGGTGGACATCTTGTCTGGCTAAAAGGATGCCAATTATATATGATTAAAAAAATAGGGAGAATGACGATTGAGGACCCCCTGAGGACATTAATTCCAATTAGGGATCCTGAAAAAATAGAAATCCTAATTAAAGACCATGGTCTTTAAGTGGGATTTAAAACAAACTTGAGTTTACAAAACTGCCCCCTCACTAAACATTGAAAGGTAATAGGAAAGAAGCTCATCTTGTGTGCTCTATTTTCTTGTTTTTTGCTGGAAAAATACTGATGGAGTGTGCTCTCGTGCGCTGAAAATGTTAGGGAAAAATTAGTGGAGCATAATCATCTTGTAATAGGTAATTGTATGCATTGCTTCTTTTACATTTCATCCTTTGCCATGCATGAAAGAGAAGTCTGCATCTTCTTCTTCCATTTCTCTTCCATTGCTTTGTTTTCTTTTTTTACACATGTCCTCTGTCATGCACGCACAGAAAGAAAGTTTTAATCTTTGCAAATGCTGTCTTGCACCATTTCTCTTTGTTTTATACCTAGAAAAAAAGTAGTCTTCTTAATGATTACTAGACTTTATATATAGACATGTGAAAAAAATGATTTTCGAGAACGACACAGTTGAAAAAGTTGAGGAGTGAAAAACAAGAAAAATATAACATGGATGCTGAATTTTTGTGATTTGTGTTGAAAAGTGTGTGAATGTTGAAAAATGTAACATGGATGCTGAATTTATGTAGTCAAGGTTGGGATTATGGAATGGACAGTTGTGAAGTACTAAATTTGTATGTTACTTGTAGTTGTTCCAGGTTTATTTCCATATGGCAAGTACTTCAACAAAAGAAATATTTTGTTATCTTCATATTGATAGACATTTTGTAAAAGATTTATAAGGGAAGATGATCTATGAAGGTGGGAGATTAATTTCTAAATTGATTAGAGAAGGCATAAATCATGAAAAGCTGTTGAAGATAGTGTCATCAGTGACAGAAGTTGAAAGTGGTGCAGCTAACTTGAAATTTACAGTGAAGTTTAGTGAAAAACACATACATAGATTTATTAGACGATGAGGGAGTACAACATTTGATAAAGTATAATGATGAGTCAGCACATGTGTATGTTGAGACAAATGATAATGAAATAAATGGAGCAATGGATAACTCAATGGAGTTAGTTGTTATTCTTAGTTATTTGTGTGTTTAATTAGTTTAATAACCATTTATATTGACCTGTAAGTAATTGTAAATGTAAGATGGAGAATTTATTAATATGGTCACTGCCAAGATCTCCCTATAGGCAAGAGCTTGAAAGTATATCACCCTCTTTGCCATGTTCAACACAAAATACTCTTGCACCACTGCCTGAGGTTAATTTGGTAAAATGGAAAGATTTATTTATGAGTGTTAGCCAGACATTTGATGATGCAATTGTATTCAGAAAAGCACTATATAAATAAAGCCTTACTCATAGGTTTGGTTACATATTTGTGAGAAACAACCATAAGAAGATGATTGTCAAATGCAATATTGATGGTTGTAAATGGAAGATATCAGCTTATGCTCTTGGGAAGACAACCTCTATATTGTGTGTGAAAAAATTCCATAATGAACACATGCACTCTACTCAAGACAACCTCCTATTAAAGCAAAAGGCTAACTCAAGATTGACATCATCAATCATCATTGATGTTGTGAGGGGGAATGTGGAGAAAACTTCAAATGAGATTAGACAAGACCTCTACAAAGAGTATGGGTTAAATCTCACATATCAGCAAGCTTTGAGGGGAAAAGATAGAGCATTGGAGGAAATATATGGGCTTCCATAACAGTTATGCATGTTGATTTCATGGCTTTGTGAGAAATTGAAGGAGACAGACCCAGACACAGTTGCAAAGTGGGTTGTCTCGACAAATTATAGATTTGATAGACTTTTTATTACATATGGATGCTGTATCAAAGGGTTTCTCTAAAGTGCTCGTCCAATTTTGTTTATCGATGGAAGTCATTTAAGTGGTCCATATAAAGGGACTTTGCTAGTAGCTTCTGCAATTGATGCAAATAATGACTTATTTCCTTTAGCTTATGCAATAGTGGGTGGAGAAACATATGATAATCGGGCTCAGTTTCTTGAAAATGTGAGAGAGATCACACACCAAGTTCAATTAACTATAGTGTCAGACAGGCATAATGCTATTGTTGGTGCAGTGCATGCAATATTTGATGGCAATCGACATGCTTTTTGTTATCGTCATGTCAAAGAAAATTACAACTCAGAATTTACAAAAATTAATAGAGGCATGCGAAGGATTGATGGCATAACCAAGGAAGATGTACTTAAGTTATTGGATAATATTGCATATGCAAGGTTGGAAACAGAATTTCATGTTGCTATGGGTCATTTGATAGTTTTCTCTCTACAGTTAGCAAGATGGTTAGAAACAAATGGGGACATAGATCGTTGGACGTTAGCAAGATTTCCATACAAAAGATGGGACAATATAACATCAAACTATGCTGAATCTTTAAATGCTTGGTTAGTGAAAGAGAGAAAACATCATATATGTGCGTTGATAAATGAGCACCGAGCAAAATTAGCGAGGAAGCTATACAATAGCAAGATAGAAATGGTGAATTGATCAAACGAAGTTGGACCACGTGTTGAGGCAAAATTGAGGGAGAATGTATTGAGAGCTGAAGTTATGATAACTATATGATACTAGTGAAGGTAGAAAACAATGACTTGAAAGTGAATCTAACATTGCGAGAATGCTCTTGTCAAGAATGGCAAATGGTAGGAATTCCTTGTGCACATGCATGTGCAGCAATAAAATTAGTTCAGGGTAATGTGTATTCATATGTTGAAGAATGCTATACTATTCGTGCACAAGAAAAAATTTACAGCTCCACAATGATTCTGGTGGAAACCATTGACATGCCTTAGTTGACCGAGCTACATTATGAAAATTATGAAAAGAATACCTTTTTGGAACCACCATTGACTACACGTCTCCTAAGGCGACCACCTACCAAGCGAAAAGAGTTACAGTTTTAGAATAAAAAAGTGTATCATTGCTCAAGATATAATCAAACTGGGCATACCAAGAATAGATGTAGGAATCCCAATCCAATGTAGGGATTGAAAGGGGATGAAAACCATATGCATATTAGTTAGTTTAAAATTGAAATGCATATGGTTTTTATTTATTTTGTGCATTTTGCTGTTGAATGACCTTTTGTACAGGCAGCCACCTCATATGTTTTTTGTACTTGTGGAGGTGATAGGTTATGTAAATGGGATTGCAGTCTATGTTTTTTTTTAATAAGGACTGCATAGGTACCATTTAGCTAGCTGGGATATTTTTTTGGGTAAAAAGGAATGCAAATTTGGTGTACATATATTGCAATCAGTGTAATATAAAGCTGATGAAAATTTTAGGTCTAAATTTATCCGAGTAAAAATGCTGTCATGGCATAAGACTGTTGAATTCAATAATGTAGTATAGGGATATTGCTAATGTAACTACTGACAACATAGAACCTTACTTGGGATTAAAATTTTCTGCAGTATTTCAGACATTTAAGAGACTTGTAGATAATGGGAACCAATAACGTTGGTTGGCAATTTCATATTCAAAGTAAGAAAAATTCCTACCATAAGTTGTGAAATGAATAACCCCACTTGGGTGTGATTGTTTATCAGAAGATACCTGTCAGAAATCGAGATCCGGTAACCTTAACTGAGAATTCCTTAACCTGAGTTAGAAAAGTAGCTAACGTATAATGTGAAATGTCCTAACATAACTTGAGAACTCTTTTTTTTTGTATAAGTCTTGCCACAGATTGGGTTCTAAAAACCTCAGTTGGAAATTCCCTAACCTACCTTGCAAACATAACTAACATATGTTGTGAACATGCTTAAAGTGACTTAGGAATTCATTGTTAAAGGATAAGTATTGCCACAAGTTGGGTTCCAACAAAGTCACTTGGGAATGGCCTAATCTAACTTGGGAAAAAAGGTGAACGAATGTTTTGAAAGAGCCTAATATGACTTGGGAATTGACTGCGTAAGGATAAGCCATTTGGCACAAGTTTTGTTCTAGCAACCTCACATATGAGAATTTGGTAACTTAAGTTGGAAAAGTAACTAACATATGTTGTCAAAGTTCCTAATGTGACTTGAAAATTTATTATTTGATGAAAACCGACGTGGCATAAGTTGGGTTCCAGCAAAGTCTGTTGCGACTGTCGTAACCTAACTTGGAAAAAAGCTGAACGTATGTTTTGAAAGAGCCTAACATGAATTAAGAATTCATTATGTAAGGAAAAGCTGCTAGGCACAATTTGTGTTCCACCAACCTCACTTGGAAATTGCATAATATATATTGTGAAAAACCGAATGTCAGTTTTGAAAGTAACGTGAGTCAATGAAAATCAATAACGGTTTGTCAAATTTCTTGAACATGTAGTCAAAGTTTTTTTTAAAATTAATTGCTGTATCATATACAAGAAGCCACGGAAAAAAACTTAAAAGGCTTAATTTACATATCATAAATGTATACACTATGATTTAATCTTTTGGATCGTGCATGCCCAGTATTCGAAATGGACGTCATGACTTGAGAGCCCACTCTGTTGTGTGGATGATTCACCAACCAATATAATACCTCACTCCTCATTTCACTCAATTGTTCTTACACAATCAGATAAAGTCGACTCACAAGATAGAAAACTGTCACACATAACAAATTATATCTTAACTTTAACATTTGTTCCTACCATTATTAGAGGAGGTATAGTAAGGCCGCCCCATTCCTCTCGTGCATTATTATTCCACTGTCTAAGGCAAAAGATGACATACATTCCACAATTAGATCTATAAAAATATGAAATCTGTCAGCACGTAGTTGGGAAATATACACTTAATTATATGTATATAATTTAGCTTTTTACTCACGTCGTCGGTTGCTGTTCCATAGGCACCACTTTCAACTCAAGGTCATAATTGTCATCAATAAGTTCAGGTTTCAGTTTCATTAATATTTCTACAAACCTGCTTTTCTAAGAATAAGAACAAAGTGAATGAGAAGCTTTCACCAACAAAATTTTATATATCATTATATGGGAAAAGGCATACCATAAAATATGCCATTTTTTCCTTCTCTTTTAGCAACATCACTTCCTTCACTTTCTTTATATTCTTCTTTTTCTTCTTTGATTCTTTACTAGATGGTAGCATCAAGTCTAACACATACATTGTGGCTATTTTTGGCTCCACAACAGAGCAAAACCAGTGCAATGCAAATACTATAGGAAAACAAATAAAATTGCAATCTCTTATGTTATACTCGATGGTAGTTGGCATGAAGTCCTTCAAATGGCTATCCAAGTCCCATCTTTTTTATTGGTGGATTATGGTTCCCTGAAATGAAAAAATGTAACATTTGTAATTTGTAAGCACTTAATAAAACAAAGGAATTAAACCGTAAGACAAACCGTAAAATCTGGATTAAAAATGTGTCGCTGCACAAGTTGATCCTTTTCCTTTTTCTCATTGACCAAAAGTCTTCTAATTAATGTAACAACCTACATAATACAATTATAGTTACATTAAAATTTTACTATAACTTGATCTATTTTAACTAGCACACTTGCTCACCGAACTACTTATCCATTGTTTAGGACCTAGACACTTGCATTCATATCTTGTCACATAATACTGCTCAATCTCCACAATTTTCCTGTTATAGAAAATAAAATTATATCAACTAATCGATTATGAACACATGAACTAGTATGGTTGAATATCATACTCATGTCCCTCATTGGGTGGAATAGATTTTGTACAGTATTGGTAAACTTCTTTCTTTGTACATTGTCCTCTTTCTGCATGTCCTCTTTTTGCCTTCCCTCTATCATCCAAAAAGGGTGAATGAATAGTGCTGACTATTTGTCGTTGTGACCGTCTTAGTGTCCTTTCACCCTTAGAGTCTTTTTTTCTGATTGGCTTTTCTACTTCTTCTTGTGCACCCGATTCTCCCTCCTTTTCATTTTTATCTCCTTCTACTTGTCCTTCCTCTTCTTCTTTTTCATCTTCTCTGGATCCCCCTTCCTCTTCATTTTCATCTCCTTCTACTTGTCCTTCCTCTTCCTCCTTCTCATCTTCTCTGAATTCTCCCTCCTTTTCATTTTCATCTCCTGTCTCTTCTCCTTCCTCTTCTTTGTCTTCATGTTCTAACTCTTCCTCCTCTTCCTCTTCACCATCATGCTGTTCAACAACTTCCTCTCCTTTTCTTTTATCTTGGAGCTTGAGGAGTCTTTGTGCAATTTCACGTGTAAAGGTCACAATATCTCTGTATACCTCTTTTATGTCCTACACCATTTAAAATGTTATATGTTTAAAATTACATAAAAATAACTTTGCTAATTAACAACCATCATTTTTGCCCTTACCGGATCATAAAATGAAGTCATTTCTAGAAGCTCTGCTGAGAAGCTGTCATGTCCCCGAGAAGGGTGATACAAAATGCCATGATCACTTGCCTTCTCAAGCTGAACTCGTGCTGTCACTCTCTCCTCTGTCTAATGTTCTAGAGCATCTTCTTGCGATGACACCTCAATTGGCTCCAATGGAAACATTTGAAAGTAGAAAATCTGCATATTTACATCTATATTATATAACCTACAGAATTTTGCAAAATAATTAACTTATAACAAATTATATCTTAATTGACCCACATATCGCAAGAAGAAATAAGCATCCTCTAATAGTTTTTTTGTGCCCATCCTTCTTCTCCCATGCTTTATATTCGGCTACCCCCTTTTCAAGTCAGATAGTATAAAAGATGACCAATCATAATGTACAGTTCCCAGATTTAACCCGGACATGACTTTCAATAGTTTATCACTTATTTTGGAACTCGAACTTGGACAAAAAAAATTCCCTAAGCAATAGAGAATGAAGAGAAACTCAAATTTATCATTTTCTTTCCCCGAGAGTATCCTGTCCTTAATTACATTATAGGATACTTTTTTAAACTCCTTGTTTAACAACTTTAATTTTTCTTATCCCCATTCATATCAACTATCTTTCCATCATTAGGCAAGCTAAGTAAGGCATGAACTGCTTTGCCATTAATGACTTTCCTTTGACCTCTAATGAAAACGGATGATGTAGGAGGATCAAATGCCTTCATCACTTCGTCGCATAAATCTCTAGGCAACTTGTGACATTTAATATTTAAAAGCTTACCAAATCCTATTCTATTAACCCTATCTCTCAAAGATTTTTGCTTTTTGATATAATCAAAAACTTCCTTCATCTTTGTCGAAGAACACCTTGTCTCAAATGGAATCTGTCCAAGTAAAACAAGTTAGCACCATTACTTGAATTCATCACATTTTTCATGCTTAAGGTCAAAAACAACGTACCTCGTAGGCTTTTATACCAGCGTTTCCTCCTTAGCCAGACGTTTATAGTGATCTTGTTTTTCTGATGTCAACTTTTTCCATGCTGCAACTGCTTCTGTGTTGAGTTTTTTCAAATCATTTCCCTGGGTTGTATACTTGCCACGATATGCCTCTTTGAACTTGCTTAAACCAGAACAACTTTTTTGCCTTAAAGGATTTCCTTTTGTTTTAGCCATTATCCTGCACATTAATAATTAGGGTAAAAAATAAACTACTATTGAATGTATCTAACATCACCAATGAATACACAAAATAATACTATTAGACTTACCAAACATGAAATCTGAATTTTCTCCATAGAACATGCGAGGGTCAGGGAAAGTCATAATCACAGCCTCCCTAACTTCGCTAATTTTTTGGTCAAGATTGCATTTGTCTTTTACACAAGCAAATTTTCAAGTCGGAAGAACCTTGCCAAACTTTTATTTTATGAGGACATTATAAGAGCTTTAATGTCAAATTAAGACTTTTCAACATTGATGTTTCTAAATTTCAGTACTCCTTCAACCATGTTTCAATACTAAAATTCCTTATTTGGCATTAATGTTATTACAAGCTCTTTATTTGTCATTCTCCCTTATTTTTAACTATTTTATTAGTCTATAATATCTTATCGACCTTTTGATACAATCTATATTTATGTTTTTTTCTTCTATATGAAAAGGAAAGCTTTTCCAAATCCAGAGACCAAACACCAAACATGCCAATGTAGAACCTAAGTTTCGGTGCAACACATGGAAGGAATCAAGGAAGAGTCCAAAATCCTTATTAAGCAGTGCCTTTCTCCCTTTTGTAATGGCCCTATATTTTAAAAGAGCCAACTTTGGGTCGATTTTCATTGCTTTTTGAAAGACACATAACCAAATGTTACAAATTTTCAGTTCATTGCCAATATATGTGCTCGGCTAGCAAAAGAACAGAACAAAATAAATTCATCTTACAACATAAAAATACCAGACAAACAAAAGGCTTCTCCTCTTTCTTCTTCCCAAATTCATGGCAAAATCATAGAATAGAGCAAAAAATCATGTTCGAATATCGCATAAATATAAACAAATATGGAACCATTTTGAGATCACAAATCAATATTACTTAGTTTTTCTTTTTTTTCTTGCAAATACCTTACTGGAATGATGACACTAGAAAAAAAATGCACAATCAACAACAAACACAAAAATTCATCTTACAACATAAAAATACCAGAAATTCATCTTACAACATAAAAATACCAGACAAACAAAAGGCTTCTCCCTCTTTCTTCCCAAATTCATGGCAAAATCATAGAATAGAGCAAAAAATCATGTTCGAATATTGCATAAATATAAACAAATATGGAACCATTTTGAGATCACAAATCAATATTACTGCAGTTTCTTTTCTTTTGCAAATACCTTACTGGAATGACACTAGAAAAAAAATGCACAATCAACAAAAACAAAACAAAATCATTCTCCCCCCCACCGAAGAGCAGACCGAGGGATGGAAGGAGAGAGAGACAGGCAGAGAGAGGCACCGAACCTGGAAGAAGAGAAGAGGGGGCACCGAACATAGAGCACGCACACCAGACTGAAAATGGGAGCAATAATAAAGGACCTCTCACGAGCGATTGTGCATCCCTAGACCTGATACAGAGAACCTGATCAGCGACTAAGCAGCCGGCCGAGTTGAAATAGAGGAAGACGACGAGAAGGAGCAACCGAGGAAGACACCGAAACAGAGTAGGAATAGGGCTCTCTCATGTGCGGTACATTTATTTTGAGCTCAGGGGCATTTTCAACAATTCAATGTTTTTTTATCCCTATTAAGGACTACGGTCCTTATTTGGGATTTCTATTTTTTAGGATCCTTAATTGAAATTAATATCCTTAAGGGGTCCTTAACTGTCATTCTCCTAAAAAAATATCAATACTATGGTATTTTCACCATCAAGGATCTCATGGTTATCACCTACGTGGCAGACGAGGAGGTTCATGATCCGGTATGAGCTATGTGACTTTTAGGAGGAATACATCTCATGAGCAGTATAAGGAAGGTAGAGGTATAGAAGATTATTCGTCCAACAAAAAAAAATAGGTAAAGAAGATTATGAGTTGGTAATTTAGATTTATCATTATTATGAGTTCGGATTATTGTTTTGGAAATGCTTTCTGTATCAATTATATGTTTAAGTTTTAGGCTTGGTTGGATAAGAGAAAAATAGGAAGACTAACAAATATGAGGAAAAACTTTCAAAAAATAGTAATTTTTTTTACTATTTTTGGAACTTTCCTCTCCTAATTTTTCTCTCCTTTCTATTTTACTCCCATCTTTCTCTCCATCCAAACTAAGCCTTAAATATCTACTTTCCTATCTTGTATTTTTGGAGTTGGCTTCTCTTCACTTTCTCTCCATTTCTCATCTCAATCATTGAATTCATTTTTAGATGGTTGAAATTTAATGTTTTATAAAATTAATTTTTTAATTATGATTAAAACATTAAAGTTATGAAAAATAAATAAATAAATTTTAAGATATGATTAATTTTATCTAAACTGCAATTCAATATTTAAGATTATAATTAAAAAATAAAAAAATTAATTTTATGAAACATTAAATCATTTAAAAAAAGATCTAATGGTTGAAATAAAAAGTGAAGAAGAAGTGGAGAGAGTAGGAAATCAAGAGAAGCCAACTCATGCACTTCTTGCCATGCTTTTCAAATTAGTTGTTTGTTATTGGGACTTTATCTCATCCCATAATTTAAATATTTTCAAGTGAAGGTTCTAGAGACAATTTGTTGGGAAGGGCTCTTGAGGCATAGTGCATCATTTAGTTAATGTATTTGCCTCTTTTACCTGCGTGTTTTAGAATGCATATTGCCATCTATGACTCATTGACTCTAATATTGCTGTTGTCTAAATTTAGATTTGTAAATTAGATATTTTTGTTTGATTGTAGGTCTGGTTTAAATTCCATGCTCTAGGATCAATGTTATTTGAGACATGGCCAGAGGCCTTGGTTTAATTGTTCGGAATATATGAATATATGTGGATCCACAGTTCAATATAGTGATTATGTATGATCCATTTATTCTGGATGAATGGATTAAAGTGTTTAAATTGACATTGATAGGCTTATGGTAAATTTTATGCTTGTGGGCCTTAAGTATGCCATAGCTCAATTGTATTGTTAAAAAAAAAAAAAAACAGGGCTGAGCCGATGTTATCATCCACTAGTGCATAAAACAAGGGATTGAAATCCCTCATCAATCTCAATCACCAAAGAGACAATATCATTAATCAAATTTTAATGTAAATCTTATCTTTTATGGTAGTATTCTAAATGGATTTCTCTCTTTCCTATCATAGTTAAGAATTTTTTTGCACATACTTAGTACATCATTTATAGTCCATTCAATAAAAACTTGACATATCATATACTTGTAAATATAAATTTATTCTATCATTAATAATGATGAAAAGAGAAAAGATAAGAAAAGAAATTTCAAAAATAAAATCATTAAAAATAATAATACATAAGATTTTATTTGATTTAGTTAGTATTAACATAGCATATTTTTAATGGATAGATCATCAATGAATGGTGCATTGAATCTGTGTAAGAATTTCTCAAATTGATATTAGTTTTTGCAATTATTCTAGGAAGTTGAACGCTACATATACATCATGGTAGATCTTTTCTATTGTATTGGAATCCGAAATGAAAAATGGTTTGATTTTTTAGACCACAGTAGTATTCAAAGGTTTTAGCTTGTTTTTTTTTCTATTGTCGTTATTTTTTTGATTAATGAATTTAATTATTTATATTATGATAATTCTTTTAAATAAATCAAAACTTTATTATGATGATATTTGGAAAAGTATTCCGTTAATTTTTGAAGGGGATTACAATGATAGCCAATTTCCAAATAAAATTATCATGTTTCTCGGGGGAAAAAATTATCATCTTCTCCGAGGCTTTTTTTTTTCCCCTTAAATATGTTTCCCATATTTTGAAAAGTATGTAGTCATAAATGCAGTATTATTTAATCATAATCGATAACTTAGCCATTAATAATAATGAATACCCAATTGTATTTAAGAATGACGGAATTAATTATATTCATAAAAAGAGAAAGAACAAGTTGCATCATTTGACTATAATAAAATTCTTAACTAATATACTAATCCATTTGCAGCCAGCAGACAATGTAAAAAATGCTCGGGATTAACAAACCATCGTACAAACCTGGATATTCGTGCCAGATTAGAAAGAACTCTGCACACATGAAAGGGCTTTTTAATGGGATCCACAATACCAATAAAAAAGTTGTTATTTAGTTAAAGTTATATAAAATACAATAATTTTGGACTCTGAAGGGTATTTATTAGAGCTTAAGTCCGTGTTCGCAATTGCAAGGATCGGGATGGAGTCACATGCTTGCTCTCATAAACAATCTGAATAGCAAGTGCCGATCTCTGCGGATTCTGTCTATCCGAATTCATTATATACATATCGAAGCACACAGACCCAACCAAAGTAATTCAATTCATCGCATTCACATGTACCTATGGGCTGCATTTTTTCAAAGAAATATGAAATGAAGAAGGGATTCAAATCCTCGAGATCAGAAGAAGCTCAAGCTTCTCATAAAACTCGAGCTTCAGCAACGCCATCGTTGGCAACCACGTCACTTTTATAAAACCGTAGGCGGCAGAATGGAGGTGCTAGCGGCGGCGCCAGAGACGGCGACCTCATCCTCATGATGGGTGCTGTAGCTTCAGTCCAAATCAATTCTGGGATTGGTCATTCCCATCATGCTGGTGATAATTGCGGCGGCGGCGGCGGAGGATGTTGATGCGTTTATTATTTGAATAATCGTTTAACAGGTTGTAGTCAAATTAAGTACACAATAATGGAAGCAAGTCGTCTCTATCAACAGGAAAACATGCAATTCTCACAGCACAAGTTTCAAATTGTCACCTCTTCCTTCAAAAAGCATGAAAAAGCTATAATACTTATTTTTTGCAGTTGTAGTAAATATAGTTTGTGCCAGTCATTTACCTACCTCCATAACCTTTTCTCCTCCATCAAAATGTTTTGGCATTTTAAGTAATACCAAAACAGGTCCAAATCCAGTCAAAGAATTTCAAAATTTGTTTGCAACTTATAAAATCACAACGAAAAAGTACAAAAAAAAAATATGTAAAAAATAAATAGTTTAAACTTGAAATGGAAAAAAAAAAAAACGAAAGGGGAAAAAGCACTAAAACGCACCTAGCGCATCATCCTTTTAATTGGTTTACCAATGAATGTAAAGTATATAATTTTAAATACTTGTCCTAGATTGTACCATTCCATATAATTATCCGCCAATGCATGATATCAAACAACTAAAACTTACGTAAGGGATGCAATATGAAACAAAAAAAATTCTATCAACCAGTGGCACATAAATCAGACTTTTGCTTCTCCACTTGTTTAGAAAAAAAAAAAGAAAAGAAACTTATTAATGATAAATAAACAAGTCTGAGAGTAGGCAGATGCAGTTCAGGGACAAATAATGCAAGAAGATCACCCCTTTCAAATGACACTAGAGTAACATTGTGATTAGAGGAAGGCTAATCCATTGATAATAGGTAATGAGTTTTGTCTTTATTCTCATTTTTTTTTCTAGATTAGAGTTATCTTAGTAACTTCATTCATGGTTAGGTCTCCAAAGCAAAACTATTTGGCGCCATGGCCATTCAGCTACCAAAGAATTATTGCTGAACTATCAGCTTTGAGTATATTCAGCAATGACTGTCTCCTTAGTTGTGTGGTGCAGCCAAACCATTTCTATGATAGGTATGATTGATAGGTTAATTTTCTTCTTCCCAAACAACTCTCTTTCCTGTAAATTCCTAATCTATACAGACTTGAAGTCTGGGTACAAAGCCTAAAAAAATCCCTTTCTTTGTAACCTCAGCTTGATTACTCCTTAGCTCTATCTACCTTAGAATCTATCAAATCTGAAAGAGTGTTATTTTCATATACAATGTAGAATTGCAGATCAGCCATGACAAATCATATACATAAAAGGTTGTCAAACATGACAACTAGGAAAATCAAAGGAAAAGAATACCAAGATATTTTTTTTGCTTGATCGATTAGACTTTGGTGATTTCTTCCCTGAAAACAAGGTCTTTATCCATTTCCCCGGGTCTCTTCCCATTTTGGAGAAGATCAATGATTCAGGAACCAGAGAGCTCAAATGTCAGAAATCTGCAAGACGATTATATAATTGAACCTCAATCATACATCGACGTATCAATATCTATAATCAAAATAGGATCAATATCTACTTTAATTTTACTGCTCTAAATTATGATCTTTTTTATTTGCATGTCTCGAAAAAAACACTTCACGTTCAATTACTCGGGCCGGACACTGCTATAGTATTAAAGCTTAATTAACATGAAGGAGACAACAAAGGATGAACTATTCATCAAAGTACCACTATAATGAGACGTGATTCTTTTCATCGATCATAGTGCAAGTGGGCAAGACCACAAACTTACGGTTTTGAAGCTTGGTACCCGTTATGCGCAGAAAATGATCATGGAGAAATTTTTTTAAAACCAAAGTCGACAATTGATATTTGACTCTGTTTACTATGATACTGACAAACAAAAAATAGGTCCAATGACCTAAGATGCTAGACCAACGGATACAATTAATTCTGCATAGTACCAGATACCAACCAAGAGTCGAATTCATATTTAACTTTTCCTTAATCCTTACAAAAAGAAGCTGCAAAAAACCGATCAAAACCGAACAAAAGCAATTAAAACAAAGTGGAAACCCAGTAAAACCAGGCTGAATTGAGAATTATTGAGGCCAAATAAGCAGATCAAAGAAGTACACGAAACGCAGCAGAAGTAGAATCAGCAGGAATGGCAAGCCTCCATGGCTGACAACAAGACAAGAAGGAATAATATTAGGGAAGACGGAAAAATCAACGAAAGCAACAAGGAATCAGGAAAAAAAGGAAATGAAGACCAAATTTGAGAACGAATGACGAGGAATTAAGCAAAAGATATCAGTACGAGAGAAAAGAGGTGAAACGTAAATTTACCAATCATGACGAAGAAGAAGAAGGCGAACTTCGGAGCAAAGTTTGCCTTCTGTTGCAGCAGTGACCCTGGCAGAGAGAGACATGGGAGCTAACATAGCTCATGCCAATGCTTCCTAGATTCCTCCCACGAGGTTTGATTTTTGCAGAAAACGGTTATTATCATTTATTTATTTACTTATTTACTAGGATTGTTATCACCATCATCATCATTTTCTTCTGTCGTTTCCCCAACCCCTACAAAAATAAGCATTTTATTATAGCTTTGCTGTTATTATTTAGTATTTATAAAAAATATTTAATAAATAAATAAATATTTAAGAAATAATATTACTTTTTAGCTCCTGTCTTTTAAATATCACTTCATTTTCCAAACTTTAACTCATTAAAAATTTATAGTGAGTGAGGCTAGCTCCTTACAATATGAAAAATCAAAGTTTAAACCTCAATACAAAAAAATTTACATTTAATATTAAATCATGCTTTAAATTGGACTCAATCAAAAAAAAATTAAAAACTATAATTAAACCAAAAATAAAAAAACTATTTAGAATCGAAATTCAAAAAAAAATTCAAGATGAAAAGTTATATTTAAAAAATTTAATATTTTCTGAAACTTTTTTTTAAAAAATATATTTTAAAGACTAATATTATCAGTTGTAATGTGGTATTTAAAAAATATAAATGAACTCTACTCTTTGGATTCAAAAATATAATATATTTTTATAAGGTAATAAGTTAAAAATATAAGGTGTTTTGAATTTTTAAATTATAATTAATAAGTTTTTATTTTTCAAAAATATTTTTAATTAAAGAGTGTAATTAATAGGATTTTCTAATTGAAATATTTTATTAAATAAGAATAAATATAAAATGACTGTATAATTTTAAATATAATTAACCAACTATTTAAAATATAATTCAATAAAAAATATTTTATGATAGTTAACAGAGAGAGAGTACTTGGTAATTTTACATTTTTACTTCAATGCACCGTATTAAAAAGAAGTGAAAATCTTACCTAACTTATTTCCTTGCTTATGAGATTTAAAAAAAAATAAAGAATAAGGAATTGAAAATAAGACATTATGTAAATTTTAAGATTTGGTGACAAGAATTTAAATAATAATAATAATAATGCTTAACATATAATCCTGAGTTGTACTTGTTTAATACGTCTTACATTTGGATTTTTTTCCCCCTTGACCGCAGAGTAAGATGCCGAATCCAATCCTAATGACAAGATGTGATGATTGGGATCCATGCTTACGTTGTAAAATGAATAAATACAGAGCCTTAATAAGAATTTGATCAATAATTTATAAAGTTATAAAGTCAAATCATGTTGTTAAAATGAAAATCTTATTAATAAATTATTTATAAATATTTTTATAAGTACTATTTAAATTTAGAGACATATTTGGTTTGAGTGAATTCCTAAAAATTTAATTCACCTAAATTTTTGTTTTATAGAAAAATTATTGTCAAATGTTTTTTTTTTGTATGAAAAATGTTATCATGAGAGAAATGTTTTTAAAAGCCAAACTAAATGTTAAATTAAAAAGGTTAATGGTCTCAACATCAGGATTAAATAGTAATCTCACCTCTAAACTATAGGTCCAAAGCATATAGGATTTTAAACTTATTTTTATGTAATGTTCTTCTTCAACTTTTAAAAAAAGTAAAATGTAACTACTATCATTAACAAAAGTTAATTTTGACTATTAGTTAACCATAAAATAATAGAAACAAATATCAAAAATTACAAAAAATGAGTAAGAAAATTTTCTTGATTCTTGTTTGTATGTTTTAGGCGCTTTTTTGTAATTTTTTATCCTTTTATATAATTTTTTATTCTTTTTCTATTATGTTTTGATCAAATAATGTTCAAAATTAATGTTTATTAACTATAGGAGCTATGTTGCACCATTTTTAAAAGTTGAGGGAGGTGTTATACAAACGAAACAAGTTTAAGGTCTTAAATGTTTTAGAACCTATAATTTATACATCAAATTGTCCAATAATCTTATTATAACTTATGTTTTATAACTTGTCAAATATTGATGAATTTTGATTAAATTATATATGAATAGACTCAAAAGCATTTGCATTTACACCTATAGTTTATTATTTTTATTTTTTTAATATTTTTCATAAATTTTCCAATGTTTAGAATCATTCATTTATCTAAAAATCATTCCAATTTCCAAATCAATACCATTTCAACACTAATCTAACTCAATTCAACCATGAAAACTATTTTTTAGCCTAAATCAAACTAATAATAGCCCCTATCTATGGTCTAATTGGTTTAATTTTCAGTTCAATCTAATCAGATTCTTAAAACAATGCATGAGGGAGGGTAATTTTGAGTTTTCTAACATGGCTCAAATTAGTAGGATTGCAAGTATAGTTAAAATGAGAATCAAGATGGATAGGTTAAACTCAACACAAATAGAGTAAGCAAGGGAGAATCTCATTTTGTTGAATGTTGAGAGGCCAGTTTTAGAAAGGTTGAGATTTGAATGGATTTAGCAATGGTGGTAAACCAGATTCAAAATTTGAGGTCTCGAATTAAAGGAAAGTGTAGGTTGCTACTTTGTAAAAGGCTCTTAAATGGTTGGAGAAGGATTGGCAGGTTCAGATTGAACATATAGCAAGAGAAGGAAACCAATATGCTGATATAGAGGCCAATTTAATTAAGTCAGATGGTGTTCATGTTATGATATGAGATTGTTAAAGTTTGTTTGGCAAATAATTGTGGTTTTGGTTTTGACCATATTAGTTTGTTGATATGCTTTTGTTTCTGTTTTAGTTTTGGTTCTACTTTTGTTGTAGTTGTTTTTTTTTAAAAAAAAAATTTAAATGAGTTGAGTTTTGGTGCTCATTAAGGTCTAAACATGTCTTAAATTTAAATAATACTTATAAAAGTATTTACAAATTTCCTGCCCACTAATAAGGTTATCAGTTCTCACATTAATAGTAAAATTTAATCTTATAACTTATAAGTCATATCCTTATTAACTGAGCCAATAATTTTTTTTTTTTTTGGGTAGAAACGATGATTTGGTTTGATGCCTCATTTTGTACCCAAAAAGAAATTATCAGCTGACGCAAGAGAAAGTTTCTGTTCAATTTGGCGTCAATCTGCTTCATATCCGCATCGGGCCTCATGTACTCTTGCCTCACATTTCACATGATATGTGGGCCCTATAAAACGCGTCATTGTATTTTGGAAAAAGTGGTTAAAGACCAAAGGGTCCAAATACATGGACAAAAGGGCCAATGTTTTAATTACCGATTTAATAATTTTCCAAAATTTTTATTAACCTTCAAAAGTCGTCAAAATTTTTTTAAAAGAAAATTTTTTGCAAGTAACTTAATCTTTTACCTTTTTCTTCAAAAAGTTCAGTACTTTTCAAGAGTCTCTCCAATTTTCTCCATCAATCTTTATTAATCTTCACAAATTTTCAATGTATCTTCAATATTATTGGAAGAGAAGGAAGAAAATTTTCTACAATTAACTTTAATTATCTTCCACAGCTTTTTTTTTAAAAAGTATTCAGTATTATTCAAGAGTGTTCAATTTTCTTCAAAAGTCTTCCACGTATATTAATGACATTTGCAAAAATATGAAGAATGGTTGAGGTTTGAAGATAATGATTGTAACATTCTAATAGAAATTACTTCATAATAAAAGGAACTTGCCGTGTAATTATTTGAATAAAAAATTTAGGAAGAATTACAAACAGCCCATTCTCAAAAAAATTAATTATGAATAAAGACTAAGAACAAGTCCCATTCCCAAAAAAAAAAGTCATGTTCCGCATTTTAATAATAATCCTTTCTGCATGGGTCCTTATCAGTAATTAATTTCCTTGAGAGGGGACTGATTGTAATCCTCCCAAAAATTTAAGGAGAATTACAGACAGACCCTTCTCAAGGAAATTAATTATGGATGAGGATTAAGAACAAGTCTCATTCAAGAAAAAATAAATCATGTTCTGTATTTTAACAACAATTCATTTTGTATTGGTCTTTGTCCGTAATTAATTTTCTTGGGAGGGGATGGTTGTAATTCTCCCAAACATTTACTTAATATATGTTAAATTTTAAGGATATAAATTGAAGGTAAAATTTTAGTTGCAGATTAAGGAAGAGACTTAATTTTAGGTGGATCCAAAAAAATTTTGAAATGTTAGTTCAGTCCAAAAGAGAAAAGTTAAAAAAATTTTGACAGTAAAAAAGACCAAAATATCCTTCACCTCTTACACAAAATCACTAGTTGTTAATTTTCTTACCCCATTTTTAATTTACGAATATGAGTTGTAAATTATTTGAGTTGACATATCAATAATTAAATAAAATTTGACATTAGTTTTCAATCATAAGCAGCAATATCAGTTGTTAAATTACTAACTTTATTTATTAATTTACTAATATTAGTTACAATTTACTGACATGTCTTGTAATTTATTAACATCAATTATAAATTACTGACAATTCTTGTAATTTACAACTGATATTAGTAAATTAATAAGTAAAGTTAGCAAATTAATAACTAATGTTATTGATTACATGATAAATGGATGTAATTTACAAAAAATATTGGTAAATTGACAAGTGTAGTAAGAAAAATAATAACTAGTAATTCTGCATAACACGTGAAAAGTATTTTAATCTTTTCATCATCGAAATTCTTTTGACTTTTCTCCCTAAATTGAACTAAATTTTTGAATGTTTTTGGACTTGCCTGAAATTAAATCTCTTTCATGATCCTTAAATAAAATTCCTCCAAAATTGAATCCCAAGCCATTTTTTTAAAAAAATAGAGAGCTAATAAAGTTAAGTGGGATTAAATTAAATTATGTAAATTATTTCACTACTTGAGAGATTCTAATTAATATGAATATTGTGAAAATTATATTATTTTATTCTAAATAATATTTTCATAAATAAGGAAACAGAATATAATCAACAAGCAAAAAGTTGAAACAACATCAAGAGGAAACATTACAAAGCAAACAACGAATAGCAAAAAAAAAAACACCATAAAAGAAAAACTGCAAACTAGAAATAGTAGTACTAAGTAAAAACAAATGAAAATAGCAAAGAAAGACCACCAGCAGTTAAACTTCAGCCAACACCCAAACGTACATCTAGAGATGTGGAGGATATAGAAGTCATCTCAGAATATTTAGAATCCATAGCTAGAATACCAATTAAAGGAAGTGATGGTGTAAACATCCGTCCTATATGGCTCACATCCTTATAAGTAATAGCAACCAAGCAATCCCAATATAGGGAACAAAGAAAGAGAAAACCTAGCCTTAGAATTCATAAGAACTAAGATGTCTTCTATTAAACCTTTACATTTCTAATCTGTATTATCAAGTTGCCTTTGTTGAACACAAGTGACAAGATGGAGGCAATCCATTTCAAAATTTACCTTGTTTGAGCTTAGGTCTTGATCCAACATTTGCGCTCTTCTCATAGCCAAAGCCTCTGTCATAAAGGCTGAAATGGATTTGAGTTTATTAGAGAAATCCTAAAAAAAATATACCATTCACATCTTGGCAGATAATCCCAATAGTAGCAATACTGCCACTTTCAATAAAAGCACTATCATTGTTAATATTTAAGAAACCCAATGGTGGTGCCTTCCAACCAGCTCTAGCATTTAGAACAAGGGGTGTAGCAGGGGTGAGATTAAAGTCATCCATGGCCTCCTAACATTTAAGAGTGGATTTTCCAATTAAACAAATCACTATAAAAGGGTTCGAGTCTATAGTATTAAGAAGCTTATCATTTTGGGCTTTCTAACTCAACCATAGAGTCCAACAAATCAATGAAAGATCATGGTCAGTAACAATAGTATTATGTGATGAAGAGAGACTAACCCACCATTCGCCAAAGCTTCTGACATTTTGAGCATCAAATTTCATGTCCAAACTACAAGCACCTAGTCTTAGGACATAAAAAGAACAAGTGTTCAATTATTTCAACTTCATTATCACATGCTAGACAAACATTGGAATACCACTAGCGTAACATTCTAAAATTTTTTCCCCTAATTTATTGATATAATAAAGGGTAATTGTGTAAATTGAAATATAATTGGGTTTAGAGATAGTTAGAGATGGCTATTAGCCTTCGCTTTAGCCTTTAGATTGGGTTTAAAAGTGAATTGGGTCAAACAAGCTTAAATTGTAGAGAGAAATTGAATTTTTAGCTTACTGTGTTTTATGCTACTGTAGCATAATTTCCTAAACCAGTTTTTTTTAAATATGTGAAATTAGTTTAAAATAGAGAGTGAGACCAAAAATAGTAAGGGGCGACCAAATGAGTATTTTCTCTGCTAAGGCATCAATTTTTGGGCATTTTGGAGGTGTTTAAAGCTTGGTTTCACCTAAGTATGCCTTCTTTTTCTCTTCTTCTTCTCTCTACACGTTTTAAAAGTAAGATTTAAGGTTTGAAGATGCTGATTTTAAAATTTAAGGCTATAGGTCCAAACTCATTGGTCCAAATGGGATTAATGGGAGTTAAGTATTCTACACGTAGTTTAAAAGTTTTTACAAGGTTGTAAGCTTGGGTTATCCATTTTGGATGAACCCAAGACCTCTAAAGTATGGTTTTGGATTTTTAGGTGTTATATTAGTGATTATTTAAGTTAATGGAAGCTAAATAAAGTTAATGGAAGTTAATAAACCTAATAGTTATGCTTAAGTGAAAGAGATTGGAATTTAGGCAATTAAAGTATTGATTTATAGAAGTTGGAAGAGTGTTTATAATGATATTATTGATAGTTGGTATGAGAAATTGTAGATTAATCATCTTATGCACCATTCAAGTTTGGTATAGCTTACAAAGAACTTTTATTGAGAGGTAAACCTTTAAGTGAGGTAACCAGGAAAAACCTAGTTTTTATAGTTGGATATTAATTATTGTTGATTGAAATTATTGTTTTGAAAATATGATTGATATTTTGAACTCTTTAATGAAATTTGGCATTTTTGAAACTTGTGTTGAATGATTGTAAATAATATACATGTTCTACATGTGCGAAATTATTTTGGAAAAATGAAGAACCCTATGCATGATGTATATATGAGATTAATGATTATGTTTGATGGCATGTCATTGCAAAAAATTGATGAAAATGTAGTAATTAACATGTGGAATGTGATGAGTATGTGAATGAGGATTTGTGAATTCGTATAAGATGAATTGTTGACTAGATTGCATAATATGTGTAAGTTATGCATAGCATGATTATTAGTAAGAGTTTGCCTAAGGAGAAGAGTAGATTAATAAACCCATGTGGTATTGATGGCTTACCATTAGAATCGAAAGCTTGTCCTGGCATTAACTACTGGAATTGGGAGGTAGCCTTTATCTCATAGTTGATTCGAGACTGTCCTACTTGTTTTATGAGGGACTCGAACCTAACTAATATCCATTGATTTATGAGGAGGCTAGCCTAGGGGTGTGACACTCCATGATTGTTAGTATTAGGGGAAACCACGGTATATAAGTGTGTGAGTTAACTATGGCCCAATAGCTTCTCACAAGTAAAAGGCTGGGTTAGTCCGTGTTATGGACATACCCACTTAATAGCCATCGGTTTCATGTCAAAGATAACATGAAGGTATAAGGTTGGCATTGATCATGCATTTAAATTTGGCCATATGGTTGCTATTATTGTGGCCCGACATGAGTTAAGGGCACATGGTTGTTAGTTTAACGACCCCATATTGTGCATAGTTGGTAAATACATGAAGAGATGTGTTTAATGCCCGATTATGTGGTTATTATTATTGTGATCATTGCTATGTTTGTTATATATATGAAAAATATATGTGTGTGCTATTACCAATTACATCTATTTTTAATTGATATGCAACTATATAGATTAGGTAAAACTTGATTATTGAGTGGTTGTACATCATCCTTCATTCTTTAATATTTTCATGGCCTAGCTCATTGGATCCAAATTGAGGAAAATGTACTGAGACTTAGGATTATAGAGTAAATCTTACTTGTATGCCTTATCGTGTTGTTTATGTGTATTGATGTTGTTAATTTGCCAACTAGGAATCACATAATTGTTTTGAGCTACTTGCATTATTATTGTGTACAACTTGTGTGTATTTTATGCTTGGGTTAGTGAATTGTGGTTGTGAAACCTTATATAAGGTTAAAATACTTGTGCAAGTAGTATAAAGTGTATTTTGAGTTATTATTGATGAATATGGATGATTTGTGCAAGAATTTCCTCCCCCTTGTGTTTTATGAAATTAGAGGTTGAGCCCTAAAAATGTGTTGCATATATTATTAGAGTGTTGTGATGTGTTGTACAGTTCTTGTTAATCTATTAAGTGTGGTCTAGGGGTGGTTATCAGTTTATGTTACTTGGTTGTGATTTTGGACACCTTAGTTATGGTTTGAAAGCATAAATGGGTAAGTTTGCATTTTAGTGTTCAACTTTTAATTGAGAAATGATTTGAATGTAAAACTAGTGCCATTAGCTAGAGTTCAGAGAAAACTTTTTATAAACACTTAGATCACCTCAATTGGACGTCAAACAAAGATTTGGCCCACATCAAAAGTTTCGGCTAAAGAATATGCCATGACAGTTTTGTTTACTGTCATGGACTTTTGCATTTTATGCCGTAGCATAAAATTTTATGCTATAGCTTATTTTTCTAGATCCACTATTTTTGCTCTTTTGACCCCAATTTAATGTTGTCTTACCTTATGTGATGTCCATGCTTCCATATAAATGTTTTGCTTTAATTTTAGTTTATGAAATGATTTTTAGCATGTTAAGTTTTGAAAATTTGGGATTCCATTTATGTAAATTTTGCAAACTTGGTAATTCAATCAGGTTAATCTCATGATTACCTTCCTTTTGGAGTTAATGGTTGATTAGTAAAGATAACCTTACAACCGGTATTGATGGACAAGAGCATCATTGGTAACAATAGCTTTTGAAAGGCTTTTCCAAGCAAAATGATTAACACAAGGAATAGTTTTGTTTTTCCACAAAGCTTCCCAATTAGAATTGGGAACATGAAAAGAAGTGCTTGCCTTAGTCTTTTGCAGCTGTTTTTGTTTCATAACATTAGCATACCCAGTTTCACACTATAAATAACCATTACTTGCTACATCCCAAAATAGCTTATCCTTAGATTCCATTATTGTGAGAGGGATATCCTCTATTGTAATAGTAGAGTTATCATCAATTGAATGTCTAATGTTAGCTATATTCTATTACTAGTTGTCAATAAGATTACCCACAATATCCTTAAATTTTTTAAACCCGAGATCATTAATATGTAATTAGCATATGTAATGTTTGCCATGACATTACTAATAATTACCACATAATCAAAGCATATAATGGTAACTAAGAGTTATAGATCACTCCTAAGCTTACCACAAACATAGAAGGGTTAAATCAATTAAACATTTAAAAATAATTTGAATCTTATTTAGGATCCCACAAAACGCTTCAAATAAGTAGTTTGAGTTCAAACTTAATGATTTTTAAAAATATAGGAAGCATGGAAAGGTTTGGGAAGTATAACCATGAAAATAACATGGCTAAAATGTCATTTTGGTGCATTTTGGCACATATGCCATGACAAGTGGTCTATGCATAGCAACATATGGTACAAAAAGAGCAATTTGGCAGCTTGTGCACAACATGCCATGGTGCATGTTGTAACATCTCAGAAATTTTAACTTAAGGATAATTGGATAATTAAGGATAAATTAGACAATTGAGAGTTAACTTGGACTAAATAATAATAATAATAATGTATGAATAGCTAATGGTTATATCAGATCCTAATTAGGGCTTAAAATTGGACCCTAAGTGGTATTAGGCCATATTTTGGCTTGATTAGATAGACAATGTTTGGAATATAAAATTTCAATCTTTGGTTGTAGCTGAAGATTTATTGGCCGCAACCAAGAGTCGAATTTTTAAGTTGCCAAACTTGCTTTTCAAATCAAAAAATTAGAGTTTTGAGTGGGAGTTCAAAGGGGAATGAAAAGGGCTCTGCTAGGGTTTGTTGTGGACATCTAATTGAGTCTATTTGGAGCTTTTAATTACTTGGGTAAGTACTTATAACCTCTCCTCTTCCTTTCTTGTGCATTTTTACCACGATTGTTGGGTAGTTCTTTGGGAATCCAAAAATGAGTTATGAGTTTGCCTAAAATTTTGACTTCAATGGGATTAATGAGAGTTTATTTAAGTGTCTAACCTTTAGGTTATGATACTATTGTTGTTTTAGGATTTCAAGGTGGGGTTTAGAGTAAACCTTAGAGCTAATTGTTGAGCTAGGAAGATTATGAGCTATTAGTGGTGTTGATTAAACTAATGAGAGTCTAAGTGAACTATTGGAAGTTAAAAATGGATTTAGTTATGGGTAGATGACTACTATATGATTTTTGAATTTAGGCTTTGATTAAAGTTAATTAAGGATAATTAGTTATTAATGACTATTGGTGTATTTGATTGTAGATTGACCATTATTGATGCTATTGAGCTTATTAAAGGCTTTATTTAATATTCATGGGTACTCTTGGTTGGTAAACCAAAAGTTGAGGTAACCAGGAATTTTATTTATTGTATATCATAGTGTCTACAACCATAAGTTGTGTTGAGTTATCATTGGCTTGAGATAGGTAATATGGACATATTCATTAATATAATGACTTTGAGTTAATGTTATGTGATAAACAAGCCTAATAGTGATAAAAATGCTTTATGGCCACGTGATAACCTGCAAGTTTTGTTTATGAATGTGTTGAGTTATTAAAATATGCATGAATATATATTTATATATGTTGACTATACTTGCATGATCATGATGGGTGGGAGTTCACCCTAAAATAGTAGAAGATTAGAATGGTAAATCCATATGGTATGGCCTCCATTAAGTTTGCATATAGTGGTTGGCATATTTCATTATCATATATGCTTAGTATTGTCAACAACCTACGGGTAAGGCATGGGTTGGGCATGATGCTCAGTATCACTAATCCTGGATTGGATGGTATGGGTTGGGTACTTATGACACCCTGAAATTCAAGTAAGGGAAACCCATAGTCCAAGAAGGAGTACAGGAGCCTTTGGCTGGGTGATCCCTTACAATTGGAGGGTGGGGCTAATCCAGTTGCACGGATTAGACCTATATGAGTTGTTAGCTTATAGGTTTAATCAGAAGATATAAGGAGGGATATAAGGTGGATGCATTGATCATGTGGCATACTATCTTGTGTTATGATGTGATTAATATGTGATTGACTTATGTGATATAAATTTCTTATTCGTTTATATGTGACACACTTTAATATGCTTTAATTAAGTTTTTGATTACTGAGATTGTTTAATCTCACACCCGTTTGTTAATATCGTTACAAGAGACGATAAGGATAAGGAAAAGGGGAAGGCATCGACGCTAAAGAATTGGGGCTTATCTTGTAAAGTCTCTAGTTAATATATGTGTAATTAACATTATTTTGCCAATACTAGGGATTTTTCATATTGATTTTGTTTATTTGAAGTTCACTTGTAATAATAGCCTTAAACTTTGATTTTAGGCATTTTTGGATTGTTTTGGCCATAGTAGGGTCCCAACCCCTAAACTGACTATGGTAGTTGGCTAAAATAACTTGAAAAAGTATATTTTAATAAGTTAAATGAGTTTTACATATTTTGGGTGATTATTTAGCTTGAATGTAAAAAATTACATTTTTACCCACTCATTATGTATCTTATAGAGGTTGAGTGGTCAATTATTGTATTAAGGGTGGTTTGATCCTTGTGACAATTTGGACAAGTGTATTAGGATTTATTGAGTATGGTTTAAGCCCTTGTTTGAGCTAATGGCTTATGGTTTGGAATTTGGGCACTTAGTCGATGGTTTAGAGGTAAAAATGTGAAGTTTCAGTTTCAGGTGTCTAAATTTTTCATCTGATGTCAGATTGATGTGAAATAAAACCATTAGTTATATTATGAAATTTTTGATATGTGGGCGCTTGAATCACCTCAATTGGAGGTTTGAGTCAAAAGTTATGCATGTCAGAAGTTCATGGTTAGTAGCTGTCATGACGGATGTTATCATGAAGCCTTGGTTGCGGATTAAAGAATATTGGCCGCAGCCAAAGGGTGGCCAAGAGCTTTTGGCTATAGCTAAAAGAGAATTGGCTGTAACCAAATCTTTACTCAAAGTGTTAGTTGTGACTTATTATGCTCTGGCCGTAGCCAAGTACTCCTGTTAAGCAAAAATAACCCCTTTTTATTTCATTTTAACTTGCTTTCAACTCTAATTTATAGTCATGCTTTCCAAATATTTTTTACTTTGATTTATAATGTTTAAATAACCTTTTAAACTTAGCTTTGAGATTAAATAATCAATGAGATCCTATCTCTACAAGACTTTCCTTAGTTAACCTTTTGAGTTTTTATATTGCTAAGGTTAATCTTTTTCTTTCCATGATATATCTTATTATTGATTAAATTAGTTGAAATTATCATGAAATCTTTACCTTAAGTTAATTTTTATGCTAGTTATGTGTTTAATTAATAGAGGTATTACACATGTGACCCTATCATAGTAGGAAAATGTTGTTATGACAACTTTTCAAGGCAAATTTAGGGCATGCACCATTTTCACATTCGATATCCAATTGGAGTAATTCAAGTGCTCACACGAAGTTTAATGGCACAAGTTTTATTACAATCTGACATCATATATAAAGTTTGGATACCTGGATATAAAAAGTCAGATTTTTAACTAATATAAGGCATCCATGTGCTCAAATCTCAAAACGTATACCATCAACTCAATTTAAGGCTTGAACTAAGTCTAATGGATCAATTTATACTTGATTGAGCATTTAAATATATGATACCACACCAAATACAAAATTTGACCACTTAAAGGCCTATTTCACCTAACATGGACAGTATCACAAAATCATAATCAAACATTACTAGGCCTCATTATCACCATAAAATATGTTAAATTTACATTATCACCACATATACAACATTTCTTGTATTTATATTAGTATTTTAGCCCTTCACCCCAAAAATTATCACATATTCACAACATTTACAACATTGAGCTAAAATACAACATAACATGATATAATACAAGTACAAACAACAAAATGTCATGCATTCCTAGTTGGCAACTTATAATATCATAAATTTAAATTTATATACACAACTCAAAATAAAATTAAGCATTACAATTAAAGTGCTACCAATAAGCTAATTCTTGCCCAATTCCTTCCCTTGCTCAAACTCAACAATATAAAATGTAAAAATAGAAACTATGATATGAGATAAAAATCTCAATAACCAAAATAATTTACATTATCGATTAACATGTCGAGTTATAAAAAGGCTTTAAAATATGCATAGCAAACACACACATATTTATATACAAATACTATCACCATGATACAATGCATGATCGTTATTTATTTGATCCTCTAATACTCTTGACCAAACTGATAGGCTATTTTATATAATCAAATCACATGTCTAGCCCTCAAACTCACCATCCATGGTAGGACTACCCTACTAATGCATCTTAAACTACTTCTAGACTACAAGTTTCTCCATTATAAGTAATTAGGATATCATTACTCCAATACTGCATCCTATAGATGTTAAGGATCATAATCTCCAACTCTATATCCTTCCAGGTACTAAGAAAGTAATTCTCCGACATCGCACCCTTTTGGATACTAAGGAGAAATATCAGCTGCACCTAGCATTCCAAGGTGCCAATAGTGCCATATGGACTTTATCTCCGCTAACTCCACTAAGGTGAACTCCAACACACTAACATGCCATATTTCACTACATATCTTCACTAAATCATGCATATCAACTTTCTAAACAAGTATAATGAACATTATTACCACTTATTTCAAAAGCATGAAGTTTCAAAAATTGCTACTCTATCCTTTTTTTCCTGAAATATTTAGCTTTTACAATATATATATATATATATATATAACAAATCATACAAAATCAACTTGCAAATAACTTTTATAAGCTAAAAACTAATATAAATTATCTAGTTACCTCAATTCTTTTATTATTAAAAGAGTTTCCTGTAGTACTAAATCTCATCTATCACCACTTGAACCTTTAATGAAATTCCACGCACCTTAATCTATAATAATAGGTATTATATGTTAACTTTTCAACTTAGCATAAATCTTTTTAACTAAATTTAGTTACTCAAAATCATTAACTTTTATCATTTAGCTATTCAAGGCCACAATCCACTCACCTTATCTTCATTTAATAACTAACAAGCTATTCCCATACTTAAAATCAGCTCCCATAATTTTAGAACTTCAATTCTCAACTAGGGTTCATCCAACACATTCAAAACAATGCCTAAGCTTCATATCAACACTTATCCAAGGTTAAAAGACTTAAATCAAACTTTTAAAGTCATATGAAATCTTTAAAACATAGTCTTATAACTTCATCAATTCAGATTAAATCTACCCACTCCTAAATTTCATAAAAAATGAGATGAAGAGTAGAAGAGAGAAGTGAGAAGCTTATTCAAGAGTTTAAAGGTCCAAATTAGCTTCCAAAATCATCTAAATTAAAGCTCTAGCAAAGGTGCAAAATCTCACTTTTTCACTCGATTCAATTCAACTTCTACCCTATCCCAATCTAGAGTATATGATTCAAAAAGTCAATTAATAACTTGAAAACATGATTAAATTAAATTAATTAATCATTTTTAAGTAACTTTTCCTTTAATTAGTAATTAATTTCATATTAAAAACTTCAAATGTTACAGGAAATGGAAGAGATGGGATCTATCTATCCTTCCATATGCGTGCTATTTTATCATCACCGATATGTTAGTAAAGATTACCTTTTAGAAAGTCTTGGCCATTAATGGAGGATGATTTTTGTTCCTCTGGAAAATGATTTAAGGAAGAAAAAGCCCTACTTATTAGTACAGGGTATCTAGTATTCCTCGAAGGAAAGTACAAGGGCAAAAATACACTTTAACCCTATATATATAAATTTTATTTTTTTTAAATATTTTTAAATTAAATGAACAAATTAAATTATCTCTTAAACATTAAGTCAAGTAGTACCATAAATCTTGAGCTTATATATTATATAAATTATTCCCTCACCTTTTGAAAATGACACAATTTGGCTCCTACCATTAACAAAAGTTAACTTTGACTATTATTTGACCTAAAAATGATAGAAAAAGACCTAAAAAATTACACAAAAGGACTAAAAAATTATAATAAAGAACCCACAAATTATAGACAAAGACAAAAAATTAATATAAAAGGACCAAATTTTTTTTGGTATTTTTATATCATTTTTTATTAACTAATGATTAAAGTTAATTTTTGTTAATAACAGGGAACAGATTGTGTCATTTTTAAAAGGTAAGAGAATAATTTACATAATTAATGACTTCAGAGTCTATGGCACTACTAAACCTAAAGTTTAAGGAGTATTATGTTCATTTACCCTTTTTTTATAAACTATTATCATTTTATTTTTCTACTTATTCCTTTATTTTATATTATTTTTCTTATCTTATCTTATCTTCTTCTTTTTTAATCTTGTAGATATTTTAAATTCTCCATTATAATTTATTTATTACTAATCAAAGTTTTTTTAAAAATCGAAAATCAAATCTTCACTACATTTGCTTTCAATGTAATTTAAATAATATTTAAATAAATATGATTTCTTAATACGAGTGTTAAGATTTTATTTACTCAATCTCACCCAACTTTATACATTTTTCCTTCCTAAAACATATGTCTATAAATTAAATCTTCAAAATTTATTTCATTTTGAGTAAATTCTCTTTAGTTAAATAATTATATGGTAATTACAAGTTACTAAGAAATAATTTATTATTAATATTAATTAAATCATAAAAATTAATATGCTATTATTTTTTTCTAAGCTCAAATTATTTTAAACTATCTTAAGGAAAAATGAGAATAAAATCCTCTCGAATTATATAAATGATAATGATGCCTCAAAATGCCATACTTCTACTGAAGTCCTTAAAGACTTCCATTTCAATAAGTTTTAAATTAAAAATAATATTTTATCCTTATTGACAAGTTAAATTTTTTATTTAATTCTTGTAATTTTTTGAATAAAAGCTTTTATTTTTTAAACAAAAGTTGTGATTGGGGCTTATTATTTGGAGACTTGTTTTTCAATAATTGAAATTGTACTTGATAAATTATAATTTCTTGTTCAACTCTCACAATTCTCAAAATAAAAATTCTTATTTCTCAAGCAAAAATTATGATTGAGGCTTATTATTTTCATATAGAAATTACACTTAATAAGTTGTGATTTTTTATTCAATTTTTGTGATTCACAAAATAAAAATTGCTATTGTTTAAGCAAAAGTTGTGATTGGGACTTGTTATTTTTAATAAAGATAAAATAATCTTTTCACTTTAAAATTTATTAACATAAAAGTCCTTGAGAACTTTAGTAAAATTATGGCACTTGGAGGAGCCAGATTGTTATTTATATAATTCAAGGGATTTTATTATTATTTTCTCCAATCTTAAACATGTTATTACTTATTATTATCTTATCATTAAGTTCAAAAATAATTTAAGAGACTTTCTAGACATAAAGGATGTTATAAGCCACATCACTCTAAATTGCTAATGTTGGTCAGTGGTCCTTATTGATACAATTGTTTTTTTCCAAGTCAACTAAAAAACACATCATTAATTCATTATTGACTATTGAAAACACAGTCTCTCTCTTCTCCCACCAAAAGAAAAACTAAGCATTCCTCTAGTTCAGTTTTAGAAGACCTAAGGCATGATGTTGAGAATTTTTTTCTAGCAATTTTATGAAAGGAATTAGAAATATCTGCAAAGGTACTTCAAGGGAAGAAACAAGTAACAGTTTCTTCTCAATGTGTGTTTATTTTATTATTTCTAAATGAAAAAATAAATGCACATTGAGAAGAAAAAATTTAGGAAAATCACAATCATGTCCCATAGAATAAAGTTAAATATAGCTAAGTCCCACGAAATAGAAAAAAAATCTAAAGTCCCTTGGTCCTTAGGTGTGAATAATTCTACAACTAAAATGATCAATTTGCCTTGACTGATGGAGCCCAAACCAGTTGATGGAGGCCTTGCAATCATCTTTAGAATAAGCTAGGTAGGATCATCTTATACCTAAAATCTGAACCCATTTTCACATCTTCTTTGGAATGAGTTAGGTGGGAGTTCATGAAGGAAGAAGGCCCACTTTTAAGCCATCTTGGACCTAGCTTTAACCTTCAAAGAATGTAATACTAACCATACCAAGCTAGGTGAATGATAAGATTGGTTTGCATGTGCTCCCTGTTAAACATTTGATCTGGTCTTTTATTGTTTATTGTGGAATAGAGTTGTCTTTTTCTCTCGTTATGGGCATATCAGTCATGGGTGGTCTCTCTTTCTCTCTTAATGGGTATATATATCATGGGTGGTTACTAGCCTTGCATTTGTAATGATGTACTAAGATTCTAATGCTACTTGGTCAGCCTGATAAATTTGTCATGAAATAGCAAGATGTGTTGTTAACAAGTTAAGTGTAAGTTGTCAATATGATATTGATAGTTATTAATATGTCTTTATGGTTTAGGTTAAGCCAATAAATTTATTATAAATTGGCAAGATGTGTTGTTAAGAGCCTAAGCATAAACTATCAAAATGCTATAGGGAGTTGGCGATATGTTGTGTGTAGTACAGGTTGAGCTGATAAATCTATTATGAAATGGCAATATATGTTGTTAATAGCCTAAACTTAAGTTGTCAATATACATGTAATTGTTAATATGTTGTGTGGTGCAGGTTGAGTTGATAAATATGTGGCTTACTTACTTTTTTAGGGCCATAATTTCTTTTCTGATTTGTTCATGTAGGATGACCTCTAAAAGAAGAAAGTTGAATGAATGTGGTGGCTGTTCAATTATTACAACAATGAGAATGAATCCACTATCATGTCTATGTTATCAGGATCGAACCAAAGTAAAAACAAAAGATATAAGGGTTATTCAAGTTGTGCATATCACTTTAGGATAGACCTTTTTAGCATTTTATGCACTTATCTTATTACATGGTATTCTAAATTTTTCATTTTGTATATATCACTTGGTAAATGCTTATATCAAGGATGAATACTAGTTTTAATTTCAATCAAAGCGGTCATTACATGTTTCTCACCAATATACAATTTTTGACAAGACAAGTGCCTCACAATTAATGTCAAAAGGCATTTACATTATTTATCACATATTTTACAGTTGACCAATAAGTTGTAACAAAGTTGTTGTAGAACAACCATTTACAACAAGACTAAGGAAAATAACAACAGGGCAAGTGAGAATGATAATGATATAAAAGGCATTGATAACTAATATATTTTTAAGTGTAAAAAACTACTAATAAAATGCGCAAGTGTTGCAAGCCAATCATTTACAACTGAGCTAAAGGAAATAACAACATGACAAAGGAGAATTACAATGGGGTAAAGGGCATTGACAACTGATTTATTTTTAAGCGTAACAAGCTATTGATAAAATGTATAAGTATTGTAGGCCAATCATTTACAACTAGCCAAGGGGTAATACAATTAGGCGAAGGGCATTTACCTTTTTAAACTCATTCATTTAGCATATTGTACTTTGTAAATGCTTGTGTCAATGAATACTAGTTTTAATGTATATATCGTGGCATTCAACTAATTAAATGATAAAGTGTTGCAAGCCATTCATTTACAATAAGGCAAGAGGGGATAATAACAAGGCAAGGGCAATGACAACTTGGCATGTTTTAAGTGTAATAAGAATATGATTAATTACACAAGTGTTGCAAGCCATTAATTCACAAATGGGCAAGAGGAAATAACAACAGGGTGAGGAGTAATGACAACTTAGCATGTTTTAAATGTAACAAGAATTTGATTAATTACACAAGGGTTGCATGCCATTCATTTACAACTAGGCAAGGGGAAATAACAGGGTAAAGGGCAATAACAACTTCCTATTCATTCATTGACATTAAGGCTTACATAAGTATTTACAAGTTTAAGATATAGTACAGCTTTAAAAGTATCATCCATGTCATTACATAATATTGACAACCCATTCTAAAAATAACTACATGAGTTACATGGATATAATACAGCTTTAAATACATATATAAAACAAATATGATTTGTATTTATAAAAAAATGCCAACTGTATGAATAAAAAAAATGCACCTTTCTAGTAGGGTTGAACATATAAACCCTAAAACCTGATCTAGCCTAAAATAACCTAGTCTAACCTTATCTTTAAAAATGTAACCCAAAGAAGAGACCAAACTATTCGGGCTAGATCAAACCATCAAGTAAGACTAGTTTTAAAACTAAGCTTCTAGATTAATTAGTCTTGCTTGGTCTAGGTAGAATTTATTTCATAAAAAAAATTATATATGTAAAACCTCACGCCAGATCCATTGAAGCCAAAGATTAAAACCTCACACTAGATCTGTTAAAGCCATAAATGATGATGTTGTTACTATTATTTTTGTATGATTTTTATTCTCCTATACATGATGTTCTAATTTTGGGAGGAGTGTAAAAATTTTGATTATTATTGTGCTGTCAAATGCTTTTCTTGACCTACTGAGTATTAATAAATGTAGTTGATGAGATTGAAAGCTTTAGAGGCTATTTGGTTGGGGGAGGGGAGGTGAGGGGACGGGACAGGATGGGAAACTTTAAAAATTTTTCCTCCCTTCCTCTGCAAAATCTTCCCCCTAAATTAGTGGTATCCATCCCCCTCCTCTCCTCCTCCCCTCCATCCCCTCCCCTCCTCTCGAACCAAACATAACCTTAATTTTTTTATCACCAAATTTGTCGAGTTAAAGTAAAATTTTAATTTTTGCTACAATTATTAGCTAATGGCGTATTGTGTGATTATCTTCATTCTTGCTATTGTATGTATTTAAACATCCTGAGTTATTTAGAAAAGAAAAGAAATTGTCTGAGTTTCATGGTCAGTCATCCCCATACACTACTTAAAAAATTGCCAAGTCTAATGGACTAGTCTAGTAACTCAACAAACTAAGTCCAACTTGGTCTATTTAAGTAGACTAGACCAATATTCAAACCAAAAAATCAAACCCAATACTCTTCTAAACCAAACTTCTGGTTTATAACAAGCCCAGTCTAACCCAATATTTGTGTAGCCCTAGTTTCTAGTATTAATTAGCATGGATTAGGGTTGTTGTAAGTCCTAGAAGTATGACTAGCTTCATGACATCTTCCACATGATAAACCTTCTTCTTTTGAAATTGAGATTCACATCTTTTTGTCTTAGGCCTTTTAGTCTTTAGTGGCTCTAAGAATGTTGTCTATGAATTTCATTTGACCTCCATTGCTTTCACATCCCATAATTAATGATAACATTTTTCTCAACTCTTTTTATGTTGTCCCTTCTTTCAGACTTCTTATTCTTACACTTCTACCTAGAACTACTAGCTCTCTTTCATGTCAACCTATACCACATACAACATATTAACAACTATCTATAGCATATTGATAACTTATGCTTAAACTATTAACAATATATATAACATATTATTAACATGAACCACATAGAATATATTAAAACCTATCCATAGTATATTGATAACTTACGCTTAACCTATTAATAACACATCTTGTTATTTCATGACAAATTTATCAGCTCGAGCAAGTAGCACTAGAATCTCAAATACACTATTACAAATGTAAGGCCAGTGACCATCTACAACATATATACCCATTAAGAGAGACAGCGAGACCACCCACAGATGATACACCCATAATAAGAGAAATAGAAAATCTATTCTACCAACAAAAAATAAAAGACTAGATTAAATGTTTAACATGAAGCACATGCAAATCAATCTCATTATTTACCTAGTTTGCTGCGGTCAGTATTGCATTCTTTGAAGGTCGAAGCTAGGTCCAAGTTGGCTCAAAGGTAAGCCTTCTTCCTTTATGAACTCCTACCTAGCTTACTCTGAAGAAGATCACGAGAATGGGTTCAAATTCTAGCTTATTTTAAAGATGATTATGAGACCTCTGTCGGCTGGTTATAGCTTTATCTCACAAGAAAATGGCTTCCTCTTTCCTCTTTCCTATGTTTTTTTACTTTTCATTCAGTTAAGGTCATTCAGTTAGGGTAAATTAGTCATTTTAGTTGTAGAATTATTCACACTTAAGAAACAAGGGACTTTAGAATATATTTTTTTCTATTTGGTGGAACTTACCTGTATTTAACTTTCTTTTGTGGCACCTGATTGTGATTTTCCCAAAATATTTTGCGATGTACGGTAAGAAGAAGCTAAAGATGAAAACTTACTTTAGGGCTTGGAAAACATTTTCTTGTCGATGTCTCCTCTGCTTGCGAAAGTAGAATTTGAAATAGTATTACTCATCATAAATTAAAGTTAAAAGTAAAAAAATATATAGTTTTATAGAAATATATATTTTATTGATATGCTAATTATTGTTAAAAATTATTTATATCTTAGATAGGGGTGAGTAACTTTTAGACCAAACACAATCCCAGACTATAAGTTGACTTTGATTTTACCAAGTCAACCAAAAAAGCCCATCATCATTATCACTACACACACAGTGTCTATCTTCTCACACCAAAGTTAAAACATGGTTCTTCCAAATGCCCATCATCATTATCATTAAACATTGTCTCTAATTAGAGATCATTAAAGGGGTGAAGAAGATCTCACAAATCTCAATTAGAGTTAACAAAGTGTTCATGATTGAGGCCAAGTTGTTGGCTCTAGTACAGCACCCGAATGTGATGAATTTGTTAGGTTATTATGTCCATAGCACAAAAAAGCTACTTGTGTATGGGTATATTCTATAAGTTTTTTTGCTCCTTTTTCTATTCAATAACATCATAGGTGAATGAAATGTAAAATATATTCTTTGGCCCATATATATTTAACCTGATATTTATTTTTTGCAGAACCTTTCTTATATTATCTTTTTTTCTCGTTTTCTTTTTCTATGCCTCCTCAAATGAGAGAAGCTAAATTTGATTCCTTACTTGCTTTTTTCTCATCTAAGCTAATTGGTGGGTCCAAATTTTACGAACGATGAAGTGAATGTGTTTTTAAAGTTAAGCAAGTTGAGTATGGTGATTGTCATTTACCTTTAAAGCTTGAAGTCTTTATAAGGGTCGAACAAATTCCTCTTTTTCATGGTTTTTCTCATAGAGAATTTTAATGTCTAACTACATCATCAATACCAACATCGTACCTACATGATTGTATTTAAGGGGGGGAATAGCTCTAGAGACTAGAAGCCAAGATAAAAATTATAGATAGGGATGCAAAAATTTTTATTTGCTCACCTTGAAAAAGTTGTTTGACCCATAATCTTGTCTATCTATTGTTACTTTAAATAACAATAGTTTTTAGAATGAAGGGAATAATAATTTTAAAAATAAATTTCTTTAATTCTCTAAATTAAAAAATTCACCAAATTTTATTACTACAATGTAAAAGGGCCACATAAATTTTATCCATTAAAGATAAAGAAACATGGATTTAATATATATATATATATAATTTATATTAAATCAATTTATATTATTTATGTTATTATGATTTTATGATTTTATGCATTATTCTTTAGTATTTATCTTTAACAAATTTGACCTTCAATATAATTTTAAAAATATTCAAAAAAATTAAAATAAAATTAACATTTATTTTCAATGTAAATTAAACTAGAGCTTGTAATTACGTAGGCTAAGTTTATTAGGATTGAGTTCAATTTGGGTTGAGCTTAAAGTATTATACCATATAGAAAAAGCCCATTTAACAAAGCTTGCTCCTACTCCCTCTAGCTTTTTAGCTTATTCAGGTTGACCCGAATACCCCAAATTATTATATTATATTATATTTTTATTTTTATCTAATTTCAATTTTTATTTTAAAAAATTAACATTTTTTATTTTTATATTATTTTATTAATAAAAAAAGAATTCAAGTTTGGGCTTGACCCGAATTTCTTTTGGTTTATTCGAGTGGTGGCCTAAATAAGCTTGAAGTAAATAAAATCTATTAAATTCTCAAGATCAACTATAAGACTTTTTCAGGTTTATTTGGGTTAGCCCTTGAGTTTGGCTTATATCATCGCCTCTAAATTATACCCTATGAACTAATTTTTCTTGATTAATAATGGGCCATAAGCCTTAGATGCATGATACACTGAGGGCCTAAAGCTTACTAGCTATTGTTATATGTTTTTGGGAGAAGTTTTCAAGCATATGTAATTTTCTAGTTGCTTATGTAAGGAGTTAGTATATGCTTATTAAAGTATGACTTCTACATAATTGAAGAGATGTACTGATTTTAAGAAAATTTATTGACTTGTTATTCAATCACTTCGTGCAAGGAATATAATAGAAAAATTTCTCGTTTTGTGGGGCCAAGGCACAAGGTAAGGGCTAATAGTATCCTATTGTTAGATCTTACATTTGTACCATTAACCTGCAATATCCTATATTGATCAAGTTAACATCTAAAGCTTTCCATACTATATCCTTTTGCCTGGTTGTTAGACAGCAAGTATGATAGAGAACATGATGTTATTTAATTGCAAAATCTTACAAAAGAGTGCATCTAGATTGGAAAATGAGGTTTGACATAATCATAGGCATAGCAAGGGGGTTACTTTATCTTCACAATGACTCACATAGCCCCACCATCCACCAAAACATCAAGCTCAGTAGCATTGTGCTCAATAACAATTGGATACCTAAGACTGTAAGCTTTGACATCGCTTGTCTTAGTTATCCCTTCCTTGAGGATCAAACTCATTCCAATTCACCAATTGTTGGTACCTAGTATGCCTTTCATCTTTGACCTCTTTAATGCATATTGTTTGATGCAAACAAATTTTGGTTATAAATAATACCCTACCAAACTTTGAAAAATAAGCAACAAATCCAATATTCAATATTGACAATCTAAGAATAGTGTCAAGATCTCTATTGATTAGTTGACTATATTAAAAATGGAGTTAGCATGGTCACATGATTCAAGATATTTGTCTTATAAAATTGTGAAATATGGTGTGGATATATAGCTCTAGAGTATATGATATATGGACATTTATTAGTGAAGGTAAATGTATTTAGCTATGAGGTTATGGTGCTAGAGTTGATTAGTAGCCAAGGATGGTTTTGTCTTAGGGGGATGCACATAATAATATCCTTGACTAGGTAAGATTGAATTATCTAATATTTTGGCTTCTTTGCGAGGGTTTACATATAAGATGTTTGAATTTTCTATTTCTTATGGTTTTGTATTTATTTTTCTCATTTGCATTGCTGATTGATAGGGTAGATACCATGTTTATCACCACTCAACTATTAAATATAATCAACCATAACCTATCTAAACTAGAGGGTCATGAAACTGTCTTGGTCAAATATTTATGAGTTATTTATCCATGTATGCAACTTAGTAGTTGAATTACTTTTTTGCCTTTTCTTTTCCTTTTTGCACCGGGCATATGAACTTTACACGAAAAATGTGATTTTAGGATTCTTGGTAGCAGATTTAGTGGTGATTGAGCAAGTGGTAAATTACATCATAATAGGTTTACCATTCACTTGGTATGCTCCAAACTTTTCATGTTAATAGATAATCAAAATTTTGTGGAAATGAAAATAGTTAGAGAAATATTCTTTAGGCCAAGATACTGTACTTCTACATTATCCCCTTCTTTTAATGTTAGTTTGTATTAACTCTAGGTACTACCATATGGTTATCTAGGTTTTTTGTTCATTATTGAAAAATCTTCATATTTTCATTTCAGTTTGATAGAGTTGAAGAATTGGATGGAGTTGAAGCATTGGTCGACTTGCAGCTTAAACTTTCTCCAGATTTGGCAATAGATATTCCCCCAAATCAAGTAATGCAAGAAGACTCACAAGGAAACTTAGTTACAATTCCCATACAAGATGGATGTGATAGGCTTGAATTTTTATCTCCTTCCTCAAGATAAGAGGTCCTTTGTTTTGTTAGTTTATTCCTTGTATTTTAAGTTGTTTTAGAGGGACAAGAGGATGAAAGTCTAAGGCAAAGAATAAATGCTCAGAATTGTCAAAGGTTCTCATATGAAACCTTATATGATGTTACCAATTGATTTGCCTCTCAAAATGTGCTAGGTCAAGGAGGCTTTGGACTAGTCTATAAGGTAAGATCATTAATCAATCTTATCATTTTTCATGGAGATTTGGTATGAACTTGAAAAGCTAATAATCTATTATATCTTTGAACAATCAAAAGAAGTGAAAACATTATATAACAACAAAAATAAATTTCTAGAAGTCTTCTAGTTTTCTAGTAATGCCATATGTCTCTATATTTTTCACTTCAAAAACATTTTGACAACTTTATATTTAAGAATGATTTAAATTAAACCTTTGCAATAGGGAAAGTTGGATGATAAGAGAAAGATGCAGTAAAGAAGTCATATGTCAGAACGACATAAGGAAGTATTGATAAGGGAGGTAGAGTTGTTGAGTAGCGTGAAGTATCCTAATATGGTGAAATTGTTTCATTATTGTGCTCATAACAATGAACTCTTACTTATTTACGAGCATGTTCCTAATGAGAGTCTCAACAAGCTTTTATTTGGTGAGTACTTACTTGCCTCTTCTTAACATTTTATTCAACCTCATGTCATTTTTCAAATTAGGAGTAATGTATTGTATAGGTCCTAACAGGAGAGAGCAATAGCTTGATTAGAGTTGAACCTTTGGCATTATCATGGGCATTGTAAAGGGTTTGAGTTATCTTCATTGTAACCATGACATAAAGCTTGAAAATATCATGCTTGATCACATATGGGTGCTCAAAATTTTTGACTTTGGCATTAGTCGTTTGTTTGAGAAATGTCAAACACATACCTATTCTTGAATAGTTGGCACTAGTTATGCTTTTTAATTTATAAATTAGGTCCCTTCTTATAATCATTAAAGATGATACAACAATTTGAATATCACTTCAAAAAATTGAGAACCCTCTCTATTTAGAGTATTGCAAACACTGAGAGCTTATGAGTCATGTACAAGGTATATAGCTCCAGAATATTTTTATCATTCACATGTATTGGTGAAAATGGACATATTTAGCTTCAGTGATGGAGTCAAAAAAATTAGATAGTAAGGGAAAATTTGTTACATAAGATAAATATTAATTATTTTTTAAAATATTTAAAATTGAAGGAATTTATATTTTAAATTATTTCTCCCTCCATTTATTTAAGATTATAAAATATAGATAAAACTTGAATTAAATAATTTTTTTAGGGGATAAGAGAGACGAGAAAAGTAAAAATTTTATTTTAGGATAGGGGGCAATTGAATTTTTTTAAGGGAGAAATTAAAAAATTTTAGGTTATTGTGTGTAATTTTTTTTAGTCTTATGGTGGCAATTGCCCCCATAAGCTATAATGTAGATACGTCCCTGTATAGCTTTTGGGTTGTGGTGTTGGAACTTATTAGTAGAAGAAGATACTCATTTATAACACCCCAAGAGGAGGACAATGTACATGGTTTGATTGATTCGATAAAGACTATTTTCCTCAACATTCAACACTTAAATGTAATCACAAAGAATACTCAAGACCAATAAGCTAATCAATAAAAACTATTTTCTTTTGTTGTTTTGGAGATGATAGGTATACAAACTTTTCAAAGAAAGCAGGATCTCAAAGATCAGAGACCCCGCTTTAAAAAATTCAGTATTGACTGAGCAAGTGAGTATGTGTACTAAAATGGGTCTACGATGCACTCAAAGTAAACCAAATTCACATTCTGATATAGAGCATTGTATGTTCATGTTAATAGGTTATCAAGACCATAATGAAGTCTCAATTTCTAGATAAAGAGTATTTGGTTATGAAGGCTATCCTTAAGTCCCCTTTCTAATGAGTCTGAAGTCTAAATCTATTTTTAATTATAGTTATCCCAAGATCCTATATAAAGGTTCACTATTTCTTTCATAAAACATCTATATACGACATAATCCTTCTTTCATCTTGTTTCTAATTTCTTGTACATCAATACGTTTCCAAACAACTTGCAGCATCAGTAGAAGGCACACAAAATCGGGTAACCAATAATCCTCATGTGACATCTGTGGATGAATATGAAAGCTAGGAAAGTTGTTCAAATTCAATTCAAGGTATGTTAGAAGATTCACAGTTATTGTAATTGAAAGTTGAGGTACATTCACTACCCAGAATGAGTGGTAAGCCTTAACTTCTTATCTTCCTTCTTCCTCTTATTCTCCTACAATACAACAGCTATCTTAAGATTCCCCAAAGTTTTGGAATCCTGGCATCATGGTTATTATTAGAATTATTATGCTCTATGATATAGCTCTAAGTGTAGCTTAAGTAATATCCTCCTCTTTTTAATCCCATAATTAAACCCAGATCTCAAGTAATTAGGAAAATGAGACAATAGTAAACATCGAATTAAAAATTCTCATTGGTTAACAAAATGGGGACCCCAAGTTTATAAAACTAAAATCAATTCAAGTCTTGTAAAGAGACAAATTAAAGTTCACAAATACACGAAAGCAAGTGATCATTTCATAAGTGAGTGGATTTGTATAAGAATATGAAACAAGAAAAATTCTGAAAAATTATAAGGCATGCGCCGCGGCTCATTGGACGTGCACCGCAGCATGTTCGCCTCTGTGACATGTGCCATGATGCAAATGCATGAATTTTGATAGTGAATTCTTGTGTTAATTTGATAGTATTATGGCCAATTTCCAACGTGCCTTAAATCTCCATCCGACATCTGAATAACGTGAACTAGGAATCTACAGGAAGCTCTTTCCAAGCCTTAACTAATGGCAAGGGTCTCAGACTCAAATTTTTTTTAAAATAAAAATTGAACACCCTTTTTAATACTTACGCTATTACAATAAATTTCACATTATCAAGCGTCCAAACAAAATACTAAGGACCATAAGCCTCTAACAACAATGTGACCCCATACAGATCATCATGACCAACTCATACAATACACTAAGACACAAGAAATATTTTCAAATCAAATTTTCACTACTCAACCCTTAAACTCAAAAACATAAGAAGTGAGAGTTTACCATAATCTTCATCAAGATTTCCCAGATCATCACATTTTATTCTTTACCCTCACTTGCATTAGTATTTTAGCCCTATCATTATAAGACATAATAATCAACTCTCTCCCTAAGGCCTAAAATACCATTACAATTACATTTCACTTAATGCAAGTAAGTAACAAAAAGGAAAATCCTAGTTGGCAATCAAAATTGTCATGCACATAAGTTACCCAAAATAAGGAGGCCTATTACAAAAGAAACACGATCCTAAGCCTTGCATTATTTTCCTCTGTCTCTACTTCTTGAGCTATTCCCTGTAATATTAAAAATAATGGGGTGAGTACAACTACTCAGTAACCAAGGTCCGACTAGCCCATACTAATGCATAACAATTAGTTTAAATGCAAGTGGTAATTAATATAATACTTTAACCCATGAGAAACATTTAAAATTAAGAATTCACAACTTAGCTCACATGATAGCATCCGTTTGAAAAAAACAATGCTTTTAGCACCTTTCATATGAATAGAGTTGATCATACAAATTATTGACAAGCCTAATGGCAAAAAATTATTACTCAACTCAACATATCTACATTATGGACTTAACATAGACAACAAGTGCCTTTTCTCACTATATGCATAATCGCACCTCCCTTATATCATCCTTATTCCTCTAACACAAAATAGTGGGCTATAACTCAATAGGATAGTCTATATTTCTAGACTCCCCTAGCCTAAACATTTGTGAGGGGTTTACCCAGCCAAGGCATACCCGACTAACTCATGGATCACACATCATGAAGTGTCATACACCCTAAACTAGCTTTCTCATTGAACCGGTGGCTAGCTAGCTAGGTTTGAGTCCCTCATTGAACTAGTGGGACAGTCCCTCATTGATCAAGTGGGACAATATGAATATAATTAATCTAGGTAATCTATCACATAAATGGGGCCTTACTATATAGATTTATCATCTACTCCGCTTTCTAGGGGAACTCCCGCCTCTCAAGATCATACAATGGACATTCATGCCATAATTTACACATATACAATTCATAGAACTTTATATTATCATTTTTCATTGAACTTCATCATTACACAATCATTAAACTTCTCAAACACATTTTATGGAACTTCAAAACCAAACAAGTCATTGAACTCCCAATTCACAATCATTGTATCTCATACTTTTAAAATTATTGAACTTCCCTATTTTTATTGTACCTCATACTTTTAAAATCATTGAACTTTCCCATTTTCAAACATCATTGAACTTCTACTAAACAAAGATTCATTTTACTCCTCTATTTGCAAAATCTTTAAACTCCCAATTCACAATCATTATGAAAATCCACCACTATTATTCTAAGAAAAAATTTTGCATCACACGGCATAAAACTCACAAATTTTGATCTAGTCGATTTCTTCACAAATTAAGCCACACTTGCATTTTCTCTAGTTTATACATTTCAATAATAATTCATAAATTAACAAACTAATAGACACACACAAGCATAAGATAAAATTCTCCCGGTTATCTCAAACCTTTGAGAGGTTAAAGGTTTCACCCCTCAACTATTCACTCCTAAAGCTTCCAAGAAGCTTGGATGGTGCCAATGGTAGTTACACTACAAGCATTTACCATGCAAAACATCAATATCCATTTTGAGCTATTTTCCACTAACATTTCATCATTTCTTAATATTCAGAATTATTCTAGACTCATGTAGAAGTACCCATAAGATTTCTTAGCTTTCTTTAACTCTCATTTATAACATTGAGCTTTTAAATGGGCATTAATGAAGCCACATTATTCTCAACCACCAAATTTATGGGAATTACGGACACGTATTGTCTCCAACTACCAATCATTATAAAATCATAAATATCAAGTTACTTAGCTCATCTACCCTCATTAACTCTATTTAAGTCAATAGGTTTTGGGTCTATAACTTCTATGGACCAAAAATCACTATTAACAATCTATTTAAGTCAATAAGTTCAGGTCTATAACTTCTATGGACCAAAAATCACTATTAACAATCAAACCCTAAACTCTATCATCAAGAAAATGGAAGAAGAAAGGAAGATTTAAGCAAGGAAGCTTACCTTTGGTGTTTATGAGCTCCAAGTTACTCCCGACAATCAGTTTCTTCAAGTGCTAGCTTAACTTTTTGCCACTCTCCCATTCTCTTTTGTTTTCTCTTTTTTTCACTTCAGATTTACGATTTAATACTGCAAAATTCTAACCAATGTGCCACGGCGCATGGCACAAAGAGCCTCTTTTAAGTATGTCATCATGCATGCGCCGCGGTGAACCACCCCACATCGTGGCATGTGGCACTTTCACTTCAGATTTATGATTTAATACTGCAAAATTCTAACCAATGCGCCACGGCGCATGGCACAAAGAGCCTCTTTTAAGTATGTCATCATGCATGCGCCGCGGTGAACCAACCCCACATCGTGGCACGTGGCACAAAATTACTCCCTTAAAAAATTCTCCCTCTTCTACTCCCGAGTGACCCGATTCTCCTTTGAACCCATGTTTAGAACTGAAATCAAGACCAAACATGCCTGTTAGGCCTCTCTAGCCACACACCTCATAGATACACTTTATTAGTCTATTTAAGCTTAATAAATATAGATTAAAATTGAGGATGTTTACATAGCTTACTTTCTCCTTTATTTAGGATGTCAATCAGTTCTTTTCTTAGTTGGTAAAAAGTAGAGATTTTGTTTTAATGTAATAGTATTATACATGCTTAATTTTGGGAAGCATGTTAGCCAATTTAAGGGAGTAGGTAAAAGGTATATTTTGTGTCCTTTATACATATACCTTTTATATAATGAATGAAAGTTGTTCCTTCCTTCACTTTTTCACTTTTTTGTTTGTATCTTTTCTTTCTTGTCTGCTTGCTTTTTTCTATCAAAGCTCACAATTGATATTAGAGCTTCTTAATCTTGGAGAGGCATATTAAAAAAATTATAATAACAGAACTTAGTGCTAAAACTTTTACTCAACCTAACAGAGCTTTCCTAGTTAATACAAAGCATGTCTTTTAGCAGCTTTGGTGTAGCGTGTAGGAACTCCTTTATTGATGACTAAAACTATCAAGTTTGGACTATTAAAATGAAAGCTCGCCCCATAGATTTAGACATGTCAGGAATAGTATAAATAGGAAGTGATCCTCCACTGTTGGCAAAACATTCCACAATGGCTCAAATAAAGCATTATTTTGAAAGGCAAAAAAATTCATACTTGTTATGACTGAGACAATTTTCACAATTATTATGGCTTGTGAGATAGAGGGAAAGAGGCTTAGTGTAACGCGCTAAACTTTGCTAGCTAAAAGCTTAACCAAATATTATGGTAATAAAAAGATTTAAACTAATAAAATAATTACCATAGTATAAAGATTTAAAGTTAATTCTCGAATTTATTTGAAAAGATGATAATGGTAGAAAGGTTAAATCTATATTTTAAGGAACTATCATGATTGTACAAAATTTAGTCTGCTAAATAGATATTTAAAATCTAGCATTGATATAAATGATTAAACTAGTTAAAAAGTACAAAAGTTTCAAAAGTTTTCCTTTACTATTTAAAACCATAAATAACACCTTACCATGGTAAAAAAGAATTTATCATGGTAAATAGAAAAGAACCTAAAAATAAATATTCCATTCAACAAAAGTCTAGGCTTACAAAGTTTGCAGACATGCATCCTACCATAAATCTTCAAATATTTATTTTAATGAATATCTCAACACTTAGAATTCTATATTAAAATGTTTGTTCTAAATAGATCTATTATGCAATTTTTATGACTTTAGGCCTTAACTAACTGCCATTTCCAATCATCAGCAAATAATAAAAAATTTCAAAACTTAACCCAAATGAGACATAATTATTCTACAAACTAAAATGGGATTTAAAGCTTATTCAAGCAAATTCTCAAGCTTCCAAACGCTTTCCCTTTACTCCACTAAGCTTATAAAAATGTTAGAGGGGTGAGTACTAATGTCTCAATAACCAAGAATTCCACCATATATGTACAAAATAATAACAACATACAATTAACATATATGCATACATATAATTTCATCATCATTATTAAATTATGAGCACAACAATTTATACAATCATTCATAATAGTTATATGCGACATATGATCGTATGCAAAAAAAACCCTTATTGCTACATGCTACATCCTACTTATACTATTGACTGAAACCATTAGCTTATTCATGATCTTGCCAACTCATTGGATTGACCAAAGCATTTTTAAAACTCAAAATATACATGGACAAAGGTATAGAACCCAACCCTATACTATAGCTCCTCTCCTTAAAGAATCCAATTAGGAGGTGTCACTGTCCTACGTTCCCCCTTTACAAACCTAGCCAGGTAAGTATTGAGGAATGTGGCTCTAAAAGGAAAGGCCAACTATTGTGCATGCAATGAAGGCAAACCATGTGGTCATATTGATATATAAATTAACATCCTCATCATCATCACTATCTTCTTAGCCCATCACCAATGCATGACATACATATTCAAAAATTAGAATGCATACCAATAAGCTTTAAAGGAAATATAATACCTCACATAATCATGGAAATAAGTCACAAGCATGGTTAACCGAATTAAAGTAACTCATTAAATTTCAATCACATCATTTACAGTTTCTCAATAGTTTGTCATATAATCTATTTGCAAGTCTTATACTCAATTAGACAAAACATATAGGAGCATACTTATATAAGTTACCACAACAAATATAGTTGGCATACTGTTGCTCACCGCAAGTGCACGGGTCGTAGCAAGTAATATAAAATGAGTAGAGTATCGTTCCCTCGAGGATTTGTTCAAAAACAATGATCAAGCAAAAGACGAAGTAAATTTGATCAAGTTGAGCTACACAAAATTAGGTGAAATGGTTTTGCAAATGAAACTAACACTAGAAAATTAAGAAAATGAGTGATTCACAAACTTCCAACACAAATTGAGACCTAGGATTAGTTGTCCCCCTTGCATCTCATAACACCAAAATTACCTCCTCTCATAAATGCTTTTAATGAAAATAAGTGCTAACCTAGGGTTCTAAAAATACTTGGACAAGCTCTCTCAAGTCATGAACAAGTGTTTAGTTAAATTAATTGCCCAATCTCTTGTTACAATTAATAAAACTCAATTTTAAACACCAACCCTAATATGGCTATGCAAGGCTAGCAAGTATATCTCTATCTTACTAGCAAAACCATCCATTCAACATGCAAATATCAAGTTCTTGCACAATTTTACCCAAGTTCTACACTCAACCTAGCCCTCTCAAGCATCAATTAAGTGAACCCAACATCTAAATAGTGGCCAATCAAAATAGAAGCATTAAGGAAAGAGTAAAATAAACACATATATATCATTAAACAAAAAGAGAGGAGAAATATGGTGTTAATCCATACAAGGGTTCCAAATAATCCTAGAACAAAGGGTTTAGCTACTCATAATCATCCACAAGCTACAAATATACAAAATAAGTGGACCCATTTCAGATTACAAGAGAGGAAAGGGAAGAGGAATAGAAAAACCAAAGAAAATGAGCTCCAAATGTCTTCAAAGCTTCAATCTCTTGATCCCAACTCTTCCAATGCCCAAACCCTAGCACAACCAAGCTCCAAAAGTGTCTAAAAGTCTGAAGAATGCGTTCTGGGTCGAGCTCTCAGCTTATATGTATCCTAGCCAACTAATTTCTGATAAATGAAACGCATTGTTTTTCTGACAGTGGCGAAAGTCGCGAACGAAAGTCACGACTTTGGGACGACTTTGGCAGTTTTGCACTGTTTTTACAGCTAACGAAAATCATTCATTTGCTCTTGATTTCTTCATCCAAAAGCCTTCCAAAAACATCCACAAAGCTCCAGAAATGCTTCTAATCAAAACTTCAATCAAAATAACATGAAATTAGGCTTAAAATATCAAATTAAAGCTAAGAACACAAGCCGAAAACAAAATGCACATTTTCCTAATTTGGGTAATAAAAACATATACAATTAAACCAAAATGGACTAGAATCTAAGGAAAATGTGATGAAATAACATGAACTTCTAGATGTTAACACATACACATGGAAAACTCTAGGTTACCTATTCACATTAAGCTTACATGTAGCCACGCAAAAAATTCAAGTAGTAAGAGCTCTTAGTACGAGTCTTCAGAAGGCACCCATATATAAAAATATCAATATATAATTTAAAACTACAAAAGAATTACCTTGAAGCTACTGTAATGTTATTCTAAAGTTATTTAGGACCTTAAAACTACCCTAAAGAACTAAAAATATTCTTTTAAGTTCATTCCATTATTTTTATTAGATTAGTTCTGCTATATTTATATTCCTAATAATATTTTGTATAGGTCTAAGAGTTAATTTAAAGCATTATTTATATCAAACCTTTATTTTAAGTCTCAAATCTTAATACAAGCGTTCCTAAAACTTCACTACTACTACAGAAAAGGTATATCTACTACTTTAATTCACATCACATTTTGAAAATGAGACTTAGAAAGAACACAATCTATGTCACCCAAACAAAAAAAGGATGTGGATTGTAAAAACAATATTTTAAAAAAAATTTTTAAGAATCCACGTCACCTATAGAGAGAAGGGGGATGTGGATTCTAAATAATTTATGTCACCTATCATTGAAAGGGGACATGGATTGATCCACATCCCCTTTCAGTGATGGGTGACATGGAATAGGCTATTTTTTAGAGCCTCGCGCCCTATCTCAGCTTCTTTGTTCAAAACCCAGTTCCTCATTGTCTTTGTCTCTATCTGTGTCTCTCATATCCCTTCCTCTCTGTTTCTCTATTACCTTGCCAAAGTCCCAATCACAACTCCCTCCCTCTCTGTCTCTCAGCTCCATTTGTGTCTCTATCTTTCAGTAGCTCTTTGTGTAATAAAACCCCAACCACGTACAACTGAGCAGCTTCACGTCAATGAGAGCCACATTGCTCTTATCCCTCGATCTCTTATCTCTCCCACTGCCCTCTCCTCTTCTCTTCTCTCTTGACACAGTTGTCTCTTCCATACTGGCTCCAAGTATATTTTCTTTCTTTCTTTACTTGTTGTTATCTCCACGTAGTTGTGCCTCTACAAGATTTATTTATGTGGTTTATTTTCAATTTATTTTCTCACATTATGTCCTATTTTCCACTCTCCAACTCTCCACTTAAGTGAGCACCTGAGAATTTGTGATAATGGGTAGGTCCTCCTTGCATGTACATGTTTTATCAAATTTTATCTAATTGAATTATAGATTTATAAAGAGAATATATACTATTTTAGATAATATTATAATTATAAAATTATATGTCATCCTTGCATTAAACCTTCCACCCAAACTAAATAAATATAATACTTTTGATAATATTTATACAGTGAATATATAATATTGGTAAGAAAGAAATTCATGCATTGAATTAGTTTGAGAATTAGTTTAGATAGGAAATATTTGTTTAATTGCTTGCTGCATCTATTGGTTTATAATTGTTGTAATTTTAGGATGTTCAATTTTTAAGGGGAGACTTTGCTAATTTTTTTTTAGAAATTAAACTTGGATAAGCTTAAGTTTGATATTGTCTAACTTTAAGAGGTAAACATTTGTTTAATTGCTTGTGATTTTTTGTTATTGTAATTTTAAGATGTTCAATCTTTAAGGGGAGACTCTGTCAATTTTTTTTTAGAAATGAGTCTAATTGAAGCACAAGTAAGCTAGTAAATTGCTAATTTGATGGAATTTGTGATGATTTGTTAGGTAAAAATAGAATGAATCATAGCTGAATGAATGCTATTAGAATGACTGAGGAGTATGAGAATGGTGTGGATCAATTTCTTGAATTTGCTAGAAAAAAATGTTCCTAGCAAAAAATAGAAAGTATTATTGTCCTTATGCCAACTACATGAATAAGACTGAACTAGGTATTGATGAAATAAAAGAGTATTTAATTTGTGATGGGATAAATTTGAGGTATACAAGATGGATATGGCATGGGGAACCAAGAATATTTTTTATGTCCCAGAATGAGCAAATTATTAATGATTGGGATGATAGAATAAATGATATGATTTGTGATGTTGAGATGACATTATCTACACAATCATAGGTATATGACAACTTACTTAGTAATGCATAGAAACCCTTATACTCAGGGTATACTAAGTTTACACTCTGATAGCTATGTTGGAATTAGTTAACTTAAAGTTAAGAAGTAGGTAGATCGATTCGAGCTTCACAGAGTTGCTTGAATTTTGAGTCAAATACTTCCAACCCATAATGTGTGAGGCAAAAAAAATCTTGTATCCAATAGGTATGGATTATAAAAGGATACATGCTTGTTCTAATGACTGCATGCTATATAAAAATGAATATGAAGGCCTTCACAAGTGTCTAAAATGTGAGACTTTACAGTACAAAGTAAAAAAGGATGATGATGTTAATCGTGATGAAATCATAACTAAAGGGCCTCCAGCAAAACTGATGTGGTATCTTCTAATAATACCATGGTTTCAATGTTTGTTTACTAATTCAATAGAAGAAAAGAATTTGAGATGGCATTTTCATGAGAAAAGTACTATGCAAAATAGTGGGGTAATAATAGAAGTTGAAGCTTAGCATCTTTTCAGTTTAAAAGATAATAACCTGTTATTGGCTCACACAAACTATTATAGAGTGGTTGATGAGATATGGGCAATGAACTACACTAAATTTAAAGTACCTATTTTCAAATGCAAGTAGGTTCACTTTGATGCTATTGAAATAGATAAGGAATGTAGGCTTATTTTTCAATTGATCTCAAGAGACTTGGTTTTAATGAGGAGCCTTTCATTTTAGTAAGTCAGGCAAAACAAGTGTTTTATATCACTAATCCAGTGAATAAATAGCTAGTGTTCTGTTGTATTACAAGGCAAAACACAAATTATTGATGTGGAGGATGATGATTTAACTTTTAACCTTAATGAAACCTCACCTTTCACTACAAATCTACCTAGATCAACTGAAGTATATTTGGTTGATGAAAAATATGCAGTTAGAGATGATCATTGTGAAGGAATTTGAAAGAATGAATAAAGTAAGAATTAATTAGTAAACATTGAAGTAATTAATTCCTTACATTAATATATTTATTTCATTTATTTATTTCTAAATATTTAACTATAATGCAAGTTACTTACCTGTATTATTTCTTGATTTTAACAAGCATATGGAGGGTTCTAGTAAAGATGTAGTTGACACATCCATCGTATCTTATAAGAAAAGAGGTAGAGGAAGTACAAAATTTAAGGAGCAAGCTTTACATCAGGGCACTGCAGAGGGAGTGTATTTAAGTTTGGTGGTGGTAAAAGACAACTTGCTCCAAAAAGGGATAAGTTCATAAGTTATATAGGTCTCATGGTTCAGAGTAAAGTTGGCATCTTGTATTTTAATTGGCAAGAAGTACCAAAAGCTATGAAAGACATGATTTGGAATGATTTTTGGTATGCATATTTTTTATTTTTCTATTGTTTGTTATATTAGATACTATTATCTTACTTATTATACTTATAAAACACATTATAGCTTACTTATAATATCCCTCCTACTAGTAGATGAAGAAGTATTGGCTTAAGAAAGTACGTGATTAATAGAAAGATTTCAAGTCATCACTTTTCAGGGAATACATTCGAGGAGCAAAGAAGAATAACAATCCATATTTGAAATATAATTTCATTGATGAAGACACTTGGAGACAATTTGTGAGGTCATAAGGTAATCCTAAAGTTCAGGTAAATTTTGATATAATTAATAATTGACATAGTTTATTTTTGTTTATAGTTTTCTCAATAATCTCTGCACTGAATCTTAAAAGATCAATTTGAATTTTTGTGTCAGCTTCTTTAATGTTAGCTCACAACAATATCAGTGCTAAGATGAGAAAACGTAGGCAATACTATTTTAAAAACAAATTACCATGTTACCTAGCCTCAATTTTTGAAGGAAAAGTTTTTTATATTCATTCATTTATATATATATATACATTCAGTTTGATAATATTTTTTATGCTTTTATGCATTGATTTCATTTGTCTCTTTGTAGTTACCATTGGTCCCTTTGTGTTGTATGCTTGTATTTGTACAAGATCTATTAGTTTTGGTTCCATGGGCAAGCAACCGAGTACGGAAACTAAAAATATATTCAACACGTAAGTTAAAATTATTTTTATAAATATTAGATATTTATACTGTTTGATACTTTATATTTTATTTAAATTTTGTGATAGAGCACTGAAGGTATATTATATGACCAAGGGAAACTGCTACCCACTAAAAATGTATCTCAAAAAAATCCCCCACTGACTTGGACCTCTCTAAACATAAGTAATTTCAATTCAATATTTTTTATTCACAATTATTTCATATATATTTTTGTTATACTTATCGTTTGATTTTTAATTTTCAGTGCCATCACCGGATAGGGAGTACAGAGTGTAAATATTATATTATTTATTACATGTATGAGATTATTCAATTCGAAACTAACAAAAATTTATACTTGATAAGTTACGTTGTTATTTATTTTAATAATACTAGTTTTGCAAGGCTTTAGAATTTGGATATCTAATGAACATTTGATGAAAATTTGCAACTTTTAACAATAAGTAACCCTATACCAGTGAAGACATAGTGACATCCAAAATAATTTAGCAAGTTATCTTCTTTAAGAGCTATTTACATAGTGATTTTATAGTTTGTCTATTAAGTTAGAATTTTAGCAAAAATAATGTAAAGTTAGAAGGATATAAACACTATATGTTCAAGTAGTTTGTTGAAATTTGACTATAAATATTGACACTTGAATAAGTGAATATAGTTTTGTTTGTTCCATTGGTATATTTAATTTAGTATATTTTGTTGTGATGGTGCATGAATAGTTGTAAATATTAGTTGCTATTTGTTGGACTTTAGCTATATGACTGGCTGTTTTTGGGGCATACTTTGGCAGTTTTATCTTGGTTATAAACAAATGCAAATTGTATAATCCCTCCGTTTCTATATGTAAGAGAAAACCGTATTACACAGTTTAAAAAAGTTAGTTAACCATAATAGTTATATCTAAAAATAAAAAAAATTGGACTAAAATGTCATATGTTAATCAACATAAGCATGCATTATTATTTCTCATTAATGTAGATTATGGAGGATGATTTAGAAAATGTGTAATAAATGTTTATTGAAATAGGTAATTTTGTTTATATAAAAAATAAATAAAAAGTAATAATTTCTCTTATAAATATAAATGAAAGGAGTATTTAAAAAAATTACAAAAATCACGTTATCAAATATCAAAAGAAAACGTGGTATATACAAAACCACATCACTACTACCAAATAGGGGATATGGTTTTCATCACTACAAGATATTAGAATGAGAAATCATGTCCTCCTTTTGAGAGTGGGACATTGTTTCTTTATAAACCACATCCCACTCACAAAATTGGGATGTGGTTTCTATAAACTACGTCACCTTTAGATTAACGGCGATGTGATTTGTTTGTAAATCATGTCTCCACTTTGCAAAATAGGATATGTTTTTTTTTTAGAAACCACATTCACTTTTCTTAAAAGGGATGTGCTTAATATTTTTTACATTACAAATATATGTTATGTGAATAAATCATTATTTTAAATTGCTTAATGTGACGTTCCTTCCCATTGCAACGTGAAAAGACATAAAAATAGAATGTGAAAAGACTATTTTGTAGTGTTGATTATAAAAAATTTACATCTAAGAATTAAACCTTCTAAAAACTCAGAAATAGATTTACAAATATTTTTAGATTAACTCTTTATCAACAAAAAGAGCCAAAAATTCTAATATAAATGTATCATACTTTAGATTTTTCATCTTTTAGAAACTAAAAATTAAAAAAAATATATTGATAGAATGAATATTTTAGAACAGATTTTATAAATCTTCAAACCATTTCTGAAATATCTGATTTTACCGATTCAAACCTTCCTCATTACCTCGCACACGGCTCTCTCTCTCCCACTCTCTTGATCGGCCGTGGAACAAACTGTGCAATTCGTATTGTTTGCGTGTCTTCTAGGTATAATTACTGGGATTGGGCTGAGCCTTGGCCCACGTCAAACCCTTTTCTTTTATTATATTATTTGTATAATATAAATTATAAGACATATATATATATATATATATATTATATTATATTATATTATAAATATAATTATAAATATATACACACATTTTTTTATATGTTTTGTCTATTATTCTCAATCAACCGCCAAATCTTTTATATGTCTGTGTTTATTCTTTAAATCAAATTCTTACAATTTATTCTATTTTAAAGGAATTTTCTTTTCTCAAGTAATTATATTATATATTTTAACTACCATAAAATAAAATCAATTTTTAGATCTCATAATCAATTAATTCTCTTTCTTAAATTATTTTATTTATTTATTTATAAATTTTAAATTTTTCAATAAATGTTCAATAATTTCCTATGTTTGAAAATGCCCTTCATATATCTCAAAATTGTTTATAATTAATTTATTAGTTAGAAATAAAAATTTAGAATGTTACGTTTGGAAATGGCTTAGAGATGAGTTGCAATTAGGGAATTAAAAATACTAAGCAAATGCAAGTCCTTAATCCAAGAACAGAAATTTAAGCTCTTAAAAGATGAAGGATGTTAGACCTTAAAGAAGTATGCTGATAGGTAATGATTCAAATAAACTTGCTTGGTGAAGATTTTCCGGTTTTTTTTTTTTTTTGTTTGTTTGTGGGGGGTGGTGTTGGAAAAGTTCTTGGTTATTGTGCCAAAGAAGTTTTAGGTAAAGATACCATCTATGGACGATTCTAAGGACAGTTCCAAGAAGAAGAAAGATAGACGAGCGATGGAGCTGGGCCCAATTAATTAATATGCATACATGCCATGTCACTGTAAGTTATCAGTGTCCCTGTTGGCATGATTGCCGTTCTTCCAAGTCAACTGAAAAAACACATCATTGTTGACTGTGGAGAACGCGGTTTCTCCCTCACACCGAAAGAAAAAGGAAAGATCACAGCGAAGGATCGGTGAAAATTTTTTACAAGTAAGTATCAAATGATTATAAAATTATATTGTAAGATTAAAGAATTAAAATATAATTAATTTTTAATATGAAAAGATAAAACTGTCCCTTAATTTTTTTAAAAAAAAACTTCTCAATTACTGACTATTAGAGCTTTGACACCAGTGACCAAACCGGCCATCTAAGCTCCAAAAATAGTGGTTAAACTACCACTGGAACTCCAGCACAAGTCACTGGATTGGCAAGAGAGGCAAATTATTCTTTTTAAGGTAGTTAAGGTGAGGTTTGAACTCAGATTCTCTTGGCCACCAAAATAATTATTAGCCAAGAGCTAACAAATCTTTTTAATTATATAATACAAATTTTTATATATTAACTTAACTCTATTCCACTTTCCATGCTAACATTTATCAAGAGATCAATGGTTATTTATTATTTTACAAATGATTACTTGTTAAACTACTAATGAGATTCGTCAAAAAATTTGATACGCACTAATTTTTATAAATACTTATTTATTTTTATTATTAAGAATTACAAGTTGCCATTAGCAATTTAACAATTAACTATTTGTGAGATGACAAGTCCTGTTATTAGCTTTGAAAATTTCTCTTGATAATTTGATAAGTAAATTTCAGTAAAATAACAAGTTCATATAAACTTTTGACATGTAAGCTTTTGATAATAAAAACAACATTTATAAAAAATCACTCCATATTAAATTTCTCTAACAAGTTCCCATTAATAATTTAACAAGTAATTATTTATAAAATGACAAGCCCTATTATTAGTTTTGAAAATTTCTCTTGATAACTTGACAAGAAAATTTTAGCAAAATAATAAGTTTATATAAGCTTTTGGCATGTAAAATTTTAGCAATAAAAATAAGTAAATATTTATAAAAATCATTCCATATTAAATTTTTTTAACAAGTCCCCATTGATAATTTAACAAGTAACTACTTGTGAAATGACAAGCCCTTTTACTAACTTTAAAAATTTCTTTTGATAATTTGATGATAGAACACATTTGCTACACACTTATCTATGTCAATTAGGACCATTTATTAATGTTTTATCATCTCAAAGTGTACACATTGCATCATAATTAAAAAATTTTCTAAGTGTCTAGGTTTAGTGCATTAGGAGTATATTGGTTCATAGATAAACTTTTGAGAAAACAAATGAAAAAAATTGACAAAGTTCATTCAATGTCCAGAAGATGAGTGGTTAAATTATATTTTTGAAATTCATTTAAGTTTGGGAGTAATTAAATAAAAAGTTAACACTTTCTTAAATGTCTTAGTTTAATCTAGTTTTCGATTTGTCTTTGTGTGAAAATTTTTATAATTTTGTGAAATTTAAAACTTGGTTATTTTAATAAACTCTCCTTTCTAATTTTAAATTTAATGTTATACTTTAGTTAGATTTAATTATGTCACATGTTATTTAATTGAATTATGTGATTTATGTAACATAGGTGGCAGGTAACTTGTGCATCACTTGGGCAATTGAAATCAACACTCCTTGAGGTCAAAGATGATTGTTTGGACATTTTTTATGCTTCATTTAAGGGATTAAATCATCTTGAAAAATGTGGATAACACATGAGAAATTAGACACACATTGAAATCATCTACAAATCAATAAGATGATGTTACCTTGTAAGTGTGACAAGGCCCCAAAATTTTTTTTATTTTTTTTCTTTATTTTAATTAGGTTCAGCTAATGCCAAACCTCTTGAGCACATCCCACAGCCCATCATTTGAGATCCATCACCCCATTTCATCATCTTTTCCATTGTCTTTCTAATTCATTTTGTTCTTCATTTTTTTCACCTTCTCTCTACTTTCTTCATTTTTTTCAGCACCCATACCTCCACTTCCAGCCATGAAAACTCTACAAAACATACACCATTCTTCATATCTCTCTTTGCTCATCGCAGCCCTTCCATTCTCACAAGGATCTAAACTCAATTTCTTCATCCAAGCTTCCATGGATTTTGGCCAAAAGGTGCTTCTCTTAGGGTTCTTGAAGATGAAGATGGTTAGCTAAATTTCTTAGTGGATTCCTAGAGAGATAAAGATAGAGGATGGATCTAGAGCTTTGCTTGGCTAAGTTTCTTTTATTTCATATTTTCTTCTATTTTTACTAAATGATTAGATACCTTAGTCTAGAGTTTGATCATCTTGGCTTGTAAATTCTAATTTGAATTTGATCTTGATGTAAAGAGAAGAGAATTATGTTGGTTAATTTCTTCCTTTTTCTGTCTTGGTATTTTGGCCACTTCATGTTTAGCACATAGTCTTGTTTTTTTTTTAATGAATTACATGTATTGATATTGCATAATCTTATAATATTAATACTTGTGTTATTGAGTAGCTTGACATAATCTTATAGTTGTTTAATTTATTGCTTTAGCCATGGCATTTGAGAGGAGAATTTGACTGATTTATTTGGCTAATTTTTGCACCGATTGGTTAATTGAACTAGGAACTTTAATCTAAGACTTAGAGAAATTAGCTAATTAGGTTAATTGACTTAGGATAGTCTTCTTAAGTCTAGATAGTTTTAGTTAAGAGGAAAGGAAAGCTTAATTTAACCTAATCACATGAAGATAATGATTCCAAAATCAACTAATCTCTAGAGTTTCACATTCTTAAAAAGGAAAGTTCACAACACCTTAGCTAGCATTTTTAATTACTTGTCAATTAAGTAATTGAGTAGTTAATTAGGTAACCAAACATCTAAAACATTGAGTTATTTATTCTATTAAATAACATTTTAATTGAACATAAATCATTCATTAGAAGATGACCTAGGTTAGCTTTAAATTATATTAGGGTTGAGCGATTAGACCTATTATTTGACAAGAAAATTTAGTAAAATAATAAGTTTTTCTAAGCTTTTCACATATAAACTTTTAATAATAAAAACATGTAAACATTATAAAAACCACTCCATATTAAATTTTTTTAACAAGTCCTCATTATTAATTTAACAAATAGTCATTTATAAAATGATAAATAACCATTAAGCTCATGATAAATATTGACACAAAAAGTGAAAGAAAATTTTAAAATATAATGAGACTTATTATTTCACAAATAGATATTTGTTAAATTAACAATGGAGATTTATTAAAGAAATTTAATATGAAGCAGTTTTCACAAATGTTTACTTGTTTTTATTACTAAAATTTTACATGTCAAAAGCTTATAAGAACTTGTTATTTTGCTAAAATTTTCTTGTCAAGTTATCAAGAGAAATTTTCAAAGCTAGTAACGAAGCTTGTCATTTTACAAATAGTTATTTGTTAAATTAACAATAGAAACTTATTAAATAAGTTTAATATGGAGTAATTTTTATAAATGTTTACTTGTTTTTATTACTAAAATTTTACATGTCAAAAACTTATAACTATGAACTAGTTATTTTGCTAAAAAATTTTCGTCAAGTTATCAAGATAAATTTTCAAAGCTAGTAATGAAATTTATTATTTGAAAAATGATTATTTGTTAAATTATCAATGGGAACTTGTTAAAGAAATTTAATATGGAGTGATTTTTATAAATGTTTATTTATTGTTATTACTAAAAGCTTGCATATCAAAAGCTTATTTAAACTTGTTATTTTACAAAAGTTTTCTTATCAAATTATCAAGATAAATTTTTAAAGTTAATAACAAGATTTGTCATCTTGAAAATGGTTAATTGTTAAATTGCTAATAGGAACTTGTCATTCTTGATGATAAAAATAAGTAAATATTTATAAAAATTAGTGCGTATCAAATTTTTTAACAAGTTCTATTAGTAATTTAACACGTAGTTATCTATAAAATGACAAGTAACCATTAAGCTCTTAGTAAATGTTGATATGAAAAGTAGAAATAGAGTTAAGTATATATATATAAAAATTTACATTATATAATTGAAAAGATTTGTTAACTTAATGGCTAATAAATTTTTTTGGTGGCTAAGAGGATGTAGGTTCAAACCTCACCTTGGCCACCTTAAAAAAAATTATCTATCTCCCTCGCCAATCCGATGATTGAAGGCGGAGCTCTAGTGGCAGTCCGGTTATCACTACCAGAGCTCAGATGGCCAGTCTAGTAGGGTGGTCTGGCCACCAGCATCAGAGCTCCGGCGGCCGAGAAGTTTTTTTTAAAAAAATTGTAGGGTAATTTTGTCTATTCACACTAAAAATTACTTGCATTTTGGCCTTTTGATCCTGCAGTATAATTTCATAATTATTTAATACTTGTTTGTAAATAAAATCCTCTAGCGATCCTTGGCTCTGATTTTCCCAAAGAAAAACAGAGTTCCTTCAGTTCAGTTGTAGAAGACCAAAGCCATGAAGCTGAGAAATTTTTCTGGCGATTTTCCGAAAGGAATCCGAAATATTTGGAGCAGAGGTAGTTAAATCGGAGAAACAAGTTACAGTTTTTTCTCAATGTACGTTTATTGTCCTTTTTCCCTGATCATAATGGATTCTTCATCTTCTTTGAGCCATTGGAAGGATAACAATTAGGTTTCATAACTTTAAATTAATTATAGTTAGATCTTTAATAAATTTTTTTATTAAATAAATTATAAATATCAATTTAAATAGTTGCAAACAAAAATTTCTGTTATAATTAAAAGTTGCATTTGATATTTAAATACTTATTTGCAATTAAAATCATTAGATTAATAATTATCTAAATAGATATTTTCAACTAATTTTTTAAAATAATTTATTAAAGTCTTAACTGTTATTAATTCAAAATTTTAGGACCTAACTATCATACTCCTTTGGGCCGTTACTGTATGCTTGTCATTCTCCTTCTTTCATCTTGTTTCTGATTTACTATACATCAACACATTTCCAAATAACTTGCAATATTAGTTGAAGGGGCACAAAATCATGCAAGCAGTAATATTAACTCTTAAGGATTTTGTTCGGGGACGAGTATGAAGGTGAGAAGAGAATTGTTCAAAGAGAAAAACTTACATATTTAATTATATATATATATTGCCAATGTTAAATTTCATTTCTTAATGTTATATATTTAATGTGTTTGTTTTTAATAAATTAATATATGAGGATATTTTATATATGTTTATTCCATAGCAAACTTTAGTTATTAATATTAGGGAAAATACAATCATCGGCTTCTATAATTTTATGAAATTTTGTTTTTAGTTTCTATTTTTTTTAATATTTTTAGTTCCTATAATTTCACAAAAATTGGATGGATTTTGTTCCTCAAGTCTCTATAATTTTAATTTTTTTAGTATTTTTAGTCTCTATAAAAATTGAAAACACTGAAAATAATACAGCGATTAAAAGCAAAACCCGATTAAATTATATGAATAAGAGATTATGTTTTTTCTTAATTTTATTAATGCATTAAAATCTATTTGTTCTGATTTAATTAAATAAAAGTATATTAAATATATAAAAATAAATATGTAAGTCTTGCCTCAAATTTAAGTTAAAGCATGTTAGAAGATTCAAATATATTGTAATCGAAAGTTGAGACACGTTCCCAATATTTCCAAAGTTCTGCAGCATCACACTCTTAATAATATATATATATATATATATATATATATATATATATATATATGCGAGCGCGCGCTCTTATTGATAAAAGGAAAATTTCATTCAACTCTGTTTATAACTCTTTCAATTTGAGATTTTGTGTCATGATGAACTCAGAGGAGTCCTTTAAAATTAAAGGAGTAATTAATCTTCCAACAAGACATTCTATGTAATTTCTTCTTCATTTATGATCATGTTAGGCTCTGTTTTAATTGTCAATCTATTATTCTCCAAGTCAATCTTCAGTCAGTTGGTGTTTAAGTTTAATTGGGAACTGAATCAGTAGACGATCTTTGCACAAATCGTATGCGTACTATGTCATGTTCAAAGCATTTTATGGCTCGAAATACTATTGACAAGGAACATGATGAAGAATTTTCCGCAACAAAATGGTTAAATTTTTGAAAAAAGTATATTTTTAATTTCTAAGTTTGTATAATATTTCAATTTGATCCCTTAATTTTATGAAATTTTTTCCTGTGTTCCCAACATGTTAATTTCTTTAACTAAAAATATTGACACTTGCAATTTTAAATGCTCACAGTGAATTCTTAAATGGTGATCTTTTAATCCAATTATTTTTTATTTTTTTAAATAAAAATTGATAAATTAAATTTTCACATTATTTTAATGTATAGCTCAACTAATATGAAAAACACATGCTCATGCATTTGAATATACACTAATATAGTTGTAAATTTTTAAATGAGAATTTCTAAATTAAAAAAAAATACTTATAACTTATCACACTATTTTAATTTACAACTCAAATAATTTGAAAAATATATTCACTTGCAAATCTCAGATACACGAACTGTTAATTTTTTAAAAAATAATTTATAAATTTTGGAAAAAGATTTCTAAATAATCATATTTAAACTTTTAAATATTAAAGTATTAATATTTTAATAAGACATAATTGAAAAAAATTATTATTTGTTAATGTTGTTGATTACATGATCTGATAATCACTTAGTAACCGATCAAAATAATCAGTCAAAATTATGTTTTGATCCCTTACATGAGAAAAATACGACATTTATCTCTTGAAAATTTATAAATTTTAGAGAGAATGATAATTAAAGACCTTCTAAGAATATTAATTTTAATTATGAACCGTGAAATTTTGAAATCTCAGTTAAGAATTATGGTCCTTAATTGTGATAAAAAAATATAATTTGTGAGGTAAGATTCACTAACACGACTTAAGAATTCACTAACCCAACTTGAAAAAATTATTAACATACATTGTGAAAACATGAAACCCCACTTGGAAATGAAATGTTTAACAAAAAGCGCCATTTAAAAATTCACTAATTAGATTTGAAAAAATTTCTATCGTATATTGTAAAAAATAAAACCTACTTGAAAATCTATCGTTTAATAAAAAGTGACTTGTCCAAATTAATTTTTTTATTAAACAATCGATTTTTAAGTGAAGTTTTATATTTTCACAATATACGTTACAAATTTTTAAGTGAAAATTCACAAATTAATTTTTCAAGTCAAATTAATAAATTCTTAAGTGGTGCTTTTTGTTAAATAATTAATTTTTAAATGAGATTTTATGTTTTCATAATATACGTTATAAATTTTCTCAAGTTGAATTAGTAAATTTCAAGTGGTAATAGTAAATTTCACTTCATAAATTATATTTTTTTATTATAATTAAAAATCATAATTCTTAATTAAAATTTTAAAATTTTATAATTTTAATATTAATATTTTTAAAAGGTTCTTAATTATCATCTTCTAAATTTTAAGTTTTTAACTGGGTTTAGACCTCAACTGATTAATACATATCCACACTTGCCGCGTCACTGTGAGTTGGATCAGTCGCCCCGGTTGATTTGATTGTTTTTTCCGTGTCAACTGAAAAAAAGCTTTAAGCTCATCATTATTGAATACTGAGAACACGGTCTCTCCTCTCCGCACCAAGAAAAAAACAGAGCTCCTCCTGTTCAGTTCCAAAAGACCAAAGCCATCATGTTGAGAAATTTTTCTGGCGATTTTCCGAAAGGAATCAGAAATATTTGGACCAGAGCTGGTACTTTAAGGGAAGGAACCAGGAACCCAAATATTTGTGGTGTATGTTCCGAGGAACCCAAAGATGAAAACTTGCAGAGGTTAGCTGCCAAGGGGTGTGAGATCTTTCCCTATGGAACCCTGGTTGCAGCGACCAACAACTTTGATCCTCAAACTAGGCGTCAAGACTCCTTCAGAGACATCTACAAGGTAAAATCTTACGGCAAGCTCTTCGCATTCTCACCACTCAGCCCAACTCACTGAAGAAAATGGTAATTGTTTGATTATGATCGGCAGACATAATATTGACAGGGAAAGTTGAAGGATGGGAGAGAGGTAGCGGTAGAGAAGTTGTCGGAGACGTGGCAAGATGGGAGGGATGAATTCATGAGAGAGGCAGAGATGTTGAGTGGCTTGCATCACCCCAATGTGGTGAAATTGTTTGGTTGTTGCGTCGATTGCGGTGAATATATTCTCGTTTACCAGTACGTTCCCAACAGCCTTCACCAGCTCTTGTCCAGTAAGTTCTTTGCAGCATGATCGCAGAGATGTTCAAATATGAGTATAAAATAACCCCAATACTTCCAGTGACTGTGACTCCTTTCACGTATTCCTTGGATGCATTGTATCAAGGACGATGAATCACTAGTATATATGAATATAAATATTGTGATTAACCCTGCAGGTCCTAGTGGGAGAAAGCAACTTAGCTGGACTCAAAAGTATGAAATAATCGAAGGCATTGTAAATGGTTTGAATTATCTTCATCGCGACATCATCATCATCCACGGTGACATGCATCCCGCAAATATCTTGCTTGACCACCAGTTGAAGCCAATTATTTGTGGTATTAACAGAGGCCGCAACTTGAATACTAGCTTCTCTACCTGTGTAGATCCTCCTCCTTGGTATGTGTTGTCTTAGAAGTATGAAATTCTCAATTACGATGAAAAATTGTACAGTGTCCGGGTTTGTTTCCCATCTTTGAACCATACAATACAAGTGTTCTGGTAATTTGTATTCATCTGGTATAGACGCTGAAAGCTTGTCGAATATATACAGCGGACATTTGGCTCCAGAATATTGGCAAGTCGGACAAAGATCAACAAAGTCGGACGTATATAGTTTTGGGGTATTGTTACTGAAGCTCATTGGTGGCAAAAGTTTGTACCCTCAAAATGGAATGTGGCTTCCGCTGTTTGGTTGGGTAAATATTATTTTCTTCAAAACTCAACTGCCAGGACATTATAAGGGACATTAAAAAAAGGCATATTATTAGAGACCCCTAGCCCCAACTGCCATATGTAATCATCCTTGAATAATCCAAACAAGAGGATCATTAATCTGTCTTGGTCAAATATTTCTAATTAAGTTATTACATATGAATGTATGAAACTTAGAGGGTTGAATTAATTTCTGTTTTTGTTTTCTTCTCCTTTTTGCATCAGACATGCAAGCTTGACAAGGAAAGCAGGGGCTTAGAATTCTTGGACTCTACTGTAGCAGAGTCGGTAGTGACCGAGCAAGTGACAAATTGCATCATGATTGGTTTACTATGCGTTCAATGTGCTCCAGACTCGCGTCCCAGAATGGATCACGTTGGTTCCATGTTAACAGGGGAATGATCTTCCGAGCATGGCTCGTGTTGTTTCCATGTTAACAGGGAGTCGGCGTCTTATGGGACTGAAAATTGACAACTCAAGATCCTTTACTCCATCATCCTGTTCTTCTTTTGACGCGAGATCATTTCAGTCTGATGGAGTTGAAGAACTGGATGGAGTTAAAGAAGTGGTCGACTTGCGACCAGAACTTTATCCGGATTTGGCAATTTGTTGTCCTTCAAAGCAGATAATGGAAGAAGACTCGCCCAGGAACTCGGTCAGTGTTCCTGTCCAAGATGGACGTGGTAGGCCTGAATTTCTTATCTCCTTCCTCAAGATAACAGTTCCTTGTTTCTGTAAATTTATTCCCCGGTTTCCAAGTGTTTGGCTGTAACGGATTCTTTGTATTTGAAGTTGTTTCAGAGGAACAAGAAGATGAAAGTCTAAGGCAGAGAATAGGTGCCCACAATTGTCAGAAGTTCTCCTATGAAACCTTATATGATGCTACCAATGGATTTGCCTCTCAAAATGTGCTGGGTCAAGGAGGCTTTGGACTCGTCTACAAGGTTAGATCATTAAACAATTTTATCATTTTTCATGGAAATTTGGAATGAACTTGAAAACCTAACGCCTATCAGAAAAAGTGAAAACATTAAGTTATAACAATGAAAAATATTTTCTAAAATTCGTGTAGTTGTTCTGTCTTGCCGATTGTCTCCATTTTTTTTTTTTTTACTTCAAAGACATTTCACAAATTTTATATTTTAATAATGTTTAAACCAAACCTTTATTGGCAACAGGGGAAGTTGGATGATGGGAGAGAGATTGCAGTAAAGAAGTCATTAAATATGTCAGAACAAGATAAAGAAGCGTTGATGAGGGAGGTAGAGTTGCTGAGTAGCGTGAAGCACCTCAATGTGGTGAAATTGTTTGGTTATTGTGTCGATAACAACAAATTCTTACTTGTTTATGAGTATGTTCCCAACAAGAGTCTCGACAAGCTTTTATTCGGTAAGTGTTGACATGTCTCACCCTCACCTTGTAACCAATGTCATGTCATATTTTGATCTATGAGTAATGAATTTTGCAGGTCCCAATGGGAGAGAGGAGGAGCTTGATTGGAGTCGGACCTATGGCATAATCATGGGCATTGCAAGGGGTTTGAGTTATCTTCATGGTAACCCCCAAAACTGCATCATTCATCGTGACATAAAGCCTCACAATATCTTGCTTGATCACAAATGGGTGCCCAAAATTTCTGACTTTGGCATTAGCCGTCTATTTGAGGAAGACCAAACCCATGTTTATACTAGAATAGTTGGCACTTGGTATGCTTTTAAATTTAGAGAGAAAAGCAAAATGCACGGCATTTGATTTTTATATATATATATATATATATTTTTGTCTTTGTCTTTGTTTTCAAGGAAAATTGAATTCAATGACCTGTAAAGAAAGTTATTTGCATACAAGAATCAATATAAAATGGATTGTTGTTAAAATAAGAATATAAATTTGTTTTTTCTCGAATGGTGGCTTGTTATTGGTCATTATCTGCAAATAACTTTCGTCATAGGTTTTTAGATGCGATTTTCCCTTGTTTTTATTGTCATGAAAGAGAATCCTTCTACTCAAATTTTCACTGTATATCATGTTGATACTGAGAGCCTGTGAATCATGTACAGGGGATATATAGCTCCTGAATATTTAGACCATACTCGCGTGTCAGTGAAAACAGATGTTTATAGTTTTGGAGTTTTGGTGTTGGAACTGATAAGTGGGAAAAGATACTCATTTATGCCGCCACCAGAGGTCAATGCTATTGGTTTGCTTAGCTGGGTAAATATTATTTTTCTCAACACTCAAATGTGATCAACAAAGGATATACTCAAGATGGACGGTCAATCAAAACCATTTTCTTTTCTTGTTTTTGGGAAAACAGGCATACAAGCTTTTTAAGGGAGGCAAGATCTCAGAGATCATGGACCCTACTTTAGCAAATTCGGCAGTCATCGAGCAAGTGAAGAAATGCATTGAAATGGGTCTACTGTGCACTCAAGGTCACCCAAACTCACGTCCAAATATGGAGCATTGTGTGTTCATGTTAACAGGTTATCAATGCCACAGCAAAACCTCAATTTCCAGGCCAGGAGTATTTGGTTATAGGGGCTATAACTCAAGCCACCTTTCTGGTGAGCGTCTAAGTCTGAATCCATTTTTAAGTCATATTTATTCCAATGTGCTTTATCAAGGTTCACTTTTTTCATTCTTGAAGCAGCGATGCTGTTGTTAGTTAGTTAATAGGTGTTAATCATTTGGTTTGTTGATGACCTTAAAGTTTATATAAATGGCACCACATTGAGTTAGAAAGTAGGGAAGTTTATTGTGTAATCCATCATTTGTTTCTTTTTGTTGTTTGGGAATGGTTGGTTTATCTTTAGTTAAGGATTGATTTGTATTGAGCATGTCGTTCTTCCATAGTTAATGCACATTGTTTATTTCATTAGTTCTTGTTATTGCTTGTCTTCAATATTGTTAACACATGCATAACATAATCCTTATTTCATATTCTTTCGTTACTGTACATCAACAGTCTAATATTTCTGAATAACTTACGGCATTTGCAGAAGCAACACAAATCAGGCGACCAATGATGATCCTATTGGAGTGTCTCTGGACGGGCATGAAGGTGAGCAGACTCGTTCAAATTCTTGTCAAAGAATGTTAGAAGATTCACATATATTGTAATTGCAAGTTGATGTCCAATCACTCTTTTTCATTGTAACTATATCCATCCAAAACATTTATTATCATATACTCTCTTATTTCAAAAATATAAAGTATTTTTTAAGAAGTTAGATGTTCAAAATGTAAGGCATTTTAAGTCTTTAAAAGTGTAATCATTATTTTTTTAAAAAAATGCTCCTATTGGATAAATTACTTTATATTTTTTTGAGTGAAACACTTTATTAAATAGAGATAAATATGAAAAAATAGGGTTAATTTAAAGACAAGTAACTACTTTATTGAGGGGTAAGATTTGATTAAAAATACTTTACATTTTTGAACGGATGGAGTATAATAGAATAAAATAAAAGGATAATTTTCCAAATGGGAAGTGTTTTTTGGTCTTTAAAAACAGTAAGTAAAATTGAGAAGTCATTATTATTAATCAATATATAATGTAATGTAAAATATAAAATTTATAGAAAGTCATGTTATTTTTAAGACATTAATGTATCTAATTTCTCTAATTTTCACAAGTTTCACATGTAACTAGATTTTGACTCATGCGATGCATGGGAATATATTTTTTTTTTTTACTTGTTTATGAGTATTGTAAAAACTTGTTTGAGATTTTTTTCTTTTGAATATTTGTAAGGATCTTTTATCATTGAAGGGTAAGCATAAAATAAAAAATAAACAATTTTAAAATAATTTATTGTTGTTTTTTTGTGATATGTTACTTTATTCAAATTTAAGTTTAAATAAAAATTTATTCTACTTTAAATTTTGTTTTACTCAAATATATTAAAGATATAAATAATAATTTATTTCTATTTTAAAATATGTTACTTCCATAATAGATTTAAGAATGCAACACCTACATTTGTACTCTTCCTTCAATTGATGTGAGGGGAAACTCTGAAATTATGTTAAAGAATAAATTTTCTGTTAAATTCTATCTCATAATTAATTGAAAAGGAAAATTTATTCTCCAAAAAATATTATTCAATTTGTATTTGCTCTGTCTAAAGTTCTAAGCATACCATGCAAAATAAAATTAACTTATTTTCTTTAAGAATTTGTTGGTCAATGCATCATGAGGAAAATAAAACATGTATCATAATGAATCACACATTATAATTTATGTCAAAATAGTATTTATAAATCATATTTATATCCAAAAGTAAAAATAAATAAGAATAATGATTTTAAATTAAGCAAGTATAATAACCAATATTATAGTACTATTTCTTAATCATATATTTGTCTATAATGATAAAAACAATTATTAAAAAAAGTTTATGATCAGGAGTTGTGCAATGAAAAATAAATTCATCAACCTCAGGATTAAATTTAAAGTTGTGGTATAGTTGTATATATTAATAATAAATTTGTTATCTCATGCATATTTAGAATACCCGCAATAATTTGTTTTAATTTTGTATCCTATTTTATAATTTGTTACTCCTGCATATATAAAAAATATAATAAATAAATTTGTTATATATCCTATGATGTGTTTTCTCATATAAATTAAAATTTAAATAAAAATATATTTTACTTTATATTTTGTTATTCTGAAATAAAATTATATTGTATTCCTTCTGTTAAAAAATATAAGGTATTTCTAACCAAATCTCATTTTTAATAAAGTAGTTACTTATTTTTAAACTAATACTATAATATTTATCCATATCTAATAAGTGTTTCACTTTAAAATAAATATAAAGTGATTATTTAATAAAGGTACTTTTAAAAAAATATAATATTTATATTTTAAAATACTAAAAATGCTTGATATTCTTGAACATTCAACCCAATGGACGGAGCATAAGTTAAAATTTCAAACTTATGTATTATTGCATATAAATTAAAATTTAAATAACTCTTTATATTTTTAATTTTTTTCTTATGTACATATTGAAAATATAAATAACATTCTCTGTATATTAAAAAATTTAATTTAAATTCTTTAAAGTTGATATTTGTAAATTTTATTGAATTTTTTTTCATTTTATTATTTTTTACAAAGTATAAAAAAAATTCTTTCCTTCTTAAAAAGGAAAAATCCACAGAAATTTATAGATATCAATTTCAAAATATTTACATCCTAAACAATTACATACAAAATTTTATTACGTATGTATATTAAAAATATAAAAATAATTTATTATATATATGTTATTCTCATATAAATTAAAATTTTAAAAAATAAAATATCCTATCTTATAGTTTGTTATTTAACTTTATATTTTATTGTACAATTTATTATTTTATACCTATACAAAATACAAGCAATAAAAAATATATCTTGTATAAATTACCTAATTAATAGTAGATGATCGGAAACAATTTAAGAGATAAAAGTATTTAAAGTATAAAAATAAAAAGTAATTTATTTTTTGTGTACTTAATTTAATATATTTTGTTAATTTACATAAATTAAAATTCAAATAATAATTTATTTTGACCATTTATATATATATATATATATATATATATATGTTAAAGTTTTGACCATATATGTTAATTATGATATTATTAAAAGTAAAATTAAAAAATTATTGTAATATTATCTTTTATATATATATATAAAATACAATTAACTTATTATAAGTCTTTTGCCTATCATTTTTACTATTAACCACGCATAATCTTTTAACATGCAATTTGTTTAAAAAGAAAAAAGAAAAGCCAATATTTATTCCTTATAAGTTTATTTTATTTTATAATTTGTTATCTTGCTCATTTTAAAAATAAAATTTAAAAGTATTTTATATAGAATTTTTTTCATGTGGATTAAAATTTGAAATAATAAAAATTATTCATCAAATTATACATATATTTTTTTATAATTTATAATTTAAGTTAGTAATTTCATTGCAATAAACCATTCTATTTTATGATTTATTATTTAAATTTATAATTTATAATACAATTAATTTTCTTATACATATTCAAAATACAAGTAATAAATGATAAGTAGAGTTCCTACCCTTACCAAAAATATTGGGTATATTATATTATTTTTTATTACCAATCTTATATTCACAAATATTCCCACACCTATTTTTTATGGGTTTTACATGAGATTTTAGTTTACAAGAATTATTTTAAAAAAATATATGGTAATTTGTAATTAATTAACAATATAATAATAATAGGAGTATTATGAGTATTCCATGTTTTGAATTTTATGATGATGAGGCGGAGAATTTTTTTTCTTTTATTTTGTTTTGTTTTGTTTTTTTCGTTTTAATCAAATGATAAAGATCCACATTTTGTTTGAGTCAGGGAAAACACTACTTTTGGTTGGTTAATGGTTATTACATTTTGCTCGAATGTTAGTATAGCTCTTTCTATTTTATTTTCAGTGTTACAAGTTGCTATATTTTTCTTACATCTTCAAATGAAGATTGACATGATATCAATTATAACATCCTAATCTTTAAATAATAAATAAATTATGAAATTTGAGTTTTTGTTGAGAATTTAAAATTTAGAATTCATATTATTTTGATATTTAAATTAAGAAATGAAAATTGTTTTTCAGATTAATAACATATTTAGGTATTTAATTATGGATTAAATTAAGCCTATTTTGCTCGCTTAGATATATATATCTCTGTGTGTATATGTGTGTGTAATTATATTTTTTTTAAAAAGGAAGGGGACAAAGTCCACTTTGGCTGCCACCGAAAATGGCATCGAATTTGTTCCCTTGACTATTAAAAAATAAATTAATAACAACAACAACAACAGCAGTAGCAGAATAAATGACTGTTCTTTTTAAATATAAACCATACCCCTACTCTCATTTTTGTGTGCGTCTCCAGCAGCGTTCATTTTTTTAGGTAAGGTTATAATTTTTAGATCATTTAACCATTCAAAATGACTCACATTCTCCAAACCCTCTTCATAAATATTTTGTCATTCAGTAAGAGCTCTCTAACTGTAGTATTATTTTGATGAACAGATAAAAAATTTTAATTAAGATTTTCTTATAAGATAGTTAATTTGAAGTTATACCTCTTACAAAAAATATCTTAATAAGACACAAAGTTTTCCTTATTCAACCTTTCACCGTTCATAACAAATTCAATCCTCGAAATGGAATAACGCATTACACAAAACAATTTTATATGCAATCACCACTCTTCCATAATCAATATCACATGTTAACTCCAAGACCCTCATAGTAATCACCACATCACATAATCCCATAACACTATCCAAATATTTGCAATTTACTCCATCTGTCTAGAAATGATATTTATTTACAAAGAACTTTAATAGTTGACTAATCATCTCGAAAAAAAAATATCGGAGAAGAGTGAATCTACCATTGACTTAATGAGGGCATAAATAACAAAATGAGCATCAGAGAAGCAAGGCGCACAAGAGTTTTTTCGCAAATGATTTTCATTGGACAATAAAATAAAATAATGTCATTAAGTTCAATTATTCAAATTGCAAATTTTAGAGAAGGATAAAATAATTTTTCAATCTTTATTGATTAACCAAATTGACAATCGTGCAATAGTTATTAAATATACAATCAAAACATTTCTTCAATTAACACACCAAAATTGGTGGGAGAACAACCATCCCACATATAATATATTATATATATATCCTTTCCATGTATGATGGTAAAGAATAACTATCTCACCTTTATACCATATGATGTATAACTTATGGTGAGGAATAACCATCTCACCTATATAATATATCTCATATATAGCTCCTGTATATAATTGTGAAGAATAATCATCTAATTGAATAATGTATACATATAAATAAAGACTTGAAAGGAAAAGAATATTGAATAGAAAGACAAATGAACAATAATTGAAATAATTTTTCTTAAAAGAAAACAAATCTAATCTTTTTATAACAAAAAAGAAACTTAAAATTAAAATTATTTCTTTTTTTAAAAAATGTTAATATTGCAGCAACAATAAACCAATACTCAAACAATCATCATTGTTTGCATCATACAATCATCACATCAACCTCAAATTCACATAATCATAAATTATAAACCATCAAGATGAATAAGACTAAAAATAATAATTTAAACTAAGTTTTCGACTCTAATTGTTCCAACGCCCTAAAAACAGCAGAGGAAGAAAATACAATTTGGATTTGCTTCCTAGACAAGGCATACGAAGAAAACAAATAAACGAACTGTTGAAACTAACAAAACAATTGCAAAAGTTTGAAAATGAAAGTGTCACTTTGCTATTCATCCCCCCACTTGTTGGTCCAACAGCAGAGATCTCATTTTGTTTTTGTTTAAGTTGAAGCACTAACTAAGAGATTAGTTCCACAAGTATCACCTTATAAGTGCATTGAGATTTAAGGATATGAATTAGATTGAAAATTCCTAAACGGCCCAACCATGATTCTCCATAAGCTCTATACTTGAAATCTTTCCCACACCTACTGGTGGTGAGCATAATGTGGTGCATATGAATTAATTAATGAGGGTGTACAAGATTGTTGGGTTATCCACCCTTAGTGGATCAGGCCCATATAAAAGCCCAAATTGAGGAACGGGGCTCTTGTAACAGTTATGAAAAATGTTTGGGTTCAAAATACGGTTTACTCAGGGCTTTAAAATGTAATATTCTCCAACCTTTGAATTTGAATCATGAGCGGTTAGAGAAACTACTGCACGTTCCCATAAGAGGTGGTTTTGAGTGCGATTTCAGTCGATTCATTTTGTTCTCTACGTGAAGCAAGAAACCAAATGCTCTCGTTTTTCAGTCGACTCATTTTCTCCTTACAACTCATTCTCTCAGAGAGTGTGTTTGCTATGTATCCGAACGAAGTTCGACTGGTGTAACTTTATTTCCGCATACGTACGTGTGAATTAACGACTCAAGGTAGAGCTTTCGTCTTTCCTAGGCTGTGTTTCCTATGTCTGAAGAACTCATAATGATTTGCTTAACAATACACATGCAAATCTCTAAGTTCATTTTTTTTATTTTCTTATTGTGTTTACGCTTTGATCTTCTTTGTCTGTCTTTAAGATTATTACTATCAAAATGAACGTGTTAATATGCTTCTTGGTTAATATGAATGTTTCATATATGGCTATACACATTTTGCATGCAATCAACAGTGACAAACATAATGACTGAAAACAAACCAAATAATGGGTGTTTGAAAAAATGAGTTTTTTAAACAAAAGGATTGCATAAACGTGTAGAGCTCAAAAAAAATGAAGAAAATGACACCAAGAATACGTAAAATGGAGACCGAACGGAGGAGATATGGCCTCCGAAAGTTTTAGGTCCAACGGACCCAACTCGCCAGAGGAACCGGGTCAAGTTGACCTAGTTGGGGAAAACGATGACAGAAACGACATGTCATTTTGACATGTTGTCAAAAAAAACGAAGAAAGAAAAATGGTTTTTGGGCTACGAGCCCAGAAGCCCCAAATGAAAAAAAGGAGGAAAGGTTTTGGGCTTGGAAGCCCAACCCAAAAAAAAACAAAAACAAAAAAAAAGTTAATGGGTCTACGGGTTGGGTTCATCAACCCGAAAAAATAAAAAAAATAAAAAAATTATATATATTTATTTTTTATTTAATTAAAAAAAGATATTAAGAGGACACATGGCGCGTGGGACCCACCAAATAACTCCATAGGTGCGTGGTTGACCCCACCATGAAGCTGGTGGTGCGTGGGGAATGATGGTCCGGTGCGTGTCATCACCTAAGGCAGATAAGGTGGCGTGTGCACAACACGCGCTTCCCTCGAGAATGGCATTTTAAAAAAAAAATGAAATTTCTTCATCCAGCGCCTTCTTGGGGCATGTGCCAGCGCATGTGGGATCATATTGGGACAAAATTTATCTTAAAAAATTCCTAAATTTGAGATCTTCATTTTGATATATAATTTACATATTTTTTAAGATATAACAAGAATTTAATTTTTGAGTTATCAAGTTTTTTTATGAATTTAAAAAAATTGAAATTTTTTTCTTCTTTCTTATTTTTTTTTTCAAGGAAAATATAAAACAAGAGGCTTCTAGCAGCACTGATAACTCAAAAAATTATTTTGTCAATATTGAGTATCTGAATAAATAGATTATGAGCCTTTTAGTGAGGATTCTAACCTGAAACCTTTCGAAGAGGAGGAGGAGGAATATGAACCTCAAAGTGAGGATTCTGATTCTGATCTTGAAGAAGATCCCAATGTTGATCTTGAAAATGTGCCGAAAGGACCTAAAGGGGTGCACATGCTATCGGGACCAAAACATGAATCAGAGGGTGATGAGAATATTCAAAATGAAAATGAAGATGTTGAACAACCTTTCACACTCTTAGTGATCATAAATATAGCAAAAAGAGAAGTTAAAAGAATAAAAAAATTAGATCAAATTTCTCCGATAGTCAGAGCATATTCAAGTTTTATAACGAAAGAAGAACAAGCTGTGGTTGTAGGAGAAATTTTCAAACAACTTAGGAAGGAGTTTGTGCAACATAACAAGCGAAACAAGTCGTACTCTAGAAATCCTCTATGGAATAGAGCCATCAAGGGGATGAAAGTATAATAAAAATATAAAGACATAATTAAGAGTTGTCTTTTTAGGTCTGTGCCTTAAGCATTGTTCTATTTTTCCAAGAATTTGTTTTATGCTGTATTAAGACCTTGATGACTTATGAAATATATTAAGCATGTTATTTTATGTTTAATTTCTTTATATATACTTTAATTGAGTGGGAGCTCTAAAGTGATAAATCATTTATGAGCCATATGTAATGATTAAAATATTTGTAAAATTTTTTATAGACCATAGTGATTTTATTAAAATTAATGTGATGGGAGATACAAACGTAGCCTCCTGATCATTGACCTAATAGAGTTGTTATCACTCTAATAAAGAATAATACAAATATAAGACATTGTACATTTCTCATAAGTATTTTATTCTTGGTTTGATATAGAAAACTATTAATGTGAGATAGTTTCGTCTCAGAACTAAGAATGGCAACAAAAAGCATTATCACTGAATTGAATAAGGGTGATAAATTAAATGGGGATAACTGAGATATCTGACACCGTAACGTGTCATATATTTTAGAAGAATAAGATGCTGTTGAGCCATTGACTAAAGTCATAGTAGAGCTTGAGGCAGGGAACTTGGCTCAGCATAGTAGAGACCAAGAGGTATTTGAGGCATGGAAATGAAAAAATAACATTGCACAAGTAACACTTCTAAGTGCTATGGTGGATGATCTGATGTGTGAATTTGAGAAGCACTCCACTGCCCAAGCCATGTGGGCTGCCTTAAAAGAAAAATTTGGTGGTACCTTAACTACCAAACTGAGAAGGCTTACAATTAAATTCAACACTTATAAACTAAAGCTGAACACTCCCATGTGGTAGCACCTCAGAGAGATGGCCAACATGATCTGTGAACTTAAAGAAGCCAGGCACAATCTTTTTGATGAACAGCAAGTACAGGCTATAATGAGATCGCTCTCGCATAGCTGGGAGCATATGAAAGTTAACCTAACCTATAATGAAAACATTGTTAACTTTAACGATATAGCTAAATACCTGGATCTAGAAGCTGAACATCTAGAGGCTTAGAAGTCATCTGGACAAACTTACCTTGTCGAGGAAGGTGGTCCTTTAAATTCTAAGCCCAAGAGAGGCAAGAAACAACATAAGAAGGGTAATAAGAGTGGCCCAAGAGTAAAGAAGGACAAACAACCTTTCAAGAAAAAGGGTAAGAAGAGCAACAAAAAGAGAATTAACCTTAAAAAGGTCAAATGTTTCGCCTGTCAAAAGATGGGCCATTTTGCAAAGGACTGTCCTAAGCAAAGTAGACATGATCAGGTACTTGTGAATTTTGTGAATTCACATTTTTTTCTTATGTTTTCAATAATGATTTTCTAACCGAAACTGTTTCCTCTTCTTGGAAAGCAAGGATCGTGGATCCTTCGTAGAGTACCATCGGTTGTCGAATCAAAGCAAGTGGCTTTACGTTGGCAACAATGCAAGGATCGAGGTAAAAGGCATATGAACTTGCAAGTTAATCTTGCGAGGTGGAAAAACCTTAATTCTCCATGATGTTTTACATGTACCGGACATCCGACGAAACTTAATTTCAATTGCTTGCCTTTTAGAATTTGGGTTTGTAATTAATTTTCATGACAACATTGTCGACATTATGTACAATTTAACTTTTTATGGTTGTGCTTTTCTTTCAAAAAGGTTCTTTATAATGGATATTGTTGACCAAGTTTATTTTCATGATTGCTTTACCACCTCTTCCAATAATGTTGATATGAATATCTGGCATGCTAGACTAGGGCATATTAATCAAAATAGAATGATTAAACTAGCTAAAGAAGGAATACTAGGTCCAATTACAAACATGGAAATGTCCTTATGTGAAAATTGTCTAGCTGGTAAAGCAACGAGAAAACCTTTTGGTAAAGGTATTAGGGCTGAAAATCCATTCTGATATATATGGTCCTATGAGTATAAGGGCAAAACACGGAGCTTGGTATTTTATTACCTTTATCGATGGTTTTTCACATTTTGGTCATATCTATTTGATATCACAAAAGTCGGAAGCTCTTGAGTGCTTTAGACGATACATTAATGAGGTTGAAAATCAAATGGACAATAAAATTAAAGCTTATAAACTGACTGAGGACATGAATACTTGTCTGATCAATTTAAAGAACTCTGTGAAGAAAAAGGAATAATTAAACAACTAGCTCCTGACACTCCGTAACAGAATGGAGTTGCTGAAAGAAGAAATCAGACTCTTCTAGACATGGTTAGGTCAATGATGGCACAAGCAAATCTTTCAATCTCATATTGGGGTGACGCTTTACTGACTACAGCCTTCATACTTAATGATGTGCCCTCAAAATTAGTTACTTCCACACCCTATGAGCTATGGACAAAACACAAATTGGATTTAAATATCTTAAGACCATGGGGGTCAGCTGCATATGTCCATGATGATTCCCATAAATATGAAAAATTATGTCTAAGAGAAAAGAAATATATCTTTATAAGATACCCTGAGCAATCAAAGGGTTATGTTTTCATTGGTGAAAATGATGATGGAACTGTAACTAAATTTGAATCTAGAAATGTCACATTTTTAGAAAATGAGTTTCCTAGTAGGGGAGAAATTGATCGAACTATATCTCTTTACAAGACATGAAAGCAACATAATATAGAATATATAGAAAGGCCTGAATCATCGTAAAATGCTGATTTAAGTAGGAGCTTTAAAAAGTCTTCCAGAAGACCTAAAAAGAATCAAAATCCACAAGTGATCCCACTTTGAAAAAGCAATAGAGAAAGTGTGCCAAAAAGACGCTTCCAAATTGAGGGTGAAGCATTGGTGGTAACTCCTCTAGATGATGATGAGCCATGTTCTGTAAATGAAGCTTTATCAGGACCTGCTACAGATAAATGGAAGAAAGCAATGGATGAAGAAATGGTTCTATGAGGACTAACAAAGTATGGAAATTAGTTGATTTATCACGTGGCTCAAAGGCTATTGGGAACAAGTGGGTTCTCAAAATTAAAAAAAAGTGAATGAATCAATTGATAAATATAAGGCTCGCTTAATAGCAAAAGGATATATACAACAAAAGGGAATAGATTATGAGGATACATTTTCTCCTGTTGTACCCTTCAATTCTATCAGACTAGTTCAGGCAATAGTAAATAGTCTAGACTTAGAGTTGCACCAGATGGATGTAAAGACTGCTTTTCTAAACGATGATCTGGATGAAGAAATTTATATGCAATAGCCATTAGGTTTTATTGAAAAAGGAAAAGAAGATAAAGTATGTAAATTAAATAGATCAATTTATGGACTAAAACAATCATCTAGATAATGGTATTTGAGGTTTCACAGAGCAATAATGAATTCTTCTAAATTGATATCATGTGAGATCAATAGAAAAGAAGAATTTGGATTTAGGTACAATGAATATCTAAACTTATGTTTGTATGGTGCTAATAATAAATGAAAATGACTTACGCTCTTACAAGCAAGAGTAACACCATAACATGTGTTTCATACCACATATGCTTAAGAATCGCAATGGGAAGCAAGTGAATAAATCTCTGCTTCATTGCTATGTGAGTCCCAGAAAGTAAAAATCCTTTCATTGATGTCCTTTGACTTTGACATTATCATGGAGATATGTTACAGTGTCTACTACTTTAACATACACCCTATGGTCATGATTGATGCGACCTAAAAGTTTCATGTTAGGAAAGCAACTGTTTCCTATCAAAGTCATATATGGGCGAAAGGAAGATTATCTTAAATATACACATCTATGTTCATATTCAAGACATGTCCTTTATGAAATAATTTGTGAATTCATAAGTATGGATACTACGCATATAAGAGAAATTATCTGAGTCTTGGATTAACTTAAAAGGGATTAGATTAGTCATAATGAGAAAAAGTGTATATTAATAAATCTAGGACATTAAGGCACAAATTTAATCAAGAATAAATTCAACTTTAAATTTATTTGTGCTGGTCCTTAATAGGATTTCCTAGTACAAACAACTGAAACGAAGACGTCAAGCCTATGTGGTCACGGCAAAGCACCTAGTATGAAGAGAGGAAAGAGAAAGAGATAAGACTGAAATTATCTTCTCCACCAAGTGTGAGTAGGAGATGTTGGGTTATCCACCCTTACTGGATTAGGCCCATATAAAAGTCTAAATTAGGGAATGGGGCTCTTGTGACAATTATGAAAAATGTTTGGATTCAAAATGCGATTTAGTCAGGGCCTTAAAATATAATATTCTCTAACCTTTGAATTTGAATCATGAGCGATTAAAGAAATTGCTGCACGTTCCTATAAGAGGTGGTTATGAGTGTAGTTTCAGTCGATTCATTTTATTCTCTATGTGAAGAAAGAAATTGAATGTTCTCATTTTCCAGTCAACTTATTTTCTCCTTACAACTCATTCTCTCAGAGAGTGTGTTTGCTGTGTATCCAAATAAAATTTGATCGGTGCAACTTTGTTCCTGCATACATACGTGTGAATTAATTACTTAAGGTATATTTTTCCTCCTCAATTTCTTTTACAAGATTAAACAAGGTTGATGTATAATGGCTTAATTGAGTAATTCAATGAAGGCATCATAAAATGACGAGAAAGAAGGTTTGGCAGGAAAAGAGATAAAAGAAATTGAGGAGAAAAAACATACCTTGAGTTGTTAATTCACACGTACATATGTGGGAACAAAGTTACACCGGTCGAACTTCATTCGGATATATAGCAAATGCACTCTCTGAGAGAATGAGTTGTAAGGAGAAAATGAGTCAACTAAAAAATGAGTGTGTTCAGTTTCTTTCTTCATGCAGAGAACAAAATAAACTGACTGAAACCATACCCATAACTACCTCTTATAGGAACGTGCAGCAGTTTCTCTAACCGTTCATGATTCAAATTCAAAGGTTGGAGAATATTACATTTTAAGGCCCTGAGTAAATCGTATTTTGAACCCAAACATTTTTCATAATTGTCATAAGAGCCCTATTCCCCAATTTAGGCTTTTATATGGGCCTGATCCACCAAGGGTGGATAACCCAACATCTCCCACTCACACTTGGTGGAGAAGATAATGTCAGTCTTATCTCTTTCTCTTTCCTCTCTTCATACTAGGTGCTTTGCTGTGACCACATAGGCTTGACATCTTTATTTCAGTTGTTTGTACTAGGAAATCCTATTAAGGACCAGCACAAATAAATTTAAAGTTGAATTTATTCTTGATTAAATTCGTGCCTTAATGTCCTAGGTTTATCAATATACACTTTTTCTCATTATGACTAATCTGATCCCTCTTAAGTCAGTCTAAGACTCAGATAATTTCTCTTATATGCGTAGTATCCACACTTATGAATTCACAAATTATTTCATAAAAGACATGTCTTGAATACGAGCATAGATGTGTATATTTAAGATAATCTTCCTTTTGCCTATATACGACTTTGATAGGAAACAGTCGATTTCCTAACGTGAAACCTTTAGGTCGCATCAATCATGACCATAAGGTATATGTTAAAGTAGCAAACACTGTAACATATCTCCATGATAATGTCAAAGTCAAAGGACATCAATGAAAGGATTTTTCCTTTCTGGGACTCACACAGCAATGAAATAGGGATTTATTCACTTGCTTCCCATTGCGATTCTTAAGTACATGTGGTATAAAACACATGTTATGGTGTTACTCTTGCTTGTAAGAGCATACGTCATTTTCATTTATTATTAGAACTATACAAACATAAGTTTAGATATTCATTGTACCTAAACCTAAATTCTTCTTTTCTATTGATCTCACATGATGTCAATTTAGAAGAATTTGTTGTTTAGCTACAAGTATCATGGATATGGGGATCCATGGCTCGATCCAAGTATGCTTTCAGATCTCATCTCAACTTGCTCTTTAATCGAAGTGACATATGATTTGTGTTTCTTTTCTACCATACAAACATTTTTTGTTGCCTTGTTGGTGAACACTATTGTCTCATCTTTGATTTCAATATCAAAGGTAGTTGCTCGTGTGAGAGAGTCAACCTTATCAACCTGTACGACATACTAGACATTATATATTCTCAATTGTACACATATGGAAGTAATGAAAAATCTCATTAATATAACCAATATATTACATCAAGTCAATCTAGCCATGCCAAGTGCCTTTACATGTTTCTCAAATATCTCATTGGCTATGGGTTTTGTTAGGGGATCTGCTATCATACATTTCGTGGAAATGTATTAAACAGTGATAACCTTTTGCGCTATATAATCCCTTACAAAATTATACTTAATGTCTATGTGTTTGGTTTTGCTATGATATTTAGGATCTTTGGTATAGGCTATGGCTGCAGTGTTGTCACAATGAATTAATACTGGATTTGTACTTTCATTTCTAAACCCAAGATGTTCTATAAATCTCTTAAGCCATATAGCCTCTTGTACTGCTGTAGTACATGCTACAAACTTAGCTTCCATAGAATATAGGGCAATGCATGTCTGCTTCTTGCTACTCTAACAAATGTCCCCATTGTTTAGCAAGAAATTGTAGCCTAAAGTTAATCTTCATTCATCTTCATCTCCGCCTAAATCTATGTCAGAGTATCCTGTCAGGCGTAGATGCCCTTGATAACATAGTACATAGTCAACAGTACCTTTTAAGTATCTTAAGATCCTCTTTACAGCCTTCCAATGTCCTTCTCCAGGGTTGGATTAGTAGTGACTCACAAGTCTTACGGCATAACAGATATCTGGTCTTGTACACATCATTGCATACATCAAACTTCTGACTGCACTGGCATACGAAACTCTTTCCATTTTTCTTTTGGCTATCTCAATTTTAGGACTCATATCAGGACTAAGCTTCACACCTGAAGCTACTGGGGTATCCATAGGTTTACAATCTTTCATATTAAAATGCTCAAGAATTTTCCTTATATAATTCTCTTGTGATAGAAAAAGAAGCTTCTTAGAGCGATTTCTTTAGATTTTAACTCCAAGAATATATTCTGCTTCACCCATGTCTTTCATTTCAAAATTTGACGAAAGCTATTCTTTAATAGCAATTATCGAATCCAGACTATTTCTGGCTAGTAAAATATCATTCACATAAAGAGATAATATTATAAAGTTCCTGTTAAACCTCTTGATGTAAACGCAGTGGTCTTCCTCAATCATTTGGATGTCATATAAGGTTATTGCTTTGTGAAACCTCAAATACCACTGTCTGGATGATTGTTTTAGTCCATAAATTGATCTATTTAATTTACATACTTTATCTTCTTTTCCTTTTTCAATAAAACCATATAAATTTCTTCATCCAAATCACCATTTAGAAAAGCAGTCTTTACATCTATCTAATGCAACTCTAAGTCTACACTATTTACTATTGCCAGAATCAGTCTGATAGAATTGAAGCATATAACAGGAAAAAATATATCCTCATAATCTATTCCCTCTTGTTGTGTATACCCTTTTGCTACTAAGTGAGCCTTGTATTTATCAATTGATCCATTCACTTTTCTTTTGATTTTGAGAACCCACTTGTTCCCAATAGCCTTTCGACCATGTGGTAAATCAACTAATTTTCATACTTTGTTAGTCCTTGTAGAATCCATTTCTTCATCCATTGCTTTCTTCCACTTATTCTTAGCAGGTCTTGATAAAGCTTCATTTACAAAATGTGGCTCATCATCATCTAGAGGAGTTACCACTAATGCTTCACCCTCAATTTGAAAGCGTCTTTTTGACACACTTTCTCTATTGCTTTTTCGAAGTGGGGTCTCTTGTGGATTTTGATTCTTTTTAGGTCTTCTTGAACACCTTTTAAATCTCTCACTTAAATCAGCATTTTATGATGATTCAGGCCTGTCTATATGTTCTATATTATGTTGCTCTCGTGTCTTGTAAAGAGATATAGTTCGATCAATTTCTCCCCTGCTAGGAAACTCATTTTCTAAAAATGTGACATTCCTAGATTCAAATTCAGTTACAGTTCTATCATCATTTTCACCAATGAAAACATAACCCTTTAATTGGTCAAAGTATCTTATAAAGATACATTTCTTTTCTCTTAGACCTAATTTTCCATATTTATGGAAATCATTATGGACATATGCAGCTAACCCCCATGGTCTTAAGATATTTAAATCCGATTTATGTTTTATCTATAACTCATAGGGTGTGGAAGTAACTGATTTTGAGGGCACATGATTAAGTATGAAGGCTGCAGTCAGTAAAGTGTCACCCCAATACGAGATTGAAAGATTTGCTTGTGCCATCATTGACCTAACCATGTCTAGAAGAGTCCTATTTCTTCTTTCAGCAACTCCATTCTGTTGCAAAGTGTCAGGAGTTAGTTGTCTAATTATTCCTTTTTCTTCACAGAATTCTTTAAATTGATCAGATGAGTATTCACGTCCTCAGTCAGTTCGTAATGCTTTAATTTTATTGTTCATTTGATTTTCAACCTCATTAGTGTATCGTCTAAAGCACTCAAGAGCTTCAGACTTTTGTGATATCAAATAGACATGACCAAAACATGAAAAATCATCGATAAAGGTAATAAAATACCAAGCTCCATGTTTTTCCCTTATACTCATAAGATCACATATATCAGAATGGATTAATTGTAATGAATTTTTAGCCCTAACACCTTTACCAAAAGGTTTTCTCGTTGCTTTACTAGCTAGAGAATTTTCACATAAGGACATTTTCATGTTTGTAATTGGACCTAGCATTCCTTCTTTAGCTAGCTTAATCATTCTATTTTGATTAATATGCCCTAGTCTAGCATGTCAGATATTCATATCAACATTATTAGAAGAGGTGGTAAAGCAATCATGAAAATGAACTTGGTCAACAATATTCATTATAAAGAACCTTTTTGAAAGAAAAGCACAACCATAAAAAGTTGAATTGTACATAATGTCAATAATCTTGTTATAAAAATTAATTACAAACCTAAATTCTAAAAGGTAAACAATTGAAATTAAGTTTCGTCAGATGTCCGGTGCATGTAAAACATCGTGGAGAATTAAGGTTTTTCCACCTCGCAAGATCAACTTGCAAGTTCCAATGCCTTTTACCTCGATCTTCGCGTTGTTGCCAACGTAAAGCCACTTGCTTTGATTCATCAACCGACGATACTCTACGAAGGATCCACGATCCTTGCTTACATGGTCTATGGAGCCTGAGTATACAATCCAAGAAGAGGAAATAGTTTTTGTTAGAAAAACATTATTGGAAACATAAAAAAAATATGAATTCACATAATTCACAAGTATCTAATCACGTCTACTTTATTTAAGATAGTCCTTTGCAAAATGGCCTGTCTTTTGATAGGCGAAACATTTGACTTTTTTAAGGTTAATTCTCTTTTTGCTACTCTTCTTGCCCTTTTTCTTGAAAGGTTGTTTGTCCTTCTTTACTTTAGGGCCACTCTTATTACCCTTCTTATGTTGTTTCTTGCCTCTCTTGGGCTTAGAATTTGATAGATCACCTTCCTTGACAAGGTAAGTCTGTCCAGATGATTTGTAAGCCTCCAGACATTCAGCCTCTAACTCCAAGTGTTTAGCCACATCACTAAAGTTAACAATGTTTTCATTGTAGGTTAGGTTAACTTTCATATGCTCCTAGCTCTGTGGGAGCGATCTGATTACAGCCTGTACTTGTTGTTCATCAAAAAGATTATGCCCGACTTCTTTAAGTTCATGAATCATGTTGGCCATCTCTCTAAGGTACTGCCACATGGGAGTATTCAGCTTTAATTTATAAATGTCGAATTTAATTGTAAGCCTTCTCAGTTTGGTGGTTGAGGTACCACCAAATTTTTCTTTTAAGGCAGCCCACATGACTTGGGCAGTGGAGTGCTTCTCAAATTCGCATATCAAATCATCTGCCATAGCACTTAGAAGTGTTATTTGTGCAATGCTATTTTTTCATTTCCATGCCTCAAATGCCTCTTGGTCTCTCTTATGCTGAGCTAAGTTTCCTACCTTAGGCTCAGCCATGACTTTAGTCAATGGCTCAATAGCATCTTGTTCTTCTAAAATATATGACACCTTACTATGCCAGATATCCCAATTATCCCCATTTAATTTGTCACCCTTATTCAATTCAACGATAATGCTTTTTGTTGCCATTCTTAGTTCTAAGATGAAACTATCCTACATTAATAGTTTTCTACATTAAATCAAGAATAAAATACTTATGAGAAACATACAATGTCTTATATTTGTATTATTCTTTATTAAAGTGATAACAACTCTATTAGGTCAATGATCAAGAAGCTACATTTTTATCTCCCATCACATTGATTCTAATAAAATCACTATAGTCTATAAAAAATTTTATAAATATTTTAATCATTACAAATGGCTCATAAATGATTTATCACTTTAAAGCTCCTACTCAATTAATGTATATATAAAGCAATTAAACATAAAACAAAATGCTTCATATATTTCATAAATCATTAAGGTCTTAATACAACATAAAAACAAATTGTTGGAAAAACAGAACAATGCTTAAGGCACAAACCTAAAAAGACAACTCTTAATTATGTCTTTATATTTTTCTTGTACTTTCATCCCCTTGGTGGCTCTATTCCATTGAGGATTTCTAGAGTATGACTTGTTTCGCTTGTTATGTCACACAAGCTCCTTTCTAAGTTGTTTGAAAATGTCTCCTACAACCACAGCTTGTTCTTCTTTTGTTATAAAGCTTGAATATGCTCTGACTATCGGAGAAATTTGATCTGATTTTTTTTATTCTTTTAGCTTCTCTTTCTGCTATATTTATGATCATTTAGGGTGTGAAAGGTTGTTCAACATCTTCATTTTTATTTTGAACATTCTCATCACCCTCTGATTCATGTTTTGGTCCCGACAGCATGCGCACCTCTTTAGTTCCTTCCGACACATTTTCATGATTAACATTAGGATCTTTTTCAGGATCAAAATTAGAATCCTCACTTTGAGGTTCATATTCCTCCTCTTCCTCTTCGAATGGTTTCGGGTCAGAATGCTCACTAAGAGGCTCATAATCTGGTTCATCCAGATACTCAATGCTGACAGAATAATTTCCTGAGTTATCAATACTGCTAGAAGCCTCTTGCTTCATATTTTCCTTAAAAAAATAAGAAAGAAGAAAAAAAATTTCTAATTTTTTTTTCAAACTCAAAAAAAAACTTGATAACTCAAAAATTAAATTCTTGTTTTATCTCAAAAAATATGAAGTTATATATCAAAATAAAGATCTCGAATTTAGGAATTTTTTAAGATAAATTTTGTCCCAATTTTGATCGCACACGCGCTGACACACACCTCAAGAAGGTGCTGGATTAAGAAATTTCATTTTTTTAAAAAATGTCACTCTCGGGGGGAGTGTGTGTTATGCACACGCCACCTTATCTGCCTCAGGTGATGACACGCGCCGGACCATCATTCCCCACACACCACCAGCTTTATGGTAGGGTCAACCACGCACCGATGGAGTTATTCGGTGGGTCCTACGCGCCACGTGTCCTCTTAATATATTTTTTTTATTAAATAAAAAAATAAATATATATAATTTTTTTTATTTTTTTAAAACTAGGTCGGGTTGATGAACCCGACCCATGGACCCATTAACTTTTTTTTTCTGGGTTTGGCTTCCAGGCCCAAAACCTTTCCTCTTTTTTTTTTGTTTGGGGCTTTTAGGCTTGTAGCTCAGAAACCATTTTTCTTTTCTTTTTTTTTTGACGACATGTCAAAACGACATGTCATTTTGACAAGGACATTGTTTCTATCGCGTCTTCCCCCAACTAGGTCAACTTGACCCTGTTCCTCTAGCGGGTCGGGTCCGTCAAAATCGAAACTTCTGGAGGCCATATCTCCTCCTTTCGATCTCTGTTTTATGCATTCTTGGTGTTGTTTTCTTCATTTTTTCGAGCTCTACACATTATGCAATCCTTTTATTTAAAAAACTCATTTTTCAAACACCCATTATTTGTTTTGTGTTCAGTCGTTATGTTTGTCACTGTTGATTGCATGCAAAACATGTATAGCCATATATGGAACATTCATATTAACCAAGAAGCATATTAACATATTCATTTTGATAGTAACAATCTTAAAGACAGACAGAGAAGATCGAAGTGTAAACACAGTAAGAAAATAAAAAACTGAACTTAGAGATTTGCGTGTATATTGTTAAGTAAATCATTATGAGTTCTTCAGACATAGGAAACATAGCCCAGGAAAGATGAAAGCTCTGATACCAATAAAAGAAATTGAGGAAGAAAAATATATCTTGAGTTGTTAATTCACACGTATGTATGCGGGAACAAAGTTATATCGATCGAACTTCGTTCAGATACACAGCAAACGCACTCTCTAAGAGAATGAGTTGTAAGAAGAAAATGAGTCGACTGGAAAACGAGGGTGTTCGGTTTCTTTCTTCACACAGAGAACAAAATGAACCGACTGAAATTGCACCCATAACCACCTCTTATGGGAATGTGCGGTAGTTTCTCTAACCGCTCATGATTCAAATTCAAAGGTTGGAGAATAATATATTTTAAAGCCCTGAGTCAATTGCATTTTGAACCCAAACATTTTTTATAATTGTCACAAGAGCCCCATTCCCCAATTTGAGCTTTTATATAGGCCTGATGCACCAAGGGTGGATAACCCAACAAGAAAGAAGGGTGGAAGGAAAAGAAGAAAGAAAGAAGGATTGAGAAAGAAGAAGGAATTATCTTCACCTGATAGCTAGTGACCGTGATTGATGGATAACGATAATGTAGAAATGAGAGAAAGATTTAGGTTTTCTACTTTATATATGTTTACTTTTAGTGTAAATGTAGAATTGCAATTCATAAAGATTTAATATCCGATATCAATATCAAGTATTTTAAAAGATTGTGTGTGTATGTGTATTTTTTTTTTTTTAATGTAATTGGGTGCAACCATATATGATAAATATCTAGATAATATCATAAGATTGTTAGGATTCCAAGATTTATTAAATTTTATTAAATCTTTTTTAATTAATCGGTTATTATCTTCTACTGAATCTACTTATCACTTTCTATAAGTTCTTAGTTGTGTCTTTTATTTTATAATAATAGTTTCCAAAATTAGATTTGGGTCATCACATTGTATTTCTTGCCATGCCCTTCAAATTAATTATTCGTTACTGGGACCCTACCCCATCCCATAATTTAAACATTTTTAAGACAATTTGTCGGGAAGGCCTCCTGAGGCATAGTGCATCATTTAGTTAATGTAATTGCCTCTTTTACCGGCGTGTTTTAGATTACATATTGCCATCAAGGACTCATTAATTGACTCTAATATTACTGTTGTCTAAATTTAGACCTGTAAATTAGATATTTTTGTTTGACTGTATGTCTGGTTTAAATTCCATGCTCTTGGATCAATGCTATTAGAGATACGTTTGGAATGTATGTCAGTTTGATATGGTGATTATTTATGATCCATTTATTATGGATGATGGATTAAAGTGTTTAAATTGGTATCGGTAGGCTTTTGATAAATTTTATGCTTGTGGGCCTCAAGTGTGCTATAGCCCAATTGTATTGTAAGAGAAAAGAAACAAAAAAAAACAGGGTTGCGCCCAAATGTTATCATCCACTAGTACATAAAACGAGGGATTGAAATCCCTTAAGAATCCCGAATCACCGAAGAAACAATCTCATTAATCAAATTTTAATGCAAATCTTATCTTTTATGGTAGTATTCTAAATAGATTTCTTTTTTTCATCATAATTGAAAAATTCTTACACGAATTTAATGCATCATGTTATTTATAGTTCATCCAATAAAAACATATGTCATTTGATTGTAAATATAAATTTATTATATCATTGATGATGATGGAGAGAGAAAAGACAAAAGAAATTTCAAAAATAAATCATTAAAAATAATAATACACAAGATTTTATTGAATTAATTGGTATTAACATGGATATTTTTATTGAACAGTCATAGATAATATGGTGCACTAGATCGATGCAAGAGTTTCTCAAATTGATATTAGTTTTTGAAATTATTTAGGAAGTTGAACTCGTACATCATGGTTGATCTTTCCTTACCATAATAGATATATTTTCCTACAATGGTAGGGTTGCATTGTATTGGAATCTGAAATGAAAGATGGTTTGATTCTTCGGACCATAATAGTATTTAAAGGTTTTTAGCTTTTTTTTTTTTCTATTGTGGTTATTTTTTGATAAATGAATTTAATTCTTTATATCATGATAATTCTTTTAAATAAATTAAAACTTTATTACGATGATATTTGGCAAAGTATTCCGTTAATTTTTGAAGGGGATTACAATGATAGCCAATTTCCAAATAAAATTATCATGTTTCTTGGGGGGGGGAAATTATCATCTTCTCCGGGGCCTTTTTTTTTTTTTTTTACTTAAATATGTTTCCCATATTTTGAAAAGTATGTAGTCATAAATGCAGAATTTTTTAATCATAATAGATAACTTAGCCATTAATAATAATGAAAACCCAGTTGTACTTAAGAATGGCGAAAATTATTATATTCAAAAAAGAAAGAAAGAACAAGTTGCATCATTTGACTATAATAAAATTCATAACTATTATACTAATCCATTTGCAGCTCGGGATTAAACAACCATCGTACAAACCTGAACATTCGCGCAAGATTAGAAAGAAGGGAGAATTTTATCAGCAAAAAAACACTAAAAACAAAAAGGAGGGAGGGAGAATGGCAAAGATATCAAAAGAACTAATTAATTTAATTTAGATCTTAAATGTCAAAATTGAAGAATTTGTAAGTTTGATTTTTAATTTTGTAATTTTATTCTGATGAATTTGTAACTTATGTTTTAAATTTTAATAGAAAAAATAAATTTATTTATTCTTTAATCATGTTAAAATTTAAAAAATAAATTATAAATTCATCAAGACATAGTTACAAAATTGAGAGTCAAACTTATAAATTCTTAGAATTTGACACTTGAGATTTAACTTAAATTAATTGATCTTTTTAATGGTCTCTATTTTTCTAGAAAGAACTCTCTCCATACATAAAGGGTTTTTAATGGCATCTACGTACTAATAAAAAATTGTTATTTAGTTGGAATTATATAAAATACAATAAATTTTTAGTTTTATCTCTAATAATATCACAATTAATGTGATAACTAATGGTAATAAGTAAAGTACACAATTAATATCTTTTATTTTTTTAAGATAAAGATAAAATTATTTAATTATTTAAAAATTTTATAATACTCCTGTTACAAGGATGGAGGGAGCACTTCGTCAAGGAAAGTAGGAAAGTAGGAAGGATCACGTCTAAGGTCTTTAGAAGAATAAAAATTGCTCAGTAAATCCAATACAATCTGATGCTGGCTCGAATTCGAAGGACTCGTGTAATTAATTTTCATGTTGAAATAATTGAATTACCCTTAATAATTCAGAAGGAAATACCTAATTGGAATTTCACGTATCCTTTATATTGTTAATTTGTTTTGGATAACTTGTAAATTCTGTTCTCTTGTATTCTTCAAGTGCAATTGTAAATCATAAATGGACTCTTATAAATAAATAGATATTTTATTATAAATAATTGGACTTTACTTATTATGTATGGACTTTCTATTGTTACTTTGTTTTGGTTAACTTATAAACTTTCTCTTTTATTCTTCAACTACAAGTGTAAACTATAAATAAACTTTTGTAAATAAACAAACATAATTTCATTGCAAGTAATTAGAATTTGCTTGTTATTATTTACGAGCTTTCTGTATTTAATTTATTTTGGTTAATTTGTAAATTTTTTCTTGTATTCTTCAAGTACAAGTGTAAGCTACAAATAGACTATTTTAAATATAACATACATTTTATTGTAAGTAATTGGACTGTAGTTAATTTGCTTTGGTATTTCAGTGTAGTATTTTCTTTTCAATCATGAAGGGCAGTTGGGTTATTTCAACTTGGAAATTAACTGCAGACGAGTCCTTTAAATCCACATCATTACCAAATTGTATGGGGCTTGCAAAGCAATTTTTTTGAGTGAATGTGAGGATTTTCTCTTTTTCCTTAATAGTAAAACATAATTTTAAATTCTTACATTTTATTCAAGTTTTGTTATAAATTTTTATATTTTTTTAATATTCTAAGTTCCTATATTTTTCAGTGTTTTAAATCCCCATAACATTACTTATAAAAGAACTTAGAATACTAAAAAAAAAAAGTTTAAAAATTTAAAATACAAAAAAAAATAAAAAGATTTACAGTAAAATTTGAGCAAAGTATAAAGATTTAAAATTATATTTTTACCTTAATACTAACGTGTATCATTTATATTTACAATATTTGCCAATCACCTCAATGTTTGAGTGGATTACTTTGTTGAACGTTTTCCCCTTCCCCCTCATATTAACATAAATCATCTCGTGTTTATTAAATTCCTTATTGAAATGAAAATGGAAAAAAAAATATTTAGTATTTTCGAAAGGGAAAAGCACCTTTATAAATCCTTACAGTTTACGCTAATTTTTGATTTAGGTCTTTATAGTTTCAATTTTTTTAATTGGATACTTATATTTTCAAATTTAGGCTCGTTAATCTCTCCAGTTCCACTAACCCCATTCCAAAATTGCTGATATGGCTAACAAAAGGCTGGATGATGTGGCTGACAAATTAATATCTCCATGCAAGCATCCAAGTGGATTAAATGCTTAACACGGTGGACTGAGGGGGAGAGGAAAAAAAAAAAAAAAAACCTTGAAACAGAGATCGTGTCCGATGAAGACGCGACCTGCTCAACAAGCTCCGGCGCCGGCGCCATAAAACACGTCCTCCAGCACCTGCACCCAGAACAAGCATAGACAGAGACGCGACCCCGTGGTGGTTAGACCCGCATTTAGGACAAGTTCTACACCGACATCACCGCTGACTTGACCGTCGCCTCTTATGGAGGAACGTGTTGCTCCGCCGCCTCCTCCGGTGGAGAGAAGGTCTGTACCTCCATCACCGGTTCAGAAAGCTCCTTCTGATCTTCGAAAGGTTCCTTCTTTGGTTCGGAAAGGGGGCATTCTCGGCGCCCTCATCGGTTCCACCTAATATGAATGGTAAAAGCCAGTATCTGAAGACGATAAAGCCAGCGGTTTAGGCTCTGACCAGGTACGGAATCACAGAAGACGAGTACTGAGACTGATCAGCGGCCGACGGAGGCATAGGCGAAGCAGGAGACGGTGGTGTTTCAGAAGACAGTGGAGAAGCCAAAGCAAAGGGTCAACAGTGAAAAACAATAAAACATGGCAGCGAATGAAGACAACCAACAGCAGTAAAGTGCAAATTTCTTTCTCCTTCAATGAAACAGACGATGTACAAAGGCAACCAAAACGCACACAATCTCTGTTTTAAGCTTTTTCTTTCCCTCTCAGCCCACCATGTTGGCCATTTAGTCCACCTAGATGCTTCCATGGAGATATTTGTTAGCCACATCATTCAACGTTAGCCATATCAGCAATTTTTAGGGGTATAAGGTCTCGCTAAAGTATATATTTAATTTTTTAAATTTATATAATATTTCATTTTAATTTCTTAAAATTATAAAGTATCTTTTTAATCCTTTAATTATAATACTGTTAGTTTTATTTTAACAAATTCTTATATTAAACTTTAAATATTAACAAAACATTTTTAAAAGTTGACATATTAAGTTTAATTTTTTAAAAATAATAATAATTGATATAAAAAATAATCATTTGAAACAAATAATATTATGATTGTAAAACTAAAAAGATACTTTATAAAATTCAAAAACTAAATTAAAACTTTATATAAAGTTAAAAGATAAAAAATATACGTTACCTTATAAGGTTTTAATTAAAACTATTGAAACTATGTAGGCTTGATTGAAAATTAATGTAAATTATAAGCACCTTTAGAGATTTTTTTTCCTTCTCAAAAAAATAATAGAAAATAATTATACTATGACGTAGTCATGCAGTATTCCTACTTTAAATAATAACAATGATATATTATATTTTAATGCTATAGATTCAAATGCATGTTTCCCCACTGGAAAAAGACCTTGGTCTGCCGCTTGCCCACTTCTCCTACACATGGATCACAAATTCTTGTACCAAAAGTAGGAATTTTTTTATCCAAAAAAAAAAAATCATTCGGAGAATGATATCAAAATTCCAAAACGATTTCAGGCCAAACAAAATCCTACAACAATGAGTTTATAAAAGTTAAGTATCTGACAAAATTTTTATAAAATCAATTATGCAAAATATTTTTTGAGAAATTGAATGTTAAAAAATATAAGACATTTTTATTTTTTTAAAATGTAATTATTATCTTTATTCAAAAGCGCTCTTATTAAATAAATCACTTTATATTTATTTTAATATAAAAAATCTTATTAAATAGAGGTAAATATAAAAATAGAGGATTAGTTTGAAAATAAATAACTACTTTTTTAGAGTGAAATTTGATTAAAAATACTTTATATTTTTGAATGAAGAAAGTACTTTTTGTGAATAGTATATTTTAAATTGGATAAGTAGGAATTAATAAATTTTTGCTATAAAATTGTCTTAATTGCTTACTACAATATTAAACAATATTCTTTTGTCCTAATTTATAAGATAATTTAAATAAAATCATATATATATATATATATCAACAAAATTAATTAAGTATACTTTATAATTTTATTTTGTTAAGACAAAGATATAAAATTTTTAAAATACTCTTAATTGAATATTTTATTTGTAAAAGAATATTAAAAAAATATATGAAAAAGATAATATCAAAAGAATATGGTTAAAGTGTAAAAATGCCTTAAAATTTTTTTTCCAAAAGCATCTAACATACTAACTTTATTTTAAAGTATTTTTGCACCTAAAATTTAAAAAACAAAATATTTTTATCTTATCATTAAAAATTACAAACGTTGACGTTAATTAAAATTTGACTAAAGTATTTTGTGATTTTTCTCTCCTTTATTTTTATATTTTTTTTGATCTTCATCTTCATTTGAAATAAAAAAAGTTAAAGAAGTCACTTGATAATGAAATTGAAAACTAAATATAAAAGGACGAGGGAAAAACTAAAAAAATATTTGGTCAAACTTTAATTTAATAATTAATGCTTGTAATTTTTAATGGTGGGGTGAAAATATTTTATTTTTAAAAATTTTAAAACAAAAAATATTTTTCAAAAAATTAAAATATTAAGTGTTTTTAAAAAAAAAAATTTTTTAAAATATTTTTATCATCTAACGCTAAACATGGCAAAGAAGGACAGAATTAGGTAAAATTGTCAAAATCCACAATAAAGAAAGAGCATCATGATTTACCTAAATGTGTGTGCCGACTTGGCCCTCCCGCTTTAAAAATGCCTCACTGTGGGAGTACACTGACACCGACACTAACTCCCAAACTAAAAAAACTCCAAAAAGACTACAAAATTTCAAGAGCATTATCCATCACGCATCTCTCTTTTTTTTTTTTGACCAAACATCACGCATCTATCTGTACAGATATAATATTCCATTTTATCATTTTACATTTTATAAACAAATAAAAAAAGCTTTATTATTCTCATGACAATGATTGCTTAAGCCTCGTCATGCAGACATTCACAGCCACCAATATTAATAGATTAGTATAGTATGAATTTTATATTTGTGATGTACTGTTTTAAAAATAAAAAATATTTTTAAAAAGTTAAATATTTAAAAATATAAAATATTTTTAATTTTTTAAGATATAATTATTTTATTTTTTTAAAATATTTCTATTGATAAATGACTTTATATTTATTAAAAAATATTTAATAAAAATAAATATAAAAAAATATGATTAGTTTATAAGTAAATAACTATTTTATTGAGGGTAAGATTAAATTAAAATATTTTATATTTTTGAAAGTAGAAAGTATAATAGATTATGTTATCCATGAATTATCAATGGTATTACTTTGATGTAACTTATAAAATACTTTTAAATAAAATTATACATATCAATAAAATTTATTAAATATATTTTAACATTACTTTTTTAAAACAAGAAAAAGTAAAGAGTAAATTGGCTCTTAAATTATAGGTTCAAGAGTGTCTAAAATCCAAAATTTATTTTTTATTGTAATATTTTCTTTCAACTTTTAAAAAGGTGTAATTTGTTCCTATCATTAACAAGAGTTAATTCTAACCATTAGGTAATCAGAAAATGACATCAAAAATATAATTTTCTTAGTTTTTTTATAATTTTTGAGGTTATTTTATGGTTAACTAACAATCAAAGTTAACTTTTATTAATAGTAAGGATCAAATTGTATCATTTTTAAAAGTTAAAAAAAAATATTATACCAAAAATAAGTTTAAGATCTCAAACGCTCCTAAAATTATAGTTAAGGAGCCAATTTCCATTTAACCTAAACAAAAATATAAATTTTTAAAAATTTTCTTTATTTAATATTTCATTTGTGAAAGAATATTAGAGAGAGAATATATGAAAAATGTAATATTAAAAAATTATAATTAATGAGCCTTATTTTTATTAAAGTGTCTTATATTTTAAAATTTTAAATCTCCCTAAAAAATATCTTATAAATTGGAACATAGAGAAAAGTTGCTTCTACTTTTTTTATAAGGCATCTATAGGGGAAAAAAAAAATTATGAGCATGACATAGAAGTCTCAAAACAATGAGTTTTATGACAACTCTCCAATAAAAATTTTAAAAAATTAATTATAAATATTAATTGAAATAGTTATAAACTTCAGAGTTTATAACTGCAAATTAAACATTTAAAATTTAAATATCACTCTCAATTTAAAGTTGGAATTTCTATTTGCAATGTTTTGAATTAATATTTGTAACTAATTTTTTTAAAATTTTATTATAAATTTAACTGCCATAAATTTAAGTTTTGAGACTTTATTATCGTTATTCTAACAAATTTCGTCCTTTTAAAACAAGAACTCATCTTCCCCTATTTTTCTCTATTTTTTGCCTTCTCATCTCACTCCATGGATTTACAAATTGCAGGTCCAGGTTTAATACTTGTTTAAATGTATTATTGTAATATTACTCCATCCAATCTTAATTATTTGGCAAAATTTTAAACCTCTATTTGATCGTAAATATAGGATAAGGATGAAGTAGTTTTTTTTTTTTAAATATTGCTGCTCTTTAATTACACCAAGTTAAAATTCCTAGACACACTTTATTGTAGTCATAATTTTAGTGAAGAGCACAATTGAAAAGTTAAAATTTTTACCAAAGTTTAATGATATCATTCCTCAAGAATTGTGTACTTTAATTACTTTGCCCTAGGACCAGAGAAAGTATATAATAAATAAATAAATTTAGATTTTTCAAATTTGAAGTTCACAATTTTTTTTATATGAAGATCAGCACGGTTAATAACTATAGATTGAGTATAGATTATACTATTCTTAAATTATTAATAATATAAATGATTAGTTATACTTTTTAGCTGAAGTAGGAATGTTATCTAAGTTATTATAAATAATCATACAAATATTTTTTATTTGTCTATTGAATTTTAATAGTTTAAACGTTAAACAATTATAGAAAGAAAAATTATATGATTTACTAGTTCTTTTTTTTTTTTTGTTGCCAGAATATATGATTTACTAGTTAGATGAAAGAAACTTGACCTTTTAAATAAAGCTCAAACCTTGTTAATAGAAGGCGGAGAAAATGTTGTCAATATAAATGTATTTTTCCTCATAATTTTAAAATAGTCTATATTATCCATTAATTATAAACAGTTATGCATATTCTATGTTTCTGTTTCTAAGATAAAATTAAAAAAAATACAATAAAATCTCATCAAAATATATAAATGATAAGCAAGTATCTCAAAATGTCAAAATTCTTTTTAAATCCTTGAGTATCTTTATGATATTATTCATTTTATATTAAATAATAATTAAATTGTTCCTTGTTTAATGATAAAAAAAATTTCACCGTAAAAGTTGTGATTTTTTATTTAATATTTTTTATTCATAGAACAAAAGTTATGATTGTTTAAATAAAAGTTGTAATTGATTATTTTTAAATTTTAGATTTCAATGATAAAAAAAATTTATGTGGGAAGTTATCATTTCTTGTTCAATATTTGTGAGTCACAAAATAAAAATTGTGATTGCTTAAATAAAAGTTATAATTAATTATTTTCAAAACTTGAAATGATAAAAGAAATTTCACATGAACAGTTATGATTTCTTGTTTAATTTTTGTAATTCACAAAATAAAAACTATGATTGCTTAAATAAAAGTCGTGACTAATTATTTTAAATATGGGACAATTTAATTATATAACCTATAATTACTAATATAAAAAAGGTATTCAAAAAGTTGAGAGTAATTGTGACACTTTGAAATATATGATATTTCAATGACATTAATAAAAGTTATGATTATTTAAATAAAAATTATGATTAATTATTTTAAATGAAAGATAATTTAATTATTTAATTTAAAATTATTAATATCAGAAAGGCATTCAAAAATTTGGGAGAAATTATCACATGACATGATATTCGAGTGAGATATTATTGTTATTTTTTTACAAAAATATTTAATTTTCATGTTTCAACCTCTGCAATAGAAAAGACATTTGATAGTTCATTAACGTCACCTATTTAAGAATCCAACGTAAAGATAGTGATGTTTTTGTAACTAAGATCAATTCTATCCATGTTTTAAAAGTTGAACCAGACAGTAATACAAAAAAAAAAAAAAATCAATGATTCATGATTTTACGAATCGAACAGTTAAACTGATAATATAAAAATTAAATCAAAATATTAAATATATATATAAAAAAATATAAAAAAATTTATAATATATCAATAAAATAACATAACATAATCATAAATTAATAATATTATAAATTATAATTTTATAACTTATCAAATATAAATAAATTTTAATTAAATTAAATATAAATAAATTCAAAAATATTTATATTTATGCCTGTATCTGTCCACATTTTTTTAAAAAATAGTTTAAAATCATATTTTATTTATGTAAGTTATCCAAAAATAAAGTTGGTTTTTAGTAAGATTTATTTTTTTAATATTTAAAAAAAATTTTAATATTAGGTTTAAAACCATCTTATTTTTTAAAAATCACTTTGATTCTTAATTCAACTCTGATTTCCAGCTTAATAGAGGCTCACTTCAGTCCAATTTGACTCAATTATGAAAATAATTCTTTGATCCAACCCACTCATTAACGGATCCGGTCAACGATCTGATTAGTTTGATTATCTGGTTCAATTCGGTTTAATTTTTAAATCATTGGTATATACCATATCTTATTAGAAAAATTTAAAAAAAATTGAAAAACATTTCCATGCCGGTTACCTTTGTAATCTAATTAAAACGGACTAGGGATCCCGATCAACTACTCACTTTTGCATGGCTTGCGCTGGGGAAAAGAATTTTAACGATCACATAGATTCTTTTGCACCCTCCAAAGATGAGGAAAGGGCATAACAAAGTCAATCTCTGCTTTTAATTGAAGAATCATATGTGTGTATTTTTCCCTCTAATCCTAAATACTATAATTTTTTTTAACTATCTAATAAAAACTAAGTAAAGTTAGTTGCCCTATTTATTTTAAAATCGAAAGTTTAACAAGGCATTCATAAAGGATCTATGTTAGAAATTTGCAAGAAGTGCAATTCTGCAAATTTCTCCTGAAACATGAATTATAGAAAACACATGAGGAAATAATTATTACTTGAAAAAATTGCTTTCATACTTTTTACTTTTTTAAGAGAAAATGATAAGTAATTAAAGACCTAATATGAAGATTAATGTCAAATTAATTTTTTTAAAAAAAATTAATACTAAAACATGAGAGAATGAGCATTAAATTTAGGTGAAAAAAAAAATCTTAATTTGATATTAATATTTTATGAAGTTCTTATTAATTTTTCATTTTCCATGGTCTTTAAGCTGAGTTGACTTTCATTGACTTGCTGGAGACGTGGCGATGTGCACAATGGCAAACATGGTGACTATTTAATGCCAGAGTCTGCGAAGCACTGTAATTGAACAAATTTAAATTAAATTTAAACAGTTTAAATTTAAAGTATTTTTAATTTTAATTTTAATTATATACATATTCATGAAATTTATAAAAAATTAAATAATTTTTCTAAATTGTCAATCTAGATGGTTGAAATTTAATATTAATTTTTTGATAATTTTTATAAATTAATTTTGTATATTTATTTTGGACAATTCAGATTTAAAATTTTTAATTTAAATTTTTTTGGAAAAATTGGTAATAAAGACCTAGTTGAAACATAAATTGTTCCCAAGGGTCAAGCAAAATTTAAGGATCGAGTTTAATATTTTATTCATAAAGCAATATATTCAATTGATCAAAATGTTCTTGTAGTTTCAGCTCTCTTACTCCACTATCTCTCCCCCTTTCTCCATCGACAATGTCCTCTGTCTACAACTGCCAACCCATCATCGTAGGAGTTGTAGACCTTATTGGAGAAGCCTATTGTCATTGATGCCTCATAGGAGAAGTTCATCACCATTGCAGATCTAGATTATGAAGGTCCAAATCTACTATTTACGTTGCCAAGCATTCATATGCCCTTCTTTAGAATATTTCTTGTTCTATTTGTTTGTTTCTTTTTCTTGTGTTCTAAAAAGTCTGTAGTTGGTTGCTATATAAGATATAAAGAGAACTATGACTCATAAAGAACAATAGGATGTAGAATATTAACATCTTTGCAATTTAAATTTTATTCACTATGGGATTCAGCTGAATTCATTTAATACCTGCATTAGTAAGAGAGACTTTAGGATTTCTCTTTTTTACTGTTCCATGTTTCCTCACTGATAATCATCACCTAAAGAGCCTTACAATATTGAAATATTCCCTTGTCCTTAAGCTTGTGTCTTTCTGATTTTATGTTCTTCCTTTATTAAATTTTTGAAATTGCTTTGCATGAAGTTTAATAGTCATATCATTACAATTTTACTTAACATTTTTTCTTTTCTCTATGCCAGGAACACAACATGATAGGATCCTTTTTTACTAGGGTGCTTGTGTATGTTTTTTTTACCATCCTAGCCTATCATCTTTAATAATGTTAGAGGTTCAATTTGTAACATTCAAAAATTAATATATTTTTTCTATGTTGTTAGGATGATTTTTGGCTCGCTTATTCAACCTATGAAAGCTACAAAATTGTTGAAAAGAATAAGCCAAAAATTGAACAACCTCATTTTTTGTGACAATATTGGTATGATATAAATTTGTTATTTGTATCCTCAACTAGTATAAATATTGTAACCAAAAAAAAAAGGCAAAAGAAGGGATGAACATTAACCCTGTGATATAGAGACTGATGCTTGGGATATAGAGATCTTTTTAAGACTAAAGAATGAATAGTTCAAACACACAAGTCTTGGTCTTTAAGGAATCTGTATCCACAATTTCCTAACATTCTTGTATTCTTTTGTTAAATTTTAATCTTGTGTAGATGAGTAGAAGACTATACTTTTGTTCATTTGATGTCACTATTGCTTGAGAACATTGCTTTTTAGGTCTCCACTTCCTGAGTTGTTAGTAGTACTGGAAACTTTAAATATTATTTTTACTGATTTACTTTGCTTCCATAGAAACAGTACAATTTTGTAGAGCTATTTTATGTTTGTTTTATTTCATGTAATCTTTAGCCAATTTTACATGTAATCTTTGATAGATTACATGTAAATCAAATCACATAAAGAGGATATACTTGTGAGTGCCTAAGAATTACATGAAAACATATACGTTTTACATGTAATTCAATAGGTGGAAAAAGTCATGAGCAAGACTAATAACCAATTTTACATGTAATCCTTAGTGAATTACATGTAAATCAAATCATATAGAGAGGACGCCTTTGTGAATGCCAAGAGTTATGTGAAAATTGCATATGATTATATGTAAATCAATAAAGTTAGACCCCTTACACCTAAGTCAGTCCCCTTATACCATAAGCCAAAACTCTTACACCCCAAATTAGAACTCTTGCACCCATGCTAGAAGTCTTGTGTAAACCCCTCACTTACTATTCCTTGATTAACTCTAAATCTTATTAATTAAGAGATTAACTCAATATAAAAGATAATTTATCAAGTTCATAATTAGGTTGTAAAGATGAGATCCCAAGTTTTTAATGTTTAATCCATTTCAAAAACTTTGCAATTGACAAATCAGAGTATAAATATTATGTGGAAGTAAGGGATCAATTAAAGTATTAGTGCATTTGCTAAGAAATCAGAAAACAATGAAATTCTACAAAATCAAAGGCATGCGCCGCAGCTTATTGAACATACACCATGGCTTGTAAATCTCTATGCCATACACCACGGCTCATTGCACAATGCATCATAGCATATTGCACGTTTCATGACAGCAAAATTTCGCTGTCAATTTGACGGCTTTTTGGGCAACTCTTGACACATCTCAAATCTCAATTTGACATCCGATTAATGTGAACTATGTGTCTACAGAAAGTTCTTTGCAAGCTCTAACTAATAGCTTTAGTTTTACACTCAACTTATTCCTCATTAGAGAATCGAACACTCATTTTAAAATTCTTCCTTTCTCATCAATTTTCATAAAGTTAAGTGTCCAAAACACATACCAAAAGCCAAAGGCCATAAATGTAACATCCAAAAAAATTTAACTTAAGGATAATTAGGTAATTAAGGATAAATTAGACAATTGAGAGTTACCTTAGACTAAATAAATAAATAATAATGTATGAATGGCTAATGGTTATATCGAATCCTAATTAGGGTTTTGAATTAGACTTTAAGTGGTATTGGGCTATATTTAGGCTCAATTAGTTGGACAATGTTTGAAATCTAAAATTTTGATCTTTAGTTATAGCCAAAGATTTATTGGCCATAGCCAAAAGTCAATTTTTTAAGTTGCCAGACTCACTTTTCAAATTAAAAAAAATTAGAGTTTTGAGTAAGAGTTCAAAGGGGAACGAAAAGGGCTTTTCTAAGGTTTGTTGTAGACATCCAATTGAGTCTATTTGGGGCTTTTAATCACTTGGATTGGCCATTATTGGTGCTATTGAGCTTATTGGAGGATTCATTTAATATTCACGAGTACTCTTGATTGGTAAACTAAAAGTTGAGATGACTGCGAATTTTAATTATTATATATCATAATGTCTGCAACTAATAAGTTATGCTGAGTTATCATTAGCTTAAGATAGGTAATAAGGACATGTTCATTAATATAATGACTTTGAGTTAATATTATGCGATAAACAAGCCTAATAGTGATAAAAATACTTTATGGCTATGTGATAACCTGCAAGTTTTATTTATGAATGGGTTGAGTTATTAAGATATGTATATATATATATATTTGCATATATTGACTGAGCTTGCATGATCATGATGAGTGAGAGTTTACCTTAGAATAGTAGAAGATTACAATGGTAAATCCACGTGGTGTATCCTCCACTAAGTTTGCGCACAGTGGTTGGCATATTTCATTATTATATGTGCTTAGTATTGCTAAAAACTTATGGGTATGGCATGATGCTCAATATCACTGATCCTGGATTGGATAGTGTGGGTCGAGTACTTATGACACTCTGAAATTCGAATAAAGGGAACTAATGGTTCAAAAGTGAGCACGAGAGCCTTTGGCAGGGAGACCGCTCACAATTGAAGAGCAGGGCTAATCTAGTCATACAAACTAGACCTATACAAGTTGTTAGCCTATAGATTCAGTCATAAGATATAAGGAGGGATATAAGGTGGATGCATTGATCATGTGCCGTACTATCTTGTGTTATAATGTGATTAATGTGTGATAGACTTATGTGATATAAATTTCCTATTCATTTATATGTGCCACACTTTAATATGCTTTAATTAAGTTTTTTGATTACTGAGATTGTTTAATCTCACTCCCATTTATTGATATCATTACAAGAGACAATAAAGATAAGGAAAAGGGGAAGGCATCAACGCCAAAGAACTAGAGCTTATCTTGTAAAGTCTCTAGTTAATATATGTGTAATTGAAATTATATTTCCAACACTAGGAGCTTTTCATATTAATTTATGTTTGTTTGAAGTTCACTTGTAATGGTAGCCTTAAACTTTGATTTTAGACATTTTTGGATTGTCTATGCCATAATAGGGCCTTAACCCCTAAACTGACCCGTAGAGTGGGCTAAGGTAGCTTGAAAAAGTATATTTTAACAAGTTAAATAGGTTTTACATGTTTTGAGTGATCATTTAACTTGAATGCAAAAAATTGCATTTTCATCTCCTTATCATGTGTCTTATAGAGGTTGAGTGATGCATTCTTATATTAAGGGTGGTTTGATGCTTGTGACTATTTGGGAAAATGTATTAGGACTTATTGAGTGTGGCTCAAGCTGTTGTGTTGGCTAATGGCTTATGATTTGAGATTTAGGCACTTGGTTGATGGTTTAGAGGAAAAAATGTGAATTTTTGATTCTGGATGTCTAAATTCTTCATCTGATGTTGGATTGATGTGAAACTAAAACCATTAGTTGTATTATGAAATTTTTGACATGTGGGTACTTGAATCACATCAATTGGAGGTTTAAGTCAAAAGTTATACAAGTCAGAAGTTCATGATTGGTAGCTATCATAACAGAATGTTGTCATGAAGTCTTGGCCCCTGCATAAAGATTGTTGGCCACAGCTAAATGGTGGCCGAGAGCATTTGGCTGCAGCCAAAAGGAAATTGGCTGTAGCTAAGTCTTTACTGGAAGTGTTGGCTGTGGCCTATTATACTTTGGCCACAGCTAAGTACCCCTATTAAGTAAAAATGACATTATTTACTTCATTTTGATTTGTTTTCAACTCTAATTGATATTTATGCTTCCCAAATACTTTTTACTTTATTTATAATTTTTAAATAACCTTTTAAACTTGGCTTTGAGATTAAATAATTAATGGAACCCATCTATATAAGATTTTTTACTTAACCTTTTGAGTTTTTATATTGCCAAGGTTATTTTTTTTCCATGATATCTTTTATTATTGATTTAATTAGTTGGAATTATCATGAAATCTTTACCTTAAGGTTAATTTCTATGCTAGTTATGTGTTTAATTAATAGAAGCATTACAATAGACACCACTTAAAAGACATACAATAGACTGAAACAGATTTATGTAACGCACCACCACATTCATAATACTAATAATTCACATTTTTAATTCTCAATCTCTTAATCTCAAAAATAGAAGGGGAGCACAAATCACACATTTCATCTAATAATCCACAAAAATCACATGTTATACTCAACACTTGTATTAGTATTTTGCCCTTGGCATAAATATCATATATCACCTAGGTACACCTTAAAACCCAGAATACACTCTAGAGTTCACAACCACATAATGCAAGTAAGTTTTAAATGGATTAGTCCTAGCTAAAAATATTAATCATCATATACACATACAAACTCAAAGATGAAAGAGGCCTACTATTAGGATGTCAGTCCTATGCCTTTGGTTGTTTTCCTCTATCTTGTCCTCTTGAGCTATTTCCTGTAATATTAAAGATAGAAGAGTGAGTACAACTACTCAATAATTAAGGTTCAACTAACTCATACTAATACATGTCAATTGATTTAAATGCAAGTGGCAAGTTACAATCTAATTTTCAAATTATGTAACATACTCAGGAGCATAAATCCACATTTTCAAATAGAATAGCACATGCTCAAGAGATCATGATTAGTAACACAACTTTTATACAAGAAAGGAACTAATCGTATAATCTATTAATATGTTTTTGCATGGAAATAAGGCTAAACTCACAAATTTCATCATTAAGATCACAATATAAACAACCATGTGCCTATTTTCACTATATTCATGATCATCCTTCTTTTATATCCTCCTTATTCTTTTGACATGAAACCATGGGCTATAACTCATTAGGATAGTCTATAATATGAACTTCCATAGCCTAAATATGTGTGAGGGGTTACCCGGTCAAGGCTTTCCCAACTGATGTGTGGAACATGATTTTTCCCATTTCTCTCATTATAGGATGTCATTCTTCCTATACTAACTTCCTTGTTGAACCAGTGGATAGCTAGCTAGGTTTGAGTCCCTTATTGAGCCAGTGGGACAGTCTCTCACTGAACAAGTTGGATAAGGTACAAAATAAATTTAGGCCAACCATCGAGCTTAGATGAGAGCCTTACCACATGAATTTAAATTTCTACTCCTCTTCCTAAGTGAACTCCCGCCTCTCATGATCATGCAGTGCATCAATATGCAACTTTCTCATAGCATGCAAATTTTCACTACTTAATATGCTCAATCATTTCATTGTACTCCTATTTCACATATTCACAAATCTTCATGGGACTACACATTAAACACCATCATTGAACTTTCAAAACACACAATCATGGAACTCTATATACACATAGTCATTGAGCTTCGCATTTCATAAATTCATTGAACTTTATTATCAAATTACATCATTAAACTCTAACACAGTTATTGGACTCACATTTCACAAATTTATTGAACTTTAACATCAAATTGCATCATTGAACTCCTACATAATCATTAAATCTTACAAAAATCAACATAGTGGATTTTCACATCATTTATGCCACACTTGCAATTTATTTAATTTCACACATTTCAATTATCAAACAATAAACTAATTAACACATAAAAGTATAAGGTAGAATTTCTCCAGTTACCTCAAACCTTTAAGAGGTCAAATGTTTTATCCCTCAAATACTCACTCTTAAAGCTTTTAAGAAGCTTGAATGGTACCAAAAACAGTCACTATACAATGAATCACAATATAATTCATCAATATCCAATTTTTGGATAATTTTACTATTAATTCAATCACTACTTCACTCATAAGATTCATTCTCTACTCATATAAAAATACTCATAAGGTTTCTTAGCTTTCTCTAATTTATATTAACATCATTGAACTCTCAAATAACTATTAATGGAACCATATTGCTTCAACCCCTACATTAATGGTGGATTTTCATCTCTTAATGTTCCCCAACAACAAAAAATGCATAAAGTCATGAATGGTTGGTTTAAATAGCTCAAATAACACGCATTAACTCTATTTTAAGTCAATGGGTTCAGACCCATAGCCTCTATAGAATCAAAATCATCTTTCTCAGCCAAACCCTAACTTCTAACATGAAGAAAAATGGAAGAGAAAGAGAGATTCAAGCTTAGGGAACTTACCTCTAATGTTTAAAAGCTCCAAAACACTTCAAATGCTCAAATCCCTTAAGCTCTAGCAGAGCTCTTCCACTGCTCCTTCATTTTTCTTTTATTTCTCTTCTATTTTTTGTCAGTTTTCACGTCTTATTTTTGTAGATTTCTCATCATGTGTCATAGTGCTTGTCCCCACACACTGCGGCACATGGTACAAAAAGGGTCATCCTCTATAAATGGTATCGAGAGTCATGGCATCTTGTGCACACGTTGTAGTATGTGGCACAAGGCCATTTCTCCTTATTTTTCTCACTTTTTGATGCCTGGGTGATCTGACTTTGCTTCAAACTCAATCCTAAGTTGAAATGAAAACCCAAAACACTCGTTAGCTCTCTGTAGCCACATGCCGTGTTAATCTACTTAATTAATCTCATTTATCTAGCTAATTAGGGGTCAAATTTTCTCGGATGTTACACCTTGCACCTTAAGCCAGAATCCTTACATCCAAGCTAAATTCCTTGCACCCCTAGTCAAAACTCTTGCACCCAAGTCTTATTCCTTGCACATATTCACCCAGGATTTAACCCTTCTACACAACGCACTCCATTTAAATGTAAGATTTGTAATTACATGTAAGACCCAAGAATTCTATGTAAATCAAACATGCCTAAGTGAAATTACATGTAAATACAAACGTATTTCATGTAAATTTAACTGATAGAGAACGTGCTATTGTCAAGGTCAATGATTTACACAGAAATGACCTTTAATTACATGTAATTGGATAGATGAGTTACATCAACAAATATGGCTAAGCCAAATTACATATAAGATCTAGGAATTTCATGTAAATCAAACATTTCTAAGTGAAATTACATGTAAATACAAATAGATTTTATATAAATTAAAAATAACATCAAACTAACTTAGTTTATTCAAAAAAAATGAAGTAGATATAGAGTAATTTTTTTCCAAAATCATTCATAAATAACAACAATATGTCCAAACTAGTTTTGTCATTCATAAATAGAGTAAGTTGCAACCAATTTTTGAGCTAGAATGGATCATATATGACCAAACAGATAACATGTAACTTAGGTTTAACATTGATATGTGCACTACACATGTCCACAAAAATACAAAAAAAAGAAAAATAATACAAGATAGCAAATGCCTCAAATTTTATACAGACTTTGAACAAACACCTAATTATAAAGTAGTGATGTCCTCTTGGTTGTCCTCCATGTCTAAAGTCACATGCTTCTTGTAGTATGTACATGTGTGTACATTTTTTATTATTCTTTACTACTTGTCTCACAACTTCATCACTTTCTACATTTACTAGAGTCCATCTGTCTAAGTCCGTGAATGCAAACTTAATGATAAATTCTTCTAATTTAATACCTAGGCATGAAGATATAATGTCCCTTAGCTTAAAAATTGTGGTTCCTTCTCTTACCATTCATCCACATGCTATTCTACCATTATATAAAAATCCCTTTGAAGCTGTCATAATCTTCCTACCCATGTGGAAGAAGCAATATATCTCATTCTCTTACACACTAATCACTTTACTTTGCGAGATATTGAAAAAACAAGAAGCACAAGCTTCACAGATGAGAGAAATACATTGAAAGCAAAAGAGTAAGGAACTAATGTCATGTGCTTTTTAGGTTTAGTGTGAGTGCTGTGGGTTATGTTTGGCAGTGAAGGTTGCAACTAAAATTGCATCACAACATAATCATACCATCTTAAAATTACTCTCTGTTGGTACTTCTATAGTTTGTATTGTAACTATTGCTTCTATTTTTTAAGATCTCAAACTTCAAAGGAAGCCTTTTTACAAGTTAGAGATAATACCTTGAGGATATCTGAAGCTAGATGAATGTTGGAGGATGAACAAAGAGTCAGCTGAACCACATTTGCAATGAATAAGAGCTCTCCTACTTTCAAATGCATGAATAGAGTATCAATCAATGATGTCCAAATGAGGTCAAACCAAGCAACAAATCCAAAAATGAAACAATTTTTAGCATCTTTAAAGTAAGAAAGCAATGCCTGATCGATGATGACTTCATCCATCGTACTCAGTCGAAGAAGGCCGTCAGACCACTGTGCTCGAGTGTGCGTGAGACGTTCATGTTCTAATGTTTGAAAATCTCGACAGCCTCTTCCCTCATTTGATGCTTTTTTTTAATGTTTTAGGGGCATTTTGGTCAACACAATACAAAATAAAATAAATAAAATAAAAAGCTTGGTCTTTGAAGAGTATTTGGATCTTAGGACTAAATTCCTTTCCAACTTGATCTTTTTGACCAATTTTTCCAAATTCTTTTAAAATCATTTTTTGAAAAGTAGATGTTGAAATATTATCTTTATTTTAATATTGTATTAAAAAAATTTTAATATTAAATTTATCATAGTCAATTTGAAAAAATTATAATATTTAATTGGAATCATTCACATTAAATATGAACCGTTCAGATTGATGATCTAGATTTATTAATTTTTTTATAAATTTTATAAATTTTTATTTTAATAAATATAACATAAAAATTAAAGTTAAAAACTGTAAATCTGAACCATCCAAATTTGGACGGTCCAGATCTTATAAGGAGGTGCGGAGGAGGGGCAGTGGAGGTAGAAGTAGGAGCACGAAAGCCGAGTCCCATTTTCATGCCCATACACTCCACTAACTTTAATTCCCTTCACATGCTGGCATCACCCAGACTCACCTTTTCAATTCTCGCTCTTTCCTGATCTCAGATTTCCTCTTTTCCGTTTTCAAAGTTTTGAGTCTTGTCCTCATTTTCCTACCTACTCTACCTTGGTGATTTCTCTTATCCCTCGTAAAAATAGAAAAATCTTCTTTTCTCGCAATCATTATGCAACGGAAATGAACTTTTCTATGTAAATTATTGGACTGCTATGATATAAACAAGCCAATTTGCTCAAGCGATTCTTGCACAGAAGGTGTTTGAGAAATTTACTGTTCGTGTCAGTCACAATTCTCAGTTCTGCTTCGTTCTTCATGCCAAATGCCAATTTTTGTCTCCTGGAGAATATGAAAATTTTCTCGGTTTCTTCGTTTTTCTTGTTCTCTACAATCATTCTTGCTCTTCTTGGTCCGATTTCAACGGCAAAATTGATCACAAGCGAGAGAAGAATTCTTTTCCAGGCTGAGAGGTTGCTTGAGTATCCTCAGGTTCTTAGAGGATGGAGGAAATGGACCAACTTCTGCTATCTCCCTCCGTCACCTTCTCTCAAGATTGTCTGCTCCAACGGCCATGTGACTGAATTAACCATTGTTGGGGACAAGGTCTCGTCATCATCTTCTCAAACTCTTTCAGAAAGATTCTCCATTGATTCTTTCTTCACTGTGTTGACGAAACTGTCAAGTTTGAAGGTACTGTCACTTGTGTCTTTAGGCTTGTGGGGTCCTTTGCCTGCCAAGATAGACAGGTTCTGGTCACTTGAAGTTCTGAACATTAGCTCAAATCACATAGATGGTGAAATCCCATCATCAATCCGTTTTATAAAAAGTCTCAGGGTTCTGAATCTGGCTGATAATTTGTTCAATGGCAGTGTCCCAGATCTGAAAGCACTAGCTTTTCTTGAAGAACTTAATCTGGGTGAAAACAAACTGGGTTCTGAATTCCCCTCACTGGGTAACAATCTTGTTAGAATTATCCTGAAATACAATTCTTTTAGGTTTCAGATTCCCTCCAGAATCATGTATTTTCACAAACTTGAAGAATTTGACATCTCTTCCAATGAATTTTCTGGACCCATCCCACCTTCTCTGTTCTCTCTTCCTTCCATTGTCCACATAAACTTAGCTCAAAACCAGCTTACTGGTGACTCCTCTGTGAACATAAACTGTAGTTCAAAGCTAACATTTGTGAATCTCTCGGACAACCTTTTAATGGGGAAATTTCCACCTTGTTTTGGATCATCAAAGTCCTCAAATCGCACGGTGTTGTATTCTGGGAACTGCTTTTCAGCTAGAAGCTTAACAGGCATGCATCAACATCCATCTTCATACTGTATTAAGGAGAAGGCCATAGCTGTGAAGCCTGTGGAGAGAAGCCAGAAGAAGGAGACAGGTATGAGAATTCTTGCAACCATTGGAGTCATTGGAGGTTCTGTTGGATTCGCTGTGATTCTGTCACTGTTCATTGTGTTCGTATGGAGGAAGTGCAAAGAAGACAGAGCAGATGATGATAAAGATTTAGACAGATCTGCTACTCATAAGCTCCGAAGACCAAACATTGATTCAAGTAAATCCATCTTTTCATTTGATTTGGTACCGAAAGTTGTTTGGTTTGAATTTTGAAATGAATTTGTCATTCTTTGGTTAAAATGCATCATTCAATTCTTAACTCTCATTTATGGTCATGCGATTAATTTACTTTCAGTTTTTAACAAATAATATATATATATATATATATATATATAGGTTCATATGATATCTGATATAATTGTAAAAATGTTGAAACAGTAATGATTTTATTAATAACTTTATAATTTGATCTTGAATGTAATTATTCATATAAGTTAACTTTTGTGAGTTAACAATATTTATTTGATTAAGAAATTTATCAGATATAAATTAAAAGATTTCAACTATGAATTTATTTTTATTCATACTAAATGCAGCATTTTATAAATATAATACAAATTAATTTTAAGTCAAACTATGATGCATTGTAATTTTTTTTTTCCCTTCCGAATCTTGCTTGCATATAAAACAAAATTTTCTTCCCAATCTTGTTTTATTTATTGATGTATTTATTTATTTTTATTCAAGGTTGGATTCTCTAGATCTGAACCCATTGCTTACGACCATTAAATAGTACTATAATACAGAACTATAAAATGATATTCTAATGATTCTAAGCCTGACCCAGAAGCTTTGTAACTCAAAATTTTCTGCTTGTTGTTCCTTTTTACTTTTATAATGACAACTAATCTGATCTTTGGGAAAAGGACGTGTTCCTCAGACAATGAGGCTATCTGCACTTGGACTCCCACCATACAGAATTTTCTCATCAGAGGACATTGAAGAAGCAACAAACAACTTTGATCCATCAAATCTAATATCAGAAGGATCTAAAGGCAAGGTAAAAAAAAAAAAAAGAGTAAAAGAAAGATTCCCATGTAATGAATAATGAGATACAAGATCGACCCCACACAACCACAAGACCAGAGTTATAATTTAATGGTGTTTAATTTTAGTACTCACCCACTTGAGCTGTATTTATTTTACTTACACACAGATATATAAAGGTTGGCTCAGTGATGGTTCAGAGGTCCTTTTCAACTGTGTAGAAGTAACACACAAGAATTTGACCCAAAGTCTGATGAAGAAACACATAGAGGTGTTACCCTGTCTGAGGCACAGACATTTGGTAAGTGTGCTAGGACACTGTATCATTACTCCTCAAGACCATTCTCAACCAAGAAGCACAGTCTTCATTGTCCTTGAGCGCTTTTCAAATGGGTCATTGAGATATCATCTTTCAGGTAACACAATTACACAAATTCAGGGATTCTTATGCAGACAGGATCATAAATAGCTATAAAAAATTTGTCATATATATATATATATATATTTACATTGGGTAAGTTTGAAACCTTATCTTTACCCACATACTTTAGGTAACTGAAATTTATAATAAGTTTCACATTTTATAATTTCTGAATAATGTGGTTTATTATATATTTTAGCTAGATTATGGAGAAATTTGTCATTTTCTTATACAAATTAAACTTCCCTGGATTTTTTTTTCCCAGGTAATCCCTTTAAACTTCGTGTGATGTGTAAATAACTCTCTTAAATTCTAAATTATGTGCAAATAACTACCCTAGTTATGTTTTTATTATATTAGTAAAGTAACAGACAAATTAGGGCTTCATTGTGAAGTTATGAATATTAGGAAAGTTATATGCGCATAATCCAAAATTTAGGGGATTTTATTTAAATACGATTTTGCTTATTTTATTATGCATGTTGATATTGATACATTAATAATAACGAGTCAATGACTTGGACGCTTATTTTGATTTGATAGATTTGAGAAAGAAGCAAGTGCTGAAATGGCCACAGAGAATGGCAATAAGCATAGGAATTGCAAGAGGGACCCAGTTCTTGCACACAGGGGTTGTTCCTGGCATATTTGGCAACGATTTAAAGATTGACAACATTTTGCTAGATGATAATCTCAACCCAAAAGTTAGTGGATATAATATTCCATTGCTATATAAGGTAATTAGGTCTGAGAGTTTGCAGAAAGTGATGGATTCTATTGGTATTATAATTTTTAGCTAGTAACTCATTCTTACTCCAGACGATATGTATCTTCTTTTTCCAATTTTCAGAATGGTTTTGAGAGTACTCTTCTTGAGCAAAGTGGCCCCCATCATGGCGCAAGGTATTTGTCGTACTACCAACAATTATTGATAGAACCAACCCTTTGTTCATTTGATTTTTACAAGGCATCTCAAGTTTGAATCTTAAAAATGCATATTGGCAATAGAGTTTTTACTTGAAAGAGTCTCATCCTGACTTGATTCGGATGTGTCTAACCTTTGTTAAGTCTCTTCAACTTAATTTGGGACAAGCTTAAGATACTAAATACTCCATTTAAAAAAATGGGGGAAGGGGTAAAATGGCAATTTAACTCTTACTATAGGTCGTTGAATTGTAATTTTTAGGTCCTTTCATGTGATTCATTTGGCCCTTTTTTGTAATTCTTAAGGTTATTTTCTATAATTTTTTAATCAATTAATAGTTAAAATTAACAACATAAGGGAGCTTGCCATGATTTTAAGAGTTTAGGGGTGAAAAAAAAAAAAGAGTTCAAGAGCCCAGATACTCCAAAGCTTATAGTTTAAAAGTTAAATTGTCATTTTATCAAAAATAAAACAACTATTGATGTAGACAAATTTGAATGATTCAGAAAGGGGAAAAAAAATTAACAATTAGTGGAAAGGTCAATGTGAATCTTATCAAAATCAATTTAACTTTTCTCTGTTTTATTAGTCATGATCAGTGCAATTATATTATTTGATTTTCATCTACATGTGCAGAACTGATCCAGCAGCAGAAAAAGAAGACATTTATCAGTTGGGCGTTATTCTTCTTGAAGTTATTACTGGCAAACGGCTTTCCTCTTCCAGTGAAATAGAGGATTTGAAAGATGAGGTACCCAGTTAACATGTTCTGTGCCAAGTTAGATAATCTCAGATTTATAATATCTTCACAAATCATAAAATTTGCTAATATCTTGCACACATATTTCAAAGTTCAGACCCCCTTGAGGAGATATATGGCCGTTTAGTTACCACCAAAAAAAAAAAAAAACAGAGAGAGAGAATGGAACGAATTAAGAAAAAAAGGAAAAAAAAAAGACCAAAATGTGGAAGGTAGATGAGTCAACCAAGTTCATGATGATGGGAAGAATAATTTATTTTATAAGATTGAGAATCATGTTTCATAAAATTTGTAAAAAGTATGGTGATTATCATATTTGTAATATATGGTATTAGTTTTTATTATACTTAGATAATTTAATTTGTTTTTATTCTTATTTCTCTAAGGGAGAATATTGATGAAATACTCCTGAAAAATTTAATTTCTAATGAGAATTTGATCGAATTGGATATTTGTTAAAACAATAACTTCACTTGTTAATTGTTGACTAAATTATACCTTTAATTCTTTAACTTTATATAAAGTTTCAGTTTAATTCTTTAATTTTATAAAGTATCTTTTTAGTCCTATAATCCGAATACTATTAGTTTCAAATGATTATTTTTGGTGCCAATCCTTTTTATTTTAAAAAATTAAACTTAATATGTCAACATTTGATAATATTTTGTCAATATTTAAAAGTTTAATATATAGATTTTTTGTTAATGAAAGTAATAATGTTAAAGTTATAAGACAAAAAAAACACTTTATAAAATTAAGGGATTAAAATGAAACCTTGTATTAAGTTAAATTATTAAATGTGCCCTTTAGTCTTAATTATTATTGTTTACTTGTTAAAAGTCTTTTTTAAATATTAAATTCTTTGAAGAGTCCATCAATGATATTCTTTATTTCTTTAATCCATTATATTCTTATCTTTTAATGGGTCATAATAAACACTCATTATTCAATATTAATAATACCCCCCCCCCCAAAAAAAAAGTGGCCCAAATCATTTCATCTGTCATATTTAATTCCCTCTTGATCATTTATTATTTCAGTTGGAGAGAGGATTATCAGAAGCAGCATCAACACTGAGAAGTGCAATAGATCCAACCATCCAAGGAACTTATGCATATGAATCACTAAGGACTGCAATTCAAATCACAATCAACTGTCTATGTGAGGTTCCAAATAAGCGACCTTCAATAGAGGATGTCCTTTGGAACTTGCAGTATTCACTACAAGTACAAGAGTCATGGACCAGCAGTGGAAACCTTGGTACAAAGTTTTAGTTTCCCTCTCAATATATATAACTTGTCTGATGGATATGTTCATAAGATTATGGATCAGGAACAATAAATGGTTATGTATCATGTAAATCTCTTCCTGCCAGGCTAAAATAATCCGGAGTGTGGCCCTGCATTTTTCAATATTATCTTTTTCCTGATTCTTTTTTGGTATTTGAAAATCACATTGGACTTTGACTAATCCAAATTGAGTGTGACAGGACCACAAGGGTGGCAAAGTTCATACAACATATTTTTAATGCCTTTGTCTCAAACAGGAGATCACAGGTTAAATTAATGCGATTGACCAGACCAACTAGTAGAGCTATGCGCTTGTTGGTCTTAGTATTAATTACTCATTGTGTCCAAAATATAAAACATTTTCTATCAGACAATGAAGACACTCTAAAAAAATTGAATGGCATTTAATTATTTCCTTTTCACAAATGTCCTTAGTAATTATATTGTGGAGATATACTCTCTCCAAGTTTAAAATATAAGCAGTTTTTGAAAAAAATTTACATAACAATAAAGTCTTTATTTTCATAAAAATATATGTTGCTTTTTTTTTTTTACCTCTAATCACAATTACCAATCTAGTTTATGATGAGTAAGAGATATATTTATACAAATGTCTAGATTAATAAATACAAGGAGAAAAATAGAGAAAATATTTTATATGTACGAGATTGCTTTTATTTTAAACTAAAATTAGTTGACGGGAGTTGCTTATACTTTGGACTGAAGGGACTATTATATAAGAAAGAAAAGAAAGGTAATAAAGATAGAATGATTTGAATTTGAAATTAATCTTGGAAAATAGTGATATTTTTTAAATCATTATAATAATACAAACTATTTTTTAATTACTTTTCTTAATCTTGTAAATTTTATAAAAGTATCTTATATTTTGAATAAGATAGAGTATTATTTAAAAGTTTCTACCAAGACTCCGCTCTCATCATCACATCTTTTTTGCAGGCTACCAATCTATGCTAATTTTGTCATTCTATGTTGAAATAATAAAAAAATGTCAACAAAAATAATTGCAAATCATATAAGGGAGAATATCAATGAAAGATCGTTAAAATCATTTAATATTAGATAAAGACTTAAACAGATAAGATACTTGTCAAAACTTGAATGTCACTTATTAATTATTAATTTTTACTTGTTAAAAATTCTTGTTTGATATTAAATAGTTTCCTAGATCCTTTATTGATATTCTCCCATCATATAAATTTGGAGATTGAGGTGCAATATTGTTGATTTGTATGAATGTGAAAATATAGTGTAGATGAGTATAAGTGAAGAAATATAGGGACATGTTTGATTTCTATTTTCAAAAACTGTTTTATATTTTTTAAAATTAAAAAAAAACTCTTTTAAATAAGTATTTTGGATTTAATTTTTTTAAAACTATTCTTATATTTTGTTTTTAAAAAATAAAATGAAAACATCTTAAAGTTGTTTTTATTTTATTTTTTCTTGTTTTCAAAACACACAACATTTGACTATTGAAAACCATAGTTAATTTAACCAGCTACTGTGATAAACCACCATCATTAACTACAAGCAATCATCACTATTAACCAATTTTTTAATTATAAAACTGTTTTTGAATCAATATAATCAAACATATTTTCATTTTATTTTGTTTTAAAAAACAATTTATAAATTGTATTACAAATAACTTAAACAAAAATTGGAACACATCAAAAAGCCTCTAAGATTTCCTTTGATTATTAAAAAAGAATGGAATAAAACGGATTGAAAAAATCAACCTAAAAATGAATTAAATCACTTTTCTTCTCATAATAAGTATAATAAAACTCATTAATATATTATAAATGTGAAAATTATCACACCTCCAAAAATATCATGAATCATAATTTTCAAACTCATGAATTAAATTATCCTCCTCCTTTAATTTATGAATGTGGTTTACTATTACTTTTAATAATCTCATTTTTATCTTTATTTTTTTAATTCCATTCTTTTTTAGGAACCAAATAGGACCTAAATGATTAATTTTTGTCCTTAAGCTCACGGTTATTGAACAAGACACTCAGATCCTTCAACAACCTTTTTAGCTTTCAAAGGATTCTCAGGAAAATCATTCAGCTATCCATCTCTGCCTAATAGCTCAAGTCTCACACGTGCTCTTCTGTTGGTCTTTTCGCGTTCGTTACCACTGAACATGTGAGTAGCTTCTGAATTTGCAAAGAGTGAAATAAGAAAGCCATTTTTTGTTATAAAACGGACATTAAAAGAAAACTTAGAGGAAATTAAGTAGAAAGAAATCAATATCTTCCACCTAATTCATGGGAATCCACAAATATCATGGAAGAGATAAAGGAGCACTTACGTAAGTAGTCCTACATGATAGAGAGATGGATTAGACATAGCGTTCGTTGATGGGTATAAGACCTACTTGTGACGCCAGGAGACTTGATGTTGATGGATCTTTCAAAGATGGTGTTGGTAAGTGTAGCGGTGTAATTAGAGACGATAATGCATTTGTATTTGTGATTTTAATTTTAACATGTGTTACTACCTCTTGTTATCACTGTAGCTTTTGGAATCATCTATGGCTTACAATTATGTTGGAATAGGAATGTCCATAATGTCCAAGTTTTCACTGACTGTGTTGAGGCAGTTAATCTAGTATCTCATTGTGACATAGTTTAGCATCCCTTCAAAAACATAATTTACCAAGTTAGATCACTTTTTGTATGGAGATTGGAATGTTAGATTAAATTTCATATATAAGGAGGCCAATTCTTGTGTTTATTTGCTAGCTACACAAACCCTTAATAGCTTTGAGTATTATGTGATATTTAATCAATCTTCACCTAATCGTGCTAAGGTGGTGGATCATGAAAAAGAATGTATGATAACACTACCTTGTTAGTGTGTAATCTATTTTTATTTTAGTACTATTTTTCATATTAGAAAAAATCTGTTGGATTTAGTCCATTGTACACCTTTGGTGGATTAGGTTTTGGCCCAAGCCCATTTAAGTGTTGAGTTGGGGCATATTGATAAGATAAGCAAGATTAGGGTTCTAAAGTATAACTTGTTGCTTTTATAATATGTCTTTTCATTTTTTTTTGGCCGAACTTATATAATATGTATAGTTCGGTGTGATTTGCCACAAACCAAAGCTGGAGGCTCAATGTGCGTTTGATTTTTATTTTTATTCTTTATCCTTAAAAACAATTTTATAATATAGTTTTTAAAAATAAAATAAAAAAGTTATTTAATTGTGTTTAGAGTTTTAAAATTAAAAATCGATCAACAGTGATGATCACCAACGGTTAATGATGGTAATTTATGATAATTACTTGTCAAAGCAATTGTAATTTTCACTAATCAAATATAATATATTTTAAAAATAAAATGAAATGAAATAGATTTAAGATGTTTCTATTTTAAAAAAAACAAAAAATGAGAATAATTTTGAAAACAATTAAATTTAAAACATTTATCTAAACAAGTTCTTTTGATTTTTTTTTATTTTTAAAAAACATAAACCACACAAGCCCTCAGGGCATGTTTGGTTCTATTTCTCGTTTTATGTTCTTATGGGAAAAAAAAAATTGTTTGAATTATTATTTGAAAAACTAATCTAAATTTTGAAATAAACGGTGAAAAAAATAATTCGCATTATATATTTTTTTTTCCTTTTTAAAAATTTTTCAGAATAAAAAAGTAATTTTAGTTTTTTAGTTATTCAGAAAAAATTTTTAATTTTTTTTTGTTTTTCAAAACAGATAAAAGTTAAAAACACATTTTCAAACAATTTTTTTTTAGTCTTTGAAGAAAAAACTATTATGAAAACATGTAATTATACCTAGCCAAATCACTATCCCTCCAATCTCTCTTTGATCTTTGTGGACATTCTTTCTTAAACCTACACATGTTACCATCATAAATGCTATGAATTACTTTTCAATTGAGATTGGGATGGTTCAAACCTAGATAGAGAATATAAAACCCATTATGGAGATTAAAATCTTGTTTGAAAAAAAAAAAAAAAAAAAGGTAAACGACCGTTAGAGCCTAGAAAAGCGTTTTTGTTGAAGCTAGGAGATGGAGCTTTTCTTTCACAACGTGCATCATGTAGTGATGATGTTGAAACTTGAAGTAGCTGTATATGTCAATACCCTCAATCTGGCTACTCATATACATATATTTTTGGTGAAATCTTTGCTCAATATATTTTAAATAGTAATTTTTGTTGGTAGATAAATAGCATATTTTTACATAATGTGTGGTGTAAAGTGGATAGATATAATTGTAATTTACTTGGCCAAAAAAGATTTAGTTGAAATTTAACAATATGGTTTTTTAAAGTGAAACTATTTTAATATACAAAATATTATTTAATAGCTAGTTATTGTTGTTAGATTGCAAAATACCCAACTATGAAATATTTTTTATTCAAATTTTTTAAAAAAATGAAATTTAAAGTTTATTTTTTACAAAAATATTAAATGAGTGACCAAAATATATATAGTAAAATTCATGTCTTTTATGTTATTTAACATTCAAACTAATTTTTAAAAATATAATTGCAATAATTTAATCGTTCTTTTCTAAAAATATCAAATTAATCATACAAATATATATTGTAAAATTTAAATTCTTTTTTCATTGTACGTCTAAACTAGTTCTCAAATATCATTTAAACTAATTTTTTATTTTATATTTTTTAATTCTACCTTTTTAAAATAAAATTGTTGCTCATATGAATTAAACTTTTTTAATTTATGAATTCATTTTATATTTTTATAATTGAATTTTTTGAATTTTTTTATTTAATTCTACGTATTTAAAAATTAATATTTTTATTTATTATTGTATTTTATATTTGTAGTTTATTTTTTTAAATTTAATATTCTTTCCTAAAATATCCAATTAGACACAAAAAATATATATAAGAAAATTCATGTACAATTTTATTATCATACATTTCAGTTAGCTTTTGAATTAAATTATTTAAATAAATTTTAATTTTATTTAATTGACTTCTGAAAACAAGCTATCAAAATATAAATCACATTAAATTCTTAGATTTTTTTAATCTCAATTCGCTAACCTTAGTTGTGAATTTTTTTAATTTAAACACATTAAATCTTGTTTTTAAGTTCATCTAACACACTGGCACAAAAAAAGAGAAAAAATAGCAATCAATGACTACTATTGAAAATTTATATTAATCAATGACTAATTATTGTCAAAACTGAATGGAAAATAAGTTCGAATAAACTATTGTTAATTTAAAATGAGTTATTGTTAAAAATTAAATAAATATTTATTAATAAAAGACTAACCCAAATAACAAATATCTATTTAAATTTTGACAACAATTATAAATTTTGTTCAGCGGTCCTTGATTGTTATTTTCCAAAAAAAAATGTTCATCTAACGTGGACACATGCACAAAAAATAATAGATAAAAATAGGTGTGATGAAGTGGATTAGAGGCCTCTCCACTTTTTTCCTTTCACTTTCCCAATCCTAACACTTTACTAATTTTATAGTTAAACTGTAGTTAACGATGATAGCTTATGATAGTGATTGGTAAATGTAACTGTAATTTTCAATAACAAAGTATAATGTATTTTGAAAAAAATAAAATGAAAAAAACTTTAAGATTTTTCTATTTTTTGTTTTAAAAAGAAAAATGAATTTTTTTAAGAGAATTAAATTCAAAATACTTATCTAAATCAGTTTTTTTATTTTTTTATTTTTAAAAACAAAAAACTGTTTTTAAAACATAAACTAAACAAGTTCTTAGTTCCCATGATTGGTAAATGTGATTGTAGTTTCAATAATCAAACGTAATGTATTTTAAAAAAATAAAACAAAAACAACTTTAAGATTTTTTTGTTTTTTGTTTTAAAAAAGAAAAAATGAATTTTTTCAAGAGAATCAAATTCAAAATACTTATCTAAATGATTTTTTAAAATTTTTTATTTTAAAAACAAGAAACTGTTTTTAAAAACATAAACTAAGCAAGCTCTTTGTTCCCATCATTGGTAAATGTGACTATAGTTTTCAATAATCAAGTATAATATATTTTAAAAAATAAACAAAAACAACTTTAAGATTTTTCCATTTTTTTTTAAAAGAATGAAATTTTTTAAAAGAATTAAATTCAAAATACTTATGTAGATGAGTTTTGGAAAAACATAACTTTTAATTCTTGTATTTACTCGCATTTTACTATTAGTCTCTACACTTTTTTTAGTATTCTAGGTCTCTACACTTTTATTTTTTTATTATTTTAGGTCCCTCTATGTAGGGACCTTGTAGGAACTTAAAATAATAAAAAATAAAAGTGTAAAAATTTAAAATATTAAAAAAATATAATGACCAAAAACAAAACGCAAGCAAAATACAGGGGCCAAAAGCTATATTTTTATTTTTAAAAAACAAAAACTGTTTTTAAAAACATAAACTAAGCTAGCTCTTAGTTCCCATGATTTATCAGGTTTTGTTATTTATTTTTATACTTTTTTTTAAATTTCTCTAGGTCCCTATAGGTGTTTTTGGCTATAATGTTAATCGGTCTATTTTTAAATATACTTAGAAGGATGATGGTGCAGCACTAACAATGTTAAATTATAGGATATATAACTAATAATATTAGTCTAATATCATTTCATGGCATATCAAACAAAGATAAGGTTTTCTTCCGTTTATTTTTACAGATTTTGAACTCATTTGCGTCTACTTTAGTTTCATTCCCTACACCAAGATACTATATTTTGGTGGCATGGGATTCAGAATTTCTTTCACAAGAAACCTCAATTGTAAAGGGATGGAGCAATGATATGAGTCTTGCCATGAGCCCCAAAAATAATACTACCTTAACCTCAATTTATAAGATGTTTTTAGACAAAAATTACACATATTAATAGATCTTATTAAATACAATTTATAACATTTTTTTAAAATAAAAATATAAATTTTTTTATTTAATATTCAATTTGTGAAAGAATATTAAAGTGAGAATGGGAAGAGTGATATTAAAAATTCTTATTAATAAAATTTTATTTTTATTAAAATGTCTTATATTTTAAAATATTGAGTTTACTCTAAAAATGTCTCCTAAATTGTGACGGGGAGAAAGCTTCCATTATTGTGATTGAATTAAAAAAATTTCAATTGAAATTAGAATGAAACTTAGCTTTGTAAATTAGTCAGACAAACTAAACAATTCTCAATTATAATTAAAGTTCGTGACTATAATGCAATGTATGTTTAAATATTTTTAAAAAAAATTAGTAAAAAATTTGTCTTGCATAATTTAATTTAAATTCAGCTTAAAATAAATTATTTTAACAAAAGTATGGTTCATCAAATTATTTGGATGATTTTATTTAAAATTATTATTTTGTATATTGAAAAAATCTTGAATAAATTAATAAATTACAAAATATTAAATTATAAAAGCTAAAATAAATTAATAAATTATAAAATGCTAAATTTTTAAAAAGATAAAATAATTTTCCACTTCATTAAATCCCATTCCCATTTTTTTTCACTCACATTGTTTAATGCTGTCAATAATATTCCATGAATCAACCAAAAAAAAATATTATGGTCAATAATATTAATTCTTTTATTGTTTTCATAAAATATTTGTGCATGTCTTCAGGCTTCCATGAAAGAAGTCTAAAACTAAAAGTGGCATCTAAAAAGTGAAAATGTATTTATTAGAAAAAAAAAAAAAAGGGATCTGTTGTGCATCGGTCTGTGCGATAATAGCTTTTTGAATAAGATAACTATATCAGTATGGAAGTTAAAATAAATTATTTTAACAAAAGTATGGTTAGGAAAGAATGTATCAAATACTGCTAAAAAAAATTCAAGTTAGTTAGGAGACAAATCCCTTACTAAATGAAAATAAGTGAGGGATTTTCATTTCTTGCTAATTTTAGTGATGAAATGCATGTCCTCGCTAGTTTTAGGAGATTGATCCCTCATCAAACATGTTCACATTTAAAAATGGCTATCTAATACTAATGATATGTCAGCTCATATCACGTCACCTGGCATCTCACGTTTCGTAATTGATTAATTGTCATATCACATATTCATTATATTTAATACCAAAGTCAATACTTAAACTCTTAAGCTCCCACTTTTTAATAAACCTTAATTCTTTTTTTGTCAATTAAATTAAAATGTACATACAATCATTGATTGTATAAAAATATCTAATATATATTATCTAACTACACACATATGAAATAATATATCATTGAAAGTATAAATATATATTGTATTTTATTTTCAATTATCAATATGATAAAATAATTTATATTCATACAACTATTCATATTATATTTATCAATTAAATATTATGTTTGCTAGAAAAATAAACTTAAAATGAAACAAAAATAAATATTAAATAATTTTATTATAAATATTTTATTCAATTTTTAAATTTTATTTTTATTTTTATATGAAAATAATTAAATATATAATTAAAATTTATTATCAAAAGTCTTTTTTTTGGTAATGATTAGCTAAGGATAGAATTTCTTACTAATTCTTTCACTAACAATTTTAATATTTCAATAATAATTTTATCTTTAGAGAGGCATAAAAATGTCTTATTATCTTTCTTGCTAATTATTTATTTTTAGAGATGCATAAAAATACTTCACAATTATCTTATTTTATAGAGAAATACAAAATCTCAAGCTAATTTCTTGCTTATTTTCTTATTTTAGAGAGATATAAAAATAGTTCATTATTTTTCTTGCTAATTTTCTTATTTTAGAGCAAAATTGGCAATCCCTCAATATTTTTTCTTACTAATTTTAAGTTGAGCTATGAAATTCACTTCTCTTGCTAATTTTCTCACTAATTTGGCATTTTAGAGAATAATATATGATCCCTTGCTAATTCAAATTTCTCTAGTAGTGAAAAAGGTCCATACTTTTTACATAATTTGAGAGCAGGGCAATTTTGCTACTGTGCAAGAAAATTCAAGGAGATAGTAAATCAATTTTTTAAAAACGAAAAATTTCACTAAAGACCCTTTGACCAAACATAATAAAAAAGAAAACTCTTAAATTTTTGAAAACTCACAGTAAATCTAGGATATTGAATTGAAATTAAAAATCAGTGGGAAATGACAAGATTGTACTTGCCTCTCTACACTTTAGAGGACACCTTGAAATCAAATGTGAGTAGCCGATAATCTTAAGCAGCTGAGGTTTTGAATATTTAGTGGCCAACAATAGGATTCAAAAAAAGGTGAAGACCAAATTTTGAGATGTATGGCCGATAATTGCGACCTAAAAGGATGTTTTTCAACTTTGGTTGCCATGGATCATTGGCTTCTAAAGTGAGAGGATGCACGTATTGAAGCCTCCTAAACTTATCTCCAAGACTTGAACGAGTGTGCTTGAAGATCAGTGACACCTCCGTCATCAGAGTCCCTACCTAAGAATTTCCCTTGATCGAATCTTCAAAGGAATTTGATTTTGGTGATTAAACATAAAACCTTATCAGTATGAGAATGTTCTATCGGTACAAAACCAATACTTAGAATTCTTTCAAGTTAGTGTTGTAACGAACAAATGCAATAGGAAAATTAACAACTATAATAGAGTAATTAACTACACATACTAAGGTGACGAACAAGTCATTCAAACATTAAATCCTACCATTATGGGTATATTCTACTAGTATGAAACCATTACTTAGAATTCTTTCAAGTCACTGTTGTAATGAACAAGTGCGGTAGGAAAATTAATGATTGTCATAGGGTAATTAACCAAATAAACAAGGGTGATAAACAAGTTATTTAAACATGAAATCCAGTCAATATGACTAATGAGCATGTTCTACAGGTATGAAACTAACACTTGGAATTCTTTCAAGTTAATGTTGTAACGAAAAAGTGTGGTAGGGAAAATAACAATTGTTGTGAGGTAATGAACCATATACACTAGAGTTATGAACAAGTCATTCAAATATGAAATTCTATTGGTATGACTATGTTCTACTTGTATGAAACTAACACTTAAAATTCTTTTAAGTCAGCATTGTAATGAACAAGTGCAACAAGGAAATAAACAATTATTGCAGGGTAATTAACTACACACACTAGGGTGACAAACAAGTCATTTAAACATAAAATACTACTGGTATGAGAATATTCTAATGGTATGAAACCAACACTTGGGATTTTTTCAAGTTAGTGTTGTAATGAATAAATGTAGTAGAGAAATTAATAAATGTTATAGGGTAATTAACCACATACACTAGGATGATGAACAAATCATTCAAACATGAAATTCTACAAGTATGAGAATGTTCTACTAGTATGAAACTAACATTTGAAATTCTTTCAAGTCAGTATTATAATAAACAAGTATAGTAGGAAAATTAACAACTATCATAGGGTAATTAACCACACACATTAGGGTGATGCAAAAGTAATTCAAACACAAAATTCTATCGATATGAGCATGTTCTATTGGTATGAAACCCATAGTCGGGATCAAACAAGTCATTCAAACTAAAAGTTATCCATTTCCCTACTAGAAGTTATCTATTTCCCTACTGGACTTGTTTGTAATACTACTTAAAAAAAAAAACAAAATGTAGCCTCTGATTGTGAATCTCTCCTCAACTTCCAATTTATAATATGGTTAATATAATGCAACGATTCCATTCCAACAAAATGAACAATGAACAAAATTTAGTGGGGAAATAAAAAAAATTATCTATGGTCCGATGAAATTTTAGTTCATTTGTTCTTCCCATATTCTTCATCATCTTTCTCAGAATCCTCTATTGCAGACTGAAATAGAACAAGAATGAGTGGAAAAGCACATAGATGAGGTGGTCACTCTTATTCTCTTGGATATTGTTCTTGTTCTTAGATAGGTGTTTTTGTTGTCAGATTGACACTTGCACAGCTTGTTTGAAGCAAGAGTGGTGCTGTTACTCAAATTGGTGACTCTCCAAGGCAAGAGAATGTTCTGTTTCAGCTAAATTACTTGCAAAGAGAAGGGGACAATCTTGTCATTTCCCACTAAATTTTAATGTCAATTTAATATCCCAGACTTGCAATGAGGTTTCAGAAATCCTTTTTTGTTATGTTAGGTCAAAGGCTCCTCAGTGCAATTTTTCCTTTAAAAGATAAAATATAAATGGCATGCCTCCATAGGTTGATATGTAACAAGATGCCTATGTAGAGCAAATACAGAGCAGCTTGTGATCAACACCGTAAAAAAAAAAAAAAAAACATCAGATCCAAGTTCTGAAAATTGAGAAAAAAAAAAATTCTTCAAAAGATAAAATTCAAACCTTGGACTCTTCAGTCATCTTTTTAAATTTTTGCATCCATCATGTTCTCGTCAAACCCATTGTGAACGTCACTAGAGAAAAACTTGTTAACATTCCGGTTATGCTATGAAAAAAAAAAAAAAAAAGAACTCCTAAACTCCCAAAGATCATGAGAGCCCAGTCGTACTTGATGGCAAACGAGAAGAGCTGGTATATTTTCATTCAATAAAAATTCAAAATTTAATTTTAAACATTAAAAAACCACGTGAATTTGTGATATTCTGTTTTCATACACGTGAAAAGATTTTTGATAAAATGAGGCCAAATAACAAATCTGACCCAAGAAAGGAAAAATTACTTACAGATCTCACGTAAAGAATTTAAATATCACAGGGACTCCCAAAATTTCATTTATTATTAATTGGTGCCAAAGGACCCAAGTGAGATTTTGGACCCATTTATTTAAGATTAAAAAATAAATAGTTTTTAAATAGTTTAGAAATTTTATAATAAGAGATTTATTTTGAATATATTTTATCAAAAGCAAATATTATTTTATGTGTTGGGTTACAATAATAAAAAATGATTATCAGTTAGTTATTTTTAAATTTTATGATATCGTCTTTGATTTTTCTTTTATAAAAGTTATTAGTTATGTAATTATCTTAAAATTTTATGATATTATTACATATCCCACCTTTTAAAACACACTATCTCTTATCTATCACATCAAATTATTTTCAGAAGCTATTGAAAGTAGTTTCTTAATAATCAAAATTCTTTTTTTTCAAATTCTAATTATTTTAAAAAATTTAAACAAACACCATAAAAACTCATAAAATATTTTTTTTAAAAAAAGTATTTTTTTCATAAAATAAACTCAAAAACAAACAAGTCCTTAATTATACCTTCTAGAAAAAGTAATTTACGATAACGTCCCCAATGCAAATAAAGCCATACACGCAACACACCCAAAAATTCCCCCATCCCACTCGAACCTGGAAAATAATCAGTGGATCTCACAATAACATCTAGCAATAGAAATTTAGTTTTTGATTGAGAATCTCCATTGCTAGATTCTTATTGCAAAATCAAAACATTATTCTCATAGATGAGGCAATCAATGCTTTTGATGCTGTCTGAAAGTATAGTTCGAGAAGCACTAGGTCGATCGGCTACGTAGATAATTCTAAGCACATTGCGGCATCATTTAAATTCAATTGCTCACACTTCAGAAGAATATCCAAAAACATTTAATTATTGACTTTGTGAATACTGTATTTTATTTAAATATTTTTAAATATAACAATAATAAATTTAATTAAAAAATAAAATTTTAACAATAAAATTTTACTCTAAATAATCTTTTATTAGTTAGGATTTTTTTTGAAACAATTGATTTGAAAATTTAAAAAATATTTTCTTTTGTTTTAAATTTTAAGAAGTAATAAAATTGAGGATTAAAAAAGATTTTCTATTCTAGATAATTTTTATTTTTAAAATTAAAATTTAAAAATGATAGTTAAAACAAATCTAATAAAATCTTAAAATTATTTTTATTAAAAAATTTATTTTAAATTTTAAAAATAAAAAATCTAGGTAGGAGATGAGATCCTTCATTCTAGATATTCTTCTTTTAAATTGAAAATAGGAAAAATTAATCTTTTAATCCTTTAACTTTTAACTCACTTGTAACTCAATCTCTCAACTATGACTCACTACGACTCAGTCCCTCAACTATAACTCGTTGCAATTCAATCCCTCAACTTTTGATTCACCTAAAACTCAGTTCTTATTTTTTATTTTTAAAAAAATTTCTTATTAAATAAGAGGAATAAAAAAATGCTCATATATTATTTTAAAATACCCTCTTCTTACTCATTGATGTGAGATATAAACTAATATGAAAAAAATTAACAAAAGTTAAGGAACTAATTTGTAAGTGATTCAAAAATTGAAAGACTGAATCCTAGACGAGTCATAGTTGAGGGAGTGAGTCACAGTGAGTTATAATTGATGAATTGAGTAACAAGTGAATTAAAAGTTAAAAAATTAAAAGATTAATTTTTTTTTAAAAATATGACATTGAAAGTAATAAATATAATTAACTAAAATAAAAAAGGGTTATAATTACTAAAAAAACAAAATACTGAAAGGTTAAACGCTGTGGTTCAGCATTTAACCTTTCGGTTCATTCAATACGCACACACGCAGGCAGAAAAGAGGAGAAAGGCATCTCTACTGCCATGATTCTCCAGGCCCAAGAACGCAAGAACGTCGCTAAACGTAGCAATCAGAGAGGAGTGAAGCACGCAAACGGTTTTCCACTTCACACGCAAGCTCCGAAAATGGATGCCCTCTCCTGCTCCTGTAATTTTAAGCATAGATTTAGTCAAAAACGGCAAAGGGCACAGATTAGCGGTGAAGAAAAGCGGCTCTACAGATGAAATCTAGCGCCGTGTGAGGAAGGAGAAGCCGAATCGGGTCAGAGTTTGCAGATTTATGCTACCCAGGTATGATATTCTTCTGAGATATAAAAAGGGGCGGACGTAGTCTGAGATTGGGAGAGCGAGAGAGAGATTCAGAGTTGAGTTTTGAAAGGAGTCCAAGTTGGGAGAAAGCAACAGAGTTTCGAGAGAATGATAGAAATTTGGGAGGGCCACAGAGGACAACCGAAGCAACAGAAGATAGATTGAGGTCCGATTTTGGAGAGAACGAAGGAGAGAAGACTGATTGGAGACACCCATCTCAATTAAGAGGCTTGAATCCAATCTTGGGTTTGATTTAGCATAAATTTCAATGTCTGGACTATCTCCATATCCTACTTCATAAAGTTTATATTGGTGTTGAGATGCACAAATGGATCTGATCTGTAGAGATGTTGCTTAACTGTATAAATCCCTTTGTTTTTGTTTCTTCGGTCATGAATTTGAATGGATATATGGATTAAAAGGTTGAAAACATTTCTTTTGATGTTTATCAAAATTTCTTACTGTGGGTTGATGATGGCTTTAATAAGAATATTGGTTACATATTCTGTTATCATACTGCATCTGTGTATACAATGTACAAGATGCCAATAAAAAAAAAAGAAAATTAGTACAAGAAATTAGGCATTGTCCCGAACTTTTGGATATAAGCTGGTGAAACCCAATCCTGCTATGAATTTAGGTGTTTAAAGTTACCAATACAAAGCTTGAGTGATCTGGATATTCATTATTACTTAAAAAATTTAATTGTGTGACTGTAATTTTGTATCTTTAACAATTGGAATGATATTTGAAAATACAAGTCTGATGTAAAAACCAAAAAAAAAAAAAAATGGAGAGAGAGAAAAGAAAACTGGGTGAAAGTCTTTAGTTTGAGATGCTTGTGATAGGTTTTAGATGCTCGGTGTTTATTTGATCTTGCTATTTTTGATTGCTGAAATATGTAAATCCTTAAAACTTTGGGCCCTGTAATGTATCATTGGTTAACCATAACAAGTGGAATTTTGCTAAAGCTTGAACCATATGCCTTTTGTTTTTAGGATATTTGAAATTTCGGTCTTGACAATGATCACTTGGTTTGAGTTATTTAATACCTATATCTAATAACGTGTTAAAGGATAAAAGAGTATATACCTTATCATACTTTTGGCTTCTTGATGTGTTCAAGGGAGCAATGGTTTCCTGTTGATGGCTCCCATTTTATTATCTTTTGATGGGTGGAAATCGTACAGGGAATAGAGATTTATGTTTGTGGACATAATATTCCTTTACTTTTTAATTCTCTTAAAATCATGAAATTAAAATATAAAAAGTGGGAATATGTTTGTTCATTATTTTTTTGTCTTGTGAGGATTAAGAGTCTCCACAAATATTAAGAATAATCTCATATCATGTAAATTAATAAAATTTTGTAGATATAAAAATAAAATTTATATATTAAACATGAGTTTCAATGGCTCATAATTTAAATTAACAATTTTATTGTTATATTTTTTTAAATATAATTTAAATTCATTAAAAAAATATTTAAACAATATCATGTGAGATTTGAAGAATCTTTGCATGTATTCGAATTAATCGCCTTATCATGTGGGATAATAAGTTCGTACAGCTATCACCATTATTCATTTATGTAGTAAATAAATAGATGGATATTGTGAATATATAATATAATAAACACTTAAAAACTAATTATGTAAATTAATATTTTTAAATTATAGCACAATTAAATCTTTTGGTCACGTAGAATTTTTGAATTTTCGTAGATTTTTAAATCAATAAGACTTTATAGATGTAACGATTAAGTTTTTTTTTAATAAAAATATGAATTATATAATAAACCAATTAAGTTTAAAAATATTTTGAAATAAAAATTATCTAATCACTTTGTTGTGTGAGATATTTGAATCTCTATAGATATTTAGGATAATTATATTACCAAAAGTTAATAAGGCTTTGCAAATATAACAATTAACATTTTTATATAAATACAAGTTATATATATACATGCATAAGAAATAAATTAAAATATATTTTAAAAAATATTATTTAATCCTTTATTATTTGAGAATTTTGATTCTTCATAGATATTTAGGATAATCATATTACCGTTTAAGTTAATAAAGCTTTTCAAATATGACGACTAAGATTCTTTAAGAAGAAATATGTATATAAGTGCTTAAAAATTATTATTATTACTTAAAAATATAAGTAAATAAATTAAATTGTTAAACTCTTTTGTTGTGTAAGATTTTAGAATCTCTACAAATATTTAGAATAATCATATTACTATATGAGCTAATAAGGCTATGTAAGTATAGTGGTTAAATTTAAAAAAAAAAAAAAAAAAACAAAAAAATGTAAATTCTTTTCCTTTTTCTTATTTCAAAATTTAAAAAATTGAGAAAATAATTGAAATTAAGTTACCTTTTGTAATTTAAAACAAACATATCAAAATTTTAAAAAATTATTTTATTTGCAAAATAGTGAATTATTTTTAATTAATTTCTCTTCAAGAAAAATATTTTCATGAACAAACTTATAATCCCAAACTACATAGACTTTGATTTCCATTGCAGGGTATGTAGGTTTTAGAGTCTAATTCTGAGTCAGATCCTCCCTTGTAAATAAATAACTATTTCTTCATTTTTTTAATGTCTTACATGCGAATGAAAAAAGGTAATTAAAATAATTTTAAAATCATATTAATTTAGCACAATTAACTTTAGGTAACCATTTGCGAGAATAGGTGTTGTGGGATGCCTAACATCTTTCCCAACTCCCAAATTTATTTTCTAATTTCATAAACCATCCTTATCTCCTTTAAATAATTTTTCAATATTTTTTTTAAATTTTTGGTGGTGACTCCCATTCACCGATTTTCGCTCAGAAGGCCAGAATTTTTACTCTTGCGCGTTGTCTGCATCACATTTTCAGGTGCGACACCAACTACCATACAAGATTCATCTTATAGAGCTAAAGAACCACTAGAGTTGGTTTACTCAGATATCTTCAAGAAGGTAAATCAATCTTTAACAATGGTGTGCACTATATATTGACATTCATTGATGATTACTCAAGATATGTATGAGTATATTTTATGAAAGAACAATTTGAAGCACTAGCAAAGTTTAAGGAGATTGAAATGATGGTTGAAATTGAAGTTGGCAAAAAATCAAATGCATTCGCATTGATAATGGGAGATAATATGTTTTTGATGAATTCACCAACTTTCTTCTTCAACGCAAGATATGATGATAACTTACTTGTCCGAATACACCATAACAGAATAGTATTGTAGAGAAAGAACAAGCATTTGGTATAAGTATGTTGAAGGGTGATGCATGTAAAGAATGTTCTTAGGAGATTTTGGGCTGTGTGTATAAGAACAATAGCTCATATAATCAACAATCTTTCTTAACAAAAGATGGGATTCATGTAACCATTAAAGAAGCTGTGGGAGATGAAGCCCACAATAAGCCATTTTAAGGTATTTTGTTTCATATGCGATGTATTTGTACTTGATCATCTACATATCAGGTTTGACAAGAAAGCAATCAAGTGTATTATTGTCAGTTATAATGAAAATAAAAAAGGCTAGTGTTATTGTGATCCCAAACTTGGAAAGTGTCATGCCTTGAGGAATGTTATGTTTGATAAAGCATCAACTTTGCACACCCTGGAATATATGGTGCTTCCTTACTCCAAAGAAACAGAAGAACAATTGCAAGAAAAGTTTAAAGATAAGGTAGATGAAATGAAACAAAGTTCTAAAAGTGTCATAAAGTCTTCAACACTAAAAAATCCATGGAAGATCGGTGTTTATCAAAGAACAAAGCAAAATGATCATCCAATTATAGAAATATTAGGAGATCATCCAGTTGCAGAGATTTCAACATCGAAGTATGCCAATGTTGCTTTGTTAGAAGAAGAAAAAGAGCTAATATAATTTGAACAAGCATTTTGGAAAGAAGAATGGAGGAGAGTTGTGGAGGGAGAGATGAAAGCACTTGTAGAAAATTAAACCTAGGATTTAGTTCTAAAACTATAGGGTGTGAAACCAATATCATGCAAATGGGTGCATAAGATTAAGACTTGTCTAAATGGATCAATTGAAAGATACAAAGCTAGATTGGTGGCATGAGGTTTTTCACAATAATATGGATTGACCTATGACAAGACATTTTGGCATGAGGTTCTTCACAGTAATATGGATTGAACTATGACAAGACATTTAGTCTGTGAAAATTGCAACTATTCGTGTATTGCTAGCACTTGTAACTAAAAGAATTGGAATTTATAGTAAATGGATGTGAAGAATGTCTTTCTAATGGAGAGCTTGATCAAGTTGTGTACATGGAGCAATGTAACACTTGCCCCGAGTGTTATCCAAAAAACACACAATTCAAATAAACTAAGTGTGGTTAAGAAATTTATCCTAAAACCAACTTAGGAAACAAACCATTTAAATCATTAAGCAAATACACAATTGCAAAGTAAACATTTAAAGCCTTTTAAAAAAAATTTATAGGTTCTACCTATAGTACACGGAAGCAAGCTAGACGAAAGTGAAATAAAAAGATGCTGTCATGACAGCATTAAATTGCTGTCATGACAACCCTCCTGGGCTAACTTTCAGAAAGCACCGTTTCGTCATTCGACCTCTGATCGAAGTAATTTTAAAGTTCACACGTCACATTCAAAGATTACTATAAGTATACCAAATTTTAAAAAGATCCGACGATCGGATTTAAAATTAGACATGTAAAAAATTTGATTATTTTTGATGTCATGACAGCTAGACAGCACTTCTGGACCAACTTCCGGAATGCACCATTTCATCATCTGACCTCCGATCGGAGTGATTCCAAAGCTCACATGTCACTTTTAAAGAATACGATTAGCATACTAAATTTTAAAAAAATCCAACGGACGGATTAAATTTTGTGTAGGTTACAACATTAACACTGTAGCTGTCATGACAGCAATTTAATGCTGTCATGACAGCACCTCCAGACCAAATTCCAGAGTGCGTCGTTTCTCCGTCTGATATCCGATCGATGTGATTCCAAAGCCCACACGAAGCTTATAAAAGGTTTTACTTGTGACCTAAATTTTAGAGAAATCCAACGGTCGGATTAAGATTTGGACACCCGGATGTAAAAGTGTAGCTTTTTGGTAAAAACCATTTTCAAAATTGTCCAAATCTCATCTTAATGGTCACAAACCTGTGGGAACACTTTGGACACGTCAAATAAGACTAAAAACACCTGATAGAACATTCAAATGATAGAAAACCCCCATACATCAAAATTTGACCACCCGGGTGCCATTTTCCAAAATGGACCTTAAACCCCCAAAATGCACAAATCATACAAGGGTGGTCATAAATCAATCTAAATACCATGTATTTATATAAATACATATGCTAAACATTTTCACTTGGCTCAGAGCTCCTTGTGGGGCCCACGCACCCACTCTCTCTATCCAAGGTATATGTTTGCTCATAGCACATCATTTGCAATGCAACCACTTTGCATTTGCTTATAAAATCACATATATATCAAAATAAATATCTGCTTGTAATAGAAACTTGGTCTACTAAATAAATCCATCAAAACCACACACCATAACCAAGTTTCCTAGCCACAAGTCTGCAAACAGACAAAAATTCATACACAAGCACACAATCCACACATATTCACACATACATACATAATCATATCCTACTGGCACCCTAATCCTAAATACATTACAATATATTTGCTCAAAAGAAAGGGGTTGCAGTTCTTTACAAATCACAAGCAAACCCCTAGCTTTGTTCCTTTCCCCGTCCACTACTGGATCCTTAGCCTGGACCTAGAATATTTAAAAGAAAGGGGTGAGACAACCACAGTCTCAGTAACAGTGAAATCTACATTGATTATTACAAAGTAAGCCATAATCAAATAAATGAATAATAAATTCAACATAGTATATAATTTAGCCATTTAAAATGCATGAATGCATGACCTAGGCCGGTATGGCCTTTCATGACCAACAGAATGCCCCTTGGCACTCTTTAACTCGCAGGTAAATCTTATACCTACTTGTACCTCCACAGGCACAAAACATAATCTAAGGCATGATCTAATCCACCGAACCTCCTATGCCCCTTCGACGTGAATCCTAAGTAGTTGAAGCTAACTCCCTCCCAGAGACAGCCCAACTTACTTTCCATGTGAGGGCTACCTTAGCCTAGGCACTCAACCTCACACTTCATATGTCGGATTCCCTCCCCTACTGAGAGGTTCAATACACTAACCACTTTAGTGCACTGAGCCCACAATACGTAAGACAACACTGAGTACTGACAGTGTGCCATAAAATATCAAAAATCCACACCTTCTCATTGGTGAACTCCCACCAAGATCATGCCTTTTACTCTTGTCTATCTTTCCTGAGTATTGACCATTCAACACTCTAAAGTAGTAAAACATTTATAAATCTCGTTTCCATAAAAACATTGTTATTAAACAATTAAAAAAAACATAATTGCACTATAATCAAAGTAATACCCCATAACCCCTTATAAAGCACATTTAATCTTTTAAAACATGTAATGCATGATAGCTAGTAATATTTATTCAAAAATAACTAAAACAGAGTAATAGAAAATATAAATTTCCCCTGTTACCTTAACCATTTGGTACCAAAAGGGTTCTCCTTGTACAAAATAGGGCTCGGCTTGTTCCTTACTTCTCAATAAGTTCCACCAACAATTTCCTATAACATATAAGTGATCCACATCACTTATCATAACAAATAGCATTAATGAAGACTATAACTCATACCACACAACTTGGGTCAATGAGTTATAATCCACCCTAATGGTCCATATATTAAACCAAACATTCACATAGTATCACTTAACCACCAAAACCATTTATTAGCCATCATTAGGCTAATTTCTAATTTATATAATTTTTTATCAATTAAAAACCTTCACTTAGTGTCACCAACTTTCACCATTAGCCCTTATAATGAAAACCAAACCTTAATTTAAATCTTATTGGGCTCAAATAGAAAAATTATAACTAAATCAATAAGCTTAAACCATTAAAGAGCAAAAACCCAATTTCTCAAGGTTTATTTTGTGCTTAAAACACCTCTTTTCATCCAATTATCCACTTAAAACATTAGATCACTATATAGAAACTCAAAACATGCTCCCTAGGATCCAAAGAAACAAAAGCTTACAAGAATAAAGCCTTTGGGATCAAAATCCAAAATTTTCTCTTCTAAAAATTGAAGAAAATCAAGAGAAAGAGAAGAGGATTGAAGTAGGGAGTTTACCTATCGTGTAGCTGAGCTCGCAACGGTCGCAAAGACTCCTAGATCCAAGCCTAACTCCCTCCCTTTCTCTTCTCTTCTTCCTCTCTCTCTCTCTCTCTCCCGTTTGTGCGTTTCTTTCCTTGCTCATTTTCTCTGCGTTTCTGGTTTGTTTTGCTCTTTAAAACTGATGCTAAAACATTTTGGGGCAAATTACAAGAAAGGACCCAACATTTTTTATTATTGCACAAAAGCCCGGGTCAACTTTGGTAATTTTTCCCATAGTTAAAAATCAAATAAAACCAAAATTTTGCTTAGTAAAATTCAAACTCTGGGCCTCTATCAAATTATTCTAAATTTTAATTTAATTATATATATTTTATTTTATTTTATTTTTATAAATCCGAGTCTTAAAATTTCGAGATGTTACAAGCAACCTAAAAGGTTTGAGAACAAACTCAACCTTGGATATGGGTACAAGTTGAAAAAGATTTTGTCTTGGTATGAGAAGATTGTTGAGTTTCTCATTCATAGTGGCTATAAGGTTGCATCATCTTATTCAAGTTTGTTTTTGAAAGCTAGAGAAGGGAGACTATCAATAATCTTGATATATGTAGATGATTTCATTATCATTGGAGACAATGAAGAAGAATTTCAATAGATTAAGTAGAATTTATTAGTTGCTTCCAAATGAAGGAACTTGGACAACTATCACTTTCTTAGATTAAAGCTGAAGAAAATGTAAGAAGGATTGTTCTTGTGCCAAGAAAAGTATGGAATAATTGGATGCAAATCTCTAACACTTCCAATAGAGGTGAACTCCAAGCTGTGCATATTAGAAAGAAAAGATCAAATATTTGCAAAAGATAATGATGTATAGACAAATAGTTAGAAGTCTGATATATCTGACACTTACTCAACCAAATATTTCATGTTGAAGTGGTTTATTGATTTATGCAAGCTCCAAGAAAGCTACATATGGGTGCATTTTGGAGAATTTTGGGATATATTAAGAGACATTTGATCTTGGTATATTCTACAGAAGTAGGGTAACATGCAAATTGGAAGCATATTATGATGCTGATTATGCAGGTGATTAAGATACTTGAAGATCAATTATTGGTTATGCATTTATCTTGGATTTTGGAATTGTCACTTGGTGTAGTAAATAGAAAACAACATTTTCACTCTCAACAACAAAAACAAAGTACTGTGCAAGAACAATGGCAGCATAAGAGGGCACATGACTAGTGCAACTGATGAAGGATTTGCATTAACAAGTAAATTATCTAGTAACATTATATTGTGACAACAATTTGCAATAAGTTTGATAGAGAATATAGTTTTTCATGTAGGAACAAGCACATAAAGGTGGAGCATCACTTTATTCAAGAAAATGCACTAGCAGGAGAGATTAAGGTGATTCAAGTGATGACAAATTATCAATAAGTAGATATCTTTACCAAAGGTCTCAACAATGAGAAGTTGAAAAAATTTCAAAATCTGTTAGGCATGATCTCAAGGAAAGAAGTCACAAAAAATATTAGTAATAAGAGTGTTAAATGTCATAATAAATTTCTTCATGGTCTATTAAATTCAAAGCGCATGTCCATGAAAAAAAATTACTTTGAATTAAAAAAAGAAAGGTAAAATATAGGCAACTTAGATAGCAAGTAGAATGCATTTCCTCCTCTCTAAGAAACAGGCAAGTAATTTAGGCAATAAGTATCATTTTAGGTAGCTCCTCTATATAATATTAAATAGGTTTCTTTGGTAAGTCATTTTGTAAGGAAAAGTAGAAGTAAGAGAACCAAATGTGATAAAAATGAAAAGAGGAGTGGTAAAAAAAAATAGAGATACCGTGAGGAAGTGAGTAAAATGTAGCAAAGAGGAAAGAGAATGAGAAAGCAAAAAGGGAATGACGGAAGGGAGAGAGTGAAAAGTTTGTAGTTTAGTATATTTTGAAATCTAAGTGTGCAATAAACTTTTATCTTTTATTCAAGTCCCTCTTATCATTTCTTCAAGTATCCAAGGTCTTGTTTGTAATGCCCTCACTGACGTTACGATATGCTCCACTGCATGTATTACTAATCAATCCAAAATCATTTAATTTGAAAACTTTGAAAACCTTGGGATTCCAAGAAAAGATTTACAAAATCATTTCATAAATTACTTAAGTTATGAAACCCTATACATAGTAAAAGCAATATGTATACGTGTATCAAATATCAAGAAAACATCTGCATTTCAATTAAATGAAGTCAAATTTAGGACCGTACATCACGGCTTATGCCACAGGTGCTGCGGCATGTGGCATAGAGACCACAGTGTGACTCTTCGTGCCATGCACTGAGGCATGCGGATGCATGCCCCGTGGCATACACACCTAGATCTGTTGTCATTCTGTAGTTTTCTAGTGTGAACTTCAAATGTGCACTACTTTCATATTCGATATCCGATTGAGGTGATTCAAGCGCATGCACAAAACTTATTTTGAAATCTAACTAATGACATTGGTATCATTTCAATTCGATATTTCTTTCAAAAATTAGATACTCAAGTAAATTTTGACTGTTTTAAGTCAAAATTGCCATTCAAGCGTCTTAATTCGAAACCAAATGTTATTAGCCACTTTTTGGGCCTTGTCCATATCCAAATGGATAATATAGACTTGATTGATCATATACATGCATAATATAATACACATACATACATTTGGCCTATAAACTACCTATATAACACTCTTGGGTCAAATCACATTTTTCATTCTTAATCTCATATAAGGTCAAATCATTACACACACTTTCAGTACATCCCATATTAACTCATATACATATTAATCTACTAGCCCACTTGATCATTTCACCATTCATACATATATAAGGGCTAGGGAGTTCAAAATCATCAAACATACCACAAACACAACTTTATACACATGTACTAAATTCGATGGCAACTTGTACAGATTCTTATCTAATAATATACAAGTTCATTGCATTAAATCCTTACAAATGCTTAATTAGAGATCTCAACTCAGCTGATGTCTTTCCCCTTTGAATCATTAGTGCCAGAACCTGAAAAATATTAATAACTATGGGTGAGATAAAAATTTTAGTAAACAATATAGCTCATTTAATGTCTATTACCACAAATAACTATGTCAAAGTAACTAAAAACTATATTATAGTATATATATGTATTATACTATAGCTTAAATCATTACTTTCGCATATAAATCATTTTTCACACACTTTTACACCTTAGCATGATCATCTATCCATCTATCTTCCAAAACTCCTCGACATAAAATCATAGGCTCTATTGGATCAATCACTTATTGACCCGAGCACACTTTCAGTGGTAAAAACACCCGACCAAAGGTATTATAGCCCATTTACGAACTATAGTTTTCCTCTTCACACACTTGTGATAAAAGCATCATTAACTCCTAACTGCACCATAACAAACACTAGGGAGTTGCCAGACTGCCTGGATATCTTATAGTAATAGTCTCATAGTAAGCTGTACCGGATTATCCATGATAACAACTTGTATAATGCTGTACCGGATGTCTTATAGTACTAGCCTGACCATATGAATTTTTCACTCACATCTCCACACACACATCCCTACATATCCTAAGTGAACTCCACCCTCATGATCATTCTCTCTTCACAATTTTCATTGCTCATTCACATTTCCACATCACACACTTTTATACATAACATGTATATATGTATATATCAATAGAAACCAATAACCCTTCAAATTTCATTTCACAAATTGATTTTCATACTAAAATCATTTGCAATGTCAAGTCATGCATAAAACTCATAAAATAACAAATTCCTCATTTTGTATTTACTTCTATGTAGTTACAATAGTTAATAAACATAATAAACTATGTGGTTACCTCAACCCTTTTGTTCGATAGAAAGGGTTACCCGTATAATTTCCTTACACAAATCTCTCTCTGCTTATTCACGCTTTGCACACTAGAAGCTACACAAAATTGACATCCAAAGTCAATTTTATGATTGACGTAGAGTGCCAATTATCATAATTAAACACCTACTCGCTATCAATTCCACAATTTATACTCGGTTATGCGTATTACAATTGATTATCCCTCATTACAAGCTTTAACCTTTACCTAGCCAAATTTCCCTAACTACTCCCTCTCTCTAGATTAGGTCAAATTGTACTTATAGCTTTAAAGCTTTATCGTTCTAACTCAAACTAACCACAAAGTACTAGTTTAGTTCTGGAGAACCTTTTTATTACTATAGGATAAGAAATCAACTCCTTAAAACTCCCGAATTTAATTTCTCATTAGTTAGAACAAAGAGAAAATAGGGTGAAATCAGAGGTTAAGGTAGTACGAGACTTACCCGATAAGGAACAGGTCAGAAATGTTGCTCTTGCTCTTAAAAACTAATACCCTAGCAGAACTCCCTTCTCCTCTCCACACCCGACCTTGCTCTCTCCAATTCTTCTTCTATTTTCATAAGCTGGACACATCCCAATTAATTTAATGTCTGCACCATGCATCGCGGCACATCCACTCTCCACCGTGGTGCATGGCACAGTTAGGGAAATTCTCACTGTACTCACATGCTCTACCACAGGTCTCCACTCTTTCGCTTATATCTGTTCAAATAACATCCTAATGAGTCAATATAATACTTCACTATCTAGAATCCTAATCCCACATTAAATCACTAACTCATTCCTTAATCAATCATTAACACAAGATTAGAAATTTGGGATCCTACATTGTTTGTTCATAGATCCCCTAAATTATGATCTTCCATTTCAAACTCCCAAACAATACTTATAATAAACATTCAAAAACATTAATTACAAGTTATAGCCATTACAAAAACAACAATTCATCTTCATCTTCTAACGAAAAATCAATCAATATTAACATTTAAAAAATGGAAAATCAATCAATATTAACTAATAGAAAAGGGTTCAAATCAATCAGCAATCAAAAGAAACACTAAATCTCAAATCCTGCAAAGAGAAATTGCAAAAACTCAAAAGGTTCAAATCAAATTGAAAAGGCACTTAATAGTTAATCTCTGAAATACTAAAAATAAAAAAAATAAAAAATAAAAAATTTGCTCTAATAAAATCTGGCGTTTAACACAATTCATTAGATTTTAAATAAAATTTTCAAGTTGGTATAAGAATTAAAAAATCTAAAACACCAAAACTCCAATCAATGTCAAGGACAAAATTACCATAAAAAAATAAATGCTAAAATGCATAAAACCCCCTTGAATTTTAAAACAGTTGCATATAACTCCCCTTATCTTTAAAAGTTTAAAATTAACCCCTAACCTTTAATTTTGTTTTTCAAAGCCCCCCACCTTTAATTAACTCTATTATATTATTAATATAATTTGCCATATCAGATAATACAATACACATAAAAGTTTACATGGCATATTATATAAGCAAATAATAAATATATAGAGATTATATTATTTTTCATAAGGGCCAAAATGTCATTTGACTTTAAAAAAGAAAAAAACCATCATTGCCCTTTATCTCCCTATCGTTATCACTGATGCAAAACAGAACTCTTTCGGCGTCGCATCTAGCTACCCTTTCACTGTGGCATCTTACTGAACAAAACCCTCACTACCTTTTTATTGTGGCATCTCACGGTCGTACATATTCAATTCAAGAATAATCAAAAGACGTGTTGAAACTTCACTCAAAAATAGAAAAGACGTATTGGGAAGATATTTGCAAACAAGGTAAAAGGTAATTGATTTTTATTTTTGTTCTTTTCCACTCTAGCATTTGGTTTATTTGTAGATAAACTTTTATTTTTTCTTTTTTCAACTATTTACAATAAAAGGTAATTCATTTGGAACAGTACTTTTTTTGTAAAACATCATCCTTTTTTATTCTAGTTTGTTGGAGTTTTCTAAACTTGGAATATGTTACTGGTATATTATAAATGGAATGTGTGCTACTCTAAGATAATAATTTTTTGCTATTAGCAATTTATATTGATTTTGTTAAAAAGTAAAAAGAAAAAAGAAAAACTACTTGTAAAATATTTCAATAGGTAAATAAACTTTTAAAGCCTGGATAATTAGATGTCATGGGTTTTTAATTTCCTTTATTTTTAAATATATCAATTAAGTTATCATTTCCATCTCTATTTTGCATGGAATTTTTCTTTAATAATATACATGTTTTTTTTAAAAAATGTAGGTTAGGTTAGTGAGATGATGACAACAATCTTGAAAGAGAATATAGCTAAAATGCAAGAAGATCCAAAATATAGGGAGGATCAAAGAGTTATTAAAGAAGAGGAACAATATGAGCGTGATGAGGAGGAGCAGTTAAACACTCAAATTGATTTAAATGGGTGTGAATTTTTTGAGAGCGATAATGAGCAATTTGACTTATTTTTTGAAAACCTTGATAGAGATCAGCTGGCTATAGAAGTTAATCAGTGGATGCATGATAACCAAGTTGGAGGGTCATGGAATAGAAGTATAAGGAATGAAGATGCACTTATCGTAGATGATGCACATAGTGGACCAAATTTTGATTATGATAATAGTGATGAGATTACAAGTCCAATTGGATCAAATGATGAACGACAACTAATAGAAGAGCAATCATATAATGAGTTCAATGACAAGACTGATTTTAAGAGACCTATCAGTCTTCAAGTTGGTATGAAGTTTGCAAACTTTAAAGTTTATAGGCAAGCTTAAAGCAATATGCAATTGAGAATGGAATTAAGTTCAAGTATATAAAAAAATGAAGCACCACAAATCAGAGTAAAGTGCAAGCATAATTGTGGATGGGCTATACAAGCATCAAGGACTCATTCTGGAGATGCATTTCAAATTAAATTATTTCACCAAAAGGAGCATAACTGTGAATGGGAAAGGGAGAATAAATGGGTAACTGCTAGATGGTTGTCAAATAAGCACATTGAACACATTAGAGACCAACCAAATTGAAATCTTGATGCATTTTTAAATCAAGTGCGAAGGGACCATAATGTTGAAATTTTAAAGTTTCAAGCATATCATGCAAAAAGAATGGCATTAGATGTGCTTAAGGGTTGTGATGCAGAGAAATTTGCCAAGGTATATGCATATTATGGAGCAATAATGAAATTTAACCCTAATGAGAGTCAAAGCACAAGGGTATCGATTTAAGTGACTTTATGTGTGTCTTAATGCATGTAAACAAGGGTTTATAATAGCATGTAGGCCAATTATGTGTGTAGATGGTTGTTTTTTGAAAGGTAGTTTTAGAGGGCACCTTCTATCTGTAGTTGGAAAAGATGCGAATGATAACATATATCCCATAGCATATGCTATTGTAGAATCTGAGTGTACAGATAGTTGAAATTAGATCATGACACTTTTATTTGAGGACATTGGCTTATGCCAAGATAAAGGATGGGTTGTGATGTCAGATATGCAAAAGGTATAGTATTTATTGATATTAATAACATATTTCTATTTTTTACTAATAATCATTGATTATTTAATTAATTTGCAGGGATTGCAAGTGCTCAAGGGGATGGCATGTGAGCATAGGTTTTGTGTTAGGCATTTATATGCCAATTTCAAGCTCAAGTACAAGGGAAAGAATTTGAAAGATGAACTTTAGAATGCATGCAGGGCAACAACTAAACAAGAATTCAACCATCACATGAAATGCTTGAAGGAGCTTGATCCCAATGTTGCTAATTGGTTAGATAAGTATGACCCTAAGTTATGGAGTAAGCATGCATTCTCAATAGATGCAAAGTGTGACATTGTACAAAACAACATTGCTGAAACATTCAACTCTTTTATATTGGTTGCAAGGGACAAACCTATTATCACAATGTGTGAAATCATTAGGAAGATGCTAATGAAGAGAATGGTTGCAAAGAGAGAGGGCATGGAGAGATCTCAAAATGCAATATGCCTTAGAATCATAGATAAGCTTCAGAGATCAAAGAACGACTTAAAGAATTATATTTGCTATATGATAGGTGATGGGAGATTTGAGTTAGAGAGTCCATGGAAGAGGGAGGTAGTAGATCTTAACATTATGACATGTATATGTAAGGCATGGGACTTGACTGGCATACCTTGTGGCCATACTATGGCTGTAATTTATCGAATGAGAAGGGTACCTGAAGATTATGTTTCTACATATTACAGTAAGGACTCACTTATGAGAGCTTATGCTTTAACCATAAGTACAGTGCTAAGTGAAGAGTATTGGCCATAATCTACAGTGCCTCCCTTATAGCCACCAAAATATAATAGGGCACTTGGTAGGCCTAAAAAGGCAAGGAAGAAAGCTCCAAATGAAAAACATAACCTATCAAGCATAAGCAAAAGAGGCGCTACCACAAAGTGTGGAAATTATGGGAAAATGGGTCATAATGCGCGCAGTTGTAAGGCTCCATGTAATCCCAACAAAAGGATGTATAAGAAGAAACCAATTGCCACGGAGGAATCAAGCTAAATAGAACACACACTGGTATTCTTTTGTTACTTACAAAATTGATTTTATTTTACGTTTTAATTAAGTAAAGTAATAATTATTTCTTTGTTATTTATGTAGGACAGCCTTCCTACTAATACTCAAGGCTCTAGCTCATCCTTACTTTAAAGAAAAATGGAGTCTCATGTTGAGTGCCCATGAATGTTTTTAATTATGCAAATTATATTGTAGAACTATTTATAAAAAAAATTTGTATTTTTTATTTGGATAATTGAGGCATTGATAGCCAAAACATGTTATTATCACTATGAAATTTTAAGTATTTTCTTTTGTATTAGTTTTATCCATTTTTTGTTATCAATAATGTTTAATTTTCTTATATTCAAACATAAATTTTTATTTATATAATTCTTATCAACGACATCTTTTAAATTGTTTTCATTTATTTAATATAAAAAGCTGTTTTAATTGAAAAGGAATAATAAAATTAATTTGATTGTGTTAAAAAATAATAAATAATCTCTTAGATTATACTAATGTAATTAATATTCATATTTTGTTGCCAGATTGTGTTAAAAAATATTCAATAGAAAATGTCAACAACTCCTATATGAATATTAAATTCTGACAAAAAAAAATATTTTATATGATACTGGAAAGCAAATGGGTATAATTATAGTTTTGTCCTTCTTTAGATTGTGATAAAAAATATTCTTGAATTGAGTGAAGTTCCAACACGTCTTTTAATTATTCTTGAATTGAATATGTATGATAGCGAGATGCCACAATAAAAGGGCAGCGAGGGTTTTGTTCAGCAAGATGCCACAGTGAAAGGGTAGCCAGATGTGACACCGAAAGAGTTTTGTTTTACATTAGTAACGACAACAGGGAGATAAAGGGCAGTGAGGGTTTTTTCTTTTTTAAAGTCAAATGATATTTTGGCCCTTATGAAAAAATAATATAATCTCTAAATATTTATTATTTGCTCATATAAGATGCTATGTAAGCTTTTATGTGTATTGTATTATCTGACATGGCAAATTATGTTAATAATATAATAGAGTTAATTAAAGGTGGGGGGCTTTAAAAAACAAAATTAAAAGTTAGAGGGTTAATTTTAAACTTTTAAAGATGAGGGGGGTTATATGCAACTATCTCAAAGTTTAAGGGGGTTTTATGCATTATAGCCAAAAATAAAATAAAAACATCAGTAATGTAGCAAAAGAAGTAACCAAAAGCCAAAAAGTATGAAGTGAAGATAGAAGAAGAAGGAGACGGATAGCAATACAATGTAGTCTGAGAAGAAGAGGAATCATGGACTGAGATCTAAGGGAAGAAGAAGAAGGTGGTGACTTAAAGAATGGAGATCATGACTGAGATTGAGACTGATGAGGGGGGAAGAAGGAAGACCGAGATATGAGACTGAGATTGATGAAGAGGGAAGAGTGAAGACTATGATTTGAGATTGATGAAAAGGGAAGAGTGAAGACTGAGATTTAAGGCCAAGATGCATCAATCGAAGACTCCAATTGTTAGGTTATCGACCCTTAATAGATCAAGCTTAAAGATAAGCCCACAATAATAAATGGAGCATTATCAAAACATTAAGAAAAATCTAGGTCATTATACATAATTTTCCTTTATTTGTTTGAAAATAAGAGGGAAAAGTTTTATAACTGTTCATGCACATCCAAAGATAAGGAAGTTGGTTAAAGCTAGTGTTAGAAAATTTTCTAACACAATCTCTAAAATTCCAACAATCACTCTCTCAGTTTCTCTCTTCTCTTCTTCCTCATTGTGGTGACATTTGCTATGAGCACAAGCTGAGTTTGCATGATTACTACATTCTCGTGTAGAGGCATCATCTAGTGCAACTATTAGGTATGTTTTTTAGGCTTCATATTCTTATACCAAGTAATTTTAGGGCTTCATTTGTGAAATAAGAATGATTTCTCATGAAGCTTCATTTTCTCAAATTAAAGATGATAAATAATGAAAAATAATAAAGCTCTAAGGTTCCATTTGGATGAGGCAAATTTGGGTTGAAAATTTGGATTTAAAATCTCATATTTGAAATTCATAGATTCTAAATTCTATGTTTGGATGATAAACAAATTTTCAAATTATAATATTAAAATTCTTTGTTTAGATCTTAATAAAATTTTAAACTTTAAATTTTATGTTTGAATTTAAAGGCAACTTAGATGATATTGGAGGTTCGGTCTTAGTCAAAGTCAATGATCCAATCTAGATTAGGGGTGGTGGCTAGGTCTTAGTTGGCTCTAGCTATTTAAACTCTAACTACGTTAGTGATCCATCCTTGATTAGTAATGAAAATTCTATCCTAGTTGACATTAGTTATTTGATCCTAAACAACACTTAGGATTAGCACAAGACAATTACTACAATTTAAGGGCCACAAATCAGAACTGGACTATAACATCCTAAGTTGCTTCATTAGTAATTATCAGTATTTTCAAGGGTAATTTGGTCAATTTAGATAAATTGTTATTTAGCGAGGTTTATGGAGACTAATATGATTTTTGAATCTTTAGATAGCCTTAAAAGAGGGCTAGATCGATGTTCAAGCGGGCTATGGCATGGAAGGAAGTTTAAAATAATGTGAGACTTTTTGTGCCATGTATTGTGGTAGGCGTGTCAATGTGCCGTGGTGCACATGCAAAATTAGCACTTATTAGATCAAGAATTAGACTTAAAAAATAAAAGAGAGAAAAGAGATAACGAGAGAGTGACGGAGGAGAGTTTATGGTCTGCTAAAACACGTTCCCTAGACTACTTTGAGGGAATTTGGAGCTTGAATCACCATTGGGTAGGTCATACATTCCCTCTTCTCCCTCTTTTATGCGAAAATCTAAATATTTGGGGTAATAAGGGTTTTAATTTCAGTTCTCTTGAGTTTAGACTGAACCCAATAGTTTATTTAAGATCTTAAGGAGTTAAGTCAAGCTTCTAACCTTAAGTTTATAAGTTTTGTGGTGATTGAGAATTTTTGGTAAGGGTTTAGACAAACTTTAAGTATAATTTAAGGATTTTGAGACAATGTGGGATATTGATTAGCGAATTTAGTATGTTGGAATGTTTAATAGAATGGTTAGAGTGTGTGGGAATGGTTGGTATTATTAGAAAAGGAATTTGAATATTTTAGACACTTAGAACCTAGAGAATTCAAAGTTATCTAGAGTGATAATTGATGATTGTCACTTATTGGTGTAGATTGAGCATTACTTGAGCCATATTGTACGTATAAAATGCGTGAAGCTAATGTTGAGCAACGATAACCCTTTTGGTGTGATAAAGGGTTGAGTTAACCATATTATTTATTGTATTTATTAACTATTATAACTGTGTAGAAGTAATTACAAATGATAAAGTTATGGTTTTGAAGATTTTTGTGCATAATTTGATATTACAAATGATTTTAGCATGAAAAATTAATTTGTAAATGGTTATTGATTTTAATTGGAATGTATATACTATGAATATATAAGTTTGTGATATGAAAATGTGATGAAAAATAATGAAAATTATGAAAGAGCATGATCGTAGGGGGTGGGAGTTCACCCGAGATATGTAGGGATATGTGTGTGTGGAAATATGTGAGTAAAAAATTCATATGGTCAGGCTAACACTATAGGACATCCTATGCTAGCATTATATGGGACTGTTACTATAGGACATTCGAGCAGTCTAGCAACTTTCTAGTACCCGTTAGGGTGCGACTAGGAGTCAACGACGTCTCTATCACAAGTTTATGAAGAGGGAAAAACTATAGTCCATAGGCAGGTTAGATTACTTTTAGTCAAGTATTTCTACCATTGAAAGTATGCTTCTGTTAACAAGTAGTTGATCCAAGAGAGCCTATGGTTTCATGTTGAGAAGCATTAGAGGTTTGGTGGTTAGATGATCATGCTAGTGTGAAACTATGTGTTTTGTTGTAAAAAGATACATTTATTTTATAATTATGGTATATTTGTTATCACTCTAGTTTTGATGAACTATATTGGTTATTGAGATGTTTATCTCATCCCGTATTTATATTTTACAAGTGAGGGCTCCGGTAAGGGCAAAAGGAAGGAAGGGGCATTTGAAGAGTGAAGAGCATCATTGTATAGCTCTTCCCTTTCTCTTTTTGGGTTTTGTAACTAATATTATCATTAAATATTGCCAACTTAGGAATATGATATTTTTTATATATTACTTATATGAATTTGTGATAAGTATGTGCTTGGCCAAGTTATATTTACAAGTGATATATCTTTCAAGTGTTTTGAGTGTCAAAATGATCAATTGATTTGTGTGTTGGATTTTATCCGCCCCATTATGTTATTATCAATTGGGGGTTTGGTGGTCATTTTGAGCGTGATTACTCAACTGTGTGTTATGATTGAATTGTTATGTGGTGTGTGGTCCATTTGAGATAGTCAAGGTGTCTATAGGGCTAATGGCATTTGGTTTGTGAGTTGGACATCATGGTGTGTATTTTGTTGTGAAAACAAATCATTTTGGGTTCGGGCGTTCATATTTTAAACAGATGATTGTTTGAGTGCGAAACTAGTGCCATTAATTAGAGGGCTCAAAGAGCTTCGTGTGAATACTTGAACTGCTCAAATCAGATGTTGGATGGCGAAATGACACACTCCAAAAGTTTAGAGAGAAGCCATGACAGCGTGTGATGATTGCGCTACAGCACAAGATGCCCTAGAGGGATTCGTCCCTTTATGCCATCCGTCGCAGTGGGCGCAGCTTGCACCGCTGTGGATGGACTAGATAAGGGCAAAATGACTTGTTTTAATTTATTTTGAAGTGAATTGATTTTCATGCTTCTGTATTTATTCTTAATCGATTTTTAATCATGGCTTGAGCTCAAACAATATTTTAGAAAAAGGTTTTACTTGGGATCCCTATGTTTTAAATTAATTATCTTTAAAACTTTGAGTTGTGGTAACTTTTTAGAAGATTTTATTTAATTCGAGCTATCACAATGGGGTGTATGTGTTGTCTTGGTAATGTCAAGGCAAACATTACATGGACGATGACACCAAACTATTCCCTGTTAATAATGGCATTTAACACTAGATGATGAAGGCGAACATATCGAAGATAGTGATCACAAACTGGTATCGAATAGCGATAACGACGGCAAACTAACACCGTTGGATGTGACGACTAGCACCAGATGGTGATAATAGACTGATATTGAATGATGGCATTAGAATGACATTGAATGACGATGATAATGGAAAATTGGCACCAGGTGGCATAGGAGGGTGGTTAAAAGTAAATTAAAATTTGAAATTAATAAACTACAGATGGTCCGATACTAGTCAAAGTCGACCAATCTCGGCTAGCGCAAGTCATCTGTTTGTGAAGAAAGTTAGCTATCTCATCTCAATCAAAGTTGCCATCCAATCTCAATTGGCATTAGCAGTTTTATCCCATCCAGTACCCGGCGATCCAATTCAAGTCAAAGTTGACTGTCTGGTCCAGTTTGCACTAACAGTCTAGTCCCTGTTAAAGTTGGTCGTTTGATCCCAATTGACACCAGTGGTCTGATCCTTGTTGAAGTTAGCTCTATCTCATCTCAGTCAACAACTGCGATTCGGTCTCTGTCAACATTGGTGGTTCGGTTTCGATGGAAGTTAGCCTTAGGTAGTGATATCGAGGTTGAGAAGGTAGTAAAGCCAATGAACGATTGTGAAGAAAGAGAAAGGCTTCTATGAAAATTTGAAATAATAGCGATTTAAAAAGGATTTAAAATCACAAAGGGATTGAGGTAAGTCAAATCTAAATCCACACATTTTTAATTACCTAAACAATAGATTTGGCTCAAATCTAAATTCCCATGCATCTACACATAACATAAAGGTAAAAGAAACCAAGCAAGCACATGAAGCGAGCATAAAACTCTTTCGAACCAACCAATTGATGCAACTCCATCATAAAAAAATAATGAAAAAGAGATTCATTTCTAATCTTTGAAATAAACTAAACAACAATAATCACATCAAGAAAATAATAATGGCTTGTTGTTGTAAGTATCTATATTTACCTTCAAGGAACCTTCAATAAATGACAACAGTATGGGAGATGAAGAAGTGTGGTGGCAGGGAAGAAGGGAACACAAAAATGAAGGTAATGAGAGAGATTTATAAGCCAAGGAAAAGGGTAAAGATGGCCACTTTGATGTTCAATGCGCTTAACCGTGAGATGGATCATATCCCTCTATTAAAAAAATAGAGAAAATGATAATAAAATCTTTCTAAATTATATAACTAATAATTTAGTCCCTTAAAATACTATAATTCTATTGAAGTCCCTAAAAACTTTTTTGTTATTAATGCATTTATTTAACTGATCAACTTGTCCTTGTAGCAATATTAAGAATTTGACATATAAAGTAGTGATTTGCTGTTACATTGTTGCAAATATAAAAAATAAAGTTGTGATTATTTAAACGAAACTTGTGATCATTACTCGTTATTTTCAATATTTGTAGCAATATCAGAAATTTGACATGCAAACTTATAATTTACTGTTACATTGTTGTAAATATAAGAAGAAAAATTATGATTATTTAAATAAAACTTGTAATCATTACTTATTATTTTCAATACTTGTAGAAATATCAAGAATTTCACATGCGAAGTTGTGACTTGCTATTAAATTGCTGCGAATATAAGAAGAAAAATTATGATTATTTAAACAAAATTTGTGATCATTACTTTTTATTTTCAAAACTTGTAGCAATATCATAAATTTGACATGCAAAGTTGTGATTTTCTATTATGTTGTTATAAGTATAAGAAGGAAAGTTATGATTATTTAAACAAAATTTGTGATCTTTTTATTTTCAACAAGGATAGTTTGATCATTTATATAAATTCATTAATGATAGAAAAGTCCTTAGGGACTTTAGTAAAATTATGATATTTTGAAAAACTAAATTGTCATTTGTATAATTCAAAGGGATTTTATTGTCATTTTTCCTAAAAATATACTTCTGTCGCACCCAGAAAAATGCGACGCGGACGGTGTGTGAGTGGAGGTCCTGGCCGTGGCGGGAACCGCATGAATGAGGAGTCGCCACCAAGATTTTGAGGTAAATCTCAGGAAACCGATTAAAAGGAGGATAAGGTTGCTCTGCAAAATTAGAGAATAGGTTCAAGAGTCGATTGAGTGTGGGGAAGGTGTTAGGCACCCCACAACACCCATTCGGCAGAACGGTTACCTGAAGTTTGCTGTGCTCTATTAATATGATTTTTTAATTATTTTAATTATCCCCTTTATATTCATGTGTTTGATAAAAATGGTAAGAATTAGGTAAGAAATATTTATTTACTTACGAGGGAGGACGGACTTGACTCAGAATCTAACTCTGAGGCTTACGTATCTTATGATGGGAATTAAAGTCCACATAGTTCGAGCTTAAAAGTTTGTTGGTGAAAATATTTTTTTTGAATAGAAATTAATTATAAATAATTCACCATTTTGCAAATAAAACAATTTCTGAAATTTTGATATGTGTGTTTTAAATTGTAAAAGGTAATTTAATTTTAATTATTTTCTCCATTTTTGAATTTTTGGAATAAAGAATGAAAAGGGTTTAAAATCATTATTTTTTTTATGTTTTATGATTGAGAATTTTAACTGCTATACCTGTAGAGCTTTATTAGTTCATACGGTAATACAATTATTCTAAGTATCTGCGAAGATTCCGAAACCTCACACGATAAAAGAGTTTGGCAATTTAATTTATTTATTTATATATGTATATTTTAAGTGTTAAAAATATATTTTAAATGTGTATATACATGTTTCAAAGAAACTTAATCATCATACCTGCAAAGCCTTATTAGCTTGTACGGTAATATGATTATCCCTAATTTCTGTGGAGATTCCAAAATCTCACATGATAAAGGAATTAAATTTAATTAATTGATTTAATTAATTATATAATATATACATATATATATATATATGTATATATATATTTTAAAAACTAAATCGTTATATCTGCAGAGTCTTATTGACTCATACGATAATACGATGATCTTAGAAGCCTACGGAGATTCCTCACATGACTAAAAGATATAATCGGTAAAAATGATTATAATTTAAATACATTAATTTGGTTAATTAAGTTTCTTAAATTGTATATTACATGATTATTTATAAAAATCACTTATTTACTATAGAGATTGAGAATTACTGCATCTATGAGAACTTATTATCCCCACAATGATGTGATTAAAATAAACCTCTACAAAGATTCTTGAAATTTTACATAAGATTTAAATAAATTATTAATTTAGATTACAAAAGGAGAGTTAATTTTAATATATAAGTTTTGCTCTCATATCTGCGAAATCTTATTGATTTACACGACACGAGATTATCCTGAATATCTACAGAGATTCAAAGTCTCACACGATAAAAGAATTAAATAATATTCACTTTGAATATATTTTAATGTGTAATTATATAACACATATTTTTTAATATAGAAATCTTAATCATTATACCTGCGAAGCCTTATTGACTCACGCAGTAGTACGATTATCTTAAAGGTCTACGGAGTTTTAAAAATCTCACATGAATAAAAGATATGATTAGACAATATAATTATAAATCAAATTTATTAATTTAATTAATTAAAATCATAAAAACATTTATTATTTTATTTACAGAATTCATTTATTTATTTACCATATAAATTGTGAATCACGATATCTGTGAGGATTTATTATTCTACACGATAATGTGATTAATTTAAGCTTCTACGAAGATTCTTGAAATCTCACATGAGACTTAAACAAATAGTATAAAGAAAGAATTAATTTTAATAATGGGCTTTTGGAACCCATATAAATACTCTAAAATTGATCTTCATACTCGCAAAATCTTATTAATTACACGGTATGAAATCATTCTAAATGCCTATTGAGATTTTTAAAATCTCACACGACAAATAGATAATCAAAATATTTACATTTATAGTTAGTGCATAATATGAGTTTAGCATTCAAAGGAATAGAGAAAAAAACTATTTTGACACTTCACTCCTCTTTTGACTTGAAGATATGTTCCTTAAGATTTTTAAATTGATTTAATGCTCAGATATGACTTTCGAAGGAAAATGATGAGAGTAGTGGTAATAGCATCCAACAATTAAAATTAACAAGTTCCACATACCATCACCACCATTACTTACCAAATTTATTTTCCATGAAAATTAAAATGAAGTTGATGTCTTAAAATTATTTGTGAATAAACAATAATCCCATATTAGACATATGCATACTCTTAATTTTTTTCAAAATAATATGATCAATTGAATGCATGAAGCAGGCATATGAAATTTTAAAAGAAGATGGCCTTGGATCCCCATTATGTGATCATTGAGTCTAAACATTTCAATCCCTGTCCTCCCTAACCATGCAATAATCTCTGCCTTCGCCGGAAGTTCTCTTACCTCATCTCGATGGCATTGGATTATGGAGAGCTTTGATGGCAGCATGATAGACATCGAAGATAATAGCAATGATGATGTTAAGGTTATGCTTCTCACACTGATGTCCTAACCAGTGTAAGATCGCCTAACCTTCCCTCCCAATGCACAACATAGCATCTGGTAATTGAAACAAATGTTGAGGATTTCCTTCTTCATGGAATTGAGTTTTTGAATAAGAGTAATGAGGCCATGGCTCCAGGAATCATTTCTGTGAGTGTCGTTGCAGCTGTTGGTGAAGATGAATCCGTTATATAGGTTGAGATTACCATGTTCCTTGGTATTTCTTCCTCACATACTCGAAATCCTCTGTATACAGCAACATTGCATGCCTTCTTTCTCTCTCCCTCAGTTCCAGTCTCTGTTTAGACATCCTCCAGCTTCTGGTCTCTCTCTCTCATTTTTCTTTCTTTCTCCGTGCTCTCTCTCAGACTCTCGGACGTCTCAGTTTTTCTACATTTTTTCGTCCCTATTTCTTCCTCTCTCAATCTCTGATTTTTCCAAAAAAACGCTCGTCTTTCTCGGTCTCTTGCTCTATTTTTTGTTCTTTTTTTTTCTTTCTGGTTTTCTCTCTTCTCTTCCCGTTTCTTTTTTGTCTCTTGCTCTGTTCTCTCTTTTATGCTCTCTCTTTTTTAGTCCCTTCAGTCACTGCTCCCTCTTCCCTCTTTCTCCTCCTTTTTTCTCCTCCTTTCTGCTCCTTCTCTTCCGTTTTTGTGCATTTCGTTCGTGCTTTGTTTTTGGCCTATTTTTCGTGCATGCATGTGCTTGCTTTCTGTGTTGGTCTTTTGTGTTTCTGCTGCTCTGCTTCTTCTTTTTTTTCCTTCTTTTCAGCTGCATTTTCTGCCTGTGCCATGCTTTCTGTTTCCTTTTCCATTTGTTGTCTGCTTTTTGCTGTTCCCGCATGTTTCTGTTTCTACTTCTTTTGTGTGTATGTCCAGTTTTTTCGCTTGCTCTCTGTTCTCTTTTTTGTTGTGTGTTTCATGCGTTCTCCTTTGTGCTGTGGCTCTGGTTTCGTGTGTTCACTGTGCACGCAAGTTTGATCTTGTTTTTTTCTTTCTGGCATTTTTGTGACTGTGTGTGCTTGCTCTGTAAAGCTTTTACGCCTGGCCAAAAGTTGTTTTCAATTTACTCTCTTTATACGTGCATGACTAGCGTTTTTTGCCATTCTTTTTAATGCTTCTTTTTTTTTTTAATTAGATTAAAGGAGAGAAAGGAAAATTTAATTTTAATATATATATATATATACATATATATTTAAATGGAGAACAAAAAGATTTAAGAAGAGAAATTTAAAAATATTTAAGTCTCAAAAAAATTAATTTTCAATATTTTTGAATGGTTGGGATAATTTAGGAGAGATTTTAAAAGACTTAAACAAGATTTTTTTTTGATTTTGTTAAAATTATTTTTTTAAATATAATCCTAAGAAAGGATTAAATTTTATTTCGTATTTTTATATTTCTTGGTTATTTATCATTAAATTTAAAAAAAATATTCAGACAAAATACGATGTTCACAACTACACTTTCTAGTTTTTTTTAAAAGATATTACTTTAAAAATATTACATGTAATGAAATACTTCCATGCATCGTATAGGGGAGTAAATGCTAGTTTTTTTTTAAAATAAAAACATACATTTTTAAAATTGTCTTAATTTAAGGAAAAACATAATATTTGGTCCTGATAGTTTCATCATGTTTTTTTATTCCTTGAGTTTTTTTTAATATTTTCAATCCTCATAGTTAAAAAGATTGGATGACCTTTGTTTTTTAGGTCCTTATAGTTTTCATTTTTTTCAATAACTTTAATCCCGATTGAAAATGCTAGAAAAAACTATAGGAATCAAAAACAAACCTAATGAACTGTTGGGACTTAAAAATTATATTTTCTCTTAATTTAATACTCTATTTATGAAACAAGTACTAAAAAGAGAGAATATAATATGAAGGGTAATATTTAAAAATTATCGTTAATAAAACTTTATTTTTGTTAAAGTATTTTATATTTTAGGATGCACCTAATTTCCTTCAAAAGTGTCTTAATTATACATTAGGAGGGAGACAGTATAAAATATTTTTTAAGGTGAGATGTTAAAAAATATAAAAAATGTCGGATCTTTCAAGGCATAATTAATGAAATTTTTTTCAAAAAATAATATTAATTGGGTGTAATTAATGAGGTTTTTTTGTTTTAATGAAGATACTCTGTTAAATAAGGATAACCATAAAAAAATATAATTATGAAAACAATTAATTAACTCATTCAACATAATGTGCAAATCAATGGGACCAAAAACTTCTCACCTTATACAGGATATCTTGTTTGTATACTCCGTTGTCTCAACTCTAAAACATGAGCATTTTCTTTTAACTAATATTAGTTTAAAATATAAATAATTTAATAATTGTAGAAAGTACCTGGTCCCAAAAAAAAAGAAAATGTAGAAAGTACTTGCTTGCTTTTATGAGAACATTGAACGCTCATTGATCGAGAACATGGATTCCCTGTCACTTAGCTAGGGAAAAGGAATCTCGGTGGGAACTCAATCGTACCTCTCAGGATTCCTCTAGGCGGGAAAGAAAAGGATCAAATAAGAGACTCTCAGAATCCCATAAAAGTCTCACACTATTTTTTTTTTATAATTTTTGTTGATCTTATTTTCTGTTATTTTTTATTTAACTAATAATTAAAGCTAATTTTTATTAAATAATAAAAATTAGATTGTACTATTTTAAAAAATTAAAAAAGAACATTACATCAAAAATAAATTTAAGATTCTATAAGCTTTTAAACTTATAATTTATGAATTAATTTATTTTTTTATCCTTTAATTTTTAGTTGCATTTAGGAGGGGAAGACTGTCCATTTTATTTGGCAAATTTCAAATAAAGTTTACACATCACCAGTTACTCCGTAGTCCATACTTGTTACGTCTCATCTTTTATTGAACGCCACATCCTATCAACTGTAATGTTTGACTTGGCATTTTATTCTCTTCGCTCCCTAACTCCCTCTCTTCTTTTATATGTGTGTTTTGAATTTCAACTGGAAAAAATTTTTTGCCTCTTTTTCTTTTGTATGATTTTGAGATTCTTTTATATAATTTTTTAATTAACTAACAATTAAAGTTAATATTTTTAAATTAACTAATAATTAAAGTTAACATTTTCTAAACATTTATTTATGAATTTAAAGTTCAAGAAGTAATTTATTATTTAATCCTTAAAAGTAAGATAATGAAGTACTGATGGTAGGTAACTCATGAGTAGTGGTACAAATATATAATGGTTAAATTGTCATATCACTTTCAAGCACTTCCAATTTACATTATGATTGCTCTAAGGTTCTTATATTTGTTGATAAAGAGATCTAAAATAATAAAAATAAAAGTGTAAAAGTTTAAAATATTGAAAAAAGTATAGGGACCAATATTAAAATGTGAACAAAGTGTATGGACCAAAAGTTATATTATCCCTAATAAAAAAACATGAATTTTATTATACATATTTATGTGACTCATTTAATTTTTTAAAGAAAAAATAATAAAATTTAAATTACAATTAAAAAATCCTTATATAATTAAGTATAAGTATGAATCTCTTTTATTTTTTTTTTCAAAATCAAGTTATATATACATACGCACATGTATATAAGTTAAACCAAATAGGCTATAAAATTTCATATGTTAATTTTTATATAGACTTGGGGATTAACATGATTGTTTTTTTAAGACCAAAATATATAAAACCCCTTTAAACTTTAAGGTAATTATATATGATCTCCCTCACATTTAAACATTTAAAATTAACTCCCTAACCTTTAATTTTTTTTTCAAAATCCCTCATTATTAATTACTTTATTATGTTATTAACAGAGTTTGTTATATCAAATTAAGAAAAGTCTTATAAAAGCTTACGTAGCATTTTATGTAAGAAAATAATAAATATATAAAAATTATATTCTTTTTTATATATGTACTTTTGTGTTACTTTTAAATATTTACTTTTGTATTAATTTCACTCATGTTTTTTTAGGTTATTAATTATGCATAGTTTTCTTGTATTAAATTATAAACTTTTATTTATATAATTCTTATTAGTAACAGCTTTTAAATATTTTTTCATTTATTTAATATAGAACACTGTTTTAATTAATAAAAATAATAAAATTATAGTTTTTTTTTAAATTGTGTTGAAAGTGAATAATGAAAACAAAACCCCTCCATTACATAGTAAATAAAAGCATTATCATGCATGCTAAAAATAAAAAGTATAGTTTCACCCCAGCTTAAATTGTGCTAAAAAAATTAATAAAAATATTTTTTTTCATATCATATTCCATGCGTATTTCATTAATCTAAAACATGAAATTCTATTAATAACATAACAAAGTTAATCATTGGTAGGGAGTTTCAAAAAAAAATTAAATATTAGAAGAGTTAATTTTAAATATTTAAAATTGATAGGAATCATATATAATTATCTCAAAATTCATTGGAGATTTTATGCATTTTATCTTTTATTGTTTTCAATTATATAAGATAGATTTGATAATCATCAGTAGAGTTGTGCACTAGTTTAGATAGATTCGATTGTCTAGTATTTAATTATTTGTCATATGTTATCTTATCAAATAAAGTTTCTATCTGAGCCATTGTATTAAGACCAGATTTATCGCTACATGCATAAAGCCGTAAATTATTAAATGACATTAGTTCTCTAACTTATATATCAATATTAGCATTTCAAATCCGATGCCAACTTTAAAAAATATGGAATTTTCTTACCAATAATTTTTTTAACAAAGGTAGTTTGTATTACTTTGAATGAAAAATTGAATGATAGAGATTTCATATCTTAAAAAAAAAAAAAACCATTCTCTTCGAAATATGTTAATAATCATAAATTGTAAGGTAGTTTATAGAAATAATTTTATTAAATAGGTTAAAGAATTGATATACGGACTTTAGGAAGCGGTGATTCCTGTGTCTGCTTTTCTTGTTCCCTCTCGTCGACCTCCGCATCTCCGAGCAGTACTAGTTTTCAACTGAAAGATGATTCTTTGTAGAGCTTCAAGGTATGCTTTTCCCAAATTTCTTTTGTTTTCTGCATCGTCTTCATCTTCATTCTTTCTTTCTCCTTCATGTGCCCTAACTCTCTGTATCCATTCCAATTCCACAAATCCTCTAAGCATTGAGGAGGCTGTCTCTTCTTTCCACGCCTTGCTTCAGAGGCAACCCCGACACTCTATAGTCCAAATCAATAAGATTTTAGGATCCATTGCGCGGATTAAACATTATCCTACTGTTACCTCCCTTTTTGCACTCGCAAAATTTAAGGGATTCACGCCTTCTTTTGTTACTCTTAGTGTCTTGATTAATTGTTACTGCCATATGGGTCAAATGCTTTCGCTTTCTCTGTCTTTGGGAAGATTCTTAAGATGGGCTGTCAGCCAGGTACCATTACTTTGACTACACTGATGAAAGGCCTATGCATCAATAATGACATCGGGAAGGCCTTAGATTTTTATGGTGATCTAACAGCTAAAGAGTTTCAGTTAGATGTTATTAGTTACGGCACCCTCGTTAATGGGCTATGCAAAACAGGGAAGACAAGATGTGCTGTCAAACTTCCCCAAAACATGGCCAGAGGGCGGCTTAAGCCTAATTTAGTTATGTATAGTACAATTATTGATGGCTTTTGCAAGGAAGGACTCATCACAGAAGCCAGCGATTTATTTCATGAAATGATTGGTCACGGAATATCTCCTAATGTTGTGACCTACAACTCCCTGATAAATATCTCCTAATGTTGTGACCTACAACTCCCTGATAAATGGCTTGTGTTGTATGTATAAATGGCTGGAAGCAGCAAAGTTGTTTAATCAAATGAGACTCAAAGGCATCAACCCTAATGTTTGTACTTTTAATATATTAGTTGATGCATTTTGTAAGGAAGGAAGTGTTACCAAAGTTGAAGCTGTTGTTGGCATGATGATGAAGTACGATATAAAACCCGATGTTGTTACTTACAACACTTTAATTGATGAGTACTGTTGGATCAATAATGTTGACAAGTCAAGAGTGGTTTGACTCCTGATGATTTTAGTTATACTATCTTGATCAATGGATTTTGTAACATCAAGATGATTGATGATGCCTTGGATCTCTTTAGAGAAATGAAACGCAAAAATTTGATTCCCAATGTGGTCACCTATGGCTCTCTTGTTGACGGATTGTGCAAATCAAGAAAATTGTCATATGTGCAGGATATTATCTATGAGATGCATGATAGAGGCCACGTCCCAAATATAATATTTTATAGTATCTTGTTAGATGGCTTGTATAAAAGTCATTATCTTGATTAGGCAATTGCATTATTTAAGCGAGTTATTGACCAAAGAATTCGGCCTAATATGTACACATATACCATATTTATAGATGGATTGTGCAAAGGTAACAGACTAAATGATGCACGATGGATTTTCCAGTATCTTTTGTTCAGTGGTCTTTCTTTGGATGTTCAGGCATATACTGCTATGACCAATGAACTGTGTAATGAGGGCTTGTTTGATGAGGCAAGGGTAATGCTCTATAAAATGAAAGAGAATGGGTGCTCACCAAATTTAGTAACTCTCAATACAATTATTAGACCTCTTTTGGAAAAGGGTGAGAATGATAAGGCAAATGCTTTTCTTGATGAAATGTTTGCTAGAGGTCTCCTAAAGCGATAAAAGAAGGCAAGATACTTTGATCCAAATCCATTTGATTGGTGATAGTTGATACTCAGTGATAAAATTTATTGTAATAGTTAACAAATTTGTTTAATTTAAATAAACTTTGTGGACTATATAATGGCTGGCTTCAATTGTCTGTTATGTTTAAATCATGATTGGTGTATATTTGTTTTTTCACTTTTCGTTGGTACTAGTTGTCAAGATGTTTTTCTTTTTTGGATTAACATGACTTTGTTCTTTCTTTATGGCTCAACTTTGATTTATTAACTCGTAGGCATATTATTTTATACAAAATCTATTGTGTGGTGCTTTTACATGTATGGTCTCAAGCCATAGAGTTATTTGTGCTTTACAAACTTGACAATATTGCTAAACTGATATTAATGATGTCACCATACCAAGTTGTGAAAGTTTCTACTTTTGGGAGCTAACGTTTTGACTCTTACTCATGCATGATTTCTTAAGAACCTCAACAATCTTATTGATATTTGCCAGCTATGAAAGAAAGCAAATTTATTGTATTTTTTTGCAAAATACAGAATAATATTGAGATGGGTTCAACTTGTTATTGTGGGAGGCTAACTTTGGCAAAATGTATATCCCATATTGCATTAATTTTTCTTGTTTTCGTGTTTGTTGGTGTCAATACTATATGATTCTAGGGAAAAGATGCTATTATGTTGGAAATTTGTTTTGGCTTTAGATGTCCTTCAGTCATACATAGCAGTTGTTCATAGATAAAGTGTAAACGTTTTTATTCGTGCTGTCTTTTTGTGATTGCTTCTTAAATTTTGTCTCCTTTGATATGTTGATGTCCATATTTTGCTTTTCCAAATCATGTAGTGACTGTTAGTAGAAGTTGGTATCATATATTTGGTCCTGGAATTGGATTTTAATGCATGAAAAATGAAGGTACCAATGACTCAAAGTATCATTAATATAATCAGAAGAGTCTGAATCTTGCAAGATTAATTGCTGGCTCCTGTAGTAGCGGCTTCTTACTTGGTCTGTAGTAATATTTTTGTCCGTGGCATGTATTAGGTAAGCAAGAGAACTTTGAAAGATCTTTTTCATTAATTTTCTTGCTTCAGGAATGTTATCATGTGAATAAGTTCCATTTCCCACCCACTAATTAGTGGTTTTTGCATGCTATCATGTGGATAGTCTATAAGGCATTTAGAAGTCTGCTTGAATGCTCTACATTTGTTTTTCTTGGATGTTGTATCACTCATTGGAGTGAAATGTGAAGTAATTATCTTCCTATTTGTAAGATTGTTCTGTTTGACACTGTTCAATGTTTGGAGGGTTCAGTGCGATCATTACTCATAGCTACTCCTTTAAATTTATAGCCTATGTAACAAGCTGCTCTTTCTTTGATATTTTCTTGAAAATTTGACTTAATATATTTTTTATTTGTCATGTCTTTTTTTTCCCCCACTTCTGGTGAGTTTAATTAATAGAGAAGTTCACCAGTTTTTGTTCTTTCTGTAATTAGATGCACTTTTAAAGGTTTCTGCCAGGTGATGCAGCATGGGAAGATTCGTAGTATGGGATATTCATGTTGGACTCAGCACCAGAGGAAGATGGAAGAAGGGGAATGTGAATGGCTGACGAACAACTAATGAGTGGCTGGGTTATATGTGAATGGAGGCTTTGGGCTAAAAGATATTGAGTCTTACAAGAAAGTGAGTCTCATGAAGTGGGAAGATCTTTGTCAACCCAAAGAGCATGTAGGTGTATGATATTGAGAGCCAAAACTCATGTTTCTTGGTTAAATTAGCTTAAAACCTGATCTCTAATTCCGATGCTCTTTGGGTCCTATGTGTCCGAGAGAAATATATGCTGGCCTTTAGCAAACAGAAGCAAGCTTAAATGCTCCTCATGCTCTCATTTTCGGAGAAATCTAATGAAGATCTTGGAGGAAGTTGATCTGGGGATGTTAGGGGAACCCTGTAATGGGAAAGACATGCCTTTTAGGAATGACAACTGGGTTGGTGACCTTGGCCCACTTAAGCTTCAATACTTCGCCCCTATTTTTGAGGTCAAAGCTTCAAAGCCCATTGCTGATTTTGTTGATGCTGATGATCAATGGAATAGGGGTTCATTTCAACATAGACTTCCCCAAAGCTCTCGCAAATTTTTAAATACCCCTCCTCCTTGTAACGATCCAACTGAAACCTGTCTGTAATTGGAGAGTAACATTTTGGCCTCATTTGTTGGAAGCTCTGCACTGTCAAGAACTGCAGAAATTTTGGCAATGATTCCCATACTGCTCATCATCTAGTGATAACAAATCCCTTGCCATGGCTCATCAAGGCCTCTATCTTCAATCGCCTTTTGCTTACCGTGAGTGGATCTTAATTTTTTGGTCTCCTCTCCCCATTCCGTTTGTATTGATTTAATTATGATGTATACTCGGGTTTTAATTCCTTGGGCTAACATTATGTAGTTCTTTTTTCAGTAACGATTACCATATTTCTCATTGGAAAAAAAAAAAGCAGAGTAGCTAGCCTGGTTTAGGGCTTTTTTTTCCTTAAAAAAAAAATCCTAGGCCTGCCTAACCTAGCATGGGAGTATGGGGATCTGATATGAAAATATTAGGAATTAGTTAGGCAGGGGTATAAATGTTATTTCTTTGGGTCGGTCCTGTTACTAATATTTAGTCTAATGGTCCAGCCCTATAAATAAAATACCCAAGTCCAGATGCACAGTGTTGTTGAAACTCATTTTAATAAACGTACTATTCAGAACGTCTTGTCTACTCGTCTCTCTATTCTCTCCTTCTCGTCTACCTATCTTTCTTCTTCTCTCTTCATCTCTTTCTATCATGACAGTGGCATCAGAGCCAGTCCTTCCTCCCTTATATGCCTGTCACTCATCTGCAAACAAGGATGGCTGAAGAAACAGATGCAAGACTCACGATAGTTGAAAACCAGATTGAGGGGCTCACTGCCTAGATTGCAGAACTTGTCTGCACGGTAGAAGAGTCTTGAATTCATCATGAGACCGACTCCAACGAGGCAGAAGGACACCAGCGAAGAATTGGAGAAGGACGCCAGCAACCAAGACAAGAATGAGAATATCAACCTCCTACCCAATTTACCAAGATGGAGTTTCCAAGATTTCAGAGAGGAGATGTTCTTGGATGGCTCATGAAGTGTGATTAGTATTTCCAGCTTGATAACACCCCAGATGCGTGGAAAGTCATGATGGCTAGTATTCATCTTGATGAGAAAGCCTTCCAATGGCATCAAAGCTTCATGCGCACCAGAAGGAGACGTGCGACTGGATGGGAAGAATGCTCGGAAGCCATAAAGAACTGATTCGGACCCACTTATGAAGCACCCATGGCGGAACTGATGCGGCTGCGACAGACAGGGAGCTTAGGAGATTACAATGATTCTTGATGAAATCGTATGTAAGCTGGACCTAACTGAGGAGTATCTGGTGCAGACCTATTTAGAGGGTTTACAAGAAGAACATGCTGGGCCAGTGAGATTACTTAAGCCCACAACTGTTCAGGATGCAAGAAGTCTGGCCCGACTTCAAGAAATACACCTTCAGAGATCACTAGAAGCAACCACATGCCCAAGAAAGGGGTCCTACACACCGCAGAGCAACATCATGGCATCTACAGCCTCTTGGCATTCTGCGAATACCTGGGCAACACTGAAACAGAGCTTCTCACGTGATGGGTCTCGCCAAAACACAACTAAAACAGCATGGCCAACCTCAGAATCCTCAATCGTGCAAGGCTCAGCATCAAACACAGCAAAAGATTCATCTTCTTCTTCTTGCCAATTTATTTCTAGGATTAAAATTCCCACAAAATTAACACCAGAGGAGGAGGCAGAACACAGAGCACAAAACCTCTGTTTTTATTGTCATAAAAAATTTTCTAAAGGCCATAATTGCCCTCAAAGATGCAAGATGCAATTGCAATTAATAGAGCTGGATGAAAATCTGGAGGAAGAGGAGATGGAACCTAACGAGACAGACCCTGATGAACATGAAATTCCTCCTGAATGTCATCAAATTTCAATACATGCCATTGAGGGTGAAGTTAGTATGAATTCTATGAGACTTCAAGGATATGTGGGAAGAAGACCTATCCAAATTCTCATAGATAATGGAAGCAGCCATGATTTTCTCGATTATGACTTGGCAAAGAGGCTGGGTTGGAATGAAAAAGAAGATGGATGGACTGATGTAGTGGTTGCAGGGGCTGGAAAATTGAAAATATATGGAGTTTGGAAGGCATTTAAATGGAAAATGCAAGGAGAAGACTTTGGCCGAGACCTTAGGATAATGAACATACACACTTACGATATCGTGTTGGGTTGGGAATGGCTTACAAGCCTTCATTATGCCTTTTGGGATTATATTTCTGCTACTATGTATTTCTGGAATGATGGGAAAATGTGTGTTTTGCAGGCACAACCTCCATCAAAATGGCAAATGGTTGATTCTAGCAAGTTGGAAATTAAGAATGGAGACGGGTGCCAATTATTTCTACTCCAATTAGCAGAAAATAGTCAGTTTCAGAGTCAAATCCATGCTGTGCAACCAACAGAACCCATTCCAGAAGCTGTTGGTGACCTTTTGGAAGAATTTACCAGTCTTTTTGATGAACCTAAAGGTCTGCCCCCTTTTAGGAAGGGTCATAACCACCCTATTCTTTTACAAGAAGGGACAGATCCTATTAATCTCAAGCCTTATCGTTATTCTTCTGCCCAAAAGGACCTTATTGAGAAAATGGTGGGAGAGTTGCTAGCTACAGGCGTGATACAAGAGAGTAGCTCCCCTTTTGCTGCACCTATTGTATTGGTAAAAAAGAAGGATGGCTCATGGCGCATGTGTATCGACTACCGTGAGCTTAATAAGAAGACAATCAAGAATAGATATCCTATTCCACTTGTGGAAGAATTATTGAATGAATTGAAGGTAGATGGTTCACAAAGCTGGATTTGAGAGCAGGATACCATCAAATCCGAATGGAGCCTCAAGACACATTCAAAACAGCTTTCTGGTCACACTCGGGTCATTATGAGTGGTTGGTTATGCCATTTGGCTTAACCAATGCTCCAGCAACATTTCAGGGAGCAATGAACTCTATTTTTAGACCATACTTGCGCCACTTTGTTCTTGTTTTCTTTGATGACATTTTAGTTTATAGTCCAAATTTAAATCTGCATGTTCAGCATCTAAGACTGGTGTTTGAAATTTTGCAGAAAAATCATTATTTCATCAAGAGGAGCAAGTGTACATTTGCCAACAATAAGGTGGAATAATTAGGGCACGTTATTAGTAATGGAGTGGTGGCTACTGACCCTCAGAAAATTCAAGCAGTGGTAGATTGGCCTACACCAACTACTATTAAACAATTGAGGTCTTTTTTAGGGCTTGCCGGGTACTATAGAAGGTTTATAAAAGGGTGTGGACAGATAATCAAACCCTTGACGGACCTTTTGAAGAAAAATGCATTCCAGTGGCATGAAGAAGCTGCTGCCACATTCAAGAAGATGAAACAAATACTTGTTTCAGCACCTGTTTTATCTCTCCCAGATTTCAATGAAGAGTTTGTAGTGGAAACAGATGCTTGTGGAAGGGGCATTGGGGCTGTCCTGCTCCAAGGAAATCAACCCATTGCATTTTTCAGCAAGGCTTTGGGTCCCAAACAGCTCCAGCTTGCAGTTTATGAGAAGGAATTATTGGCAGTTGTCCTAGCTGTTGAGCATTGGCATCGATACCTTGAAAGAAGGAGGTTTTTTATCAAAACAGATCAGCAAAGCCTTCGATTTTTGTTGGGACAGAAGTTGAAGACCCCTTTTCAGATGTATTGGGTTACAAAGTTAATGGGGTATGACTATGAAATTCATTATAAAAAAGGGAATGCTAACACAGCTGCAGATGCTCTTTCTCGACTCTCACGACCTCAGTTACTTCAGATGACTCTAGATACATCATCTCCAGAATTATTACACAAGCTTGAGGAGAGTTGGGAGTTGGATCCAGATCTCAAGGGCCTTATTTCTGAGTTACAAAGACAAAATGGCAGTATTAAAGCCTATTCTTGGGATGGCAAATTCCTTAGAAGAAACGGGAAGCTGGTGGTAGGGGAAAGTCCAGCCTTGAGGCAATTTATTCTAGAATGGTTACACGCCAGTGCTCAAGGGAGACACTCTGGAATACAAGCCACATATCAGAAAATCAAAGGGCTATTTTGGTGGAAGAAAATGTTACGAGATGTGCAGGATTTTGTCAAAAATTGTGACACTTGTGCTCGCTGTAAGTATGAGACAGTGGCAAGTCCAAGGTTGTTACAGCCACTACCAATTCCGAGTAAGGTGTGGGAAAGTATTACTATGGGTTTCATCGAAGGGCTCCCTAAATCAAGTGGAAAGGAACTAATTTGAGTTGTCGTGGATAGAATGAGCAAGTATGCCCATTTTATGGCCCTATCTCACCCATTTTCAGCTTCTACGTTAGCTCAAGCATTCTTGGATAATACATATATAGATTGCATGGAGCCCCAGTTGAAGTGATAAGTGACAGGGATCCAGTGTTTATTAGTAATTTTTGGAAGGAGTTCCTCAAGGTGATTAGAGTGGAGCAAAAGCTTTCTTCTTCCTACCATCCTCAAACCGATGGTCAATCCGAGGTGCTCAATCGGTGTTTGGAAACTTATCTACGTTGTATGTGTTGGGAGAATCCTAAAGAATGGAGTAAATGGTTATCACTTGCTGAATGGTAGTATAATACTAGTTTCCATACTTCCATTAAGGCTACTCCTTATGAATTACTTTATGGGCAGAAACCTCCTCTATATGTTCCTTATTTGCCTAGATTAGCAATCGTTGAAGCTGTAGACAGGAGTTTTGAGGCAAGGGAACGCATGATTGGAGTATTAAGGCATCATTTGCATAAGGCAGCGAATTTAATGAAGCAAAGGGCTGATTTGAAAAGATCTGATCGAGAGTTTGAAGAAGGTCAATGGGTGTTTTTGAAATTACAGCCTTATAGGCAAATCTCTATTACCTTTAGAAGCACTCAAAAGCTAGCACCAAGGTACTTTGGGCCTTATAAAGTGCTCAAGAGGATTGGGAAGCTGCGTACAGACTGGAATTACCTCCTAGTTCCAGAATTCATTCCACTTTTCATGTTTCTCTCCTCAAGTTATGCCCTGACCCATCAGTGACGCAGCGACATCTGCCTGATATATGGCCAGAAATCCCAGAGATGTTATTTCCTGAGAAAGTATTAAACAAACGAGTGGGAAGGAAGAAAGGAAGGATTATTACTGAAGTGTTAGTTCAGTGGAAAGGCTTGCCAGATGAGGAAGCTACATGGCTATCTCAGTTCAAATTTCAAAAACAGTTTTCAGATTTTCCTCTTTTTGATCCTTGAGGGCAAGGATGTTGGGGAGGGGAGTATTGATATGAAAATATTAGGAATTAGTTAGGGCAGGGGTATAAATGTTATTTCTTTGGGTCGGTATTGTTACTAATATTTAGTCTAATGGTCCAGCCCTATAAATACTCAAGTCCAGATGCATAGTGGTGTTGTTGAAACTCATTTTAATAAATGCACTATTCAGAACGTCTCGTCTACTCGTCTCTCTATTCTCTCCTTCTAGTCTACCTATCTTTCTTCTTCTCTCTTCATCTCTTTCTATCATAACAGGATCATTGAACTACTTAAAGAACTTGACAACAAATCTTCATGCATCCATTAGCCTATCTATGTTCCTGTCATAAGTAATGACTAGACTTTAGTCTGTTTAATTTTGTATACTTCTGTAATATGCCTATGAATTGTTGACCAAGTGATGGAAGCTTATGTTTGGTCTCTTACACTGTAATTCTTTAATAACTTAAGCATTCGATAGATATTTTCTGGCAATGAAAGAAAGAAAATTTGAGGGTGTTGGAATAATTTCAAGATGCATTTATTTTGGTGCTGTTATTGTGGGCTGCTAGCTTTGGGAAAATGAATATCCCATAGTGAGTCAATTTGCCTTGCTTTTCAAGCTCATCTTATCTAATTCTGAATGCTTTGTGGGATTGTATATGGCACTTGAAGTCTTCGTCCCAAGTAAATCACTTTCTATGGAGAGCTCTTAACCAATCACTTGCTACCAATAAAACAGTCTATTCGAAAATGTGCTCCAAATCCCATCTGCCGTTTATGTGAAGAAGCACCTGAGACTATTGAGCACCTTCTCTGCAATTGGGCTAAACCCATTTGGTATGGCTGTCTATTATCTCTTCGCATTGACCCAATCCAGGTCTCTTCTTTTGAAATATGGTGTGAGTATGTGTTTTTGCATAACAGCTTCTTGGATGACCTGGGAAAGGCCTATATTGCCATGCTGTGGGAACATTTGAAGGATGAGACATGCTGCAGTTTTCTCTGCTGCAGAACTTAATCCTGTTTTTGCGGTAGATAATACAAACTTTGCTTCATTAGAGTTTTGGAATGCTAATAATACTGATTTACAAGAGGATTCTAAATGTGAACTTTTTGCTGTCAATTGGAATCGTTCTGAACTCAAGATTAATTGTGACAGGACCGTGAAGGCTATTTTGTCAAAGTCCGGAAGGAGAGAGTTGCTGTCCCAAATAGTCTAATGGCTGAAATTCTGGCTTGCTCTTGTGCTATTGACATTGCTTCTACCTACGGAAACATCCCAGTGACAGCTGAATGAGATTGCCTAGAGCTTTACAAAGCAATTACTTCTAATAACATCAGCTCTCTCTCAATGAGATTGCTCTTGTGATGTTATAATGTTTAACTTAATTTTTAAGAAAATTAAAAAAAAAAAAAGTTTATAAGCTTGGACTGAGCTCTCTAAATAAATGTTGGACATAAGAAAATGACTGATTGAGATAACGAGGGCTTATGTGCCTAAGCCAGGCTTATATAGGTCAAGTGTGCCCATTTTCTTGCTCTAGGTAAAAGATGATTCAATTGTTCATAATGAGGTCTTTGATTATTTTGATAGTGTTGAAGAGGGGATGATTTTGATCATGCTTAACTGCTTGTTGACCCATTTTTCATACATTTAGGATTTTTATGCGTGAAAAATTAAAGTGGTTTCTATCTTTGCTTTCACATATGCATGCTTGTGAATTTTCGTTTTTGTTAGTAAATTGAAGAAAAGATACTAATGTTCAATTATCCCACAAAATGGATTTTTATATTCATTGTGTTGATTTTTTTTTTAAAGATATCATATATTGAGTCTTTGGCTGTCCAAATATTTATTAGGAGTGAGGTGCATTTTTGTTTTTAAAATAGTTTTGTAAGAGCACCGGTCACTAAACTCAAAACGGTGATGCAATGTGGCGATTCAAGTCTTGAAATTGGAGTAATTTTATCTATCCATTAAACTTCCATGAATTTAACTGTTTGCAAGGAGAAAAATTGTAAGTAAATTCTCTAAATAAAAACTAACTTGTGTATTTAAAATTTACAAGTGAATATTACTTTTGCATTAATTGACTTGTAAATTAAAGTAGTGCGATAATTTGCACGTCCTGAAAAATTATCAAATTGTCCTTCATGAATTTATAATTCAACTGGCGTAACAAAAATTTGTAAGTGGAGGTTTTTTTTTATATTAATTGATTTATAAATTAAACTAATGTATAATTGATTTATAAAGTTTATGTATTTTCAGGTCTAGACCCTCCTTTGTACCCACAAAAAAAATGACAACGAAATTATTATTATTAAAATTTAATATTTTTCCTAAATTATTACTCCCTCCGTCTCTATATATAAGATATTTTTAACCGAATTATGCTAACTAATAAAAGTTTGTTATTTAATTAAAAACATATCAACATTTTAATTTTGCCCTAATTATTCTACATAAAAAATGATTCTCTTCTTTCAAAGTAAATTAATGAAAGTATTTATCCTTTTTTCTTATCAATTTAATAAAGGTATAATAGTTCATTTATTAAAAAAGTACTAACAATCTCTTATATTTAGAGATTAAAAAAGATTCTAGAAGATCTCTTATATATAGGGATAGAGGAGTAAGTTTAAAAGCATCTAGAACTGGAAATTGATTTTTTGTATAATGTTTCCCTTCAAATTTTAAAAACAGTGCAATTTGACTCTTGTTATTAACTTTGGCTGTTGGTTGATTTGGAAAAGATCTAAAAAATTATAGAAATGAATCAATAATTTTTTTTTATCCTTGTAAGTAATTTTCAAAGTCCTTTTCTATCAATTTTTGGTTAACTAATGATTAAAATTAACTTTTATTTATGATATATGCCAAATTGTATTATTTTCGCAAGTTGAAAATGAACATTACATAAAAAATGAGTTTAGGGTCTTAGATATTTCTAGACTTACTCACTCTGAATCACAATATAAATTATTAATTAGAAACCTTATTTGGTCAAAAATATAGGGTGTAGGATAATTTTTATATTTATTTTTCTAATTATATCCCTATTTCATTTATTACTGTTTTGCAAAAAAAATAATGGCTTGAAGTTTAAATTACTATTATTGAGGCTTTTATATAAGGTAAATAATGAATGTATAAATAGAAAGATGTGAACATTTTTTAAAAATTTAAGGTTTCAACTAATATTATTTATGAACCTTGAATTAGTTTATGATGATTTATACTGTAGTCTCAACAGAGTAACATTTAGGGCCAATTTATTTTTTTACGCTTAATATTTCTTAATTATTTATAGTCATTGCGATGGTGATTTGATGATTGCTTCTCAATTATTAGTTTCAAGTGCCACAAACTCACCATCTAACTTTTTAAAATTTTCTTATCTGCTAACTTTCAAATTTACCAACTTTCTCTGAATTGAAGACTTTATATTATAGACAACATTGTTCCTCCTTTAAATTTAGATTGATTAGTGCTTCAAAAAAATAATTTAAAAATAAAAATACACCTTAACCCAAATTATCATATATCTAAGTATTATTGTTCTAACTAGATTTTGTTTTTGTGCAATGCACGTGATACAAACTCTTAATTATAATATAAGAAAATAGAGAGGAAATAAAATTTTAGTGAGTTCAATTTCTTAAAAATAGAAGGTTGGAAATTTTTAAATATATTTTTTATTTTATTTATAATTCATTTATATTATATTTAAGAAAAATTAAAAAAAAATTAAAAATCATTAACTATGTATAAAAAATTAGCAAGTTTTTAACAATAGCCCTATTAAATACTCTTTCTGGTCTCTATTATAAGGCATTTTTTAAAAATATTTTTTTGTCTTTATTATAAGACACACTATGGAGTATTAATTACAATTTTTTAATATTACCTCTATTTAAATTAATTAACTATGAAAGAAAGAGAATGAAATGCAAATTTAAAAATTTTTCATTTAAATAGAGGGTAAAATTAAAAGTTTATTATATGTTTAGATAAAATTAATAATTTAACTACTCTCCTTAGTTCTAGTGAGATAGTTGAAGGTACCATATGATAAAGTCTAAAGTGAGTGTACATATTTTGAAAATAAAATACTCCAACATTTAATAATGTTCCTAACACTTGATAGGAGAAAAAGGGTAAAAATAGATACAAAAATAATAGAGATACCCTATAAATAGAACTAAAAGAGTAAATGAAATGCAAAAGAAAGAAGTGAAAAAAATTTAAATCACACTTATTTATATAATAATTTATTAAATTTTTGTAATGTGTTACCCTGTACGTATGTAATAAAAAATTTAACAGTATATTGTATTATAAAATTTATTATCCCCTAAGCCAAGTGTTTCAGTAGAACTGAAAAGATAAAATCATTTTGTTAGCACTTATAATTTCTTTTCATTTTTAATTTGGTACCTATGTTTTCCCCCTTTGATTCCCTCCTTTATGGAGAAATACTTAAATAGACTTGATGCATTATGTTATTTATAATCTGTTCAATTAAAATATTTTAAGTAATTTAAATAAAGTTTTGTATGAAATTCTTTTAATTGATTTTATTCTTATAATAGAATGAAAATTCAATTTTTGTCTTTTTCTCTCTATTATTATTAATATCAAAATTAATTTATATTTAATACCATTTACATATCAAGTTTTTATTAGACAAACTATAAATAATATGGGTTACCAGATATACCTAAGAATTTCTCCCCCTTAATGTTTCCTTTGCTAAACACTTCACCCCCTACACTTTTTGAAACTTTTGAAATCGCTTGAGGGACTTGTGGAGATACCAACGCCGTTAACTCAGAAACGTTGAGGGAGAAATGAAAACACAAGAGTGTTTTTGAAAGTCGCAGGTCTCTGTTTTCGTTGTTGTACGAAGTGAAGATGGTGCTATAGGGCAATGACTTTGATCAGTCTCTTGTGTTTTTGTTCAGTTTTGATATTCAAATTGAGGTTTGAAAGTATTCTATATTTATGATCTACTCTCCACTCTATAGGTGTATGCACTTTCTTCTTCTACATGTGTGTATGCATCTTCTTTGAGCATTCTTCTCCTTATTCTACATTTTTTGTTGCTAACTGATTCTGTTTCTAAGTTAATGTATTTGAATGCTAGTCTCCTATGCTACAGCCTAAACATGGAAATGTGGGCTAGAATAAAGAAGTGTAGAGAGGAAAAAGATGAGCCACTACCTCAAAACAAGTTAAAAAAAAAAAAAAAGCAATGCAAATCATAAGCGAAAATTTTGTGGGGAAAAGAGATATAATCAAAGAACTTACAGTCCAGCGCTCAAGCAAGCTTTGAATGCAAACTCATAGATTAGATGTAGCTCACAAACTGTCTCTGGCTCGCAAGGTGTGGAAATAGCAGCCCTTAGTCTAATTCTTTTTAAAATTTTACATAAAAAGGAGACACACACATCCATACATGTATGCAACACATGTCAATGTTGGGTTTGAATCCAAAACCTCTTTTAAGGGAGAGAGGTAGTGTTGCCACCAGGACAATTAGCCATTGACACTCTTAATTCAATTTTGTTAAGATACAGAAGAATGAATTGGGTATTCTTAAGTAATATTTGATAGCTATACTCTATTTAGAATTTATTTACTCTTTTGTGTTATTATTTTATCAAGTTTATTAAATGGCTCTGGTATTTATTTTTACTTTACTGTTCGTGAGTGGGATTTTTCTATTGTTGTCCCCTTCTTTTCATACAAAATGTGCTCCCAACATTGTAATCTTTGTCTTTACAAACATCTAATATTGTGACAGCAATATTAGATTAGTTTCCTCTTAGTTTGTACCCATTTACATTCATGTGAATGAAGTTTCTTAGTATTATTAAAAAAAAAATATTGTGACAGCAAAAATGTATTATCCTGCCAATTGTGTGGTTCCTGTGACGGCAAATTGCATGATGACAGCAACTTTATCTTTCTTCAAATGTTGTTTCTCTTCCTTCATCCTCTCATTCTCTTCTTCAAACTTTTCAAGAATCAGAGGTGCCACCAACCCGTATTGCTTCCACTAAGTCCTGCATCATTATATTTTAGAAATAAAAGCTTAGGGGTTCTATAGGCACACAACGACATGAAAGAGAATGATCAATTAATTAGTATGCATGTGTAGCATGATATAACTAAGTATTGCATGCACAATGAATAATAAAATTGAGAGTGAATCTGAAATGAGTATTGCAGCTACAAGAATTGCTATACGGATTACATAATTTCCAAAGGTGCTGGGAAAAATTACCATTTGGAAAATCAATATTAGTGGGAAGTCTTCACTGATGGGATGAGTTTCAAGTGTTAGACACGAAATCAAAAGATGTGTTTGGGGTTATGGCCCATCTAGAGAGGAAACCATTTCCAAGAGAAGAAAAATTCAATAAGTGAACCTGTCAAAATATACCTAGTTGTTATTATCCTGAAATGAAATTACACTATAACTATGAAGTGCATTAAATTACACTATAACCTATTAAATTCACAGCAGCCATTTGAACATAGATGTAGTTCGGGCATCAAATGTTCTACTACAGAAGAATCAAAGCAAGCATGCCATTATGTGTTCTGAATTACATGTTCTCTTTTTTGTGAACAAGATTGGCTTGTCAAATGAAGACAAAGTCAAGTCGCCCGATCACATGAAGAAGAAGTTGAATCACCCAATTGCTTTCTGCGTAACTTAAGTTCCTAATGTTTAAAACCATTCTCTTCGGTGAACTGAGATTCCTAATTGCCCTCTTGTTTTATGTTGAATGAAGGGCGAAACTCTCCAGTAAATGATGATCCCTTATTGCATTATGTTGCCTTTGAAGTTTGAACGTTTCAAGGGTCCAAAGTTAATGCCATCTATGTTCTGTAAGTCCCTCCAAGTGGTTTCAAAAAGTGCAGGGGCTAACATGTTTAACGAAGTAAACACAACAGAGTGAATAAAAAGGAGAAAAAACTTGGCCTAAAAAGGGATGAAAAAAGGTATAAGTACCAAATTGAAATGGCTCTTCAAGCTAAAATTATAGATTAATGCCATTTACATGTTTATGTTTTTCTTTTTCAAACAAAGAAAAACATTAGGGCTTTTGAGCTACATGTTTATATATATTTTTTTCAAACTCAAACTAAAAAAAAAAATTGAAAAATTGTATAAAAAGACTTTTGAACCTAGCTTGTTTAAACCCTAAAAATCAGATTTGGGCTCGAGTTTGGTGACCCATTTAAGCTGATTTATTTTAAAACTATAAAATTAATGTATTTTAAAATTTTGAATTAAATTTAGACTTTGGAATGTGTGTTTATACTTTAAAATTATAATTTATATTATTTTTTAATTTTAGAGCATTATAATTTGTATTGTAGGTGATGAATATGTAATATTTTAATGTCAAACTTGATTTTCAAAAAATAAAAATTGAAAAAAAAAAAACAAAAAAGAGGCTTCAAGGTCCAACTGTGAGCGTAATTGATAAGGATTGACTTGAAAAAATAATTAGAGTCGAGAACATAGACAAAGTTTATTAAGCTACCTGGTTGTCCTTTTTTCTTTGTTTTTGTTTTTGTGAGCAGACTCAGGCTTTAAAATATTAAAAAAAATTGTATTAAAAGGCTTTTGACCATAACTTGTTTAAACCACATGAAAAAAGAGTTTTGGTTTCAAGCTTAAGCACATTAACCCATTTAAACTCATATTTATTTTAAGCTTGTAAAATTGAGATATTTTAAAATTTTAGATTAAATTTAAACTTTAGAATATATATATATATATATATATTATTTTGAATTTTAGATTATTATAATTTGTATTTTAGATTATGAATATGTAATATTATGATGTAAAACTTAATTTTAAAAAAATTAAAAATATATAAAAAAAGAAAAGTACGGGCTTCCATGCCTAGTTCTAAGCTAAATTATTAAGAATTTGGTTTTAAATTTAAAGATAAAGGTGCTTTAAGGATCCAAGGAGCTAAGCGAACGGTTTCTTAATTCTACGTATTAAAAGTTATTTTAATAACAATTTATTTATTTTAAAGTTTATTACCCTTCCACTTCTACATACTGAAAGTATAAATAATTTTACTGTACACTTTATTATTTTATATGCTAGAAATATAGCCATCAAATTATTTTTTTAAAACATATATTATTATGTATAAATTAAAATTAAAAAAAGAAATTTCGTTGGGTTACATTCCTACCATTTAAGAATTTCTGTAATTTTAATTTGCAATTTTATTGCAAGTTTCACACATATTTTTACAGTATAGGTCTCATGTTTGCCATTTCTTTTTTCTCTCTCAAGTTGAGATCCAAAATTTTCTATGAAACTTTGCTTTCTTATATTTTTTACATTTTATCATTTATCTTATGAATTATAAAATATCATCCATATTTCATTTTTTTATATGACTATTTAATTAAGTTAAAATTAAAAATTGTTAGAGCCAAAAATGTTTTATATATTCACACGAAGTCGAAATTAGCACCTTATGCTTAGGTAGGCTATCTCTCTCTTTTTTTTTTCTCCTTAAAAATAAATTTTATGAACTTCAAAAATTATCAATTACAAAATATCCATTCTTGTTTTTTTTTATATTGTAGATCCCACATTCAATTTTTTTTTGCACAAGAAGGCTTTAAGTATTTTTTTATGCAATTTATGTATTGAGAGAAAAATCTGAATCTCTTCCATTTTTTCAAACTCAAGTTATATATAGGAGGAATGACATTAAAGGTCTTAAAAACAGAGTTTATTTCACTTAGGGCTTAAATGAATTTGAAATTGCTCTGCAGGATTTGAGGCCTCAAGTGTAATATTTCTTCAAAGCAAAAATACTATTTTTCCCTTAATGGAAAGAAATAAAATTGAACACAAAGAAAGAATGACAAATGCGCAAGAATGGGTATTCAGCTGAAAAATGGGAAGGTTTCAAATCTGTAATGGGGAGGAGTAACTTTCGAGATGCGTAGATTTCAAAATCTCTTCATCTTAAGCAGTGCTTTGATGATTTCAAGATCTCAGCTAGAAGTTTTTAGGTTCTCACATTCTTGCTATGGAAATAAGCTAAGATTTTTACTGTTATTACTGTAGAAATGAAGGCATCCGTTGTTACTGCATAAATCATTTAAGGGTAGAAATAATTTAAGGTTTGTCATTATTGCATGTCAGTTGCTGGTGAAGTGGTGACAAAGATGATCTTCACTCATTTAATATGTAGTAGTTCATTTAATGAAAGCATTTAATAGGGGCTCTACATGAGGTAGTAGGGTACATATGAGATGGACTTTTTATTGTACAAAGTTAAATGTAATATTGTTGAAATTAGAATTTTATTTCTAATTCTACTGCTAATATGAGATAAAGGTTGCTGAACCATTTTGTTAATGAAAGTTTTAGAGTGGATTAGTTGTTGTGCAATAATGATGGTTGACTTGTTTATATTGAAGTTTTACACATGAATTGAATAAAATATGATTCAATATGAAGAAAATCTTCTATAAAAAATGTTGGAGTATTTATTGTGCAAAAATGAACTTTGAGTTATTTTTGTTGAACGTTGAGATGTGCATTATTTAAGCTTAGCCTAATGAGGAATTGGAATCATAAGACGTTCAAGTGAGAATATATGAACTTCGTGTTATGCGTAGTGGATATTATGTTGTGCCATGTTTGCCTAACTCGAGCATTCCTTTTGTTAAGCCTAACCTAATGATAAATTGTAATAACATGGACTTTTAGGTGACAATATAAGTAGATATTGTGTTATACATTTTTTGTCTACTTATGCAATTTGTTAAAGAAGTCTAACCTATTAATAGAAGCTAAAGGTTGTTGAACAAAATATTCATTCATATTTCATTCTATTGCCTTTGTTATGTGGTGATGATTGTGAAATTCATCTCATTACGTGGCTCAAATTTTGGAACAATACCGTCAATGTTGACCATCCTTCGTTTACCATGTCTAGATACACAACACAAGAACTATCGGTCATGAGGTGTGGCATATTATGTTGGTTGGTGGAGCATCCCAATAATGCCATCCGTGAACGTCCACTTACACTTATAGGAACAGGCAAATGAGAAGAAAAATTATAAGATTATGAAATTAGATTCTCCAACTTAGATTATGCCTATATTTTAAGATGTTTTTTTGTAATCTGAAAATAGTTTTTGTTTATAATTGAAATTATGTATATATTTGCACGAAAAGGAAATGAAATTTACAAATCTCAGTTTTTCCATCATGTACAAGACAACATCTACTATTGTTACACCGGCCGTGCGACACGGTGGCCCAATCATCATGAGGAAAAAAAAGAAGAGGAGTCGCCATTGAGATTTTGAGGAAAAATCTTGGAAAACCAACTGAAGGTGATAAGGATGATTTTCATAACGAGAAACAAGTTTGGGATTCAATTGTGAGTGGAGAAGGTTTTACACACCCCACATCACCCATTCTATAGAACGATTACCTTAGTTAATTGTGCAATTAGTATAGCCTTTTAAGATTATTTTAACTACTCTTTTTATTATTCATCCACTAAAAATAAATCTAAAAAAATTAAAATTAAAATTTAAATATGAAAGGAAAATTATTATTTATTTACAAGCGGACTTGACTTAGAATGAGAGTCTAAGGCCTACGTACCCTGTTAGAGGGATCAAAGCGCGCGTAGTTTGGGATGAAAATTTTACTTTTTGCATTTTATTATTATTGAAGAGAGATAAGTTGAAAAACAAAAATAATTTTTTAAAATTTGGATATGTATGTGTTAATTGCAAAAAAGTAATTTAATTTTAATTATTACCTGAATTTGAATTTGTAAGGAAAATAATTTAAAATTATTTTTTTGTTGAAAAATCTTTATTTTTTATTTTTTAAAATTTAACCGTTATACCTACGAGGTCTTATTGACTCACATAATAATACGGTTATTCTAAATATCTGTAGAGAATCTTAAAATCTCACATATCAAGAGTTAAATAGCTTAGTTTATTTACTTTATTAAGCATTTAATTGTATATATATTTATGTTTATTCTAATTTTTTTAAACATGTATTATATAAAATCTTAATCATTGTACTTGCAGAATCTTATTGACCCACACGGTAATATAATTATTTTGAATATCTACAGAGATTCAAAAATCTCATGCGACAAAAGAATTAGATAATATTTATTTAAATATATATTTTTTTAATTTAAATTTATTATGCATGTATATACTTATATATATATATATAGTATAAAAAAATTGTAATCGTTATACTTGTGGAACCTTATTGACTCACATGACAATATGATTATTATAGAGATCTACGGAGGTTTTAAAGTCTCATGTGATTAAAAGATCTAATTAGTAAATTTGATTATAATTTAAATACATTAATTTAATTAATTAATTTTTTATAAATTTTTATTATATAATTATTTAAAAAAATCATTCATTCATTTACTAGATACAAATCAATAATCGCAATATTTATGAGCATTTTTTATCCCACGTGATGAGGTAATTAATCAGAGTACCAATGAAGATCTTTTAAATCTCACACAATACTATTAAATATTTTATTTATTTTAAAATCTAAAAAAAACAATAATTTGAATGATTGGGCCATTGGAACCCCTATATAAATTTGATTCTCACACTTGCGAAATCTTATTGATTTACATAATATGAGATTATTCTAAACAGTTGCGAAGACTCTTAAAATCTCACACAACTAATTTTATTTGGGACAACTAAAGCCATGTTTGTTGAGAACCAAGACCAAAAAAATAAAAGAATAATAAAGCAAAACATAACCAAACCATATAAACGCATGGTATTGCAACTTTACATTTTGCCTTGCTAACCATCCAATTGACAAACCATGTGTAAACATGAATCCAATAGCCAATCACTTTTAAGTTAACGTCTTTTTTTTTATAAACATGGATGTATTTCCTTTAAATTGACAAAGAACTCAATCACCACCAAGACTCTTTCAGATTGAAAATATGCAAAATCAAAAACACAAGGTGACAGCTTTAATAAATTTTCTTCATTAATATTAGTCATAAAACTTTGTGAAGGACCGAATGTATATGTTTTGGCCTTTAAAGGAGAGAAAAACTAAGGCCACGTTCTCTATTCAGGGCAAAACCAAAGCTTGCATAAGGCCTTATATATATTCATCAAGCAACGCCAAGCTTGTATCTCACAGGATAACTCTAAATAAAGTGTTAATAATCAAAGTAGACTTGGTTGACTCTGAGTTCTTTATTTCTTGGGGGGGGGAATCAGCTCATGATCAGATTGATAAGCTAAGAATTTTACCCATCAAATGAAAGTACATGAAGGTAAAAAAAATGAAGAGAGCACACAACCCAATGTTCTTGAAACAATTATTCATCCTAGCCATAAATTAAGGAAGGTGTTTTTCAACATTTAAAACATACTTCCATCCAAAGATGAGAACATATATACACAGTAGGACACAATTCCTGACTATTAAATTCATGACCGAAAAATATCCTGAACCACAAAGGTATTATTTTTTATTAGGCAACATCTCTACAATTTTGTACATCCCCAAAACCAATATGAACCTTATAAAACAGAGCAGAGATGCAAGCTAAAATTTAAAATTTTTATTAGATCAAACCAAGATTGGTTTCAAACCTTTTCATCAATATGGATGGGAATCTCGAATCAGACCTTCTTCCCCTTTAAACGTCTGTCGTGCTCTTCCTCGCTTAGATTTCAGATCTCTTTGAATCTCTTCAAAAAACCCCCAAAAACCGATCTCGTCCTTAATGTTTCGTTACTCTTATACAGGAAGAAGAGGGGGTAGATTTTTGAAAATCATGATTACTCACCGCCCTTTTGCTCTAATTGCATATGCTTTAGCCTTAGATCTGCTGTAGCACCCATTCAGACTTGCTTTTCATCTTTCCTCCTGAGTTTTTGGCTGCTGAAGACTGCTATGATTCTCCACTTGCCTAATCCTTCATCAATTTTCTGCTGCTTGCTGCGCCTACTCTTCTCTTCTGCACGCTTGTCTCTTTAGTGTTTGTCTGACTCTCCCTCTATTGCTTGCTACCTCTGCCATCTTCCCTTTTGCGTGCGTGTATTAGAAGCTGAGGAAGGTTAGGGCTGAGTGAAACTCTACCATTTTTTTAAATTTTATTTTCATTAACTTTTTAAATTTTATCTATTTTTGATTAATTTCAAAGATTAGGGAGAGGAAATATAATTTTAAATCAAGAATATATGTAAATATAAGGAAAACAACCAGATTTAAAAGAATTTAAAATATTTAATTTTTTTAAAGTTAATTTCATTGATTTTGGAAATAATTGGGTGGTGGTAGAGATTTTAAAAGATTTAAGCATGATTTTTTCCCCCACTTTTTCAAAATTAATTTTGAAGAGAGATTAAATTTATTTATCTTCTTTACTACTTATTATTATTATTTTTTGAAAAATAATCCTTAAAAGGATTAAAATCATTTTTTTATATTTTTTTGAAATATAATTCTTAACCAGAAATAATATTTCATTTTTTTATATTTATTAGATTTTATTATATATATACATATTTTGAAATGTAATTCTTAACCACAATTAATATTTCGTTTTTCATTTTTATTATATTTTTTGTGAAATATAATTCATAATCAAAATTAATATTTCATTTTTTTATTTACTGTATTTTTTTTGAAATATAATTCTTAGAAAATAATTAATATGTCGTTTTTATATTTGTTAGATTTTTTTTTGAAATATAATTCTTAAAAATAATTAATATTTCATTTTTTTGAAAATTTCCTCTCTTCTTTTTTTTTTGAAATTAATTCTTAAAAAGAATTAAATTTCATTTTTATATTTTAATTATTTTTTTAGATTTTTTTACAAAAACAAATACATTTAAAAGTAAAGGAAAAAATTATTTATGTTTCGTTAAATGTGTGGACAAAATATGGTGTTTACAACTATGCACAAAAAGTTCATGAATTTTGAGTAATTTAGTAGCCTTGGGTTTTGACTGAAATGGCTACGCAGACCATATACGACAGAACACCCACTATACGTAAGACGATGTCCACGTATGTACAATAAAAAGTCCATGTATTTTCAATATTTCATTAGCCTAGCCTAAAGAAAATGACAAGTTAGGCAGATCATGCATGACATAACACTCGCTATGCGCAAGATGATGTCTGTGCGTGTATAACGAAAAGTCCATGCATATTCAGTATTTCACAAGCCTAGCTTGGAGAAAATGATAAATTAGGCAAACCATACACTACAGAATATCCACTATGCACAAGACGATATTCACACATGCACAGCGAAAAGTCTATGCATTTTTAATATTAATAAGGACAATTACATCAGATAAGAATTTTATGTTGGTAGTAGTCTAAGAACTAAAACAAGTACCCGCATGAAATTTGATATCATATTTTAAATCTGATATATACAAAAAATTACCCACTGTATCCAAAACATCTAATAGTTACTTTTCTATATATAAACAAAAAATATTTATCATTCTCAATTACCCAAAAAATATTAATTGAGAATGCTTCTATATGCATAATTATAGTTGCCTATGTATACCAAAGAAGTATAATGTGACTACTTATCATATTGGGTTAGAATTTTTGCATGTCTTGAAACTTTATTCGAGCTTCTCATATCTTGAACATGATAAATCTTTTTATCTTGGAATTGAGACTCTAAAACTATTTTCCATCTTTTATATTAATCTGCAATAAACAAATTAATCTAGGTAAATGTTCATATACAGAAGCCAAACTTTTTTACACAATACAAAGTTTAACATAAATAACTCAAAGTTTATTTTCGCACAACTGATACTCCAATGTTTTTGACAGCAGATTTTCTTCACATTGAGAGTCATATTGTATTCAATTCACATATTAAAATTCAATATCAACAAATCAACCATATATATTATACAACAATTAATCCACTCTAAAATTTTCACAACCAACTTAATGGTTCAACATTCTTTAACTTTTATCAGTAGGTTAGGCTTCCTTAATAAATTGTACAAGTAGACAAACAATGTATAACACAATATACACTATGGACAACACAAGGTTCATATATTGTCACCTAAAAGTCCATGTTATTTCAATTTATCATTAAGTTACGCTTAACAAATGAAATGCTCAAGTTAGGCAAATATGGCACAACATAATATCTACTATGCATAATACAAAGTTCATATATTCTCACCTGAACCAAATTAATGGTTCAACAACCTTTAGCTTATATCAGTAGGTTAGTCTTCCTCAACAAATTGTACAAGTAGGCAAATAATGTATAACACAATATTTACTATACATAATACAAGGTTCATATATTCTTATATGAAAGTCCATATTATTCCAATTTATCATTAGGCTAGGCTTAACAAAAGGAATGTTCAAGTTAGGCAAATATGGCATAACATAATATCTAATATGCACAACACGAAATTCATATATTCTCACTTGAATGTCATGTGATTCTAATTTATCGTTAGGCTAGGCTTAACATAATGTACATCTCAATATTCAACAAAAATAACTCAAAGTTCATTTTTGCACAACAAATACTCCAACATTTCTAATAGAATATTTTTTTTCATATTGGATCATATTTTCTTCAGTTCATGTGTAAAATTCCAATAAAAACAAGTCAATCTTTATTATTGTACAACAACTAATCCACTCTAAAACTTTCATAGTCAAAATGGTTCAGCAACCTTTACCTCATATCAGCAGTAGAATTACAAATAAAATTTCAATTTCAACAATATCACATTTAACTTTGTACAATAAAAAGTCTATCTCATATGCACCCTACTACCTTATATAGAACCCTCATTAAATGCTTCCATTAAATGAACTACTACATATTAAATGAGTGAAGATCATCTTTGTTGCCACTTCACCAACAACTGATATGCAGCAATGACAAACCTTAAATTATTTCTACTCTTAAATGATTTATATAGCAACAACGGATACCTCTTATTTCTATAGCAATAACAGTAAAAATCTCAGCTTATTTCCACAGCAAGAATGTGAGAAACCTGAAAACCTCCAGCTGAAATCTTGAAATAATCAAAGCACTGCTTAAGATGGAGAGATCTCGAAATCTACGCATTTCAAAAGTTACTCCTCCCCATTAGAGATCAAAAACATTCTCATTCTTCAGCTGAATACCTATTATCGCGTGTTTGTCATTCTTTCTCTGCATTTAATTTCATTTATGTTTATTAAGGGCAAAATAGTATTTTTACACTGAAGAAATATTACACTTGGGGCCTTAAAGCCTGCAGAGTAATTTCATATTCATTTAGGCCTTAAATGAAATAAATTCTATTTTTAGAACCCTTCATGTCATTCCCCCATGTGTGATTAAGAATTAGCATGATTTGTTTTTCGACTACATAAGATAGATTAAGTGCCTGCTTGCATAGGCACCTTCAATCGATTGTATATCAATAATCATGGTTTTGACAAAGAGAATCCAAACACCCATACTTTTTTATGATCTATTTTTCATCTTAAAATTTCGTTTTGTTCCAAGCAGCTTAGGGTAGCTTATGATTTTCAATTCTATCTCCTGGACTCATTTATTATGTGTCAAAATTCTTACTTACCAAATATGTTCGGCATGTCTGTGAATGTGTGACGTCTCTTACTCCTCTCCTCCCATCTCATGTTACTATGAAATGAAGTCTTTCCTCATATTAAGGGACGATTATATTGAAGTTTTACATAAAAAAATTAATTCTTTTAAGATTCATTGACAATTAAATTAAAATATATTGTTTGTATTCAATGCAGTTTAATTCAGTTGTTAATGGATCTTGTAATAATTAATTTAAAGCAGTTTAGTTTAGTTGTCAATAGACCTTGCAGTAATTAATTCTCTTGTGTGGGACCTAACTGTAATTCTCCTTTATATTAACAAAACCCCATAATAGTATATTATAAAAATGATATTAATTATTGAAATTATAAAAGATTATTCTAATTTTAATATAACTATTAAATAAAATTTTATAATCAATTATATGTATATATATATGTTAAATATTTTATAAATATTAATTGGACCACTATTATACATATTTTATTTGTTGAATTGAATTTAACAAATTTAATAATATTATAAATAATTATATTAATATTTACATCTTAAAAAAGGTCCTTTATTGTACTTTTCACATATAAATTTGATTTGGATTAAAATCACCCAAATATCTCAACCATATTAAAATAACTTTTAAAAAAATAATATCAAAACATAATCACATTAAAACATAATTAATTATAATAAAAATTAATCATATTAATTAAATTTATTTATAATAAATTATATTGAACTGAAATTCAGATGACTTTAATAATCATTTGCATTGATGGGAAATACTATTGCGTTAGAACCCTCCCTGATTTTTCCTAAAAATTTTAACGAGCGATGTGTCACGGGCTGAGAGTCTGGCGTAGCACACGGCGCCCGTGCGGCATCCTGGAGGACCCCATAATCCTCAGGACAAGCCTTACCACGTACGGATCACACTGGTTTCGCCCTGCCATGGGCTCATCAGGGAGGCGGCATAGCCCCCGACCAGTTGTGCACTCAGTCCGAAGACTGAGGCAGAACACCCCCAATGCTAATGTCGCCCCCTTTACCCATATTGTGCGAGGCTAACCAGCGGATCGTTCATTATCTTGGTCTTTACACGGTCATGAAAATATCATCCGTGACATTCTCCCACACCCAATCTAGCACGCCCTCGTGCTAGGGGAGAACGACTCCGCCCAAGGATCGTACGTACAGTACTGCCACAAACACATCAGCTTACTACTGAGTGGCCACCCGAGTCCTGCACTCTTCGGACCCACTCACACCCGCGAGCCAACAGGAGTGGAGTCGACAACGGCCAACCTTCCCGCCCGAGTCCCCACTTTTGGACCCACTTGCTGGGAGGCCTTTCTGGAGCGGTGCCGAGGTCGACCAGTCCCAACGTGGGACCCCACAGGCACACGGCAGTAAAGTACGTCCTGCTCTGATACCACTCTGTCACGGGCTGAGAGTCTGGCGCAGCACACGGCGCCCGTGCGGTGTCCTGGAGGACCCCATAATCCTCAAGACAAGCCTTACCACGTACGGATCACACTGGTTTTGCCCTGCCATGGGCTCATCAGGGAGGCGGCACTAGCCCCCGACCAGTTGTGCACTCAGTCCGAAGACTGAGGCAGAATACCCCCAATGCTAATGTCGCCCCCTTTACCCATATTGTGCGAGGCTAACCAGCGGATCGTTCATTATCTTGGTCTTTACACGGTCACAGAAATATCATCCGTGACAGGTGGCTCCTCCTCAGGCTGAGACTACTTTCGTTGTCCCCTCGGTTCGACGTCCGCATCTCGGAGCAGCAAAGTGTTTTGGCGAAGGATATGAAGGCTAAAGATGATGTTTTGTAGCGCTTCAAGGTATGCCTTCCCTAAATTTCCTTTCTTCCCCGCATCGTCTCCGTCTTCATTCCTTCCTTCTCCTTCCTATGCCCTTCCTCTCTACTTCTGTCTCCATTCCAATTCCACAAATCCTCTAAGGATTGAGGAGGTTGTCTCTTCTTTCCACGCCTTGCTTCATAGGCATCCCTGACCTTATATAGTTTAAATCAATAAGGCTTTAGTATCTATTGCACGGATGAAACATCATCCTACTGCTATCTCTCTTTTTGCACTCGCGGAATCTAAGGGATTCACGCCTTCTTTCGTTACTCTTGGCGTCTTGATTAATTGTTACTGCCACGTGGGTCAAATGACTTTTTCTTTCTCTGTCTTCGGGAAGATTCTTAAGATGGGTTGTCAGCCAAATACGATAATTTTGACAACGCTGATGAAGGGCCTTTACATCAATGATGATGTCGGGAAGGCCTTAGATTTTTATGATGATCTGATAGTAAAAGGGTTTAACTTAAATGAGGTTAGTTACGGCACCCTCATCAATGGGCTATGCAAAACAGGGAAAACAAGATGTGCTGTCAAACTTCTCCAAAAGATGGCCAGAGGGCGGGTTAAGCCTAATTTAATTATGTATAATACAATTATTGATGGCTTTTGCAAGGAAGGACTCATCACAGAAGCCAGTGATTTATTTCATGAAATGATTGGTCATGGAGTATCTCCTAATGCTATGACCTATACCTCAATGATAAATGGTTTGTGTTGTATGGATAAATGGCCAGAAGTAGCAAGGTTGTTCAGTCAAATGAGACTTGAAAGCATCAACCCTGATATTTATACTTTTAATGTAATGTATTAGTCGATGCATTTTGTAAGGAAGGAAGTGTTACCAAAGCTGAAGCTGTTGTTAGCATGATGATGAAGCACAGTATAAAATCCAATGTAGTTATTTACAACACTTTAATGGATGGGTACTGTTGGATCAATAATGTTAGGAAGTCAAGAGAATTGTTCGATGAGATGGTCAAGAGTGGTTTGACTCCTGATGATTTTAGTTATAGTATTTTGATCAATGGATTCTGTAAAATCAAGATGGTTGATGATGCCTTGGATCTCTTCAAAGAAATGAAACACAAAAATTTGATTCCTAATATGGTTACCTATCGCTCTCTTGTTGATGGATTATGCAAATCAGGCAAATTGTTGAGCGTGCAGGATATTATCTATGAGATGCGTGATAGAGGCCACGTCCCAAATATAATATTTTATAGTATCTTATTGTATGACTTGTGTAAAAGTCATTATCTTGATCAGGCAATTGCATTATTTAAACAAATTGTTGACCAAAGAATTCAACCTAATATATACACATATACCATTCTTATAGATGGTTTGTGCAAAGGTAATAGACTAAATGACGCACAACGAATTTTCCAATATCTTTTGGTTAGTGGTCTTCCTTTAGATGTTCAGGCATATACTGCTATGATCAATGGACTGTGTAATGAGGGCTTGTTTGATGAGGCAAAGGCAATGCTCTATAAAATGAAAGAGAATGGGTGCTCACCGAATTTAGTAACTTTCGATACAATTATTAGACCTCTTTTGAAAAAGGGTGAGAATGATAAGGCAAAGGATTTTCTTGATGAAATGTTCGCTAGAGGTCTCCTAAAGTGATGAAAGAAGGTTAGATACTTTGATCCAAATCCATTTGATTGGTGAATGGTGATAGTTGATACTCAGTGATAAAATTTATTGCAATAGTTAACAAATTTCTTAATTTAAATAAACTTTGCGGACTATATGATGGCTTGCTTCAATCGTCTGTTATTGTTAAATCATGTTTGCTGTTTTTTGTTTTTTCACTTTTCGTTGGTACTAGTTGTCAAGATGTTTTTCTTTTTTGGCTTAACATGGCTTTGTTTTTTGTTTATGTCTCCACTTTGATTTATGAACTCATAGGCATGTTATTTTATACAAAATCTATTGTGTGGTGCTTTTACATCTATGGTCTCAGGCCGAAAGAGTTATTTGTGCTCTACAAACTTAACAATATTGCTAAATTGATATTAATGATGTCACCATACCAAGTTGTGAAAGTTTCTACTTTTGGGAGCTGACGTTTTGACTCTTACTCATGCATGATTTCTTAAGAACCTCAAGCATCTTATTGATACTTGCTAACTATGAAAGAAAGCAAATTTATTGTATTTTTTGCAAAATACAGGATAATATTGAGATGGGTTCAACTTGTTATTGTGGGATGCTAACTTTTGCAAAATGAATATCCAATATTGCGTTGATTTTTCTTGTTTTCGTGTTTGTTGGTGCCAATACTATATGATTCTAGGGGCAAGGTGCTATTATGTTGGACATGTGTTTTGGCTTTAGATGTCCTTCAGTCATACATAGCAATTGACCATAGATAAAGTGTAGATGTTTTTACTCGTGCTGTCTTTTTGTTGATTGCTTCTTAAATTTTGTCTCCTTTGATATGTTAATGTCCATATTTTGCTTTTCCAAATCATGCGGAGACTGTTAGTAGAAGTTGGTATCTTTTATTTGGTCCTGGAATTGGATTGTAATGCATGAAAAATGAAAGTACCAATGACTCAAAGTAGCATTATTATAATCAGAAGAGTCTGAATCTTGCAAGATTAATTGCTGGCTCCTGTGGCAGCGGCTTCTTACTTGGTCCATAATAATATTTTATATTCTTCTTCTTCTTTTTGTCCGTAGCATATATTAGGGAAGCAAGAGCACTGTGAAAGATCTTTTTCATTAATTTTCTTGCTTCAGAAATGTTATCATGTGAATAAGTTCCATTTCCCACCCACTAATTAGTGCTTTTTGCATGCTATCATGTTGATAGTCTATATGGCATTTAGAAGTCCGCTTGATGCTCTACATTTGTTTTTCTTGGATGTTGTATCACTCATTGGAGTGAACTGTGAAGTAATTATCTTCCTATTTGTAAGATTGTTCTGTTTGACACTGTTCAATGCTTGGAGAGTTCGGTGCGATCATTACTCATAGCTACTCCTATAAATTTATAGCCTATGCAACAAGCTGCTCTTTCTTTGATATTTTCTAGAAAATTTGACTTAATAGATTATTTATTTGTCTTGTAGTCTCTCTTTTTTCTCACTTCGGAGTTTAATTAATAGAAGGAGTTGACCAGTTTTTGTTGTTCTTGTAATTGGATGCACTTTTAAAGGTTTCTGCCAGGAGATGCAGCATGGGAAGATTGGTAGCATGGGATATTCATGTTGGACTCAGCACCAGAGGAAGATGGAAGAAGGGGAATGTGAATGGCTGACGAACAATTAATGAGTGGCTGGGGTATATGTGAATGGAGGCTTTGGGCTAAAAGATATTGAGTCTCACAAGAAAGTGAGCCTCATGAATTGGGAAGAAGATCTTTGTCAACCCAAAGAGCATGGAGGCGTATGATATTGAGAGCCAAAACTCATGTTTCTTGGTTAAATTAGCTTAAAACCTGATCTCTAATTCTGATGCTTTTTGGGTCCTGTGTCTCCGAGAGAAATATATGCTGGCCTTTAGCAAACAGACGCAAGCTTAAATGTTCCTCATGCTCTCATTTTCGGAGAAATCTAATGAAGATCTTGGAGGAAGTTGATCTGGGGATATTAGGGGAACCCTGTAATGGGAAAGACATGCATTTTAGGAATGACAACTGGGTTGGTGACCTTGGCCCACTTAAGCTTCCATACTTCGCCCCTAGTTTTGATGCCAAAGCTTCAAAGCCCATTGCTGATTTTGTTGATGCTGATGATCAATGGAATAGGGGTTCATTCCAACATAGACTTCCCCAAAGCTCTCGTAAAGTTTTCAAATATCCCTCCTCCTTCTAACGATCAAACTGAAACTTGTCTGTAATTGGAGAGTAACATTCTGGCCTCATTTGTTGGATGCTCTGCACTGTTAAAGACTGTAGAAATTTTGCCAATGATTGCCACACTGCTCATCATCTAGTGATAACCAATCCCTTGCCATGGCTCATCAAGGCCTCTATCTTCAATCACTTTTTGCTTACTGTCCTTCTGTATTGATTTAATTATGATGTATACCCAAGTTTTAATTCCTTGGGCTAACATTATGTAATTCTTTTTTCAGTAATGATTACAGTATTTCTCATTGGGGGAAAAAAAAAGGCAGAGTAGCTAGCCTGGTTTAGGGCTTTTTTTTCCTTTAAAAAAAAAAAAAAAATCTTAGGCCTAACCTAGGATGGGAGTATGAGGATCGTTGAACTACTTAAAGCACTTGACAACAACCCTTCATGTATCCATTAACCCTTCATAAGTAATGACTAGACTTTAGTCTGTTGAATTTTGTATACTTCTGTAATATGCCTATGAAATGTTTGACCCAGAGGTGGAAGCTTATGTTTTGTCTCTTACTCGTATAATTCTTTAATAACTTTAGCATTTGATAGATATTTTCTAGCAATGAAAGAAAGAAAATTTGAGGGTGTTGGAATAATTTCAAGATGGATTTATTTTGGTTCTGTTATTGTGGGCTGCTAGCTTTGGGAAAATGAATATCCCATAGTGAGTCAATTTGCCTCGCTTTTCAAGCTCTCTTATCTCATTCTGAATGCTTTGTGGCATTGTATATGGCACTTGAAGTCTCCTCCCCAATTAAATCACTTTCTATGGAGAGCTCTTAACCAATCACTTGCTACCAATAAAACACTCTATATTAGAAAATGTGCTCCAAATCCCATCTGCCCTTTATGTGAAGAAGCACCTGAGACTATTGAGCACCTTCTCTGCAATTGGGCTAAACCCATTTGGTATGGCTGTCCATTATCTCTTCGCATTGACCCAATCCAGGTCTCTTCTTTTGAAATATGGTGTGAGTATGTGTTTTTGCATAACAGCTTCTTGGATGACCTGGGAAAGGCCTATATTGCCATGCTATGTGGGAACATTTGAAAGATGAGGAGTGCTGCTGTTTTCTCTGCTGCAGAACTTAATCTTGTTTTTGTGGTAGATAATACAAACTTTGCTTCATCAGAGTTTTGGAATGCTAATAATACTGATGTTCAAGAGGGTCCTAAGTGTGACCCTTTTGCTGTCAATTGGAATCCTTCTAACAGAGGGGAACTCAAGATTAATTGTGACAGGACCATGAACGCCATTTTGTCAAAGACTGGAAGGAGAGATTTGCTGTTCTTAATGGTCTTGTGCCTGAAATTCTGGCTTGCTCTTGTGCTATTGACATTGCTTCTACCTTCAGAAACATCCCAGTGACAGCTGATTGAGATTGCCTAGAGCTTTACAAAGTAATTACTTCTAATAATAGTAGCTCTCTGAATTGGTTGAGTCATGGTCCTGCTGCTGATCTTCTTGCTCATATTAGTAACCTTAGCAATATTAGTTTCTCCTTCATCAAGCATAATGGGAACTCCACCGCTGACTGGCTTGCTGCCATAGCTTCAAAGGACATGGATTTACCACGTTGGATCTTCACCCTTCCACCTCCTCTTTAACTGGTTCATGCTTAGGATTTAAAGGCCAACTCTGCATCATGTCCTTCACCTTTTATTGATAATGAACAAGAAGGAATAGGCTAATTTGTTTTACTGTCAGTGCATTTTCTAATGCCTTCGCCTTGCTGGCTTATGGCTTTAGTCATGACTGTCAAAAGACTTTGATGTTTGCTTTATGAATGAAATTTCGGTTGGCCAGGGAAAGAAAAAAGAGGACATTACGTTAAACTAAAAACTGACTATTAATGTTGTCTTTTTGTGTGTGTGTGTGTGTTAAGAAAACGACTAATGGAGATAACAAGGGCTTATGTGCCTAAGCCAGGTTTAGATAGGTCAAGCCTGCCCATTTTCTTGCTCTAGATAAGAGATGATCCAATAGTTCATAATGAGGTCTTTGATCATTTTGATATTGTCGAAGAAGGGGTGATTTTGATCATCCTCAACTGCTCGTTGACTGATTTTTCATACATTTAGGATTTTTATGCGTGAAAAATTAGAGTGGTTTCTATCTTTGCTTTCACATATGCATACTTGTGAATTTTCGTTTTTGTTGGTAAATTGAAGATACCAATGTTCAATTATCCCACAAAATGGATTTTTATATTCGTTGTGTTGATTTTTTTTTTAAAAAAAAAAATCATATATTGAGTCTTTGGTTGTCCAAATATTTATTAGGAGTGAGGTGCATTTTTTGTTTTTAAAATAATTTTTGTAAGAGCACCGGTCACTAAACTCAAAACGGTGGTGCAAGGTAGCGATTTAAGTCTTGAAATTGGAGTAATTTTATCTATCCATTAAACTTCCATGAATTTAACTGTTTGCAAGGAGAAAAATTGTAAATAAATTCTCTAAATAAAAACTAACTTATGTATTTAAAATTTACAAGTGAATATTACTTTTGCATTAATTGACTTGTAAATTAAAGTAGTGCGATAATTTGCATGTCCTGAAAAATTATCAAATTGTCCTTCATAAATTTATAATTCAGCTGGCGTAAAAAAATTTGTAAGTGGTGGTGTTTTTTTTTATATTAATTGATTTATAATTTAAACTAATGTATAATGGATTTATAAAGTTTATATATTTTCGGGTGTAGGCCCTCCTTTGTACCCACAAAAAAAATTGACAACTAAATTATTATTATTATTAAAATTTAATAATTCCCCTAAACGATTACCCTTTTTGTTTTTATATATAAGATGTCTTTAACTGAATCACGTAAACTAATAAAAATTAGTTATTTAATTAAAAGTACATCAACATTTTAATTTTGCCCCTAATTATTCTACATAAAAAAATGATTCTCCTCTTCCAAAGTAAATTAATAAGAGTATATATCCTTTTCTCTTTTCAATTTAATAATGGTATAATAGTTTATTTATTAAAAAATATGCTAACAACCTCTTATATTTAGGGATATAAAAAGGTTCTAGAGGACCTTTTATATATAGGGACGGAGGGAGTAAGTTTAAAAGCATTTAGAACTTGAAACTCAGTTTTTGTGTAATATTTCCCTTTAAATTTTGAAACAGTGCAATTTGACTCTTGTCATTAACAAAACTTAACTTTGGCTATTGGTTGATTGAGAAAAGGTCTCAACAATTATATAAATGAATCAATATATATTTTTTTTTTTGATCCTTGTATGTAATTTTCAAAGTCCTTTTCTATTATTTTTTGGTTAACTAATGATTAAAGTCAACTTTTGTTTATGACAATGGTCAGATTGTATTATTTTCACAAGCTGAAGGTGAACATTATATGAAAAATAAGTTTAGGGTCTTAAATGCTTTTAGACTTACTCACTTTAAATCACAATATATGGCATTTTCTAAAAAACACGAGTGTTTTTGAAGGTTGCAGGTCTCTATTTTCATTGTTGTACGAAGTGAAGATGGCGCTATAAGACTTCCAACGCATTCACTATTACATTGAGCAATGACTTTGATCAGTCTCATGTGTTTTTGTTCAATTCTGGTATTCAAATTGAGGTTTGAAAGTATTCTATATTTCTATTTTACTCTCCACTCTATAGGTGTATGCATTTTCTTCTTTTACATGTGTGTATGCATCTTCTTTGAGCATTATTCTTCTTCTACCTTTTTTGTTGCTAACTTATTCTGTTTCTAAGTCAATGTATTTGAATATCGGTCTCCTATGTTATAGCCTATAAAATGGAAAAGATATGTAGGCTAGAATAAAGAAGTGTAGAAGGAAAAAAGATAAGCCACCGCCTCGAAACAAGTTAAAAAAAAAAAAAGCAATACAAATCTTAAGTGTAAATTTTGTGGGGAAAAGGGACATAATCAAAGAACCTGTAGTCAGCACTCAAGCAAGCTTTGAATACAAACTCACAAATTGGATGTAGCTCACAACCTATCTTCCGTTTGCAAGTTGTGGAAATAGCAACCCTTAGTCCAATTCTTTTTAAAATTTCACCCTTAACTTGGCTCTTTTTTATTAAAAAAAAAAAAGGAGATACACACATTTATACATATACAACACATGTCAATACTGGGTTTGAATTTAGGACTTTTTTTAAGAGAGGAAGGTAGTGTTGTCACTAAGACAACTAGTCATTGACACTCTTAATTCAATTATATTTAGATACACAAGAATAAATTGGGTATTTTCAAACAGTACTTGATGGCTATACTGTATTTAGAATTTATTTACTCTTTTTGTTGTATTATTTTATCAAGTTTATTACATGGCTCTAGTATTTATTTTTACTTTACTGTTCATGAGTAGGATTTTTGTATTGTTGTCCCATTCTTTTCATACAAAATGTGGTCCCAACATTTTAATCTCTGTATTTACAAACATCTAATATTGTGACACAATATTAGATTAGTTTCCTCATAGTTTGCACCTGGTTACATTCCTGTGAATGAAGTTTTCTAGTATTATTTTTAAAAAAATATATTGTGACAGTAAAAATGTATTATCCTGCCAATAGTATGGTTTCTGTGATGGCAAATTGCATAATGACAGCAATTTTGGGACTGTTTGAAACTGTTTTTATTTTATTATTTTGAGAATTAATGTTTTGTAGAACATGTTCTGAAAACAAAAAAATAATAAAAATAGGTGTTTTTTCATTCTCACTTGTTCTTCAGAACAATAATTACAGAATACCTAAAAGTTATTTTCATTTTTCTGTCCTCCAAAACAATATTTTATTTTTTTATTCTTCAAAATACTTTTTGAAAACACGTTACCAAACAAATTTTTTTGTTTTCTTGTTTTGGAGAATAGAAAATTGTTCTCAAAACAGGTTTTCAAACAGACCTTTTATCTTTCTTCAAATGTTGTTTCTCTTCCTTCATCCTCTCATTCTCTTCTTGGCACTTTCCAAAAAGCAGTGCTGCCACCAAACCATATTGCTTCCACTTAGTCGGGGGTCATTATATTTTAGAAATAAAGCTTAGGAGTTCTACAAGCACACAACGACGTGAAAGAGAATGGTCAATTAATTACTGTTGCTTCTGCTTATAAAGCTCGAATGGAGGAACACTTATGGGATGTGAAAGATCCCATTTGGGCACTTTTTTATGACAGATTTTGAAAAATAAACTGGTAACAGATTGTGATAGTGGAAGAAGGAACATAGCTGAAGGTGCTATATTTGTGAGCTGTGTCACGCTGCAGATGAATATACATTGTCCATGTACTTAGAAAATTCAATCCGGCTTGCTCTAGTTGGCACCTTATGGTTCCTCACTGGCTTATGTTGGATTTCTTCAGGAACGGATGAAAGTTAAACCTTAATCCTAAGAGTAGAAGCCAACAATGGACAGTGACATGTGGCATCATTTGTTTTTGGAAGTTTTGCACTGCTAAGAACTGCTGAATTTTTGCCAGTGAATACCACACTGCTCATCGTCTAGCGAATGAAAGCCCTTTGCCATGGTTAACTACATGATCAAGCCCTAACTTGAATCACTTTTTACTTACTGTGAGTGGATCTTTATTTTTTATTTTTTATTTTTTTGGACACTGCCCATTCTTCTTGTATTGATTTAAATCTGATGCGTTGCCGGGTTTTAGATCCCTGGGCCAACTTCATGTTATTCTTTTTTGGCTAATGATTATAATATTTTTCACTAAGGAAAGAGCTATGGTTTGGTCTTTTTTTTTTGGGGGGGGGGGGGTTGCTGTTTTTGTTTGGGAGAATTATGCTTAGGTTTTCCTTGACATAATTAAATAAGGTCAAATGACAATTGAGTATAACAAAACGATAATAAATTATATTGTTAATGAACTTCATGGTATTTAATTGTGTTGTGAAAGGCTAAGTATGTTGTCAATTTTTATTTATTTATCTCCGCCCTGACACACAACTTGAAATGGCTAGATTGCTTCAGGGCTTTGCATGCCAAATGACACAAATGCTAAAATTGCCGGCAAAATAGAAGGGTAGTAAATGACACAAATAATAAAGAATAAAGAAAGAAGGAAAAATTACTAAAAAAGACTTAAACAGAAATTTAATTGCTTAGAAGGTCGTGAGAATGTTTTTAAAATGAGGTCCTTTGTTATCAATAATTGTTGAAGGCTAAATGACACAAATGCCCTAAATGATCAAAAGACAAAAATTGAGCAAGGCTGTTTATTATCAATATGTTGTTAGGTCTATCGCTTTCAATGATTTCAGATCAATATGGAGCACAGTCTTTCAGTGGCAATTTATTGAGCCCTAAAATACAAGGTCTTTGAGTGTCAATATGTTATATGCAATGTTTCTTCCACGATATACAAATCATCTTCTATGAAACATATGTGATGTTTTTTTTATGATATGCAATTAATTTTTCAATAGAATACAATTTTCTTTTATATATTTGAATATCCCTTATAAATATTCTTTCATGATATGCTATCCATCTTCAAGAAAATGCAATTTTTTTCATATATTCATCAAAGAATATGCTTTTTTCATATTCTATAACAAAAATTCCTAATGTCAAAATTTTACATGGATTGTACCTTATACTTAAATATGCTTTTTGCATATTTAAAAAAAAATCTTGGTGTTAAAATTTTACTCTCTTCAAAACAAAGACCTCACCTTAATCTAATTTGTCGCCATCACCATCAAAATCATGACCATCCATCGTGGTTGTCCAAATCATGGAGTTGCGGCAAAACAATGTTAGAAATTGCAATGAGAGACGAGAGGGGGAGAGGATTTCGTTAAGGGCATTTAAGTCTTTTGATTATTTCATTTGTTGAGAACGCAGAACCCAAGTCCTTCCTCAAATTCTAGGGCTTTATGGGCAATAAAAATTTTGCTTAGGTCCTTTTGAAAAATGATTTTCCCATGAAAGAAGATAGTAAAGTCTTGAAAAAAAAAATTAATGATACTTAAGTTCTTTATAATTTTCTGAAAAATAATTTTTAAATAAGAATCTTAGTTATAATTAGGAGATATATTTAAAATTTAACTGTCTTATTTATAATTAAAATTTTTAAATTTACAATTATTTAAATCGATGTTTATGACTAATTTTTTTAAAAAAATTATCAAAACATATTTAAATTTAAAATACTTTAAGATATCTTAACAATTTTTTTAAATTACAATTAGTTTACAACTAGTTTTGGGCCAAAAGAATAGTTTACAAAGAAAAAAGTTACGGTAAATAGAACAACAACTAATATGATTATTCGACCAATCTTTTCACTAGTTTGGCACCCAAGATCTCCATCCAATGAAACTTGAAGTTTAATAGCATCTTAATATCGCACCAAAGCATGTTTCTTGCAGAATCTTTCCCAAGTTTGTTAAAAAAATTTCTCAGGATCCTTCCATTGATAAAGACTAAAGTAATATCTGAGAATTCTGGATCCGTTATCTACACGAAAAAAAAAATCTAAAACAACTAAGTTCATCCTTTTTCAATTTTACATTTCTTATTTAGAATATTGAAAAACTTTTTTGCTTTCAAAATACCAAGAGAAAACCATTATCCTAGTTCTTTGATGACAATATTATTTTTAACGAACAAAAAACTAGTTCACTATATATGGTAGAAGTTTGAATCTCCTTTATTTTTCAAAATCAGGTTATACATACATACGTGTACACACACACACATATATAGAAGTTAAACCAAACAGGCTGTAAAATTTTATATATTAATTTTTATATAGACTTGGGATTAACATGATTGTTTTTTCAAACCTAAAGCCTGCTCATGTCCCCTTCTGGTCAAGCTTTCATAGAAAGCTTCATCATGAGAAAATGGATACAGATTCACCGGCCATCATGGATTGTCTTTAAAGAAATTTGTTAGCAGAAAATTAAAGAAAAGAAGTGGCAAGTGTTGTATAGTTCTGAGTTGCATCTTTTCAACACAAAAGAATCTTAGCTCGGTCATAGCTTGAAAGATTGGCATTCCACATGCATGTTTTTATTTTTTCATGAAAAAATTAATTATTTGATCCTAATAATTTTAACCCAATTGTAACTCAATTCATAAACTTTGACTCATTATAATTCAATCTTTATAGTTTTAATTCGATTGTAACTTAATTTTTAAACTTTGCCTCTTGCACTTTAATCCTTATAGTTTTAACCAATTAAATATTGATTCCTGTAGTTTAAAAAATAAAGTTATAAAGATTAAAAATATTTTAAAGTTTTAACATTTATGATATTTATAAACATTAAAAGGGTTTAGTAATTTAAAATATTAGTAATAAATTTTAACATAATTTTAATCTTTATAATTTTATTTTTTAAGATATGAAGATCAATATTTAAGTAGTTAAAACTATAGGGACTGAGTTGCAAAAATTAAAGTTTAGAGACTAAATTATAACCAAGTTAAAATTTTAAAGAATTAAGTTATAAAAAGTCAAAGTTCAGGGATCAAGTACAACTAAATTAAAACAATAGGGACCAAATATATATATATATTTTTTTTATTTTTCATTTCTATTTAACGTTGCTATGCAGGTTCAAGCATAGAATAGCATTTTTTAGCATATTTGACAGTCAACTTCTAAGGTAATTTGCTGTCTTTAGTGTCTAGATCATCAAATGTTGTAACTGTGGATTTTGGCTGAGATGATGATGTTACTAGGTTCTCATAGTTGGGGGTGTTATTTAGTTTCAAAAAAATGCTATGCAAAAAATTAATTACCCAGTTGTCATATATAATTCTCTTATTGATGGCTTGTGGTGTGCAAATTAGGCTCATGTCATTTTGTGGAGGATGTTGCTAGATTGAATCTTCATGTTGTGACTATGAGTAGAAGTTGATAATCATTTCTTTGATCTGGATTTGGATTTTCAAGCCTAAAAAATGAAATAACAAAAGATTTCTACACCCTATAAGCTTGAGTAGTTAATGATTTTAGCATCACAATTACTATGATCAGTCTTATCAACAAGTCAGTCGGCATGACAATTAACATCTTTAAAGACATGATCAGAGAAGACAATCTAATTGTGCATAACAAGGCCTTTGATCATTTTGGAAGTGTTGTAGAGGGAATGATTCTGATAGTACACGTTGACTACTTTTGCTTCTATTTATAATTTTTAGGGAGAATTTCATTTAAGGACCGCAAAAGCAATTTATCTTTATGTGACTCCCAAAGAATTTTAAAATATTAGTTTAGTCCTATGGGACTAAGTTGAAAATAAGTTGAAAGTAGAAAAAACTAAAATAACCTCAGTTCAATTATAAACAAAAAACAAAAAACCACCAGCCATCGTTGCTAGTGATCGAAGCTTTGTTGGTGACGACAGCCACTAAACCACCGTCGCCGAAGCTCCAGCCACTAGCTAGACCACCATCAGCGGTGGCTGGAGAATTATGGAGAATTAATCTTTCCAAAAGTGGCCAAAGTGAGTGTAAAAACCAAGACCCCTTGGTTCACCAAAGAATTTTGGACCACCAAGCCACTCAACCTATTCAATCATATGATGCATAACATTATATATATAATGAATCTTATTTCCAAACCACTTAATTATTACATTACTTGTTAATATCTTAAAGGAACTTGTTAATTACTTAATTTTCCTTGTTAATCCCATGACTCCTGCGATAGAAATAAATTACTTGTTAATCACGTAACTATATTTGTTAACACCTTAATAAGACTTGTCAATTACTTAACTCTCCTTATTAAGTCCGTGACTCCCACAACAAAACTACATTACTTGTTAATCATGTAACTATCATTGTTAATATCTTAATAGAACTTATTAATTACTTAATTTTACTTGTTAAATGTTGGAATCAGCAAGTAGATTTAAAGTCTGAGTTGTGCCAAGGACACTATCCTTAAAAGCTATTCCGTCACACTAGATTATTCGCATGGCAGCTCCCTAAGATTAAACAGACTCATCCTATAAATTAAGTAAGGCCACAGAACAACAAGGACTAACAGAATATACTCAAGCAACATAATACATAGGAGGAGCTTAAGAACTCTAGAGTTTGGCACCAGGTACACTGCACTGCTAGGCTATATATAGTGACAACCAGAAAGTCCCCTTAATAAACCGTCAAACATCAGTTTTAAAATAATTAAAACAATTTAAGCCTTATAACTTGAGCAATTTTGAAGATTAAAGAAGTTTTTTAAATAAATATTAAACCCTTTTAATGCCATTAAATCAAATAAAAGGTGATTAAAATCTTTCAAACTATAACTCCAAGTTGGTAAAAATAAGATTTAAGTAGGGGTTATAGAAATCAATATCATTAAATTATAACAATTCCTTTTGAAATACCTATGAATATTTTATAATATCCAACAATCCTCCACATATTTCAAAAGGAAAAAAAATTCACAAAACTATTTTATATAAATAATTTTGTAACTCCACAAAATAGTTCCCAAAATTTAAGAAAATCACCCAGTATGCCTAGTACCACATTCAACTCATGCGTAGGGGAAATTAATAGACTTCAACTATGTTTGCATGAGTTCACTTCTCTTCCAAGCCAATTTAGTTGCTCAAGTCCACACATTAGTATATATGTAATAAATCTTCCATTCATCATAGGACTTCCCTTTTTGATACACCTATAACTACAACTACAATTGCCCATATATGTCAAAAAAGATCATTATCATTTGAGTTATTCACACAAAAGATAATCACTTCGAATTTGATGTCTTTTGATTTAAACCAAATATAGATCAATAAAGCTTAGCACACAAAAAAGTTAGTGTAACTTTATTATTGAACTAACAGATCTTAAGTGTGTACTAGAGGTGTTATTAATCGGATTATACCCTTATAGTATAGGCTTTTAATGATGGTTTTGCACATTATCGGCCATGTGCGTGTATGATTTTAACAAATGCTCTAGAAATTTTACTACAATCTCAAAGGAGCGGCCCCACTCTATATTCATATAGGTATTTTCACCAAGTGTATTTACAATGAATACACTATCCATAAGGATTATGAAAACATTAAGAACTTTTGCTCAGCCTCCGATCAATGTATTGTAGCACTTTCTCAAGCCATAGGAAAGGACAAAAATTTAGTGCTAGCAGAACTAACAAATAACTTATTTTTACCTATTGAACCTTCTTCGTGGGATCTCCAATCACAAAGGTTGGATTGCCATCACATTTAATTTTAAATTGGCTTAAGTTGCATTCCCCTCGACATTTAAATAATTAAAATTCTTTCCCAGGGGTTAGTTAATGGATCCATCAGATTTACATCTAATCTCACGTAATTGATTGAGATAACTCTCTTTTTTAGCATGCTTAATTGTATCTCAATCAATATTTACCTATGTCATTATTCTCTTTACAATAACTATTGCCATTTGGCAATTACAAATCATCGACATGGCTTGTGTTGGTTTTACTCATAATAGAATATTCATTAAAAAGTTTCTTAACTACTCAATCTCATTATTAGCCAACTTCAGAGTAATAAACTCTGACTCAAATAACATTTTATTTGGCTATCAATAAATTTTTTTCATTTGAATATAAAATTTAGTTAATATCATTGTATTTTTTTAATACAATGAAAATCCATTATTCATGATTTCAATATTTATGGTATCTCTCAAAGGAATTGACTCATCCTCTTATGAGACTATTTAATATGCTCAATCTCCATGCAACATAACTATATCATGGGATTAACATTAATTAATGCAACAAATTCTCTAAAGTTTGTATGTGCATATATAAATTGAGCAATAAAACCATCCCATTTTTATTTTTAACCAGGTTAGCATTATGGAATACTCGTTGACACTAAGTGTCAAATATTTCATAACTCTATGATCCTATTATTATACTTATTTTCATCACTACTAAGGATGGATAGTCATTAGTGGATCTTTTCACATAAATAAATAATTCATTTAACATTTGTGTATTTTATACAAAAGGGATCTACTATTCACAATCCCATGATTTAAAAAATATTTCATTTTTCTCATATGGACCACAATACATATAAATAAATCATTATGTACAATAATGAATATTTATGTCAAAATAAATAGATCATGCACCTATTAAAATAAATTTATCTACACTAGATAAATAATTAAATTTTGTACCATCATCACAATGCTTGTTTCAAACTAAGCCACAAAAATTACATAATTAATAAATTTGCCATCATGCAAATAATAGCCTTCTCTTAATTAATTTTTCTTTAAATCACAATATAATAATATCTTGGTATTTATAAAATGAGGCTAATAATTCAGTACAAGATATATTTTGCAAAATACCCCGACACTTTTAAATATTTCAACCACATGAATAAAAAATATTTCCATACCTTATCAATAATAATTCTAATTAAATTAGAATCTCTTCACATAATTTCCTCCCATTCTAATTAAATTAGAATTTATCATAATATTTAATAAATTCACCAATAAAAGGCACAAATTTAGTGCCATATAATTTTCCTTAGGGCTTTAAAATCATCACAAGTTCAATTGAGACTAATTACACTTATGACACTTAAAGTCATGATATAACTTATTTTGACACTCATGTAGTCATGTGACCATCATTGTGAAACAAATATTATGTCTCAATGCTGCCAAAATTATAAACCCACCACAAATATATTTTTATTTACCAAGGTGCATATTTTACCACACTTTAATTATAATCATAATGTATATCATCATGACATAGAATGGCAGAAATAAAAGCAAATGAGAGGGGATAAAAAAACACAAATACCGATTTGCACGTATACATTCACAAAAGTTTATTAGTCTTGAAAACATATCATAATTAACTTAGGTTTTGCAAGTAACATATATTCAATTATTTTATCACCAACTGTTGCGGCCCTTTTTAAAAAGCTTTTGAAACACCATTAAACATAATAATAATGGCAATATATTATTAGCATCCAAGAGTTTTATAACATTACACTCCAGCCTTAATATAAAATTGAACGCTAATTCAATTACATTCAAACAATAGGAATATAACAACTGTTGTCCATTCTTTTTTATACGCACAATATATAATTCTAAAACTTTCTCCAAACGTTGTTTTTTAATAAATTTCCAGTAATTGTAAACGGCTTGACATATTTGAAATGTCACTGACTACTATCTTGGCCATCATTATTTCCATCATGTCACCAAACATTATTTTGCATTTCAATCCAGAAAAGGTCTCAACTAAAATTCTAACTTTACATTACCATTATTCCATTCAGCCAAAACACAGATCCCAAACATAATATTTTACGGATCATATAATAAGGAAATGAACTCTTTCCGACTGCAATGTAATCTTTACCTATTGTAAAAGATACACGTGCTTCCTAACTTCAACACCAATATATCTAGTAAAATTATAGGTTGATGAAGTATGCATGCATATGACGAGGCAGAAAACCAAGACGTGTGAAACAGTCTCTAGGCAAGACGTTTAAAACAGCACATCCACGCATCTCTCTCATTAAGCCTGCCATCATTTTGAATCACTACACTGGATGGTATGCCCAGCTATCAATATGAGTTAAACTCAATACTCATGCCATCTTTCTTTTTTAAGAGCTCTTTGACAGCTCTTCGCCGAGTCCAAACCTACTAGGTTTAGTACAACTAAACAATACCAACATGTTGGGAATAGCTCTTAAAATTATTTGGAACTGGCAAGTAGATTTAAAATCTAAGTCGTGTCAAGGACACTATCCTTAAGAGCTATTCTGTCATACTAAATTGTTCGCACGACAGCTTCCTAAGATTAAACAGACTTATCCTGCAAATTAAGCAGGGCCACAAAACAACAAGGACTAACAAAATATACTCAAGCAACACAAATACATAGGAGGAGCTTGAGAACTCTAGAGCTTGCCACTGGGTACACTACACTCTTGGGCTATATATAGTGACAACCAAAAGGTCCCCTTAATAAACCATCAAACATTAGTTTTAAAATAATTAAAACAAATTAAGCCTGTGGTTTTGAACATTAAAAAAGTTTTTTAAATAAATATTAAACCCTTTTAATGCCATTAAATCAAATAAAAGGTGATTAAAATCTTTCAAAATTATAACTCCAAGTTGGTAAAAATAAGATTTAAATAGGGGTTATAGAAATCAATATTATTAAATTATAACAATTCCTTTTGAAATACCTATGAATATTTTATAATATCTAACATTAAATTCACAACTCCTTTAACTGAACTACATTACTTATTAATAATGTAACTTTACTTGTTAATTAAGCAACAATACTTGTTAATTGGCTAGCTTGACTTGTTAATACCATAACAAAATTTGTTTAACTATTGTTTCAAAAAAGCAACCAAGTTACTTGTTAATTTCTCAATTATACTTGTTAATTATCTATTGTCACTTGTTAAATGAATATATAACTTATATAAAAATTAAGTTTGTCAAATAACAAAAGCGATGACAATCGGATCTCCATTATCAGTATTAAGCATACTTGTTAAAATATATTAGGTTTTAATTGTATAAGATTTTTCAAACATCTAGTCTGATCAGTATTAATCAAACTAGAGGTTTGAAAAATCTTATACAATCAATCAAACAATGGTCCAGCCTGAGGCTGGAGCTCTGGTGACAGTGGTCCAGTGGCTGCCGTCACCGATGAAGCTCCGATCACCAGCGACGGTGCTCTAGGGATGGTAGCTGGTGGTTTTCTTTTTTCTTTTTTTATATTTGAACGGAGAGCATTTTGGTCTTTTTCACTTTTAACTTATTTTCAATTTAGTCTCATATGATAAACTGATATTTTAAAATTCTTTGAGAGCCACCTGAAGATAAGTTGCTTTTACAGTTGTTAAATGAAATTCTCCCTAATTTTTATGCCTAAAAATTAAAGTGGTCTCTACCTTAACTTTCACACACGCATATTTGTGAATTTCCTTTTCATTAGTAAATTGAAGAAAAGATACTTATGTTAAAGTATCCCACAAAATGTATTTATATATTCACCATGTTGATTTTTTTTTAAAGAAATATTGAGTCTTTGATTGTATAAATAATTTTTAAGATTAAGTTATATTTTTGTTCTTGAAGTATTTTTGTTGGAGCACTAGTTACTAAATTCAAAGGTGATGCAATGTAGTCATTCAAGTCATGCAATTGAAACATGTCATCTTTCCATTACATTTTGGTGAATTTAAATGTGAGCAATAAAAAATTGTAAAGAAGTCGTCCTTTAAATAAAAATCAAATAGTGTATTCAAAATTTATAAATAAGTATTTTTTTTTTTGCATTAGTTGACTTGTAAATCAAACTAGAGTGATCATTTACAAGTCCTCGAAAATTTGCAAGTGGTCCATCATGAATTTACTCTACTAGTGTGATTGAATTTTGTAAGTTAATGTGTTTTTTCTATACCAATTAATTTATAAATTAAACCAATATATAACTAACAAGTTTCTTCTCTTACAGAAATTTATAGTTAAATTATTATTATAAAATAATATTTTAATTATTTACTGATGGCACTAACAACATTGATATGATGATTTCTTTTTAATTATTTTCAAGGACACTAATTGCACGCAAATTTGCTACTTAACTCTTTTAAATTTTTCTTAAAATTAATGAAAAAGAGATCATCATAATGCTCTAGAAAAATACTTTAAAAACCCGAGGGGCACTTATTCAACTAGTCAAGAGAGATGAATTAATTTATCCTAAAATTTTGAATTCAAATCTTGGGATATATAGTCACATTAAGTAAATATGTTAAAGATATTCTCAAAGCACCTATGAGGCCACCATCGATGATAGCAATCTCACACAGTAGGGTTAGATTGGTTTGGGTGAGAGGTGGTTATATCTTCAAGTTTTCAAGATACCAAGCGCTGTAATAAAAAAAAAGAAAAAAATATTTTAGAAATTAAATATAAACTTTAACTCACTCAAGTTATCAAGTATTTTAAGTATCAATAAGAAAATCCTAGTTGTTTTGTTTTGTCTTTTCTTTTCTTTTCTTTTTTTGAATGAAAGGGAAAATAGTTCCAAATATACCCAAAACTAAAAAGACAAAAGAAAAAGAAAAATCAAAACAATATAGATTGAATACTAAAAGAAGAAACTAAAATAGAGTGTTGTGTTGTTGGACTTGAGTGTCGTTTGCTTTGCTTTGCATTTGCTTTTCTTTTATTTTATATAATCTTTGCATTTTCCTTTGACTGAAGTTTTGCAACCTATGTTTTGTCACTTTTTGTGGCATGCTCTCATCCTTCCAAAACAAAAGGAAAAAAAAAAGAAAAGAAAATCCAAACAACTATGTTTATCTTTTTCCAATCCTATGTTTTTTTATTTAAAATATTAGTAAAATCTCTTTGGCTTTCAAACTACATAGAGAAAACCCTTACCCCAGTTCTTGGATGATCAAGAAATTTAAAAATAAAGATTAATGCAATTTATATTTGGAAATATCACCATAAAGTCACCCATAATCATTTAAAATACCCAAAGATACCATTAAATTCCTAAAGAACTATTAGATCCTGAGGGCTTAGGGGTAATTAAATAAGGTTGAAATGACAATGATCAAAATGCCCATGTTATAAAATGTTCAATTGATAATTTGGTAATAGCCATTCACCATAGGACAAATGATACTAGGTTGCATTTGTTATTAGATGCTTCACTTGTCAATAATATTTGCCTTTTGGCAAATGATCATTGTCAACATAGCATCTTATAATGTGAGTGTTTTCATCATTATCATTTCAATCTTATCCACTACTAAATCCTTAAGGATCTAATAGATATTTTTGAATTTAGTAGGATCTTTGAATATTTTGAATTATTGTGAGAAACTTCATAATAATTTTTCCTTCATGTTTTGACAGAAAAGTATGAACCTCTTATTTTTGTATAACTTACCTTAAGTTACATATAAATACACACATATTATATATATATATATATATATATTTATATAAATACATAAATTTATAGAAGAATCGCGCCCAAGATCCCAAGCAAGAAAATTATAATTAAAATATAATTGAATCTGAAACCTTGATTGCATATATATATATATATATATATATATATATGTATATGTATATATAGTAAAAAAGACTCATCTTCCTTCACAATATGTTCAGTTAGAAAGGAGGGAAGTGGAGAGAAAATTTTTTAATGGAATGAAAGGGAGGGTTGAGAAGAGGAGGAATCCCTTCCAATTTCACCAATTTTGAGGGAAAGAGAGGAAAAACTTAGGGAGAATGACATAGAGGTCTTAAGGGAACCAATTACTTAAACTTAGGTCCCAAGTCCCAAAATTCAAGAATTTGCAAGCTCAACTCTTAATTTTGTAATTTTGTTATGATAAATTTATAATTTATGTTTAAAATTATAATAGAAAAAACAAATTTATTTATTATTTAAACATATTAAAATTTGAAAAATAAATTATAAAATTGAAAGACGAACTTGCAAATTTTCTAGAATTGAAAACTTCAAGCCTAAATTGACTTAATTGTTTCCTTGGGTTTTTGTTCTCCCAAAAACTTTTGTCCCATCTAAATAAGGGTAGGGAAATGCCTCCCTTTCCCTCATTCGCCAAAAGTACAATGAAACAAGGGGTTAAGGATGTGGTGGTCCTTTGTCTTCCTAAACCTTAGCACCATAACCTCTGTTTCCCCTTTCATTGCCACCAAGACACACACACTATCTCTCGCTCTCTAACTCCATAGCCATCAATCATCATGGTTTAATTGATTGCCCTATTTGATGGTCTAATTGAACTTTTGAGCTTGAGATTCCAACCTTGTAGTGGTCAGTGATGTAATTGAGGAAGATCTCTTCGGCAATGTTGTTGTTGCTGCTGCTGCTGCTATTGCTGCCATCAGGGGCAGCCAAGGAGGTCCTACTGAAGATGAGGACGAGAGCGAGGAAGAGAGCGGTGAAGAGGAAGAGCGACAAGAAGTAAGCCAAGATGGTAAGGAATCTGCAAGCAAGGACGGCAAAGGAGGAGATAGTGAAGGCTAAGAACAGAGCTGCAATGAAGCAATATTTGAATTTGAAGAGAGTCTGAGGGATCTTCATGATGAGGATGATGACAACCACAATGTTTATGGAGTTGGAGAGAGGGATCACCTAGACAATAGATGAAAGCACAAGAAAGAAATAGGGGAAGAATATGTTTCTATTGAGCATTTCTTGTTGGCATTTCTATCGAACAAGAGGTTTGGGTTTGGGCAACATTTATTCAAGAACCTTAACATTAATGAGAAAATTTTGAAAGATGCTATCCACCCTATTTATGTAAGTCAAAGGGTGATTAACCAAAGTAGGATATATACTCTTTTCCTTCGGTTTATAGGGCAGAGGGAGAAGATTCATATGGCATTTCATTATTCTCTATGTTCATATTTATTTTTATGTCCTATTAAATGTTAGGAAAAAAATTATTAAAAATAATTCTCTTATATTTATTAGGGTTATGAGCGAAAATTTAATAAATTTTAAGATAGAGTTAATGAAATTTAAAGTTTGAAAAAATAACAATTACAAACCCCATAAAAGGTATTAATGACAATTTCAGACCTTAAAAAAGTAAAATCTTTTTAGAAGATCATAGTCCTTAATTGCAATTAAAAATGTAACAAATTCATAAATTACCCGTATGAGCAAATGTAGCAAATAGCTTATCAAAGTCTTATTTTTTCAATGTGAAATCCTTCTCATTGCTTCAAAGCTACTCGGTTTGCCTTCAATCTTGGTCTTTGCCAAAGTGGGGAGTCCTGTAACCCATATCTTGGTTTTCGACAAAATGGATCATCATGTAATTCATATATGTGCATTCCTCTATTTTTTTGGTTTAAAAATGTGAACCTATAACTGGCTTGATAGTATTATAATTATTGAATTCACTAACTGAGGGTATTTTTAACCTTACTTGTGAAATTTCATACTTGGAAATGAATTGTTTCCAAGTTTAGTTACCAGTTTTTCCAATTACATTAACAATATTCCAACTCATGTTAGCCAGATCCAATAGTTAAGATTTATCCAAAAAATTACATGTTCACCATTTAAACCAGAAATAAAGATATATCAACATTATACCAACATTATATCTCATGAATGTTAGCTAATTTCATAACTATATCCAACCAATTTTATCCAAAATTTTAGGTAATTTTAGTAGTTAATATTTTATCTAACGAAATCTTTCTAGATGTCAATTACATTGTGAATCTTTTTCATTGACAATTACCAAAATAGAGGACCTTCCCACTAGCGTTATTATATATCTTAGCCATTCACCTACAAACAGGGAGAACACAGGAAAACATAAATAAGTACTAAATCATTATACCAAGCTACTAAATATGTCTAACACCACTGTTGAATATATATGACATAATTATTGAACTCACTTTATATTAATGCTAAAAATATATTAAATCACTACTGAAATTACATGATCATTCTATTGAAAAGACAATTTAAATCTTCTAAATGTTATTGCAACAACTTTCTCAAGGTTAATAGTTTAAAAATTGGCTCCTCTTGTGCATCAATTCCATAAAATAGTCCCAAATTACTGAATGTTTGCACATGTAATTTGTTGGATAAATGTTAACTATTGAAACTAGCTAACATGATTTGGAAATATTGTTAATGTAATTAAAAAAATTAGGAACCAAATTTTGAAATGAGTTGTTGTCTAGTATGTAATTCGTGTACAACTTCATGTTCTTTCAATTCCAACTCTGGACTACTTAATTTGAATAGCATTAGTTGTTTGAATATGTGAGTATCTGACTAGTCTCTTGTAAATGTAAGGATAGTTTTAATGTTAACTACTAAAATTAGCAAACATTTTGGATGAAATTATTTGGATATAATTCTGAAATTTACTAACATTGGTGATATAAAATTCTAATATAATATTGATATTGTAATTTGTCAGTTAAAACATTAACTACTGAAAATAACTAACATATATTAGGAATATTATTAATGTTAGTTGGAAAAATCAAAAGCCAAACTTGGGAATGAGTTGCTTTTCAATGCGAAAACCATGGATAGGCTTGTGTTCTTTCAATCCCAACTTTAAACAATTTAATTTGAAATAGCATCAATTGTAAACATTTAATTAATTTTGTAGTTTCATGCTAGAAAACAATCCATTTTCAATTATGGTTCCTAGTTTTTGCAACTAAGCTTAAAAATACTCTAATCTTATGTTAATGATTTCAGTAGTTATAACATTATCAAACTAGTTATAGGTTCACATAGTTAAACTAGAAAAAATGGAGGCACACACATGTATCAATTACAAGATGACCCACTTCCTTGAATATCAAGATAAGGGTTACAAAACACCCTGCTTCACGTGAAGACCAAGATTGAAGGCAAATGGAGCGGCTTTGAAGAGATGAGAAGGATTTCATGCTAAAAAAAAAAACAGAGACTTTGATAAGATATTTGCCGCACTTGCTCATAAGGGTAACTTCGTAAATTTACTAAATTTTTAATCGCAAGTAATGATCATGGTCTTTTAAAGGGATTTCAACTTTTTAAGGTTTGAAATTGTCATTAGTGCCTTTCTCAGGTATGTAATTGTCATCATTCCTTCAAGTTTTTCTTAATTTCATTGAAACATATTAAGAATGATTTATAAATAGAACCAGAGAAAATATGTTCTATTAATTGAAAATAATTGTTTTTATGACACTAAGCCACAACCAAATTCAATTGTTGCAATAATTTTTGCTTTTAACCCGTTATAGTTGAAATGGGAGAATCACAATAAAGATTTGATGGGTGTGGAGTTTAGAAAAAGAGTCTTGGCAATAAAAAGAGGGAAAAAGAGGGTCCTTCTATGTGTAAAGGTGCGGGAAGGAAGGTCCACATTCATAGAGGCAAATGAATCTTTTGGCTGAGAAATAGATTTGTAACTGGGCCTCTGGCCTGCAAAGTTAATTCAGCTTTTATTGAGTTTTACTTCTGACTTTCTTGTTTCTTAAAAACTTTGATGCAATTCTCCTTAACTTTTTTAAGAAAATATCACATAGCCCACATTGAAAAAAGGAAAAAAAATTATATATTTAATTTTATATATTTAAAATATTTTTTAATTAAATTAATACATGTATATTTTTTATAAATTATTTGGTATATAGTAAATTCTTATTATTGATATTATTAATATATTAAAATTTATGTATCTTAATTTAATTAGACGAGAATATATTAAGTATATAAAATGTAAGCCTTGCCCTTTAAAAAACAAAAGAATGTTACCGCCGTTAATTTGTTGCCTGATTAATTCCCCATCAAGAAATCGGATCTTTTTCACTGAAAAATTATTGATTCATAGAGTTGAACGATTATAGTGCAGTGAATGACAAAGAAACACTTGGCCAATGACAAATAATTTTTCCAAATTTATTTTGTCAATGTGTAAAAATGTTTCGATCCTTGGAACTAAATGACTATAATAATTTTGATTAGAATAAATGACTATAATAATTAAAACAATTAATGCTTAGTTTTAGATTTTCAATAAATGACAGCAAATTTATTCTAGCATTGCAACCAGAGCAAGAAAAAAAAAAAATTAAAAACCACACACACACACACAGAACAAAAGATAAAGGGAAAGTCTCAATGAGAATATCATCATGACTAGACTTAATTTCAATCAAACTCTTAAAAATCTAAAATTTTACTACATATGTAGAGAATTAGAATGAAATTAAAAAGCTAACTAAAATAATTTTATTATCCCGAATAAAAAAGTTAAGTGCATAAATAATTCATAATCTATAAAAAATGACCGACTGACATAAATTAAATTTGCAACTTCCATTAACAATATAACATTATTATGAATACAAGCAAAGCACATGAACAACTTATACAGGAAACATAAATAATTGATATATAAAAAATGAACAATTGACATAAGCAAAATGATAGTTGCAAATTCATAGTGATGTTATGCTATTAATGAGAGTTCTAAAATTCACTCATAAATCAATTGTTAATTTTTCTATAAGAGTTGTTCATGTGTCTAACATTATTAGAAACAATAAGATTATTTTAGTAAGCTCTTTAATTTTATTTCAATTCCTCACATGCATATAAAAATGTCAGAATTTTAAGAATTTTAACTGAAATTAAGTTGGGTTGGTAATTTTCCAAAAACAATAAGGGTTTTTGCATATATAGCTCATTTTGTAGATTTTAACTCAATAAACAACATAACATTTGTTATATTTTGTGTTATGGCCATTTTAATACTTAATTGAGCTTTATATGACAAAACTATCTTCTTTGCAAATAACATGACCTTCTTTCAAATGCTTTTTTTTTCTTGATGAAAACTGTCTTTCAAATATTAGAAGATGAAAGAGAGCTTCATTTGACCCTCATAAACAAATGACAAGATTAAGCATCTTTATATCTACATGATTAAATGGTATTGATAAGTTTTTATTAATATGGTTTATCAGTGATATACAATCAGAAACATTAAAAAAAAATATAATCACTTGTCTAAAACAAATCAAATACAATCCATAAAAAATTCTGGATATCTCAGCTTATTATAGAAAATCAAATATCTAAACTAATAAATCTCATTTTTCATCATAAGAAATGATGAGATTAAGCATTTTCATATCTATAAAATTAAATGGTGTTGATAAGTTTTTACTTATTTGATTTATTAGCGATATATCACTAATATAATATCGTGAATTAGAGACACGAAAAGAACTTAATCATTTGCTCAAAATAGATTAAATATAATCTATAAAAAATTATAAATATCTTAGCTTATAATAAAGAATTAAATACCCCTCTATAATGAAATTTTTAAGTTTACATGTATCTTCGTGTAAGGAAGCTTGGCAAGATGGACATCTTTTATAAAAGAGTGCACTTATTAGGACAATAATAAAATAATATGTGAATATCACTTTAATTTTTTCGCCTACCAAAAAAGATAAAGAACAATTGTGAAAAGGAGATAGAGATATGACTGACATATGTGTTAGGATTTTATTTAATTAGTTAAAAGTTAAAATTATTTAACAAATTATGAGATATATATTCATGAACTAGATTATATAAAATATTTTAATAATATATTTGTTCTGTAAAAAAAAAAAAACCCTTTTAATTAATTTGATGAATGAGTTATATTTTGATATATTTAAAAATCTCATTTATAATTTATAAAAATTATATTTTTCATGATCATCGGAACAATTCAATCAAAATAAGACTTGATTATCACGTAGAGCACTGGAGTGTATTTTCTGTTCATAACAGTCTTTCTCAAAACAAGCCCCCACGCCAACCCAAAAAATTATTAAAAAGAAAAAAAGAAAGAAAGAAACTTCGCCTCTAGCCTTCTACCAAGCTCCTGAGGGGACTCTCAATTCAAAGCGAAGCGAGTGACCAGGAGAGGTCTGTGAGATACTATGAGTGATGAAACTGGCAAAGGAGTAATGTCGCCTTCTCTGTCATTCCATGAAGCGCGATATCGCAAAACTTGTATCAGATGGCTTATACAGAGAAGCTCTTCATATCTATTCCCAACTCCACTCTGCTTCCCACTCTCCTCAGAGTTTCACTTTCCCTCCTCTCCTCAAAGCATGCTCCATCCTCAAATCTCCTTCGCAAGGTCAAATCCTGCATGCCCATGTCATCAAATTCGGTTTCCAAGCAGATACTTACGCTTCCACAGCTCTCACGGCCATGTACATGAAACTTCATCGTCTTATTGATGCCCTCATGGTGTTCGACGATATGCCTCACCGAAATGTTGCTTCTTTGAATGCGGCTGTTTCTGGGCTTTCGAAAAATGGGTATCATGGAGTAGCTCTCAGGGTATTCAAGCTAATGGGATATGGTAATTTAAGACCCAATTCTGTTACTCTTGCTAGTTTGTTGTCTGCCTGTGATGGAGTCAATAGTGGTGAGCAGATACATTGCTGGGCGGTGAAATTGGGGGTTGAATCAGATACTTATGTTGCGACCTCGCTTATTTCTATGTATTCTAATGCTGAAGAGTTGGATTCGGCGAATAGGGTATATGGAGGATTAGTAAACAAGAATGTTGTCAGCTACAATGCTTTTATCACAGGGCTACTGCAGAATGGGGTTCCCTGTTTGGTAGTGGACGTGTTTAAGGACATGATGGTATGTTCTAATGATAAGCCCAATTCTGTCACGTTGGTTTCTGTTCTTTCTGCATGTGCCGGTCTCTTGGATGTTCGTTTTGGAAGCCAAGTTCATGGATTCATCGCAAAACTTGTGACAGGGATTGAGGTTATGGTAGTGACCGCACTTGTGGACATGTATTCCAAGTGTGGTTGTTGGCACTCAGCTTTTGATGTCTTCAAAACACTTGAAGGGAACAGGAATTTAGTAACATGGAACACGATGATTGCTGGAATGATGTTAAATGCACAGTTTGAGAAAGCCGCTGAACTGTTTCAACTTCTTGTATTTGAAGGAATGCATCCTGATTCAGTAACTTGGAACTCCATGATCAGTGGGTTTGCACAACAAGGAAAGAGTGTGGAAGCTTTTTTGTGGTTTAGGAAAATGATGCTAGCCGGCATGGCTCCAAGTTTGAAAATTCTCACGAGTCTTTTGTCAGCATGTTCGGATTTATCTGCTTTGAGACATGGAAAAGAGATCCATGGACTTGCTCTCAGAATTGATATTAATAGGGATGAATTTTTGGTAACTGCACTTATTGACATGTACATGAAATGTGGGCATTCTTCTTGGGCACGAGCAATTTTTGATCAATTTGAGATAAAACCAAATGACCCAGCATTTTGGAATGCAATGATAAGTGGTTATGGGAGAAATGGAGACAAGGAGTCTGCCTTTGGAATCTTCGATGAAATGCAAGAGCAAACAGTTCAACCAAATGGTGCAACATTTGTTAGCGTTCTATCTGCTTGCAGCCACACTGGTGAGGTAGAGAGGGGTTTGCAGATTTTCAGAATGATGAAAAGAGATTATGGCTTGCACCCAAATCCAGAGCACGTTGGTTGCGTAGTTGACCTTTTGGGTCGATGTGGCCGGTTGGACGAAGCTCGAGACCTAGTGGAAGAATTAAAAGAGCCATCTTCATCTGTCTATTCTTCTTTACTTGGAGCATGCAGGTCTTACTTAAATTGCAATCTTGGAAAAGAAATGGCTATGAAGCTCCTCGATTTGGAACCAGAAAACCCAACTCCACTCGTGATCCTATCTAACATATATGCTGGACTGGGAAGATGGAGAGATGTAGAAATTGTAAGAGGAATGATAAAGGATATAGGACTGGACAAACTCCGTGGCTTTAGCATGATAGAAGTCACATGAGAATTAGTCGTGCAGAAAATTTTGGACAAAATATTTTCCTGGACACATTAACATAGCTATCACACCTTGAGTGCTCTTTCTATTCTAACTTTCACAGAAGTCACTGTTCCAAATCTCTTTGATCCAAAGCAATAGGCAAAATGGTAAGGAGGTTCAGTCATGAAACAAGAGATCTTATGTCTCAGTGTAAAATTACCTGGGTATACCTCAATTTTCCCATTACTACAAAAATTCTGCAAACAGAAATGCAACAGCTATGAACGCATCATACACAGCTGGGTCAGGTTTTCATGTTATGCGGAAAGTAACTTGCTTGGTTTCTCTTTCATCAAAAAAGAACTTCTGCCATCTATAAGGTTACTACGATGATTGTGTTCATAAAACCCATCAGAGTAAGCTTCCTGAAATACAAAATGCATGGTTTAAGGCAAAGTTGTGTTGTGTGCAATGTTTTAGAACGTCCACGTGTGTCATTCGTTTGCTTGAAAGCTTTAAGAATTAATTGATTCCTCTGGATGCAGCAAATAATTTGGCCAGGAAGGGACAAAAAGATGTTTACTTTTTCAAACTGAGCTGAGAACACATAAATACTCTGACACCAAGGTACACCTGTCTATCCAGTTTGAATTAGTTCTTGCTTCTGCGTGTCCAACATACTCCTCCACTCCCTTATCAAAATCATCAACATCAACAAACAAAAAACAAAAAAAATAAAAGAAATAAAAATGTGAAAAATTTCAAACACGTCTCATTGTCCTTGAATAATATATTCAAAAAATAATATTATATTTTTTTTATCCTTATAAAGATAATTTTAAAAATACTTTTAAAATATTGTCTAAAATACCATACTATAATTAATAAATATGACCAAATGAACATTGTAGAATGTATTTTATAAATGGGATCGAAAGGTGTACTTGTTTGCTGAAATTTCAATTGATATCATACGTTACAGCTTGTAGCTATGTTGATTTTCTTTGACTCATATTAAGTTCATTAGCTAACTGGGGCCAAATGATTTGAAATTGATAATCTCCTTTATCTTGATATCCAAAGCTTTGCTCCCCATATTCAACTGGAAATGCACAACAGTACAGTACTGAACAAGGAAAACTAAGCAATTTCTTTTTCTTCTTTTTTTTCCCCGTATTGAAGATAAACCATATTCTTTGTTTTTTTTTCCTTTTTTGAAGTGAAGACCAATATATTTATAAATAAAAATAATTACAATAACAAGATTTAAAAGTAACCTACCTATATAATGTGACTAGGAGATTATGAAGAGGGAAATTATAGCAAGTAAATACAAACTAAGGACCTGTTTAGTTGTTGAAAAAAAATGGAATGGGTTGATAAAAAATAAAATGAACTAGAATAAGATCATGAATTAATAGAAAGGTGACAATGATAGAGAGATGAGAACTATAGAGTGACAGAGAGATGAGAATGAGTATTGCTGATCTTATTCATGTAAATCCCCATTTTTCTCTCTCTTATCATTCCATGACTTTCCTTTCTGTAGCATTTTCACATTTTCAATCAATCCATGATTTTATTTTAGTTCACTTTATTCGTTATCAACCTATTTAATTTCATTTTTTTCAAACAACCAAATAGATACTAATGCAATGTCTGGTAGATAAAAAATTGTTTTATTGAAAAGAAATGAAAAATATACTTATCACATTTTCTTTCTAAGTATATTTCCCATCTCCTTTCTAGAACACACTTTGTTGCATACAAACATGCAATAAAGGAACTAAAAATGAAAGGAGCTAGAGGACATGTGACAATCAAGCTTGCGTAAGATAAACACCATGAAAAGAGTCATTGTTAACAGTGGCAGAATCAGATCCTAAGTCAGGAGATGCAGAATAATTTAATGAAAAATTAATATTTTTTAAAAAATAGTAATAATTATACTAGGATTAAAATTATAACAACATAAATAAATTTATTATCATTTTTCATTTTAAAAATTATATTAAATAAGTTGATATGATCTTTTATTATAAATATACTCTTCATATCTTATTTAAATCATTAAAATATTATATATTTAATAAGCTTTTAAACCTAAATATTTTTTATTTAGTTTAAAGGGGGGAAAATATTAAAATAGGAGGTGCAAAGTTATAAATTTTATATGCTACATTTGTAATTTTTTCCAAAGTGAGAGGGTGCATTTACACCCCCTCACCCCAACGTGGCTCTGACACTTATTGTTAAGATTGCAAAGAATTGATTAGAGAGAAAACAAATGAACACATTCTTGATGGTGATTATTCAACATTACAAAATCATGATCCTCCACTTGAATGATTTACAACCATAATTCATTCCTTAATTAAAGGTAGAGCTATCAATTAGGGCAAGCTCGACCCTAAACAATTGACTCTTGAAGGGTTAGGGCTTACATAGAGTAGCCTTGATAAGCTTAATTATATTTGAAAGTTTTATTTTATAAGGTTTGACCTAGCTCTTAGTCTCAGGGCTAAAGAGCGGACCATGTAAGCCTTAGCCTTATTTTTTTAATTTAAAAACATAAAAAATATATTTGTAATCTTAAAAAAAAGTTATTACACATAAAACTAAATTTAGGAAAATAAATTTATGTCAATCTATACCACAACAAGTATAATATCAAATAGCAACATCAAAATTAATACTAATAAAACTTAGACTTTGCTAGCACTATCAGTTAAATTTTAATGAATGAATGTGGAAGGAGGAATGAGTCTAAGGCTTTTATTTCTTTTAGTTAGATAGTTAGTCTTTTATTTTTTTATATTAAAATTTTTTAAAAATAAAAGGCTTAAAGGGCCGACTCTTTTAAATCAAAATTATCATTTTCTATTCTAAAATAGTAGTTCAATTCTAGCTATTTTGGGGCTTGACTTAACCTTAATTAACAGCTCTAACTAAAAGTAATGAAAACTAATTTGAAATGGGATCAAGGGGAGGTTACACACAATAGTTATATTTATTATCTTAATTATTATCACCATTGAAATTATTTTTATTGCATTTCTAATATTTTAAATAGTTAGTCCTTAGCTCTCTGAAAATAATATCTAAATTATAAACTAGCGAGAGAAAAAAAAAATCTAAATCCCCCATCTCATTTCATTTCACCATGCAAAAAGAATAAAAGGAAAAAAAAAAAAAAACGGGGTACAAAGAAGGTACAAAGAAGAGACTTCTGTTTTCAGATGTTACTCAAAAAAGATCTGAGAACAAGTTCTTATTACAATTAACAAAAACCTGAAACATATAATTTGATGCAAAAAAGGAATCCAAGATCGATCAAACTTGTGCAAAATGTAAAATCTTCTTATTAAGTTTGACTAATGCAGATCCAAGTTGATCATCAAGCCTTCTAAACGACCATAATTGCACCATATCATTGACCTTGAGATCATTAGATTGCGCATGTTTCCAACGATAAATCAGATTATAAGTAGAACAACTTTTCATTTGCCACCTTTTCAGAAGTAAGTTGAACTCTTGAAGATTTGGTTCCAGCACTAACACATTTATACGTTGAGGTCTTTTATTATTTGTTGAACACGTTTTCAGAAACTCAACCTCTTGAGGCTGCAGAAAATTGCCTCTGGCTTCCTTCAAGATCTTGTTTTCTGGGATTGAGAAGCGATTATTGTTTGAATTTGTATCACTTTCACAAAGCTTCTCTTCTATCACCATTTGTATATCATGACCTCCCATATCATCAATCTTTTGGTCAACCTTCATGGCAGCATCAATGAGTGAAGCAAATTCAGCAAACGTGGAGGTTCGAACAAGGAGGAATCATCATGAGAATCTTGGTTACAATAATGTTGATCTTTGTTTATAATTTGTCTTTATTTTCTTGAATCTCTCTCTCTTCTGGTTGGGTCTCCTTTCTGCAACGACTTCCTCTCTTTGCAGATTGTTTGTAAGAAGCAAACAAGTGGTATCATAATATTCAGATTCTTTTGTTGTTGGAGATATTTCTTTATCTCTCTACGTTTTTTTTTTTTGAGCTTTTGTACAGATAGCTGATATTATAAGATTAAATTAAAAAAAATAACATATTCTTTCTTAAATTTTAAAAATGACTGTTCAAATATTTAGTTAATATTTAATTTACAAAATTGCTTTTATAAAATTATAACACGTTTTGCAAACACCAAAAGAGACTCAAAACACGAGAAATCAAGTGAATGAGAGAGACAAATGCAAGTTACAGTTATGACAGAAGAAGCAATTTGAAGACGAAAGAAAGCAGAGCGATGTGACTGAGCCACAGTCAGAATGGTGAGAGACATTAACAGTACTCAACGAAATGGAGCATGCCAGCAGAAAAACAAAGCTATAGATTCATGATTTTTTTTTATTTTATTAGCTTAGGTATTTGATTCTCTGTGATAAGCTAAGAGTCCAAAATTTCTTGCAAATTATGTTTGATCCATTTTGGACAAATGATCATACATTTTTTGTGTTACTGTTCTGTGATACTACATCATTTATATATTGCTGTATATCAATGATAAACAAGTTTATGTTTGATTGTCACTAACATACTATTATATAACACTGATACATAAACCATATCAGTGAAAATTTACCAACTTATTTATAATTAATATACAACTGTATATTGATAATGTAGTATTGCATATCAGTAACATGAAAAACATATAATTATTTGTTCAAAATGGATCAAACACAATTCGCAAAAAATTTAATGTTATCGAGATATGTGAAGATAGTAAAAATCTGATAATAGATAATAAATCTTAACTTGGTCTTCTATTTCTAGAAATGAGAAGTCAAGTCAATTTCAACTAGATAATAAACAATGATTTTTGCTAATGTGAAATTCTAAAAATTTTCTTTGAATCGTTATTATTATCTAACAAACTCTTTTATATATATATATATATATATATATATAATATTTTAAATTGTTCGGTGCATATAATACAGAATTCTAATCACGGACTAGTTATGTAGGATATTTTTTTTTTTCTATTTTGGATATATAGTGCCAAAAATTTTATAATTGTTGAGGGGAGCTTTTATTGAGCAAATAAGAAAGATCACATTCTAACTAAATTTGTGATGGGCCATACTCCAAGTTTTTATAAACTTTGTCCAGAATTTTTGGGGCCTATATATTTTGCAACCTCTGCGCCAATTTTCTCTCTCTCTTTTTTCTTTGTCATTTTTATCTCAAGAAGCTTGAACTAAATAGATGCATGGGCCTCTATTATTTATAGAGAATTTTTTTTTCCTTCCTAGCTAGTTGGATTGAGGATTCTTTTTCAAACGAATCTTGGATTTGATTGATAATACAAATTTTATGTAATATCCGATAAAATTGATTAAATAAATATACTTGATACACGAGACTGAAATATTTTCTCATAATATTATAAATAGTTAAATATTTTTATTTTTAAGAGAATTACATATTATCTCGAAAGTAAATAACAATGACAATCATTCATAATATAAATAAAATTAGGTGTGCGTTAAGTAAGGATGACTTTGAAAAGAAATTAAAATTCAGGGTCCTTGAAACATTAAAAGATTAAATATATATAACTAGTTGAAAAACGGATTAAAAAATTATTATCAACTAACAATAAAAATAATAATAAATTATCTCGACTATCGATTTATCCCTCAAGTTTAATTTTTTTTTTGATTTAGTTTTTTTTAATTTGCTTTAGTTATCAATTTGAGACTTATCATTCAAAGATGAGGTAATTTATTGACATGGATAGGGAATATTGATGATAATCTTGTACATTTATAAAAAGAAGTGCAATTATTTATGCCGGGGAAATATAAAAAATAATAATAAAATTCCTCCGAATTCTATATACAATAATTTAGTTTTTTAAAATGTTATAATTTTACTGAAATTTTTAGAGGTGTCTTTGTCAATAAATTATAAATTGAAAAGACTATTTTATTCTTATTGACAAGTTGTGATTTCTTATTCAATTCTTGCAACTCTTTGAATAAAAGTTGTAATTCTTTAAATAAAAGTTGTAAATGAAGTTTGTTATTTTGAGAACCTGTTTTTTAATAATATAAAGTACACTTGACGAATTATAATTTCTTATTCAAATCTTGCGATTTACAAAAAAAAAATTATTATTTCTTAAGCAAAAGTTATGATTGGTGCTTATTTTTTAATAATAGAAATTATATTTGACAAGTTATGATTTCTTAAATAAAAATTATAATTGGGGCTTGTTATTTTTAGTAAGGATCAAATAATTTTTTTCACTTTAAAATTTATTAACACAAAGGTCCTTAAGAACTTCATTCAAATTATAGCATTTTGAAGGACCGAATTATCATTTATATAACTTGAAGAGATTTTATTATAATTTTTTTAAAGATTTTTTTAAAACAAAAGAACAAAATATATTATAAGGGATTAGATTGATAAACATTAGATTAATTTGTGGACATATTTATTCTCATTTAACTACATATACGTAGATTACTAAATGACTAATTCTTTTTTGAAAATGACTATTTTAGTTGTATTTGATTGATAAACAAATTTGTAGAAGGAAACTAGTCATTTTCTATTATGTTTTAATCAATAACCTAACTAAATAATTAAGTCTCAATATAAAATAGTTATTGAAAGTAAATATATCATTTTATTACAAAAAATGCCACATTTAGACAAGTCTTTAAAGACTAAATAATAATTAAAAAATTAATTTATACTCATTTCATTTAAAAAGTATGGCATTTTTAATCAGATCTTACCTTTCAATAAAATAGTTATCTACTTTTAAACTAATTATATTTTTTTATATTTACTCTTATTAAATACCTTACAATAAATATAAAGTTATTCATTAATAGAGTACTTTTTAAAAAGACAATGATTATATCTTGAAAAACTAAAAATATCTTATATTTTTAAATATCGAACTTCTCAAAAAATATTTTATATTTTAGAATGAAGGGAGTAAGTCCTTATAGTTTCTTCTAATTTTGAATTGGGTCTTTATAATTTATTTTGTTTTAATCAAACTTTCACTATAATTTGACCTATTAGATATGTTAATTTTTGAAATTTATAATGAATTATTAACTTCATCATTAATAAAAATTCTTTTTGAGTTTATGGAAAATTTAATTTAATATTTTTTAGCCAAAAATAAAAATTAATTTAATACAATATTTATATTTTTATTAAAAATTTTATATATATATAGACTTAATTTATTAAAGAAAATTATAATAATATAAAAATATATTTTTAATAAAATAATACTTAATTATCATTTATATGTTTTAGGATTATTGTTTTGTTTTGTTTTTAATTGACAATACATTAAATAAAAAAAACCCATATTTAGAATTTAGAAAATAACTAGTGGAGGCAATGAGAGGCAGAGTGGGCGTGAGCTGGAGCGAGAGTGGGAAAGATATGAGAGGCTTGTCTCGACGCTCCGCTCTGAAGCCTGAGCCACGTCGTCGTCTCGATCCTCCGAACCACACCTGCTCACCTTCCAACTAAGTTCACTTTCACCAGCGCCGTCGGACCAGCGTCGGGCTTCGACTACAGCTTCCTTGCTTCTCTTCACCTCGTCTTCTCTCTGTTCACCTCTTAGCTCTCACCGTCGGCACAATTATCTCTTCATCTAGGTCAGTGTTTTGCTCTGTTTATCTCTTCATGGATCCCTTCGACCTCCTCAATGAGGACGATTCTGAACCGGACCAGGTTTAATTAATGATCCTTCTCTATCAATTACGAAAATTTTGTCTTTTGTTTATCCTTTGGTGTTGTTGTGGGAGGTGGGGGTGATGCTACACTTGATTCCAACTCATGAACGCATGCCACGTTCGCCTTGTTCCTATATTTTGTGATTTTGTGATTTGTGAATTAGGTTCTCTTTCATATTAACTATTGGGCAGAAAGTAGTTGGACTAGCAGAGTTTCATTTTCTTCGGTTTATAGTCTCACTGCCTTTATTTTATCCGGTAATGGTTTTCATAATCTATTAAACCATATAATTCGCCTTTGATGCTGAGAAAAGTTTAGGCGTTTAGAATTCGAAGTCTCTTGATCATAGTAACTGACTTGAGTTAGTTATGAGGTTTACATGAATGTTTGCTCAGATGAAAGAGTAATTATGATGATTGGTATTATCTGAGTTTTCATATCTTTTCTGTATCCTTCTCTTCTATTTCCCTTTTCTCATCAAAGATGAACGGAAAAAAAAAAAGCTAACTTGGCCTCAAATTTAGGAAAGATATCTGAAACAGCCCATCATGGAGGTGTTTGTTCTGGAATTTATTTGAATGCTGAAAATGAAATGAGAAGAATATTTGAGGGTAGTAATCAAGCTTGAGGCAATTCTAGGCAACCCTGATGGCTGATTCTTGGACCCTATAATCTTAGAAAGACTGATTTTGTCCTGCCAGCCGACCAATTTGATGGTTCTTTATATGTATGGAATGCTTGGAAACAGAGGGTGGATGCAATTTCTTTATACCTAAAAGCATATGTAGTTGCCAATTTCACAGCACAAAACCTTCAATGCCTATTATTTAATTGATCTCCCCTGGTTGTCCCTTGATATTTGCTTTAAATATCTTTCAACATTGCCGATCACTTCTGATAAGTCTTATATTTATATATATATATATATATATTGAGCATGAGCCATTTGGTGGTGACAAAAGATTGGTGTTACTTAAACTACATGGCATTTCCTGCTTGCTATATGCTGGTTGACATGATGTTGATGCTAATTTGAGGTGCTTAATATGATACCCTATCCTTCATAAAATTTACCTTACATGTTTGATTCATGATTATAGTGTTGGAGTCTTTATTGTATAAGCACTATGCTCAATTTTAATATTAGTTTGGACGTTGTTGATTTTTAATTTCTCAAGCTATTATATTTTACTTGATTTTTTCATTTTGAATTTTTGATGTGATCTTTGTATTTGATTTTTGTCCTTCATTGATGGTGTTGGATAATGCATTGTTTGATTTTTTTTTTTCAAGTTATTATATTTAATTTTAAAAAGCTATCCATTTTGATTTTTAAATTGAAAAATAGAAAATTATATTTTTTATTAATTATTTTATTTTATAATAATGAAATAAATTTTTTGCCAAATATTTTGATGATATTAAATTTAATATAATTTTTTCCTTAAATTATGTTGATGGGGATAATAATATGAGAGTGAATATATCTTAATATAAGGGCATTATTGTCATTGTGACATTTTCACATTTTCTTTACTCTCTGTTATAAGTTATCCATCCAAATAAAAGGGCTGATAGCATTATCCCTCTAGTTTTCTCTTCTCTTCATTTTCTCTCTTCCCATTTTCTTCCCTCCTAATTTTTCTGCCCTTCCAAAGAGACCATTAATTTAATGAGGAATAAGTGCGTGTTTGGTCATTGGTGTGTTTCCAACAAAACATGGTTTTAATAATTTCCATCGTAAAACCAAATATGGTTGAAGTTTTAAAAATGGACAAGTGTATTTGTCTTCACTAGCTTGGATTTGAAAAATCTATTTCTGCGCACAGAAAATTTTTTGGAAGTTATAAGTGTTAAATAATGTAATTTTTGTTAGACTTTGAGCTATATAAAATAAAAAAAAAAGTCAAAAATTATAAATCAATAAATATAGGAAAGTATAGTGGACTTGTAATGATCATGAATGTCATGATATATGTCTGCAATCTTAAAAATGAAGCCGTTAGGGTTCATTCGTCCCTTGTTTAACGGCATCATATCTTATTACTCTCAAATGGATAGTTTTTTTAATAATGCATTTTAAATTGAGTCCCCTTACATTCAAAATCTTTACAATATATGATTATGTAGATTAATTCATGTAATGTACTTGTGTCTCTTGATTAGTCTTTAAGGTTAGAGAATAGAGATAATGTAACATACATTTGATACATGTAGGATTATGTAATACACATTTGATATAATGAATAAGAGAATAAGTATTCTCCCCTATTTCTTACTTTTACTAGGTTGTGTATATATTTTATTATTTTTATAACTGAAGTCATGTTTTCATTTTATATATAGCATTGATGATATTAACATTAATTTCATGGAAATGAAATTAAATGAGAGGAAAACGACAGCTCAGATTTGGATGATGTAATAAATACAGTTCATTACAATCACATAAATGTGCGGTTTTCCTTCCTCATTTCTTTCCTTTTTTTTTTTTTTTATCAGTTTTGGTTCCAACGCTGCTCTTGTTAAGAAAGTGAAGAGCAGGGTTTTGGTATATAGGATTGCTGTGAATTCTATATGGCTGCCATCAGGAACACCAGCAGAATGATCTTCAAGGAGATATTGCACCCCTCCCCTATACTTCCGTTCTCTTCTCTGTGCAGGCTTCCTAAAAACCCAGAAAGTCATTTGCCATTAGCTTGTGGAAATGCTGTTCTTCCGTTATCACGACGCTGGGTTGGTTCCAGTGCTATTCGATGTGCAGCTTCAGATGCTGATGGTGGGGGAAGAAAGTATCAGCTCGACTCTCCCAGGTTCAGCAGCTCCTGCAAGAAGCTGAAGACCGAGCTCAGGTTTTTGATAGCGGGCCTACTCCTAAAATCACATTGGGTGAGTGGTTTCTTTTCTTGCGATTACCTTCTGATTAATTGCTGCAAAACTTAAACTGATATTTGTATCAATCCAAATTTTCTCTTCAGTTATAAATTTCCTGCAAGATCTTATGTGCAATATTCTAGAGATATCAGTGGAATTCTATTTTCTTTGAAGCAGTGTGCCTTCTTAAATTTGGTGTTGCTCGATGCTTATTATAGTACTTCTGCATAAATTTCAATTTGTAATAGTTTTTCTGCCACATTTAGGTTTTTCAACAGTTAGAGTCTATCCTTATCCCAGGACCCTATTAAGAAATTGTCCATTGATATATTTATTCTGGGATTTTGATAGCCACTGTCTTCTTTTAATGAACATAATGATGCTGCAGTTTAGTGGTTCATCATGTTTTCCCCCTCTTTTCCCTCTGTACCTAGCTTGGTTTATATCAAGAAAATGGTATACATTTTAAGTACTTTGTTTTTTTGTTTCAGATCATGTCGTAGTGAGCTTTGCAAGAAGTGGGGGGCCTGGAGGTCAAAATGTAAATAAAGGTCAGTTTAACAGTATTTGGCTATTTGCTACTTTGCTGGAACTTATTCTTAACTGTTGCTAGTAACTTTGCATCAAAATCACTATTAATTTCGGCCTTTTGTTTTGCATCCCGTACTATGAGATGTTTCCCATTTGTTGCTCGTTATTGTTGCTTGGACAGTGAACACCAAGGTGGACATGCGGTTCAATGTTAAAAATGCATATTGGTTAGGTGACAGAATCAGGGAGAGAATTATGCAAATGGTTTGTTGCAACAGATCTCTTTTGTTTTGATACAAAACAATGGAATGTTCAATTTTCATAAATCTTAATATTATACATTGAGATGTGTATTTAAGTGCGCATGTGCACGTGCATGTATGTGGTTGTATCTTTTCATATTCTGCTTACAGCGGATAGTTAAACTCTTTATCTCATGGATTCATAAGTTGATTTCTAGATCCTATTTTTCCTCAATTCTTGATCTAACTTTAATATGTCTTGAGCAGGAAAAAAATCGTATTAACAAGGATGGGGAACTTGTGATTTCCTCAACAAAAACTAGAACACAAAAGTTTGTATCTTCCCTGTTATTTTATTTTATTTGTGTTTCCCTTGTATGTTGCAAGAGAAGTTATCCTGATTCTACCATTCTTTTCTTAGGGGTAACATTGAGGATGCTTTGGAAAAACTTCAGGTGATATAGAACATTCAATATTAGACTTGTATCAAAATTGTTCAAAACTTTGCATTAGCATCAAACTTCGTTATTCTGGGGACATTTGCAAATAAACATGCTTCCATATATCCTCTTCTCCCATCATTAACTTGATAAAAAAAAGAGGAGAAGAAAAACACGAGTTCAATGAGACCTTTGAAACGAGATGGAAGCTGTACAGTTAATGTCAGCTGGTTAAGACAAGAGTTCAACTTTCTGAAGTGAGGACCTGGTGGAAGAATGTAGGATAGGGAAGTAATTTTTAAATTGGTTTTTGATGGAGACTAGTTAGTATGGGATACCAAATCTCACATTAAGTAGTATGGGGTGCTTAATGGGATATTTAGGTGGGTTGATCCTCCCACTTTAACGGCTAGTTTTTGGGATAAGGTTTCCTATCCCATTTTGGTGCCCATTGATTAATATCAGAGTCTAGTTGTCTGCAATTTTGAAGAGAGCTAACCATGGAAGGTTTTAACCAGTAGGAGGCCAAGTTAAGTGTTATGGAATGCAGTCACTGGGATGTTGACTCTCCATGCAAGGGGGCCAATTGATGGAGACTTGGTAGTATAGAATGCCAACTCCCACTTGAATAGTATGGAGTGCTCAATGAGATATTTAAATGGGTTGATTTTCTCACCTCAATAGCTAGCTTTTGAAGTAGGGTTTTCCATCCCACTTAGATATCAATCAGTTTCTTACTTCTGTTTACTATTCATTGATTTTTTAAGTCCTTCTGAACTGGTCGCTATATGGTCCTTGCAGTTTGCATTTTTTTTTAATACATTTCTTAATTATAATTAGGTTTACTTGTTATTTACTTCTTGTGAGCAAGCCTATAAATCCATTCATAAACTGATTATCTTTCCTCATCCTACCTTGTTAGGATCATCGAAGGAAGAATTTTGTCTCTGTTAACCCCAAAACAACTTAAAAAAGTTTTTTTAAACTTGGTAATTTTTGTTGTTGTCTAATGGAAAAATCAGGCAATTATTGATGCTGCCGCGTATGTCCCCCCACCTCCTTCTGAAGAACAAAAGAAGAAAATTGCGAAGATGTAAGAGCAGTTCTGTTTTTAAAACTTCTAATTCTTCAAGTTACAGTGACATGATTTCTTTTATTGCTAGCTATGTTTTTTTTTTTTTTTTTTTGGGCTTAAGTTACATTAGTGCTACTCTATGTTGGAGGGCATGTAACTGATTTGTGGCTCATGTGTGTAATTTTGAAGGGCTGCTATTGGAGAGCAGAAACGCCTTAAGAGCAAGAAAGCGCTCTCCGATAAGAAAGCATTGAGAAGAAGTAAGGATAGTTGGGACTAAGTTATGTTATGGAATACCAAAATCTTGCTGTTCTTGATCATTTACCTAGTAAGTTCACTATCATTGATTAAGCCTCTTTGTTAAGTATTTCCTCTGGTCCTTATTACAAGGCTCTTTTAACTGCTTCACCGGAATTAAAAAAAAAAATGACAGTTGATTTATTAAATATGTCTTAAAATGAAACAATTTCCAACTTTACCTTCGGTAAAAATAGAAAAAGAGAAATACATAATATACAATGAGATATAAAATTAAATTTACAATAGCGGTAAAAGTGGAAAATGATAGTAAATAATCTTCCATGTGCCTTATATTGAGGACTAAATAATTATTTTAGAAAGTGCCTAGGACCGGAGGGAGTACACTATTGTTGAATATGCTTTCTCTGTTGTTCATTAATGTGTTTAATCTAGGTTGCAGAGCATGAAAGCTCAACCTTTTGATGCTATAATTGTACGTGAGATGAGCAATTTAATGTAACGAGGTGCAGCTCAGAAGCATAGCCCAACGGCCAGCTTGCTGGAAAGGACCTCAATGAAGTTTCATTCTCAAATTTAAATGCTCTGATTTTTTCTTTTTTGGTTGCAATTGTGGATATATACAATGGGATAATGCTTGCCGCACACATTGGGCACAGAACCAGAGAGAATAGTGCAGCTTGACATCTTTAGATTTAGGACTCAGGATACACTATACATTGTTCATTAAATTAGCTACTTGTTTCTATGGTTTCAATAATGTACCATGTGTACTTTATAGTCTATCGAATTTGAAGATTAACAGCTCAAGATTGCCCTACTTAAATGTTTTCTATTGTTATACGTTATTCATTAAATTAACTACTTGTTTCTATGGTCTTAATTCCTTTCCACTGTTTGATCTTTGGTGAGAAAAAGAAGTGAAAAATAGTTATGACTCTAGCCACGACAGAACATGTGTTTGGACATGACTGATTTTTCATGGCTTGGACATTTTCTTTTTCCAAATAAATGCATAGCTGCTTGTTCTTCTCGAGAAAAGGCAGGAGCATGAGCAAAAGGATTTGACCTGCTGTATCAAAATTTTTGTTAAATATGGATGGTTAGTAGATTCTTGATTTCCTCTCATGTAAATTTCTATTCAAGGTAGATGAGAAACGCTTATCTTTGACGCCAAGTGGAAAATGGCCACTTGCATTGAATTTGTCTTTTACATAGTTTAGGTGAGTTGGATTTTAAGAATTTATCAGGTCAAGACATGCTTTTGGATATAAAGAGCACTTATAGAGGAATTTACAAATCAATCATCAACAAGATTCTCATGTAGGTAGCAGGATTTGAATTATTAGCTTTATGAGTTTTGAATTAAATCTTTATCAATTAGACAAGCTTTTATTAGTTGTACTGAACTCAAGGGGAGGAAAGAAGTAAAAGGGAGGCATTGTTGATGGTTGTAATCTTCATCCACTGATCACGGTAATGCAGGATAATATGATGTCATTTGCATGCTTCAGTGAATCTTCTTGGTCTTGCTACTATTACTCCTATCCTATGTCAAACGCCTCTATCCAAAGAACGGGGAATGAAGATAATTTAGCTAAATCTTTTGCCTCTCACCGGTATCGGCAGTCAACCATGAAATGTAAAAAGATTGTAAAGGAAGGAAATATATATTCAAAGGATTTTGGCCCAAAAAGATGCGAAGAAAGAAGAAGATATGCTGATAAATTATCGATTAGTTTCGGAAGTTTCTTAATATCAAAACTAAACACAACTATTTCTCAGCGGACGTTGTTCAAGATAGGCATACATAACTTCAAAATCTTGGAAACATGATTTGTTTCTAATGTCTCTGTACAAAATTTTGCAGTCTCTTAAAGTTCTCAGAACTAGGCCTTTGCAGGTACCCTGGCAGCCTTTTTTCTTTTCTTTTCTTTTCTTTCTTTCTTTCTTTTTAGTAAAATTTGATTATTTTATAGTATTATTTTACTTAATATTTTTATTTATTATATTTTTTTATGTTTGTTATGGAATTTTTTTATGATTTAAATTTTTCTAATATTTTTTTTTAAGTTTATATCATGTAAAAATGATGAATAATTGTTAAATACATGTAATTTGAAAAATTATTACTTTTAATTATAATATGGATAAATTGACTTACTGACTCAAAAAAAAATCTTATATCTAAAAAATATAGACTTAATTTTTAAAAATTTAAAAATATGGTGGGTTCATGTTGATATACAAAGAATTTATTATTGATATACAAGAAGTTTATTATTAATATATAAAGGATTTATCATTAAAAATTTAAAAATTTATAAGGGATTTATCATTGACAAACATAATAAATCGATTATGATACAATATATAATAAATGTTGAACTATTTTTTATTTTGGTTATGTAATATGGACTATATCTACAAAAGTCCCTTCTAATATGAGTTTTATAAAAAGATCTATTTTAATATATTTATAATTACATTTTTTTATTCATAAATACAATTATTTTTGTATTTTAAAATTAATTTTTTGGTTGAACCAAAATGGGGTTTGAACCTTGTGACTAGGTGTGGACTCGGCTTCTCTCCTTTGAGAGAAGCCTCTTCTGCCTCTTCTTTGAGGTAGAGAAAAATTTGGACTGTTCAAATTTAATTTTTTATTTTTATTTTTATTTTTTAAATAAAAAATATATAAAATTATAAATTTTTTAATAAATATATCTATCAATTTGACAATTTAAATTTAATATAGATAGTTTGAAATTAATATTAAATTATTTTAATAAATTTACTGTTTTGTTCAGAATATATTTACACTGTCCAGAATATATTTGAAAAGTTAATTTAAATTTTTTAAATTAAATTTAAAGTATCTATATTAAATATGGACTTTCAGATTTATTAGTATTTTTATTAAAAAATTTTAAAATTTTAATATATTTTTTAATTTTAAAATATAAATAAAAATAAAAATAAAATTATTAAATTTGGACCGCCCAGATTAAATCTGGATGGTCCAGATTTTCCTCTGCTTCAGAGGAGAGGCAGAGGAGGCTTCTCTCAAAGGAGAGAAGCCGACTCCGACTAGGTATCGGGTTGAGATGAAGCCGGCTGGACCATGTGCATGCCTACTCAGGACCCTAGAGAACTCAAAAGCAAAGTGGCAGACCACTATTATTCCCTTTATGAAACTTCTTCATAAGAAAACCCTAACTCCCATTATGATTCCTCTCCTCCAAATATAGTTTCGATGAGGCTACCAGTCTTACCCTAAGAAGCACCGATATGGGTATGAGTGTCGGGTACAATACGATACAATACGCGGACACGGCTATTTTTCAAAATTTTATGATATAGGTATGGCTATATAAATAATTAAATATTAAATATTTGAATGTCTAAAAACACAATTTCAAGATATCTAATGCCATCACAAAATATAATACAATAAATAGTCAAGCACTTAAACACTATTAAGTGGCAAAAGATAATTATCAACTTAAAGTAATTCTAATCTTCCCCATCTTCATTGACACCACCACTTTCTCCTATAAGTTTTCTCTCCAAATTGGCTCATCTAGAGATAAACTTATAATTTTAATATTTTCAGCATCATCTATTTCCCAACAATCTCCATTAATATCCTACAATCTATTTTTTCAAATGGAATACTTCTCACTCTTTCTTGAAAGAAGATGAAGATTTGAATGAACAAAAACTAAGTTCTCTGATCTTTTTGGAAGCATCTTGTTTCTTTTTAGTGAATGAACAAAAGAGTAAGTGCTCTAATTTCTTTCACAACAAGATGATGAGCAGGGTTGATTGAGAAGTTTCAATGTAGTCCCTTGAAGTTTAGGAGCATCAACACCATAATTGCTCCACCAAACCTTAGGCTCTAATATCCATCTATCTTGTATGGAATCAATAAAAGAGAACTCATCTAAACATCCAAAAAATTTTGAAAATTCATTCATAACCAATTTCCTCCCTTCTTCATCTGGAAACTCCTCTCAGTTGATATTTCAGCATCTCTATATAGAGAGACTCTATTTGGTCCACTTTCAAGCCATTGTGTTGTATAATACCTATAATAATATAATAATATTAATTGGAGTTGTGATGTAAAAATGATAAAGAAAAGAATTTCATGATCAAAAATAAGAATAACACACCTAAGATTCAGTGAGTGGGCAAGACAATGTAATGGAGTGGTACTCTTTGTCCATCAATCAATGATGATGTTATAAACAACTTCATAAAATGAAGAGTACTTAGAAAGTGATTTTATCTCATGCTTATAAATTGATTCCTTGATTTGCTCTATCATTGAATCCCACATCTCATAAATCAAATGAAGTGTGGATCTATCTGTGTCAGCAAATCTTAACATATCATAAATTAGTTTAGTGAAAGAGAGAATATAATCAACCTTCTCCCACCAAAGATCATTAAGAATTATGTCCTTCACAATAGCAACCTTTCCAACATCATCATCTCTATGAGCATTCCATTCTTCACTAATAACCAGTGTACAAAGAGAAGTTTTGATAAGTTCGAATCCCTTCAACATCACAATTGTTGATGCAAATCTTGTTTCGGCTATTGCAAGCAACTTTAATGGCACAAATTTATTAAACATGGCCAATCTCATGAAATGATTCATGATAAATGTTCGGATAAAGACTGCATCATCCCTCACCTTAGTGATCCAACGGCATTCTCCATAAACAATTTCATTTGCCTCTGTATTTTTTGCTGTACATATATTCTTCAAAGCAAGATTAAGTGTATGCACTACACATGGTGTCCAAAAGATGTGAGGACATTCATCTTCCACCATCTTACCAGTAGATTTATAAATAGGTGCATTATTAGTAATAACTTGAACAACTTTATGAGGCTCCACTTCTTCAACCACTTTCTTTATCAAGTCAGCCATGTAAAATATGTCTTTATACTCACTAGTTGTATTAAATGCCTTCAAAAACATGGGGCCCCCATCACTTATTGCCATAAAATTAATTAATGGCCTTCTTTGTACATCTGTCCAACCATCCGTAACTATACTTACCCCCTTATGATTCCAAGTCCCTTTGATTGATTTAAGTTGCCTTTTAACATTGGCCTTTTCTTTTTGCAACAAAGTAGACCTTAGTGCATTATAACAAGGAGGTTTAAAATCAGGAATTACATTGTTGGCAGCATATTGAAATGCACTAATAAAATATAGATTATGTGCCAAATTGAAAGACAAGCCAGCCAAATAGAACATTTTAGCAATTTCAGCAGTTAAATTATCTCTAGCTCCTTGTTAGAAAGCTCTTTCTATTATATTTATTGCCCTCCTTTTTCCCTGATTGTGTTCACTTTGAATAGGGGTAGAACCCCTTTGTCATAAAGGAGACAAGCTCTCAGTTGGAGTTGGCAATGGCACATGTCTTGATTTTGTTCTATTCTCAGCCTCCTCTTGAGCTTTTCACATTTCACCTAAACATTATCATCAACTTTCGGGCATATAGCAATACCTTTTTTAGAGATCCTCAACAAATGAAATTTAACTCTAGAATAAGAGCCATTATATTGGTTATTACAATAGTTACACTTCTAACTTCTATTTCTACTATCCCCTTCATTTTTTTGAGGAACCAAAGTTACATAAACCCATAAAAGAGTACTCTCTTTCTTTCTTTCATTACTAGATTGAAATTGAGAATCCACACTTCCTAAACTACTACCGGGTCTAGAATTAGAAGCCATTGCAGGTTTAATTTTAAACAATATCCTGCAATTTTAACATGAAGAGAGCTAATAAAAATTTAAAATAAATCAATGTTTAACTCAACAAAATAATCCATCTAAATAAAAAAGTTTAAATCACTAATTCAATATTACATTTGAAAAACTAATCAGTTGCTCTGCTTGACTGCCTCTCTCGGTTCAGCAGTAAAAAAATTGAGCAAATTATCTAGCAATGCAATAATAATACTAATAAATATCCAGGAGGCAGCAGCACAACATTGAACAGTAAAACAAGTGAATAAACGACGATACATGAAGAACGAGAGGTAGCGCATCGAAGAACGACGATACATAAAGAACTGAATAAATTACCAAGATTGAAGCTGAATCTGAAGAACAACGAGGTCGAAGACGTTGAGGCAAAGTAGATGGTGAGGCAGCGTGAATAAACGCGAGAGATGAAGAACGAGAACGACAACGGTCGACACACGCAGTGAGCTACAGAGCAAAAAACATGAGAAGGGGGTCGACTGGAGCTGAAAATCTTAGGGCATTGGGTTTCTGGAGCTAGGATTGAGTAAAAAGAAGCAAAAAGAGCAGAGTTTTGTGTTCGCCGTGTCCGACCCGTGTCCGCTCACGTCAACCCGTCTGGACCCGTATTCGCCTGTGTCCGCCGAAAACTGGGAAAAGGGACGCGCCGTTCCCCCATCCTGAACGCATGTCTGTGTCAGATACATATCCAACACAGACACGCCGGCCATTTTCGCGTGTTGGTACTTCTGAGTTCTTATCCCAATATGAATGACTTAAATATTTGGAATTCATTAATCCATAAAATTGTGTCCAAAGATTGAATAATGGCCTTTGGAAAGATCAGCATTGAACATGCTAGGCAAAAACAATGTGATGTTGGTGATCTTCAAGACACTTAAGAAGGGTACTTCCAGAAACGCTTCCTGTAGGGGTGTTTTTAATTTACAAGAAGAATGCTGCCAATGATGACAACGTTTTTCTGATAGTTTTGATATATTTAGTGTATGTTTCAGTTTACATCTAATAAAGATATATTTGAGAGATCTAATTATTTGTTGGATTTAATAAAAGCACATCTTAAATGTAATTTAAATGTATTTTTGAGAGTTATTCAAATGGACCCTTAGAAACGTTGGAATAGCTATTGGAGGGTTTTAAAATGCTGCTAATGAAAAAAAAAAGGAAAAAAAGAAAAATTTCCTACAGGCTTTTTTTTTTTTTGGCCTTTTTAGTGCAACAATTTTAATCGAATACACTTAACCTTTACATTATCTGGACTCTCTTTTACCCTCAATATTTTGGAAAATATCATATGTCTCATTGGAGAGGTGGATATTTTAGCCTTTAGTTTTGGCAAAAGAATATACAAACAAAACAAATTTAAGCTTAGTTTTTTTATTTATTTTATGCCAATGTATAATTATCTGATTCTTCTCGTACTTTTTTTCATTTCCTTACACAATCAATTCAATTTGAGTGAATATAAATTTTTGGGTACTATCTTCAATTTTAAAACAATAATTAAATATCTCGATATTATCCTTTTTCTTCGCAGCAATATTATATATATATATAAATACACACACACACACATCATTCATGACTTATAGCACTTTTTATATAGCATACTCATGCGTTGTAAATAAACATATATAAAAATAATGCATAACCTTTGAGCTTAAATTTCATTCATTTTATGGCCAAGCAAGTGACTGAAGAAACGAGCAAAACTGCTCAATAACCATATATACCTCCCATAGCACAAAACCAAAAAATTGTCTTCAATCATAAAAAAGAAGAAAAACCCAAAAGAACAAAATTAAAGGTTGTCGTCGTAATGAATGAATTGACAATTCCCGCGTAATATTTTTACAAGAACAGATTCTCTCTGAAGATGAAAACCGTAAGATGAAAACAAAATCGAAATGAGAATGAGAAAGCTTTCTTTCATGAACATGCATGACAACTTGTTTTTCTAATAAAATCACATTGTCATCATTAACAAAATTAATGCACATAAAAGAAGAGCTAAATAACAATTTGACCCCTAAACAAGAGAGGCTTATAGAGCATTTGGAATTCTGAACTCATTTTTTATACAATATTTCTTTCAATTTTTGAAAATAATATAATGTTAACAAAAGTTAACATTAACTTTAAATAACAATTTCTTTCAATATTTCTTTCTACATTAACAAAAGTTAACTTTAATAGTTAATTAATCAAAAAATGACTTTAAAAATTACATAAAAGAACGAAGAAAATTTTCTTGAGCCTTTTCTATAATTTGTTGGGTTTTTGTTTGTAATATTTGCAATTTTTTTCATTTTTTCCCTATAATTTTCTTAATTCTTTTTTGTCACTTTTTGACCAATTAACAGTAAAAGTTAAATTTTTATTAATAGTAGGGACAACATTGTATCAATTTTAAAAATTCAAGAAAAAATTACATAAAAAATGAATTTAGGGTTCCAAACGTTTTTATACCTATAATTTAGCTAAGGGACCAAATTGCCATGTAATCCCATAAAATGTATCATACTTTAGCTTTTGCATTTAACTTTGCCAACTTCACATATCTTCAATTTTTAGAAGACATGGATCCGTATCTTCACCCCTTGTCTTTTCTCTCACTAATGATCAGAGGTTTGATTCCTTCGGAGCAATAGTCAAATTCTTTCTCTTCCACTGTTCCAGCATCAGCTTGCTTCTATCTGAATAAGCGGAACCAGAGTTATAGCCGCTTCTAGACGCTGCTGGTACAGGTGGAAATAGTCAATTTCCATGTTGAGCTTTATTGATCTCAGAAGAAGAATAAGACACATTATTACTATTGTTCATCATATACCTTGATGTTGATGAGATATGCAGTCCAAGCCATTTCTGTTACCTCCATTATTATTAGTATTGACGTAGGAAGTGAGAGCTGCTGCAATATTGGCTGACTGAAACTTGGGATTAGTACTGGTGACTGCTTTTGTTTTATCTTCAATTGTTAATGGTTCTTTAACATCACTGCTTTGGCTTGATCTGTTCATCTGGTGGGGGGCCAGTAGTACGGTTCCATTACTGAAACAATTACCACCATTATAACAACAAGGAGAGATCAAAGATTTTAAAGGAGATAAAGGTGAATATAATAAGTACTATACATGGAAGAGAAGCCCGAGGAAGTGAATGTTCTGATGAACTGATGATGAGAGGAGGAGGATGAGGAGGAAGAAGAAGAAGGTGGTGGTGGTGGTGAAATAGAGATAATGGAAGAGTTTGGGAAATACAGAAGCTGATATGGTGGTGGTGATGGTCTTGAAATGGAAGAGGCACTAGACAAGCTATTGAGAACATTATTATTGAAGATTATGGAGGGTAAAGACTTTTCCTGATTTTCGTTGTAAATTTTCGTGGCGAATTTTGTATTTTGTTGTGACGAAGATGGAGGAGGAGCCAGAGGAGCAATAATGGAGGATAAGGAGGTGAAAGGTGTGGGTGATGAGATAGGTAGAGGGTGATCATGAGTTCCTTCATAAGTGGTTATCAAGATGGACATATCCTCAGCACATCTTTGCACCTGAAAAATATTCAATTTGGATATATATATATATATATATACATACACACACACCACTTTAATCAAGATTCAAAATTTAGAAAAAGCATGATTTCATCATATATTGAACTTAATTGTTAAAATTAGCTATGGTTGATTAAAATTTTAAAATACTAAAAAGTAAATTTTTGCCTAATGATGTGCAAGAAATTGTCTTGCAAAATTTTAACCTTACATGTATAACTAGATACAAACCCCACTTTTTTTTTTTTTTTGCATTATGGAGTTCCATGTTGTATGTGCAAGAAAATTGGTCTATACTTGATTGTACATAGCAAAATTACAGTAATTTTGATTTTACTTGTACATATAGATTATTTTATTTTTTATTTTTAATGTATAGTACTTCCTTCATTTAAAAATGTAAAGAATTTTTAACTGAATCTCATCTCCCAATAAAGTAGTTACTTACTTTCCAACTAACCCTATTTTTTATATTTATTCTTATTAAACACCCTATAATAAATATAAAGTCATTATCAATAGGAGCACTTTTGAAAAAAAAGACAATGATTACACCTCTAAAAACTAAAAATGCCTTACATTTTTTAACATCCAACTCCTCAAAAAATACATTATATTTTTAAATAGAGGAAGTATCAATTTATAGGGATATAGTTTATGAATTTAATTATTTTTATCTTATAATATAAATAGATAAAATGAAGAATTACATCCAGTTCCCTTTCAAGAAAATTAATTACAGATAAGAACTAACAACAAGTTTCATTCTGGAAAAAACAAGTTGTGTTCTTATTTTAATAACAATTCATTCCGCATTTGTCTTTGTTTGTTATTAATTCTCTTGAGGGGAGTTGGATATAATTTTCCCTAGAAAAAAAAACTCTTTATGGGAAATTAAAATAATCTCAATTAAATATTTCTCTTAAAAAAAGATAAGCTTCATAAAAAAAAAAAGAATCAAATTTTAAAGCATACGACCCAATTTTTGTGTTTTTTCCCCCAGTAGAGAAGGCTCAAGAAGACAGAAAGTCTCAACTCTATACCTCAAGTAGTATGGAGTTTATTAAGATAAGAAGAGTTAATTCAGACCTGTTTTCTGACAGGGCAAGATAGTGACGCAGTGCATCTGTAGTACGCCCTTGGGCATGGATTTCCCTTTGCTATTTTCTGTCCATATTTTCTCCATTGACATCCATCATTCATCTGCAACACAAAAATATCTCAAGCAAATTCTGACTTGTTTGAAACCTGCTGATATGTACATATATAAACATCTATGTACAGATAGACTCATTGTTTTTCCTTATAGTCTTCACCATTTTCTCTTTATATTTTCTTTTCACAAGTATTTAACGTGTTATTGATCATAGCACACCCTATTCACAGGTTATAAACAGTGAGACTCATTTCTCATCATATTATTATTATTTTTTTACATAGCACCAAAAATAGACTCCATGAACAGTGGAGATTATCTTACAAGTGTTGAGATTAGAACCCCAAAATACTTTTAGTCTCATTTCTCATGTTCTATGTAACATGCATCATGCATGTGAAACATGTATAATGACTTTAGGATTAAAATTAAATACAAACCGTTTGGGTATCACATCTGGCTCGGATAGAAACCCTAGTTTTCTTGAGCTGATGATGAAGTTGTTGAGTAGCTTTACAAGTAGTAATACTGTGATCTTCAGAAGTCCTCATCTTCTTGAGAACCTTACTGTGTGGCTGCATCTCATCATCATCATCAGAGGTGCCTTCAATGGTTATGATGTTTGTCCTTTCAACTTCAGCTGATGATGATGATGTAGGGTCAAATCTGACATCAAGCCCTAGAGCAAGCCCTGATGATGATTGTCCCAAATCCTTCTCATCGTCCTCTCTCAGAGAACTTCTATAATTGCAACTTTTGTAATTCTGATCTTTGGATGAAGAAAACCCTAGAGAAAGAGAGACTAGTTCATTCTCTTCTCTGGTAATATTGTATTGTTCATGATGAGTACTACTAGTGCTATGGTCTTCTGTGCCTATTAATGTAGCAGCATTTTTAGCCTCGTCTTGTTGATGATGATGATCTTGTTGAAGGATTTCGAAGAAATACATTTGAAGTGATTGGTACTCCTTCACAAGCTCTGCCAATAATACTTTCAACTTCTGGTTTTCTTCTCTAGCCTCTCCTATTTATTCTCCCTTTGCTGATTCAATCAACTTTTGATCCTTCTCCTGCGTGAGAGAGAGAGAGAGAGAACGTTGAGATTTGTTTAGTGTGAAATATTTATATACCAATTAATGGTGGGAATTTTCAAAACAAAACCTTTGTGTGCTTTTGTGTTGAAAATAGTGATTGAGATCCCTTGATTAACGTTTAAATTCATATTTAATTGTATGCTTTTTTTTCACTTTCGTGATTTTGTTCACAAATGATTATCACTTCAATATAGTAACAGTAGTCATACGTAGTAGTTTTTATTCTTACTTTATACTCTTTTATCAATTGTATTTTTTTAACAGACTTATTAATTGTATTCAAAATTAACTATATATGTAATGTAATTCAATCAATGATTTAATTATCATGAAACAGAATAAGCCATATTAAATAAAGTGTTTTAAGTATAAATTTGTTATTAGTTTTTTGATAATCAAAAGGGACTATCACTTTTTTCTTTTTTATAATTCAATGGTCGGAGAATATCAACTAGAAAAGGCTAAAGATACAAAACCAACTCTAATTAATTATGCATGGGCGGTAAGAAATTAATTTTCCTCTCTATTATTAAGTCCAATTAACTAAGGGTCACTCATACTGCCAAAATTTAATTTGATTCAATTAAGAGAAGATCAACATTGAAGGTGTGGAGCACATCAATATATATTAATATACTTTAACTCAATTAACCTAATTATAATGAGGCTCGTCAATCAAGGGAAGGCAATGATATGTTTGGTGTAAAACCATATGCTCACTCACAGAAAACGAATCTCAATTTGTTGATTTAATGATTTTATATTTTTGTAACCCTTTCTTACTTTGGAGAAGACCAAAGTTTATTCTAAATGCTTTTAAGGACATATTAATATTTTGGTAAGGGACACCATATCATAGCTGTCCTCTTAATCTTTCTAAATTAATGAAATATATTGAAGCTTCAAAGAAATTTTTAAATTAAACATACGCACTTTTCTCTCTTAATCTTTTTTTTAAAAATCATATGCTCACAATCCCTAATCTCGCGCGCAAATTCTTAAGTAAAATATTCATTATCATTTCAAAAGTAAAACTAAAGTAGTGTTCGAAAGAAGTGACAAAATTTTATTTAAACAAAATTGAAGGCTTAAACCTTCTTTAAAAAAAAAAAATCAGAAGCGTTTCAAATTTTAACCTCTACGCTTAGACCACATGAGTTAGCCACTGGATGGCTAAGAATCATGTTAAAAAATAAATAAATTACACATAATAATAATAATAATAATAATAATAATAATAATAATAATAATAATAATAATAATAATAATAATTGACATAATAATACGAGCTAGATACGAAGTAATTATATCAATGAATAAAGTAAAATTAGATATCTGTAATTGATTAAGGATCTGAACTAACATATAATGCACTACAATTAATATGTTGGATCAAGTCTGTCCTTCAATCTTTGGATCAAGCCAGCAAACCAAATTAATTTCAAACAAAAGAGGACAACATGATTTTTAAACCAACCCAAAAAAAAAAAAAAAGCTAGAAATGTTTCCAAAGATATTAAGATAAGAAAACTCAAAGCTGGGTTACAGAAAATCACCTTATTGTTACCAACCTCTTCGTCACCGCGTGAGACTCCTTGATCTTATTATGAAGTTCTACAATGTTCTACGTCAAATGATCCTTTCTCTGTCACCTTCATCACACACACACACACACACACACACACACATATATATATATATTTGGTCTGGCTTCTTCTATATATACTAAAATAATAAGATTTGACTTTCATCATGTTATAATTAATATATATATATATATATATATATATATATATACACACACATATGCTTGCTAGAATTCAAAGAAAGAGGATTTCTTTTGCACACGTTATAGTCACGACTAGAGCTGTGCAAACAAGTGGCGGGCCAGTCTACACGAGTAAGCGCATTAGCAGGTTGGGTTGGACTAACCTACCAAAATAAATGGGTTAGGAAAACCAAACTCAACCGTACATTGATAGGCTAGCAAGCCGGCCGGCCCACAAAATGTGATTTTATTTTATAAAATTATTTAAAAATTATAATCAACATATCATATATATAGATAATGATTTTTGTCATATTATTTTTAAAATAAAATTTGAATATAAGTCTATATTATTTTTATCAATGAAATTATATTTGTAATTTTAATTAATAGATCTTATCAGATTAACAAATAATATATATTCAAAATATTTCTATAAAAACTAATAAATAATTAATTTACAAACTATAATAAAAATTTTATTTACAAATTGTAAGAAAGATTTACATTATCTTTCAAATGTAAAGAACATAATTGAGACTCATAAATTATAACTTTAAAAAATATAGTCATTATTGTAGATTTATAAAAAGATATATTATAGTTAAAAAATAAATTATTTTTTAAAAATATAGGCTAACACACAGGTCAATCCATTTTTACCTGTCATTTTTGCGAGTTGGGCTAGCCCAACTTGTTTTAAAAAAATGAGCTAATTCTTTCAATCAAACCCATCAAAATTTGTGGGTTGAACGGGTTAGCCCACGGATTCAATCCATTTTCTTGGCTCTAGTTACAACTAAATGTCAACAACCCCAATTAAACTACCCAGCAAAGAAAAATAAATTCAACTTATTACACATTCATGGTATTTTAATATTTATCATGCGATGATCTTAACAAATATGATTTAGGCAGTAGGCCACCAGCATTTAGATTGATCAATTTAGATTTGGTTTTTACATTTCAAATCTTACATTTAAATTTGACTTAGTTAAAATCTTTTGTTTGGGTAGTTTAAAAATTTTAAATGAAGAAGAAAGATATGAATTGAGTTTCGAAACAAAAATGAAAATTAAAAATTACAAATAATAAGTTTATCTTTATTTTTTAATTGATAAGAGAAAAGAATGAGATATGAGAAAAGATTCAAAAGTCACAGAGATATCAATAGTTTATATTTATTTTTTAATCGACATTCGTTGCAGTTAAAAGTTTTTTGCTACTAAAAGTTTGTCCTTTTTGAATGTTGCCGTTAAAAACCTTTAAAAAAAATTAAAGTCATCTCGTGCCATGTCACTCTACTACGTCTACACCTCCTCATGCTATGTCAATTGACACCTCGTGCCACTTGTGTGAGTTTGCTTGTGCATGTCACCTCGCCACCTATGCGCCTCCTCATGTTATATCACTTGATGCCTTGTGCCACATCACCTAACACCTCACTCCATGTCATCTCATCACATGTACACCTCCTCATGCTACGTCATGCACCACATTGTCATATCTTCTCTCACATCACACCATGTTACTACCACATGCCAAGTTGTTGCCAAAAATTATTTTTTTGTAGTAAGATTTGAATCAAACCTAAATTCATAATTTTTTGTGTATCGAAATGAAGGATTTGGTCCAAATTAAATTCAAATCCAAATATGCATTAATCCAAACACATCATAAAATAATTTGAAATTTAAGGTTTGTAAGAGAGAGGACCCTTTTTAATATTATAGTCATAAACTAGACATATTTTATCATATAAATACACAAAATCTAATTAAGAAAGAAAGCTGCGCTTTTTATAAATAATGAAAGGTCAATTAATAATCAACGAAAAAATGATTGATTAAAGGATTTGATGGATCCAATGAGTGACAATACACTAACTCAACAAGTGTCTCATGACGCGATAATAATTATTGTTCAATTAAATTAAACAATTATAAATGATTTTTGTTGGAATATTTATAAATATTTTTGGATTTATATTAATTAATAAGTTCAAACAGATTGGTTTTTATAATTTTGTATGGATTGTAATAGGTGAACCACACAAGTGAACCCAATGAAGAGAGAGGTTTAACCTACAACTTTATAGCCATTAGTTATTCTTTATCTCTTAACTGACTGGGTTAAGGATAATGTAAAATAGTTAATTAATTAATTAAAGTAGTTATTAATCTGGTTCATATAAATTGATAAATCGATCAATCGATAACCAAAACACGATACTTTCTACTCTCTTCATTATTTCTGAACTCTCTATAAACTATGAGGGTCTAGTGGGTTATATGTCTGCCTATACTCAAAGTAATCAATGCACCACAATTAGTCATGGTTTCTTCAGATACGCATATCACTTTACTTGAATCTTATTTGATTTATATGAATTGAGATACCAACATCAACAATTTTATCATATAATATTTAGAAAACATGAAATCTCAAATTTTTTAGAGGGACAATGTATGTGAGGAAATATATTCTCTACCACCAACTAAAGTTAGCCTGAATGATAAGGGTTCTCATCATTTAAATAAGTGGTTGAGGATTTAAATATCAATTTTTGCTTTTGGTAGAGTCTGCTCCTTTTGTTATAAAAAAAAATATTCTCCACAAATAAGATCCATATATTAGTAGCAAGATTTGATTTTATAATCTTGCATGTTGAAAACTGTATTGTTATTGCATGGTAAGATTCTTTAAATATCTCACATGCATGACTGTTTTGGCTTTCTTTCTTTCTTTCTTTCTTTTTACAAGACTTTTGGTTTTTTCTACATATAACGGATTCATTTGTGTTTTCTCTTTCTATGTATAGAAGAGAGAAAATAACATTTTAGTTTAATATAAATCTAAATATCACGCTTTTATTGATTATGGTCTGGAGGTGATCTGTAGAGAAATCGAAGTGTCATATGACCAATTAAATATTGTTGGTCCACTAAAGAAGTAAATGTAGAACATGATACACACACACACACCCAAAAATATTTTAAGCATGTCATTAATTAAAGTAGATACTCGAATTAACATTTTGGAGCAAGAAAGAGACAACCTCAGAGAAACCTCAAATTATAATGCAAGTGAGGGCAGTATCATTGACTCATAAGTTTGGTGAAACGCTGAGTGTCGCTAATTAATTAGTTGTATAAACACACATCAATACTTTTTACTAATTTTTTTTAAGAGCTCGTACTTTATATTGTAGTTTATATATATATATATATATATATATAGAGTGTGTCAAAAACAATTAAAGTTCATTTTCAAAGCCACTCGAGTCTTTCAAGGGTCATTTTCTGCAGATGAATATGTTTTGAAAAACAAGCTAAGGATGCGTGTAGAAATTAATCAAATAATTTTTAGAATAATCAACTTTTAACTGAATCGTTAGGACGTACTTTAATTTTGAAGGCTTGTAAGCATTAGCCATATTAATCTTTTGCAAGAAGGGCCGGCAGTATTAATTCGATCAATAAGCAATACGATGTGCGTGCGTGCGTGCGTGTTTGGCTTGTATATATATATATATATATATATATATATATAATTAGGTGCATATGGAAAGTATAGTCCAATTGCTTGAAACTTGAACGTATACACAAGATGTAATAGTAGTATATTTAGGTTATGAAATTATTATTAGATAAATAGGGAAGACATTAAATTACATATATGGGGTTCTCTCAAATCCTTATTGGCTGTCAACATTATACATATTCAAGCTCATTTCCGGCTTAAATGTGATATGAACTTAATTAATTAATAAATCTACATCCAAAATCTTGGACCAGAAATTAAATTAACCATGCCTGGTTGGAAAATCAAATTAATAATGGAAGCCTTGTTGGCTTGTGGACAGATGTGAAAGACATTTGAAGTTAGCTAGCCAACTCATGAAGCTCTTTACCTACTCTATCTAACTTCCCAAATGCCCAACAATTTTTTCAAAGCTTATATATAGGGGGTCACGATAGGGTTTGCCCTAGACCTGTTATTATGAATTTTTCAGCTTTCCATGGTTAGACAAAATTCTGAAAGTACAAGACAAGGACGACAAACTTACGAACATGCACGCATATATCATTATTATTATTATTATTATTATTATGTAGACACATGACATATTCTACTTAACACACACACACACACACACACACACACACATGTATAGCCGGCAGCTTTTAATCACATGTACAGCACACAAACATGTATATGGAACTGGGTTAGGATTAGATCCTAAAAATTCAAATAAAGAACAGAGCGGTTGCTGGTTTAAAAAAAAAATAATAAAGCAACGGATCTAGAAATTTAGTAATGGGAGCAATATTTATACCAAATATAAATATTAATATTTTTTTAAAAAATATAATTTTAAGTAATAATTAAAGTAATATATAAATAAATTATATGAAATTTTTAAAATATACCTTAATTTTGTTTACACCATAATTTTTTAATATAAATAAAAGGGTAAACAATATTTTTAAATATGTATGCGTGATAGTTTTAAAGAAAATGTGGGGCAATTAGTTTTTTATGGGGGCAATTGCAATTTTAAAGAGGAGGCAAGTGCAATTTTAACAAAAAAAAGTGTAATTTTTGCAAATTTCATGGAGGCAATTGCCCCCTCTTTTCCCAACGTGGATACGTCCCTTAAGCAAGCTAAGCGGTGGAGAATTAGAGAAGAGGATGCAATAGGGACAAGAGAAAGAATTCTTATATCTTGAACATCTTATTACAAATATCTTGCTCTATTTATAGACATAGCCTTACATATCAAAAGATAATACTCATGATTTAAATGACAAATTATGGATAATGAATCTCATGTAAAGGTGGATGGAGGGGACCGGCTAGCAGGGGCATGACTCCCTCATTAAGCTTTTTAAATTTTTTTAATATTATATTGATTTTACATACTTTTGACCTCCCCAAAATTTATAAAAGCTTTGTAATATATGTATTTTCTAAGTGGGAGTTCAGTTGAGTATTAGGTTAATGTAATAGTGATGCGGAGGGTATAGTGGAACAATGTTGGAGAACAATGAGATTGCTTAAAATTCAGAAAAGATGAGGAGGTAGAGGGAGGGTTTCCACAAAACTCTTGATATTTATAACACTCCTTATTGGATGTACTTTATTTAAAAAAGTGCCTTATTACAACATTTCAACTAAAAAAAACCCTGTGAAACAAACCTCAAAAGAAGAAAAAAAAAAGTACATTATTTTGTTAATACATCATTTAATACTACCTTTTTATAAACCTTACCAAAAAAACTCAATGAGACAAAACCTAAAAAAAGAGTAGAAAGCACACTTACTTTTCCTAATGACAACATCACTCTTTATATTAGGTTCAAGATAATATACTAATTTCTCAAATATGATCATTGTCAATGCTTTTTCAAATAGGTCTTACTTTTAATCGATCCATACGAGAAGCATTATTATCATATGACTTTTAGAAATAAATATTCCTCTAGCATATCTTTTGAATATGTTGAATGATCAATACGCTTTCCACTTGCCATATGTATTGTGAAAGTACCAACAAATAGAAGTATTTCTAAAAAGCATCATGCATGCATGATATATTGTGCGGTTGCTTCATGAAACAATTTATTGTAACATCACATCTCTATTTCGATTTCTATATGTTAACTAATAAAATTATAACAAAGATAACATTAGCAAGGTATATAAATATTCACAAATATATAGTACTTCAAGACCAATCAATTCAATATATTCTTGTAGATCGACAAAATAAAAATAGTATAATGATTTTAAAACCTTTGGATTTTTAAATATTCAATCAACAACATGAATAGAAACTCAATATCAAAATGTATTCTCAAATTCTTTTGATCAAAGCCTATCATTTTTCCAATACATAAACACACTTAAACTATTTTAATCCATATGAGCTTAAGAACTTACTCATGTATATATGTTGAATAATTCTCCCAGGAATTTTTTTCATGCTTTTTGGAATTTTAAATCCTTCAAGGATTCTCATATAAATTTTACTATTTACTAAGCCATATGCATAGGTTGACAATATTCAATAGTTGTACACTTTGTTTTCATAAATTGCCAGATTATTTAATAGTAAATGTAAAAATCCACCACATAATAATAATATACTTCATTATAATCAATATTATACCATTGTGAAAATCCTTACATTGACAAGTCATTCTCCAGATCTAATGACTTTTTATTCTATTGTCACATAAAACATTTATCCTATGATAATGTTACATTTTAGGTGTTTAGACAGTAGGATCATAATTTTTATATATTAAAAGTGAAACAGCTTGAATTTTTAATCATTGGATTAAGTGAACTAATCAAGATTAAATAAGTAAAATTGAGTTTTAAACTAGTTTAAGGATGGTTTGGAGTGGCTAATAGGCCTATTGAATTTATTTTCAACATTTGGATTGAATATGGAAATGTTTTGGATCACTTGGGCCCAAAATGGGGAAACAAACTAAGGCCTAGCCATTTTGTGTCATTTGTTGCGGTGGACACACCTTGTGCCGTGGTGGATGGATGAAACTTTAAAATAAAAAATTGGCTAATGTGAGTTGCAAAATGAAAAAAGAAAAGAAAGAAAGAGAGATAAGCATGAAGGTACTAGCATTTGGAAGGAACTAAGAGCTTGTAGACCCTAATGTATGCCTCCCCTATCATTCATCTCCCTCTCTAGTAGATTTTTAAGCTAGGTTTGATGTAGAAAGTTTCATATCTATGGTTATAAGTCTAAATTCATTAGTTTAAATGAGACTAAAGAGAGTTATTTATGTATTCTATACCTAGTTTAGAAGGTTTTACAAGGTTGTGAGTTTAGGGTCATCTATTTTGGATGAACCCTAGACCTCTAAAGAATGATTTTATATTGTTGGGTGTTATATTAACACCTAGATCAATGGGAGTGAAATGAAGTTAATGGGAGTTAATAAACTTATTGGTTGCAAGATTGAGTTTGTGGATTAGGAAATTTGGTTATTAAAGTGTGAAATTAGAAGTTGGAAGTGTTGTTTTTTATAATTATTAGTGATGGTGGTTGATGTTAATTATAGACTAATCTCATGAGTTATTGAAGAGCTTGAGTTGAGCTTAAAAGCAAGTTGTTTTTGGGGGTAACCTTTAAGTTTTCAAAGATTTGAAGTAATTGGTGTGAACACCGTATTTTGTCGGGACATTTTTTAAATTTAATAATAAATAATCAAAAAATACAAAAAATGTAAAAATAAAATTTAATCTTTTTATGATTATATTTTCAAAAAAAATTTTTAATTAATAGGGTTTAATTTTATTTTAGATAACCTTTTGTTAGTTAGGATTTTATTTCTCTTAGTTCATTAAAATAATCAAAAATATAAAAAATACAAAAAATGAAATTTAATCCCTTTTTAAGATTATATTTTCAAAAAAATAATAATGATAATTTAACAAAATAAAAAAAGAAAGGTTAAATCTTGAAAAAGAAAATTTCTCCCAAATTATCCTAATCATTCAAGAATATTGGGAGTTTACTTTTGAGAGTTAATTTTTCTCTCCTCAAATCTTATTTTCATTTAAATACATATTATATATATATATATATATATATATATATGTATGTATGTATGTATGTATGCATGTATGTATGTATTAATCAGAATTATTAATCAAAAAAATAAAAAAAAGAGAAAAGCTGGACAAACGCTGATAGAGTCAGTGTTTCATCACAGCTTAAGTGGGCGGTCAGGCACAGAGCAAAAGAAACAGAAACAAGCACACACACGAGACACAACAGAAACATGCAACAGCACACACGTAGAAACATTGAAACAGAGACAACGCACTCAAATGCCATGCATACAGAGAGAAAGAAAACAAGAAGGCACACACGAGCAGAAGCCACTTGGTCAGACACAACAGAAAGAAAGTAGGAACAGCACGCATGAAGCACAGACCACAGAGAAAAGCACAGAAACACAGAAGAAAATTCAGACGCATGCACACGGCAGAGCAGAGTGAGAAAGCACGTAAACTCTCACCTTACACGCAAGCTCTTCCCTGTTTCTGCTTTAAAAGGGATGAAGGACTGAAAGAAGGGGAGAATGGATGAGGAGACTGAGAAAAACTGAGACGTGAAAGAGACTGGAGGCTAAAAAAAATAGAGGCCGAGAGGACGAGGGAAGAGGTTGTTCTGGCAAAAAAATAGAGATGAGAGGCTAAAAAAATAGAGGCGAAAGAGAAGAGAAAAGGAGAAACAGAAACAAAGACAGAGAGGATGTTAAATAAAAAAAGAGAGAACAAATGAAAGACACAAGAGAGAGACCAAAAATGGACGAGAAATAGAGGAAGGAACCGAGAAAATAGAACAAAAAACTAGAGCAGGAGATTGAGGAGAAGAGCACGTGGAACAGTGACAGAGAAAGAGAACAGAAAACAAGAGCATGAGGATGGACGGAAGAGAGGAGAAGGAAGTTGGATGTGAAAGCTAAAAAACAGAGACTGAGTGAAAGAGGAAACCAAGAGGATGCATACGAAAGGAATGTGAAAGCTGAAAAACAGAGACTGAGTGAAAAAGGAAACCAAGAGGATGCATACGAAAGGAATGTGAAAACTGAAAACAGAGACAGAGAGAAAGAGGAAATCGAGATCAAAAAGGGAGGAGTTTGTTGGACAGAAGTGGTGAGACGGATTTGAGAAGTACTACCCACAGGATTTCTAGTCTGCTTGCTTATGGATTTGAAATGCTCAGTCTAATTTTGGTTTATTATTCCCAAACAAATTTCATGTTTAAATATTTGTCCCACATTTTTCAATTTTCAAATAAAAATTAATGTGATTGTCATTTTTGCTTTCTATCATAACTAAGCTTAATTTGATTTTAGGCATAATCTCATTTCAAATAATGAAAGAATTAGTGTAATTATTAAACAAGGTCTTTAAATGTGTTTTTAGCATGAAAAGGCATATTAATATGTATGGGCATGATTTTTCATCTCCATTAGTCCTAAGGTCCTTTACTTGTTGATAATATTATTACACTCATGTCGTATGGCACTCTCCATCATGATTACATGTACGATTTCATTTATTATGACAAGCCTATTTTATAAAAGGCGAAGGGGAGAGAATTTGATTCTTACCTAATTGAAAAAAAAATGAAATGAATAAGAGAAATTTTATCTCTAATCATTTACTTGTCGTGTGAGATTTAAAAATTTTTTGCAGACATTTAAAGCGATCTCATATCATGTAAATCAATAAGATTTCGCAGGTATAGAGATCCAATTTATACGTATAATCAATGGTTTCAATGACTGACCGTTAAAACTAACTAAATTTTATAATATAAATAATCCATTTAAGTTCCATGTGAGATTTCAAGAATCTTCGTAGGGACTTAAATTAATCACATTATCATGTGGGATAATAAGTTCTCGCAGATACAGTGATTCTCAATTTTTATAATAAATAAATGACTTTTGCAAATAATCATATAACACAATTTAGAAAATTAATTAATCAAATTAATATATTTAAATTGTAATTATATTCACCGATTATATCTTTTAGTCATGAGAGATTTTTAAATCTCTGTAGGCTTCTAAAATAATCGTATTATCGTATAAGTCAATAAGACTATGCAGATATAATAATTAAGTTTTTAAAATATATATAAATTATATATTAAATTAATTAAACTAAAAAGATGTATTTAAATAAATTTAATTCCTTTATCATGTGAGATTTTGAAATCTCCACAAATATTTAGGATAATCATATTACCGTATAAGTCAATAAGGCTTTGTAGGTATGATAATTAAGAACCTTTAAAACATGTATATACGCACTTAAAATATATTTTTAACACTTAAAATATACATAAGAATAAATAAATATATTAAATTGCCAAACTCTTTTATCGTGTGAGATTTCAGAATCTCCACAGATATTTAGAGTAATTGCATTACCGTATGAATTAATAAGGTTCTACAGGTATTGCAATTAAATTCGTATTCACAAAATATAAAAAAATAATTTTAAACCATTTTCTTTTCTTTAACTCAAAATTCAAAAAGTGAGAAAATAATTAAAATTAAATTACTTTTTGCAATTTAAAACAAACATATCAAAATTTCAAAAATTGTTTTATTTGCAAAATGGTGAGTTATTTTTAATTAATTTTTCTTCAAAAAATATTTTCACCAACAAACTTTTAAGCCCGAACTACGTGGACTTTAATCTCCATCACAGAGTACGTAGGCTTTAGAGTTAGATTCTGAGTCAAGTCCGTCCTCCCTCGTAAATAAATAAACATTTCTCACTTAATTTTTATCATTTTTTAAAACACATGAATATAAAAGAGATAATTAAAATAATTTTAAAATCATATTAATATAGCACAACAAACTTCAGGTAACCGTTCTGACGAACGGGTGTTGTGGGGTGCCTAATACCTTCCCTACACTCAACTGACTCCCGAACCTATTCTCTATTTTCACAAACCACCCTTATCCTTCATTAATCGATTTTTCGAGATTTCCCTCAAAATCTTGGTGGTGACTCCTTGTTCGATCCGATTCCTGCCGTAAAGGCTAGGACCTCCACTCGCCCACCGTGCGCATCGCATTTTTCCGGGTGCGACAATTGGGGTAGTCAATTATATGTTATTACTTGTTAATTAATTATAGGTGTTTATGAACTTTGAATATATATATATATATATATATATATATCTAAATGTGTGTAGGTTGTTTTAGTTTTAAAATGTACAACTAGAGCTTTGTATGTTAATATATTTGTGAAACAAGAAAAGAGGATCTCAAGTCTTGATTTTGTTAAACGATGCTGATATTGTGATATGCTATGTGATTTAGCATGTGATGAGTTGCATGATCATAATAATAGTGGGAGGTTGCTTTTATGGTGTGGAGATTTATATTCACGTGGATCACACCAATATTACAAGGCCTCAATGTTTAGTCCTATATATTATCCTTAAGCCCTACATAGTGAAGGCGGCAAAAGGGCTTACCCTTAATCCTCAATTAGAGAAGTTGGTAATAGGGCCTTGAGACACCCCTATGTTCAAGATGGAAGAATTTATGGTTCAAGAATGAGTGTGGGGCCTTGGCTGAATCACCCCTTATAATTGAAGAGTTTGTTACATAGGTCTAGCTCCTATTTATTATGTAGTCCATGGATTCAGTAAGCAATGATGGAGGTTTGGAGATGTGAATGATCATGTATTGCATTGTAATGTCTTTGATGTTGTTACCTAGTTTTATAAATTGCCACTTTGGATGTTTGTGATTATTTGATTTCCATGAGAATACTTTAGTTACTTTGTTTATTGAGTAGTTATATTCACCCTTTGTTTAATATTTTATAGGTGTTAGCTCTGAGCAAGACAAGGCACTATAATAGATCTGATAATAGAGGATAGTTGTTTTTCTCAATAAAGGACAGTTTCTAACCATCCTCTATTGCTTAATCTATATGGGATGGTTATTAAACCATCCTATATTAGAGATAATATAGAATGGTTATTAACAATGGTCCTATATAAAGTTTCATATTTAGAAAATTAGAGAGACCATATAGGACGGTTATGGTGGCCAATTATAGAGGATGATTATGGTGATAATGGTCCTTTATATTAGGCCATATAGGATGGTTATGTCCATAATCGTCCTATAAGGCTAGGTTTTTTTTTTAATAAGGAGGCTACTTTTTTAGCAACCTACTGCAACATAAATACATATATACTCAATAATATTCTAGAGCAGCCTAAAAATTAGATTTACACTACTCAATTCAAATTATAATGTTTACAATTTAATTACATCAAAGTTATTGTATTTAAAAGTCAATGATATAAACAAATCAATTTTCACTAAAATACTAATTCCTAAAATCTATATATTGACAACTAAACTAATATATTCTTAAACCAACTATATTATCACTTCGTATTAGATATGCCCTACTTTTCATATGCACATACACTCCAATCTTCAAGGACTTCATTAATATGGGTATCGTTGAAATGAGGTATAATACAGTCTCGATAGTATTACCACATGCATGACAATAAAGTTAGTTGATGACAATTAATATTCATTATAATATAAAATAATTTATTACAAATGATAGATACCGTGAGGGGGATTGTAGGTTGCCTGTGAATGATGATGTCTTTAGCATACGTAATCACACATTAGCCACAATTATAACTACTATCAATTTGTCGAGGGCATTACATGAAGAAAATGATAAATATATATGTTATTGATATAAAAAATGAAAACAATTGAGTAATTGACAATAATTTATACATCCCTGTATTACATTCCATTCAATGGCATCCTTGTATTTGTTGAACAACCTCTTATTTGGAAGATTTGCATTGATGCGACGTGGCACAATAGCTCTATTATAAGGAAGGCAAAATGTTAAAAAGGTAGCATTTTGGAAATAAATAAAACATTAGTTACTAAATGTACTTACCTATTGAATAGGTCTATCATATCCAGTCAGTTAGTTGGATCCTTACCATAAGTAGATGAATCTAAATAGTACACCTTTGGAGCTTTAAGATCTACTGGCTCAATCATGATAAGCATCCAATATCCCCTAGGAGAATTGGATGATGTATGTTACAATTGGAATTTTAAAAAGACAATAAATTGCAATCAAGGCAGTAGAAAACCAAGTAACTTGCCCATTCAAATAAGGAATAAAAAACATCATCCCCTTTGAAGCCAATCTTTCCTTGAAGTACATAGTCAGTGTTTGAGATTACTGTTATAAACGTTTATCCTTCTGACTACCTTCAAAACTTAGGAACTCATGGGGATTGACAAACACAAACCTCGATCCTAAGTTACTAAGGATGATAAAGGTATCATACAAGTACTTGAATGAAGAAATTATCGAAAGTAAATATGAATAAAAACAACAACTAGAAATGTGAATAGGAAGAGTAATTAAGTACCTCATATAAATGTTGATTGGGCAATGGACGACCTTATTGCATGTCAGGACGGTATTGACAATGTCAAAGTTAATTATCTCACTAACCTCTTTTCGATACATGTCGTCATTCAATAGTACGAACTGTGCCACCATGTTCTTGGCTATTCGTGCATACTTTGCTAGCTTGTTTTGATTTGTCTTTAATAAAAGAGAAGGAACATCCACTGGTACTAGCTTAGAGGTCAGTTGTTTCTCAGTTTTGATAGCTAACTTGATTGTTTAAGGAGGTCATCCCCTTAGACTAAGTACCAATTAACATTGATTATTTGAATTTAAATTTGAATTGAAATAGTAGTGTAAATTAATGGCATACCTGCGATGGAGTTTTTTCAGCTCCCAATATAAGAGCCAACAGCATCTGCTATAATTTCTAACTCATAGTTTTGTTTGAACAGCTTTTAATTGGCATTATTAGGCTTAATAATCAACCCCTTGACTCGCCCCTCAGGTATGGGCTTACTATGAACATGTTACCTTAGGATATTATACATTTTTCCCATGAAAACTCTATGTCTACCTAGGCTATTTGCCCTAAACATAAAAAAGTATAAGTCAATAAGGAAATAACAATTGTGAACTATAATCAAGAAAGTAAAATAATTCAAATACCTCAGGGAGGTCATAAAGAGCATGATGCAGCTATCTTTTTGAGGATGGACAGTCTACAGGGTTGACTTTTCAAGTCCATGGGTCTTCATTATTATTGCTATAATTTCTTCTTATTACGCTACTCATGCTGTTAATGCCTCAAGCTCAACATTGACATCCTTTTTTAGAGCCATCTTTTCACTCACAATTTGCTTTTTGGTGACATCCGTGCTGACACCTCTAACACGATTAGGGTGATCCTTATTGCATAATGCCTTCTCTGAGATATCTTCAATCCTTAGAAGATCACCTCTAGAGACTTCCTTTGAGATGGCACTCTATAAAAGATATATAGGTTATTTAAGTAAGGAAATATTAAATTAAATTATTTAAATTATTTAAAGATTGTGCTTCTAACTTTTTCAACAAATTCTTGAACATGTAAAGAAGTGATTGTGCTATTTTTGTCTATCTAGGCTAGAATGAAAAGCTGGGCACATAACATGGATGCCTTTCCCGTGCCCAATCTCGTGAGCTATGTGAATCAATGCAACAACAAGCTAATGACAAAAAAGATTTTCATGTCATTTAATATAATAAAAACTATTAAATTTAATATACATACATATATATACCTCTTCTTGCTCAATGTCTGAATAGCCTGCATGGATCCTAGGTAAGGCATATCATTATTTTTTGCCCTCAAATCCCTATTCCGCTGGCTCAATGCTTGGAACTTATTGCTAGGATAGTTGGCAAAAAATGCACCCTACTAATCTTATCTAACAATTGCTCTCAGTGACTCAGGAATGACAAAGTATGGGTCTTGCATGTCTAACAAGCTCAGAAAGGCTAAAAAGTCCACAATACAAAAGTGGTGAAACATTAAGGCCAACAATCAACCAGTGACCCAAAAATATAAAAGGATCACATGGACATTGACATAGATAATTGCACATATGGAATATGACATAACACATGATAGGCCACCTCTAAAGCCACTATGGGTCAATTTCCAATTTGTTAAAGGCCCAATGTTGTTATATACACATAGAGGAATCCAATGGAGCTTTAATATGTTAAATGGTCTCAAATGCATTGCCTAACGAACTATAGGAGTTTCAGAATGTGAATGAACCTTATTCAAGCCTAAAAGGTTGCTCAAATAGCCCATGCATGTGTATGGACGTGATTAATGAGATAAACATCCATTTAGAAGGTTCACTCCATGAAAAAGTTGTGTCACAAGCCCAAGTTTATGAAGATTCAAGCCCAATAGTTGCAAACCCTAGCCCAATGTAAGGAAGACTATAAGTAAAGCCTCTTACAAGCAAAGAGGCATGAAACCTTAATGAAGAGGTCAAGGGTGGTGTGATTTTGAGTCCCTTATGATCCCTTGATTGTCTTCTTAATTGTTTCCTAATTTAATGGTCCTTTGACTTGACTCTCTTTCTTAAGGAGTAAGACTAGTTATAGTTTTCTATTTTAAGTTTAGTCAAAGATTAGGATTAGTTATATTATTTTTTAAATTTTGTAATTCCATAATTTTATGATTATATCTCTTAAATTATGTGATTGAATATTTTTTTCTTTATTTTATATTATGTTCATTCTCCTTTTAATATTAGGAAATTATGGTTCTAATTTTAGGAAATTGTCTTTTTTATGAGCTTATATGTATTAGGTGTGCTCCCTTTTGTAAAATAGAAGAGAAGTTGAATGAAATTAGTCATTTCAGAGTTTATAATTGTTGTAAGCCTTAATGCTTTATGGTGGTATCCCATGTGAGAAACAGATATGATCAAGAGCTTGATCAACTCTTGTGATATCTTTAAAAGTTGAGGTTTCTAAATGTAGGTGCTTTAAAGGATCTTCTTATTGATCATTATTCCATTATTTATTTCATTTCTTTCTTTATTTTCATCATAAATTTCATCACTTTCTTTTTGTTCTTATGTTTTTGTTTTGTTTTATGGTTCTGTCCCTAAACTAACATGATTTTACTTCCACATCCTTTATTAGAGAACCTCACCGTTGATTCTTTCAACCAAGGTAATATATTTCATTCCCACGTAGTACCAGAATTTTCAATATGGCTTGGCTGCCAAATCAAAGACACATTTCTTCCGAGTAACGTCAATATGAAATGTTGCCTGTTTAATAACACAATCAAGGCATAAGTTATATGAAATGCCACCTATTCCAAAACACAACCAATTAACTAAGAATTTTAATTTTACCTCAATCTCTATAGCGACTCCCTTATCACTTCATCAACGTCACGCCAATCATTATCTAATAGGCCAAGCTATGATTGAATTATTACACTGATATAACTACTAAATTTATGCTTATTTTCCTTTATTGGTTGATCCTTAGGATTCCATTCAAGGGAATATTTAAGTTCGGCCAACCTCCTCCTAGACACCATTTCCATTATGACTAGACCTTTCTTGATTGTTTTAGACATTTGAGCTTCCTCTTTCTTATTCATGCTAGTGGGAATAGTAGAAAGATCCTCATTGTCAGGACTGGAAGTGGCACTAGGAGGATTGTTCAAAGGTCCATATACTTAATGTCAATAGGAGCAATATCAAGTGGCACTGGGAGTTGTATTAGCTGGAGCAATAGCAATAAGAGTAGGGTTTATGGGAGTAGTGACACTAGAAGTGACTTTATGTCTCTCTGAATCTATTTTTTGAGCCATTTACCTATCACATAAGTTACAAACAAAATTAATTGATCGAAACACAAATAGCATAAACAACTAACATATGTTTAAGTTGGTCTTTTTCTTTTTCTTGTCTCCTTTTGAACCTTTTCAACTTGGCAGCTTGGTTTAATTTATTAATCTTGTCTTTTATTCTTTTTCCTCTTTTTAAAATCTAAGTACCATCTTTGTGATCACTTCTAATATAGTTGGTGTCATCTTGATGGCATTACATTCAAGTGTCATCCCTTCAAATGGATTATCATTAACTATAATATTTAATGGACTGATGGCCTCTCTAAATTCTTTATTTAACAATAACACAATCGACCAACCTAATAAAACAGGATCAATGACATAAAACAGTTGCCTAGCTCGTGATATGAAAATGAAAGGCTCGATCTTTTAGCCTAGTATATTTAAATTCACTTATATGAACCTTAAATTATTGTCCATGTGAAAGACATTCTCATTATCAATCCACTTATAACCAAAAACCAAAATCTTGAACTTACTATAGTCTAACTCCTATATGTGCTCAATAACTCTGAAGTATGACATTCTTGCATATATGGAAATTTTATCTTTAGTACTAGATACACACATTGCTTTACCAATCACAATTACACTACTATTTTACATTATGCTTCTTTCATCTTGCTCTTTACTATAAAATGTGAAGCCATTGATTACATAATTAGTATAAGAAAGGACTTGTATGTTTGGAGCCTTGGACAAGCATCTAACTCCTTTCAATACCCAATGTTTGGTTGGCATTACACTTGGCAGCAATATGCACCTTCAACTAATGTTTGAAGTTCTTGTTATGAAGTTTTGTAATTGCAGTGTCATTTCTTTTAGGGTTGTCCTTCCTAAGCTCGGCATTGTGCTTGTCAACATATTCGAGAATCTCATTCAAGTTATGCAATACAAAGAGGTGTGCTTGCTCCTAATGGTTATGTGATATAGTGATTAATTTCTTTTCAACTATCATTTCCTCATCTTCCTTTGCCATATGCTATCCATTGGAAGCCTAACATTTTTTTCCATCTTTTAAATACTCCTAAGAAGATTCAACTCCCTCTTCATTTATGTACCTTTTAGCAATACAACCCTTAAGTCAACTTCAATTTTTCACATACCTTTTTAGAACTTTCATATTATGCTCAATAGGGTACATCTATCTTTAATTATCTAGGCCATACTTTTCAACCTTCCTAATTAAGTGAATAGTCGAGTGAATCATTATGTCAAATTGCTATTTTCAATGGTAGCCTTATATGACCAATATTTAATTAATTATCATGGTAATATGTTAAATATGGTTAACTTAGTGGAGTTACAAAATGTAATTCTACTTGAACATATTACATCTTTTTCTTTTTATTTTCTTTGGCCAATTATCTTGTTGTCTATTTTTCATGAAATATTTGTGTACAAGATCCTCGTTTGCTCACATGATATTTTTTATATCAATAATATTGTTGACAACTCTATCTTTTCCTTTATGATTTCATTTTTGCTGTTATCACGTAACTTATTGAGATTTTTAGTACTTTTAAGTACTCGAACCTCTTCTAGAGTTTTTACAATTAGTTATATCTTGTTTCTCTTAAGGAGCATCTACCTCCTAAATAAATAATATTTCTTAATTTTTTTCTCCCTTTTTTTGTAAAAATTTATATTTGGAAACCGATTGATCTTCAATTCATGCTTCAAGCATGTCTTCGTCATTTTCATTTATACTAATTGGATAATTTTGATAGCTGGAATAAGAAATTTAATAATTCTCATTTAAATCAATAATTGTATCTAGCATATTAATAGTTTATGAATGAATATTTGATAAACTTATGAAGAAGAAGAAATAAATTTTCTTTTCCAACTTCTCATTTCCGCCCCCTCATATGTTGGGAAAGCTTTGTCATCGAATGACAATTATCTAATCATGCAATATAAGTCTCTTAATCTTTTAGAAATATTTCTTCATTTCATTTAGAGACAATAAAAAAGGAGGTTCTTACCCAACATTTATCCTAAAACTTTCTTTTAATATCCATCTATATGTGTGGTGGAATAATAATAAATATTGCTCATTCAAAATTCTAAGATTACATATATATATAAATATATATATATATATATATACATATATGTATATATATATATATACATATATATATATATATATATATAGCTCTTGACTGAAAGTCAAATTCAATGGGTGCAATCTGTAAAATCAAATATCTCAAATTGAACATTGGAATTTTGTTCTCATCTTTAATGAATGATTTTTGCTAGATCACACGTTTAAAATAATTTTTTCAGTTATTCTTCTAATAAGCATATAATAATCATTGAAAGCCTTATGTATAAATTCATTAGTGTTTTTAATTGAATTTTTTCTGGGACGCATGGTCGGAAAATTGTGTACTTTACATAATGATTTAATTTATGCAAATAATTTTGGAAACTTAAGGTTGAAAACTAATAACAATTACACATATAATCAGCTTATAAATGCATCTATCAAATTTATTGAATATTCACACTATTTATATTTTATATGCTATATGAATGGGCCCATATATTTAAATTTGTTATATTATTTTTGGATTTGAATATTTATTTTTATTAATATGGATGATTATTTTCTTTTATTTTAATCATATGTAATATAAAATATATTAATTTATTTATGGCCAATTTAACTATAGCTCAACCACTAAACCATGAATAGTGGTTTGATTAGTGACCAATTTGAGTTTCATAAATTATTTTATTTTATTTTTTATGAACAAGAGATTAAGAGCTCTCATCTCCTCTGTAAAACCTAGTCCAAACGAAATAACTTTAGGAAGATGTTTCAAATTTTTGTTTTGGGCCCATACAAACAGGAAAATGGAAGAAGTTGAAAATTGAAGAGTTCCCAATTTTCATTTTTCATAAATTTTTAGGCCCAAACAAATTTACGGAGGGTGAAGCCTGTTAAATGGAGCAAAGTATTCTACTTAATATGGAGCAAAGTAATGAATGATGTGGCAGGATCCACAGCATCAGATAAATCGAACGGTTCGTATTGAGAATTGAGCTGCCTAACGGAATTTGGCTGCAAAACGACGTCGGTTGCCCACCTTGCGTTGCCTCTTAAATAGGGTGGGCATCCATCAGCTACTTCAAGTTCAAGGTGCCAAATCCGACGTCAACTGCCTTCGGACTTTTTCATCATCGGAATCAGCAGCCATGGCTCTACAATCTGGAATAGGGTTTTCGAAGATCCTTATTATAGCTGGAGCTGGTACAACTACTACTGCACACACTATTTCTCTCTATATATCTTTCGCTCTTTTAGTCGCTGATGAAGTTCGAACCAGCGTTCTTGATCTGAGTTTTTCTGTGTCCAGGATACACTGGCACGGTTCTTTTTAAGAACGGGAAATTGTCGGAGCTGATTGGCGAGCTTCAGGTTGTAATCATTGCTACTTTCTGTTGCTTAATCGAATTGGACTGAGTTCACGCTGCTATAGATGCGGTTTTACTTTTCAGTTTTTCTTTTACAATCCCATTCGTTAAAATTTAGGAACAGAGCTCTCCCTAGATTGTATGTCATAGTTGGAATTTTGGGGAGACCTAATTTTGTGGAGGCGGGGATGATTGGTTCTCTAAATAGTTGTTTATTTTTTATTTTTTTGTTACTTTATTCTAATTGGCGATCGTTGTGAAGGGTATTGGTGGGTTCCTATATAATCGAACTGACTCATAATGATCTAAATATACATGGAAGATTGTCAGTAGTTCATGTGTGTTTCCTCCCGCAGTCCTGCTGGATGATTTACGAATTTAGCTTCTGCATGGTGTTTTCCAGATTTGAGGACCGAGAAGTCCAATTACAATTTTTAGGGTATCTAGATTTTTCCTATCCTAATGGATTATTATACATTTTTATTCGTAGTCGCTGGTAAAAGGATTGGAAAAATCTGGGGATCAATCTGATGGTGACAGTGAATATGCTGATGCCATTGCTAATCAGGTAGTTGGAAAAATTATTTTTATCTTTGAACCAATTGAATATCTCAATTTTTGTTTCCAAAATGCACACACAAAATACGTATGAATTATCTTGTTATGATAATTTAGCTTGACTTCATTCTAGGTTCGTCGTCTTGCAAATGAGGTTCGACAATTAGGTGCAAATAAACCAATCACTATATTGAATGGGAGTACTGGGCAAATGGGTACAATTTACTTCCTATTCTGGTTACTGCAGTATATTCTGTGATTTATTTTCAAGTACTGCATTTTACTTTTAGAGAGAAATTATTTCTATCTTAAAGTTGGCCATGCATCAATTCGTTTCATGAAGCTTATTCCACTTTTTTTTTTTTTTGGATATTTTTTGGGCAATTGAGTCTTGACTGCTTTTATTGCGCTTATCCTTTTTCTAGGCAACTTATCATCCCTTGTGGTTCCGGCAGCCACCTTGGGTGCTCTAGGGTATGGTTACATGTGGTGGAAGGTACGGAATGACTAGGGCAATTGTGGGGTTTTCAGTGGGCTTCATTGATTTATTTTTGTCATAAGTTATTATTATTATTGTTGTTAATTTTTTTTTTGCCAGTATCTGTTTAAAAAATTTCTCTTGAAGAGTTACATAGTTATTTGATAACTACAGAATTCTTCTGAATGATTTATCTTTTTTATTATCTCCGAGCAGTTTGTGATTTGGTTTATTGATCTTTTGCATTTTTTACTCAATATCAGGGTATTTCTTTCTCAGATCTTATGTATGTGACAAAACGTAACATGGAAAAGGCTGTCTTAGATCTGACAAAAAAGCTGCAGCATGCCTCAGATGTCATTGCTGTAAGTGTCCTTTTATTTCGTTGGAGTTAATTTTTTTTTTTTCATGTTAGTTAGGAACATTCAAACATGCAGTGTTTTGTTTGAACATGTGAATGCGCATCCTACCAGTGCACATGAAGGGGGATGAAGGGCCATTGATATGAATGCTGCTGTCATAAAATTTAATTTACATTAACCTGGTGATTGAAATACATTTTATCATCGTTTCAGTTGTGTGGAAATGCTGCTAACAGTTACTTTAAAAATGTGCTTATTTGTATTACTACTCATGAAATATGAGGTTTAAGAGTTTGAGACGGATTGGACTAATATTCATAAAGTACTGGATGCACCATTTGTTGTTGATGATCAATGTATGGTTTTATTTAATTCACATGACATATTGATACCATTACCCATGGATGGTCTGAAAATGTTTATTCTGCTCTCCATACATGTGAATTTGGGGGGATACAAAGCAGCTTTGTCTTTCCATGGAAATTATGTAATGTTTATAATATTTATAATTATGATTGGTTTATCTTTTAACTTCCTATCAATTTTTTTCGTATGCAGGATGCCAAGAAGCATTTGACTCAGAGAATTCAAAATTTGGATGATAAAATGCTGAAGCAGAATGAGTTGGCACGTTCGATCAAGGATGATGTATGCCCTTTGACACAATGTCACATATAGATGTTCATGATTCTAAATATGCTTAAATAGAAAGATAGGTATAGTCAAAAGAGATTACCCATGTATTTAGCTGATATTTGTCCGCCTGCAATTTAGAAGGAAGGATTAAATATTAAAAGGAGGTAGTTGTATAAATGCATATCTTGCTTGTAACAAGTAACTTTTTAGTGTAGGATAGTTTTTTTTTCTCCTCTTTAAATGATATGATTTATGGTCATAAGCTTAGTTGGGTCACATTTTCTTTTTGGATAAACTTATGAGAAAAATGTTAAGCACCTTATTGATATTGTTATACCTCTGAAACAGGTTGCTGGAGTTCGAAACACAATCACTAATTTCCATGATGACTTGGGTATCTTGCAACAAACGGTGGAAACGTTGGTATGCTTTGTTATCTTTATTTGGCTAATTATTGGTTGTCTTGGTGGTTTTGTTTGTTTAGAGTTATGAAGATGGATGGATGCTTGGAGTTTAGCATATATTTTTAGACAAAAAGATCTATTTGCTTCAATTTTTTTTTCCTGTGTTTGCCATTTATTTTTTAAAAACAAAATTGAAAGCTTTTAAGTTTTGTGAGCTCCTTTTCTGCTTTAAGAAATGAATGCTCTGGGTAGGCTTGCTTTGATTTTGGATTATTCTCTGCTTTAGCTGGAATCTGTCTACCTGCAGCATAAGAACTCCTAACTCATCAATTGAGAAATAAAACACTACTGTCTTTTCCTGGACTATTCTTACTCTGTATTATTATTATTCCTTTTCAGGATGAAAGATTAGCTACGTTGAGTTGGAAGCAGGTAAAATGTTCTCCTGTACTTACTGTATTGTCTTTTCATCCATGAAGAATCCTCTTTTAATACCTATTCTCTTTTTAATGAATCCTCTTATGTTAAAAAATGGTTGAAGATTAACAATAATAGTACAAAATTATTTTTATGTTGAAAGGTATTATTATGCTTATTGAGCTTTTATGTGTTATGATGAAGAGTACAAACATTAAAAAAGATTCTTGTAATAGAATTATTGATATGTATGACATTATTGTTGGCTAATTACCGATATGTATGACTGATCTTGGTGCTTAGATTATTACTTTTACATTGTATCACCTAAAGGTCCCCACCTAGTGGGAATAGGCTTCTTCTTCTTGTTGTTGTATCACCTAAATGAAGTGCTGATAAAATATTGTGATTGCAGGATTATGCAAATTATGGTTTGGAGTACCTCATCAACTTTGTAAATGGAAAATCGAGTAAAAGTCCTGAATTTTTGCAGGTAATTGTAATTTTTACTGCAGTTTTTTGTGTGTTTTGTGTCCCCTTCCTTACCCTTTGGTTGCTAGATATGCAAACTTTATTTTGACATTTGACACTGTCCTTCTGTTGATAGAAATGTGATATCATTCACCCTCTGTTGTGGATGTTTAAGTGACATTTAGAATTGCTCATAATGCTAGTTGTTTAGCTGTCAATTTTATTTTTTGGTTTTTCCTTTATAGATTATCATCTAACATAATATGGTAAATATGTAGCAGGGGCAGCCAAAACTTCCTGGGAAGCCCCCCGGTTTGCTCAAATACTCTGGAAACCCGAATGTCAAGGTTTTAACCCTATCTTGTTCTTATTTCCTTTCCCCCACAGAGAAACTTCGTTTTTGTCATTTCTAATATGTTCTAGAACAATTTTTTTTTTTGTTGATCTATATTTGCTAAAGTATATTAAGATGAAAATAATACTCACTGAATTCATTATCCTATCGTTGATAACTAAAATAAACTCTTTCTACAGTGAAGTTTACTTCCATTCATTTTAGATCAATTGTCCAGCATGAAAGAATAATTTTAGGCAGCGTTTCGATTGGTAGATTTGGATTTGAAATTTGGATTTCAACTCTTACATTTCAAATCCATGTATCTAAAAATAACAAAAGTTATTATTATTATTAGGTAGTGTTTTGAGGGTGCATGTGGAGATTTGAAATAACAAGGGTTTAGAAAGGATTTTAAATTATGAAGGAATTAAGATAAAATTTTGATTTCCATAAAATTTTCAAGTGTCCAAATAGTCTAAATAGGGAATTTGGTCCAAATCCAAATCCAAATCAAAATTCACATGTTCCCAAACATAGCATTGGATTATTTCCATAGTGGAAAATTAACCCTCTTCACGTTTCTTTGTTGCTAGAGCAGCTGTGCTCGCATTCCAGTAACGTCGTGTTATTTACTTCAATTTGCTTGGTATCCTGGTGCTTTTGAAATACAAAACTTCTGAGGATATACCATATTTGACTTGCAGGGCTTGATAGACATTGTAGACACGTTGCCTGGTGGAACAGACCGGTCAGCTTCAGATGTAATTGTGCAAGATGGTATGGACAGGCCAGAACAGCAGCGAAAACCATTATTTAGGTATGAATTTGGTTCTTTGATTTTCCCTTGCCCATTTGAAGCATGTATGTTTGGCCAATGTAGACTTGAATGTTTGTAGTTAAAACAAGTTGATCAGTAAATTCAACAAGAATTCAATAAGAAATTGTTGGGGGGGTGTTAATGGTGGATTTTATTGGTACCATCCAACCAATTCAATTATTTACTTATTCAATTTTTCAATTTCAACAAGTGAATTTTCAAGTTCAACCAACTCATTCTCAAAATATAAATTGGGTGAATCTTATTATCTACATTTTTTAATTATTATTAAAGGCAGATAAGCTATAAGAGATTAGAAGGAAGTTAGTTTGTTTTTGTTTTTGTGTTTGTGTTTTTGTTTTGTTTTGTTTTGTATTGTCTTGTCTTGTTTTGTTTTCTTTGTTTTTGTTTTTGTTTTTTTTTTTGGGGTGGGGGGACAAGGATTTGGTTGCATGCTGGTGTCGGTTTTCTTGGATCCTGTATTTCTACGCACAAACTATAGGAAAGATTGAAGAATGATCAATGGCCCAAGCCTTCAGTTGCCTCTGGTGTATTGTTACTTAACAATGTGCTTTATCTGGTTAACTTGTGATGCCTGAATGTTGCTTGGTTTGTGTTAATAAAACCTTTTGGTAATATGTTGTGTTATCTGCATGAAAAAATTTATTGATGTAGGATTCCAGCGCTAGAGTCATTTTTCCCATTCAACCCCTAGAGTCAGTCATTCTTTAGCATTCAATATATCTGGAGGGAATAGAATGGGCAGAGGGATCCTGAGTCTCTAAACTAAAACGGTTCTTGATCCAATTCAGCTACTTGGCAGGCACAGGCTATAATCCTTTAAACGGCTCTAAACTCATTTGAATTGGATAGGGAGCCTAAAAACCATCGAGTCCGAGCCCATATAATGTGCAAATTGTACCAGCAAAAGCAAAATAGCTCAATAGAGGAGTAACTGAAACACATTTGAAAGATAAGATGGAGTTGTCCCGCACTAAACAACCGCATGATCAGTAATCTAACCCTTTACCCCCTTTAAATTTCTCCCGCATCTCCTGAAAGAGCACTCATGTTCCATGATCAAGCTGTACATGAAGTGGTCTTTGGATGTCCACCTGGCAGCGGAAGGCCTCTATGATTTGGATTGGCAGTGGAAGGCCTTCTATGAACATGAAGTGATTTTATATTGTTAGAAGTCTGGTTGTTTGAAAGGCCTGCAACACCATTATAGTTAGTGCTAAAAGGCCTCTATTTCAAAAGCCATTGCTATATGATTGTCATGGTTTTTCTGGGCATTTTTAGTGAGAGTCCTAAGACAAGTGTGTCACTGGTCTGATTCATAAGGTATATATGATGTCATAAGGCATGTAGCCTTTAGTCTATGCCTTGATTGATCAACTTTTGGTTATCTTCTGAACGTTATCTTGTATTGATTGACCTTGTTCTGTGATTTTTGCAGGGCTGGGTCAACCAGGTACTGATGTATAGTTCCCGACAAAATTGGATATAGCGTAGCTTTCAAAAGGCAATTCTTTCATTGTCTTCCTCTTTCATTAAATGTAACAGTAATTTGGCAGCTCGGTTGTTGGTGAGAAATTGAGATCGGTTGTGATCTCTTGTGCTCACTCTTAAAACTACAGTTAGTATTAATACATAGACTACTTGAGTTCATATATATTCAAGTCCCTGAGGTGTGATTCCACGAGTTTGTATATAATTTCAAAATAATCATAATAATAATAATTTTGCTACTTGTGATATTTATCTGGTAATACCGGAGGGAAGAGCTGATACCAATCTTCTTTAGATGTAGCTCTTGCTCATGTTAATTGGAAATATAAATTGAGCTGAAAATATAATGCTTATTGTCTTTCAGGATTCAGTTATTGATGTAATCATTTTGTTTGGATTTCACATTTGTGTTCATTGTTATTACCTTAGTACGGCCAAGTGTTAGCTTGGCTTTTCAATTAGACACATTTTTCGTGTAAATTGTTTCATGTTTTCAGTTAGCATAAACTATCAAATTTTCTTATTATTAGCTATAAGGAAAAGTTACCCAATTTTAAATGTATTTAATGCATGTTTCTAATTGTGCTTCTCATTCTAATTGTATATTTTAGCCGAGGAAAAAGAATTATATTCAATTTTAAACATAATTAAGAAGAATAACTAAAATTATTAAGAATTGTGACATGTTTTGGCTTATAATTGAGAGAGGAGGGAGTATGTTTAAGTATTAATGAAGTAGTATTTAATTTGCCAAAATAAAAACCTTCATCACAATCTAATGTTTGAAACCATTTGAGTTTCTTCAGCAAGGATAAGGTTCCTCAGGAGATTTCTTTAGAGCCATAGCTAGATTGTGAAGCGGGAAGGATTATAACGGGGAAAATTATCTCGTAGTATTAATAGCAAAAATTATTTTTTATTTAAGAAGGTATTTCTCTGATTCAATTTATAAATTATTTTTTACATGTTTTATTAAAATTAAAAAAATTTTAAATTTATTAACTTTGCTTTAAAATGTAATAAATTTTCTCATTTACTTCCTCATAAAAACAAAAAAAAAATTATTTTTGATAATTTTTCTAACATTTAATTAGGGTATATAAGAGAAAATTTCAGCCTACATTCTTTGACCACACTTAATTAAAATGAAAGTTCCTTAAATTCTTAAACTTTACTATAGACCAGGGTAATGAAGTAAAATTAAAATGTCAAGAGAAATGACAAAATTAACCCTCTTTTGGATTAAAAAAAAAATATAAAACCTCCTCCCTTTCCTCCTCTATCTTTGAAGGCGATCAAGCGAGCTCCATAAATAGTTGACATCTTGAAGCATATATCATATCAGACAAGTAAAAATTAAGAAATAAATAGTGTTGAATGAATCCGGGCTTGAGTTTAAAGATTTGTAGTGTTGCAAGCCAAAAGAACAAACCAAATCCAAAATCCTAGGGTTTGGATTGATTACTCAACAACAGAGAAAGCAAGAGAAGCACAAGTGAAAGAAAGAAACATGAGTCATGGAAAAGGAAGAAAAATGCGAAGCCATGATTGGCAAATATGTGATGGTGATGGTATTTTTTTGTGTATGTATGAACAAGTGAAAGTAGGCCTATAAACAAGTAATTGCTATAAGGAAATGAATAATTTTAATATGAGAAATTTGTAACTTTATTTAGCATGAGTAAACTGTGAATTGGCTTTCCTATAATTTTAAAATTCATATTAACAAACTTGTTAGTTGATATATACTGAGTTGTTAATTTACCTTTACACTTCTTAATTTGTTAATGTAACATGCTAAAGTTGTTAATACTTGCATAGAGAAGTTCATTGAGTCCTCCCAATTTGGTGATAGCAAACACTCATTTTTCCTTGCAAAGTGTGCTACCCAGGTTCAAGCATTTTTGAGAATGTAAAGATCCTACAATATAGAAAGCTTAGCTTAACAAAATTTGTCTTATAGAGTTCGTATATGAATGCATCCACACAATTCATTTAGTTTTTTTTTGGCATGGATTGATAGCAAACACTCAGTTTCCCTTGCAAAGTGTGCTGCCAGGTTCAAGCATGTTTGAGAATGTAAAGATCCTATAATATAGAAAGCTTAGCTTAGCAAAATTTGTCTTTAGAGTTTGTATATAAATGCATCCACACAATTCATTTAGTTTTTGGCATGGATTGCTTTTTGTAAAAAAGGTTTATTGATATAAGTAGATCTTTGTAAATAGGATTTCTTGGAATGGGATGCCTTTTGTAAAGTGATTCATTTGTACAGGAAAAAAGATTTGATGCTAATGTAAATAATAGTTTATTAATATAAGTTGTTAATTTGCAAAGCTGTGCACAAGTTGTTCATTTTTCAAACTCAAGCTATTCATTTTTCCTACCCTAGTTGCTAATTTCGAATGCTACAGTTGTTCATTTAACTAGTACCACTTGTTTCTTATGGGAGTGGCTTAAGTCTATTAAAAGACACTTGTAAATTTTTCCTACAAGAGTAGTTCATTCTCCGTATAGAAGTGATAAATTTTTCCATAGGAGTTGTTAATGTACATAGCTTCTTTTGATTTTATTTTTAATACTATTATCATTGTAAACAGAGTTGTAAATTTTTCACACTAAAGTTCATTTCCCAACAAAAGTGATTAATTTTTCTACATGAGTTGTTGATGCGCATAGCTTTACTTAATTTTATTTTTAGTATTGTTATTATAGTAAAAAAAAAGTTGTAAATTCTCCATATTGAAATAGTTCATTTTCTATGTTGAAGTAGTTACTTTTACTATAGGAATTGTTTATGTGCATAGCTTTACTTGATTTTATTCTTAGTAATGTTATCATAGTAAAGAGTTACAAATTTCTCGTACTAAAATTCTCCATTTTCCATATTAAATGGTTACTTTTTCTATAGAAATTGTTTGTGCGTATAGTTTTTCTTGATTTTATTCTTGGTGTTGTTATCATGGTAAAAAAAGTTGTAAATTTTCTATACAAAAGTTGCTCATGTCCCATACTAAGGTGGTTAATTTTCTTGTAAGAGTTGTTGTTGCCCATAGCTTCACTTGATTTTATTTTTAGTGTTATTATCATGGTAAAAAGAGTAGCAAATTTCTCATACTAAAGTTGTTCATTTTTTATATTAAAGTGATTACTTTTCCAACATAAATTTTTTGTATACATAATTTCTCTTGATTTTATTTTTAATGTTGTTATGATGGCCAAAATTTTTTTTTTTGCAAATTCTACATACTAAAGTTGTTCATTTTTTGTGTTGAAATGGTTAATTGTTAATGGGCATAATTTCACTTAATTTTATTCTTAGTGTTGTTATCATAGTAAATGATATTACAAATTCCTTATATTGAAGTTGTTTATTTTCCTACAACAATTGTTCAACACAACTTGTTTATAACCTTACCTTTACTTGTTCATTCCCATCCAATGATTTGTTCGAAAATACACCCAAAAAAAAAAAAAAACCATCACTATCACATATTTGCCTATCGTAGCTTCAAGTTCTTCTTCCTTCTCCATGACTCGTGTTTCTTTGTCTCACTCATACTTCTCTTGCTTTCTCACTTTTTGAGTGATCAATCCATACCCTAATATTTTGGATTTGGTATGTTTTTTTTTTTTATTCCAACATCGTAAATCGTAAATCTTTAAATTCAAGCCCATATTCATTCAATGCTTTCTATTTCTTTATTTTTACTTGTCTGATTTGATATCTGCTTTAGAATGCCAATTTTTTATGGAGCTTGCTTGACCACCTTTGAAGAGAGGAGAGGAGAGGAGAGGGAGAAGGTTTTATTTTTTAACTTAAAATAGGGTTAATTTTTGTCATTTCTCTTAACATTTTAATTTCACTTCACTATCCTTAGTTTGAAGTGAAGTTTCAGGGTTTAAGGAGTTTTTTTTTTTTAATTACGTGTGGTCAAAGGGCCTAGACTAAAAATTTTCCCAAATATTGACATAAAAAATAATGAAGTTCCCATAAAAGTTCTTTCTTTTACCCTCCACCTTCATTATCCATTCTTCATGATGGCGTGCTATTTCATTTCTCCAAACACAAAATGGATACAAAGCACACGAAAATGATTGGATAATATATTCTTCACTACAACTCAAAATCATCCTCACATATTCATCAATAGCAACCTCCAACACCCATATATGCATATCCATGCCACAAGATTCACCATGTTGAAATATAACAAACTTGTTCTCGTACACACTAACACTAGTTTGACAATAAAAATGACGCACATATGGTGTTGGTGCTAATGTAAACACTTCCATCACTGTGTTGAAACAAACTACTACAGGACAAGAATCTTGTTTTCCTAACCAAACTATAGTTCTATTAGCACTAATAGTAATGAAAATGTTGTATTTTGTGAAGCTCCAAATTCTAGTTCCTTCCATGAATTTGTGCTTAATGGATGCACTTCCGCTTCATCACAATATGCGGTTATGCCTACACGATAGCCTGTCTTGATCTACCTTTTTTTCTTCAATAATAAAAAAACTTTTTAATATAGCCTTTTAACATCAATTGTGAAAAATATCCATTGTAAAAAAAAAAAAAAGGCGGTGACATGTTCCTAATTATTGTAAAGCTTTTTATGTGCATAATCAACATGAAAAACCTAAAAAGTAAATAAAAAATAAAAAAAATGGAATATTTCAACATCAATTTATTTATAGCTGATGTTGAAACTAAGAAACGATCCCAATTTTATTTTGCTTTTTGGTTCATTTCTCTCTACCCAAGTTCTCTCTTGCGATAAAACTTCCACTTTTACTTATTGCCATCATTCAGGAGCAAGGTTGTCATTCGCCGAAGTCCACATCATCACCTTGAAGCTGTTTGTCGTTGGCCATCACGTGGAGGAGTTTCATGATTGTTAATGTCATTTTAGAGATCCCTTTTTTCTTCTCTTTATGGGTCAAATTTGTTCTTTTATTTACAGTTTCCATTTGCTTTCTTCCTTCTTCCCTTTTCTTCCATTGTGAGTGAGACTTCTTGAGACTCCAAGTAGAAGGATGTATGTTCTAGCAATTACAATTGGAAAGATAGAACACAACAGTTGTGTTAGAGGGATCGGTTGAGGAGTTAGTCTCAAGCAGTACTTTAGATCAGCTCCACAAAGTTCTCTAGGAGTTATGTCCAGAGATAGGATCCATCAATTGGTAGCCAAGGTTATGGATGATACTTGAGCCAAGGTTTGATAAGAGATTTGAGTTGAGGTTCGACAAGTGACCGAATAGGAGCTTCGTGAATCATTATGGGAAAATAAGATGGCCCAGTTTCATGAAAAGTTGAGATCTATAGTCACGGGCATGACAATTTAGGAAGTTGAGTATACACCCTAGGTTTGCATTTCATTTAACATGGATTTGTGTTTAATTTTGCCAATGTTTAATGTTTCCCTTTTATTTCATCCAAACTTCCTTGTGATGCCAAGTAAAAAAAAAAAAAATTAGTTGTAATCCATTAGGGATATTGGCACTAGCATTACTTGACCATGATCCTTCCATACTAGATGATAATACGACTCCTTGCTATCTTTATCTTGAGCTTCCAAAGAAACATGTTGTTGCCAAATGTCAAGTATACACGTTTGGATCCACAATCCATCATAAGATAATTTAACTAAATTATGGTGATAATGACGCATATTCAAACATGTGAGGATAATGTAGGCATTACCACTAAGTGCCATAGGGGTCGTGGGTGTATATATAGAAAAGGAATATAATTTTGGAATCGACATGAGACACCTTAAGTAGTTCCTAACTTTAAAGGAGCTAAACATATTATGGGCCAAATTAGAAATTTTATAATTTTGCTATCTATTTTTCTCCATTTTTTCAATTTATTTTTGTAGCATTAATGTTTGGATCTCATTTCAATAATCAGTATCTCTATAACAAACATTTGAATTTTTGTGCCCATCAATTGTGCAGAAGGCTCACAACTAGGTACAAAGTTAGACATACATGATGAATCATATGACAGATACAATGTTGTCAAATTATCTAGCGGCAATTAGTGAGGGGCAATAATTTTTTTATTCATGGTATGCATGTGTGTATTATTTATAAATATTCATTCAAAATTTTATAAATTAATTTTTCAATTTTAATAGCTCAAACTAGTTTTTAGAAATTCATAAATGACTTGTAATTTTTTGTATATCAATCATATTTTTAATATTGATTAAATTTCTAAATATATACTTGTTAATGAATGACTAACATTTGTACAATTAAGCACGTTTTATCCATTTTTATAACTTGTTAAAACTCAAAAGGATTGTTGTTAACTTTAAATGAGTTATTATTAAAACCTAAATAAATACTTCTTGATAAAGAATTAACACTTATACAATTCTACCCATCCTATCAGATTTTTTAGCTAGTTAAATCCCAAGTGGATTGTTATTAATTTTGAATAAGTTGTTAGTAAAACCTAAATGGATACTTGTTGATGATGAATTAACATGTACAATTATGCATATTCTATCTGTTTTTCTAGCTTGTAAAAGCCTGAATAAACAATTGTTAATTTTGAATGAATTATTGTTAAAACACGAATGGATACTTGATATTGATAATTAAAAGCACACATCTAATGGAACAAGTATATGAACAACAATATATTGAGGTTTAATAAGTTATAAAAAAGTATAAGATAGGTATAATTGTATGCACTAGTCTTTCATAATAAGTTTCCATTCGAATTATAACAACAACTCATTCTAAATTAACAATAATCTATTCGGGCTTCAACAAGTTAGAAAAATGAATAAGATGGGCTTAATATTACAAGTGTTAATCTTTCATCAACAAGTATATATTTAAAATCAATAAGTGTTAGAAAAATGGGTTGCTTTCACAACAATTCATTTAAAATTAATAACAATCTATTTGGGTTTTAACAAGTTAAAAAAATTGATAGGATGGACTTAATTATGCATATTAGTGATTCATTAACAAGTACTCATTTAGGTTTTGAAAATAATCCATTCGTGAGTAACAATAATACATTCTAACTTTTAACAATTAAAATATATGAAGTTTTAAAGCTCTCGATTTATAGTTGTTTATGTCAAAATAAGTAACATTATTAAAATAACAAGTGTCATTCAAGAATTAACAACATAACGTTGTGTCATAACATAAAAATGGTTAGAAACTTGGTTTGCTACTTATATTGTTATAAGGCCTCGATGACCTAGTGACTACCAATCTTTTTAAGTGGTCAAGGATTTATGGGATCAAACCCTCCCTTGACCACCTTTGCCAATTATTCTTGAATAAAAGTGTTGCTGGATCTTTGATGACCGGCCATCGACAACCTCACCAGTGGCAGGGATTATAATGACCTTGTCGTTGGCAGGGGCTCCAATGCTGGCAACAGGAGGGGTGGCTCTTTTTAACTTTAGAGGCAATTTGGTCTTTTGGCATAAAAATTAATATTAATTAAGGACCAAGGAATTGTAGCACAATTTCAAAATTTAGTAGTCCATGATTGATATAAATTTCCTCCAATGATTCTTAGTTGATATTTTCTCAAATAAAAATGATAAAAAGATTAATAACTGAGTTTTGAGGGAGTCTAAAGTTTAGAGATTGATTCACACTAAGTCATATTTAAAAGATTGAGTTTTAAACGAGTTAAAATTTAAAGGATCAAAAGACTAATTTTTTCTGTAATAAAATAAAATATGCTTTTTTAGTTTGATGATAATCTTAAAGGGTGGAAAGGGTTTGTCGCCTTGAATTGACATGTTTGCTTGGTGGAGGGATTTTGGGATTCTGATAAAGCTTACATTTGATAATTTTTTTGGAAAAAAATTGAAAATATTTTTTGAATAAAGAAACAAAAATTATTTGCCTACTAATTACTTTAAATAAGTTTGTAATGGCGGTAAACTTGGTCTGTAACTTGTAAGAATTTACTTTAGTTGATAAATAATTATTAATATATATAATTACATAATTAAAATGAAAATACAACAAATAACAAGATTTTTTTAAAATAGTTTATTTTATTTATCTTTAAATGAATATATATATGTATATATATTAACAAAACTTGTAGAAAGCACTCCATTAGTCAGATTTTGAGCTTTGTCCTTGACCATTTTATCTTGATTAAAATTAATTATCTTCTCTCATTGAGTCAATTAATTTTTCATGTGGTCCCACCTATTTTCAATTTCAAATTTTGAACTGTAATTTACAACTTGGATGAGAGCATTAATTGACTCCATTTTTTAATATTCATAGCCCATGTCTATTGTATTTCTCCTCGTGTTTTGGTTTTCCTTTTTAAGGCATCTTATCTTATCATCATCAATATAAATATCATTATCATCAATATCAATCAACAATCATCAATAATCAATAATATATACAAATGTTGTAGTTTCAATCTAATTGGTTAAAAAAAAATTGACTCTCATTGATCAATAGATTTTAGGCTAATGTTAATATAAAAATTTTTATTGATTCATTAATGATTTAATTTATTTTCTCATTTTTTATGTATTTTTAGTTTACTTTCATAGGAGCATTGATTCAAAAAAAGTATCATTTTCACATTTCTTTGATAATTAGCATTAACTTCATCCGACTATCCTTCTCCACTTGCTATACTTTTTCATGCCTTTTCAATTTTTCTCATCAATGAGATTTAATTTATTTTTTTATTTTTCATGTATTTTCAATCTACTTTCACGAAAGCATTGTGTAACATCCAAAATTTTAAGACTCGGATTTATTAAAAAAATAAAATATCTATAATTAAATTAAAATTTACAATAATTTAATAGAGGTCTAGAGTTTGAATTTTACTAAGCAAAAGTTGGGTTTTATTTTACTTTTAACTATGAAAAAATTATCAAATTTGACCCGGGCTTTTATACTATAATAAAAAATGTTGGATCCTTTTTTGTAATTTTCTCCTAAATGTTTTAACATCAGTTTTAAGAGAAAAATAACACGCAGAAATGAAAAAAAGAAAGAAGGAAAGAAATGCATAAACGGATGAGAGAGTGAGAGGAAGAAGAGAGGAAAAAGAGAGGAAGTTAGGCTTGGCTAGAAAATTTTTAACCGTTGCGAGCTCGGCTACATAATAGGTAAACTCCCTACTTCAATCCTCTTCCTTCCTTCTTGATTTTCTTCAATTTTTGGAAGAGGAAATTTTTGAATTTTGATCCCAAAGTTTTATTTTTGTAAGCTTTGATTTTTTTTGGATCCTAGAGAGGATGTTTTTGAGTTTCTATATAGTGATCTAATGTTTTGAGTGGATAATTAAATGAAAATAGGTGGTTTGGGCACAAATTAAATCTTGAGAGATTGGGTTTTGCTCTTCAATGATTTAAGCCTATTGATTTAGTTATAATTTTACTATTTGAGCCCAATAAGATTTAAATTAAGGTTTGGTTTTCATTATAAGGGTTAACGGTGAAAGTTGGTGACACTAAGTGAAGGTTTTTAATTGATTAAAAATTATATGAATTGGAAATTAGCATAGTGATGGCTAATAAATGGTTTTGGTGATTAAGTGGTATTATGAGAATAGTTGGTTTAATACATGGACCATTAGGATGGATTATGGCTTATAGAACCAAGTTGTGTGGTATGAATTATAGCCTTCATTAATGCTATTTGTCATGATAAGTGATGTAGATCACTTATATGTTGCAGGGAATTGTTGGTGGAACTTACTGAGAAGTTAAGGAACAAGCAAAGTCTTATTTTGTACAAGATGAACCTTTTTGATACCAAAAGGGTTGAGGTAATAAGGGAATTTATATTTTTTATTGCTTTATCTATTTTTGAGTAGATAATATTATCTAGCATACATTACATGTTTTAACCAATTGAATGTAAATAAAATGTGTTTTAGAAGGGTTTATGGGGTATTGCTTTAATAATAATGCATTTATGTTTATTATCTATTTAATAATGATGTTACTTATGGAAATAAGATTATTAGCATGCATTGTGATCATAAAAAATAAGGAGTTGCACTTAGGGAAGTGCAACTAGGTTTGGTACCTTAGATAGGCTAAGGAACTGCTTAAGGGATGAATTATGAGTGTTATACTACCTTGAGTGTTGAAGTGATCAATACTCAGGAAAGGTAGAAAATAGTAGGAGGCATGATCTCGGTAGGAGTTCACCAATGGGGAGATGTGGTCTTATGATATTCTATGGCTCACTGTCAGTACTTAGTGTTGCCTTTTGTATTATGGGCTCAATATACTAAAGTGGTTAGTAGATTGAGTGTTCAACACCTCTTAGTAGGAGAGGGAATCCGGCATATGAAGTATGAGGTTGAGTGCCTGGGTCAAAATAGCCCTCACATGGAGAGTAAGTCAGGCTAGCTTTGAGAAGGAGTTAGCTTTGACTGCTCAGGATTCACGTCGAAGAGGCACAAGCTATTTGGTGGATCAGATCATGCCTTGGTTTATATGTTGTGCCTGTAGTGGTACAGTGGGTACAAGGTTTAACTACAAGTTAAAAAGTACCAAGGAGCATTCTATTGGTCTGGAAAGGTTATATCGGCCTATCTCATGCATTCAAGCATTTTAATTGATTAATTATATATTATTTTAAATCTATTATTTATTTACTTGACCATAGCTTTCCTTGTAATAAGGAATATCGATGTTTTTGTTACTGAAACTGTGGTTGTCTCACCCCTTTCTTTACAATAGTTACAGGTCCAGGCGAAGGATCTATTAGTGGACTGGGAAAAGAGCTAAGCTAGGGGTTTGTTTGTGATTTGTAAAGAACTGCAACCCCTTTCTTTTGAGCAAGTACATTATAATGTATTTAGGGCCAGTAGGATGTGATTATATATATGCGTGTGAGAATGTATGGATTGTATGGCTTGTATATGAATTTTTGTTTGCTTGTAGACTTGTGGCTAAGGAACTTGGTTATGGTGTGTGGTTTTAATAGATTTATTTAGTAGACTAAATTTTCACTACAAGCAAATATTTATTTTAGTATATATGCGATTCCATAAACAAATGCAAAGTGGTTGCATTGCAAATGGTGTGTTATGGGAAAAAATGCACCTTGGATAGAGAGAGTGGGTGCGTGGGCCCCACGAGGATCTCTGAGCTAAGTGAAAATGTCTAGCGTGTGTATTCATATGTGTATTTGATATTTGGAATAGTTTTTGGCCACTCTTGTGTGATGTGTGCATTTTGGGGGTTTAGAGTCCATTTTAGGAAATGGCACCCAGATGGTTAAATTTTGATATAAAGGATTTTTCTATTATTTAAATATTCTCCCAAGTTTTTTAGTCCTATTTGACGTGTCCAAAGTGTTCCCATAAGTTTGTAACCATTAGGATGAGATTTGGACAATTTTGAAAATGATTTTTACCAAAAAACTATACTTTTACATCTGGATGTCTAAATCTTAATCCGACCGTTGGATTTCTCTAAAATTTGGGTCACAAGTAAAAAATTTTATAAGCTTCGTGTGGGCTTTGGAATCACATCAATCGAATATCAGATGGAGAAACAGCACACTCTAAAATTTAGTTAGGAGGAGCTGTCATGATAGAAAAAGTGCTGTCGTGACAGCAACAGTGATGATGTTGCAACATGCACGAAATTCAATCTGTCCATTGAATCTTTTCAAAATTTGGTATGCTAATAGTACTACTTAAAAGTGACATGTGGGCTTTAGAATTGCTTCGATCAGAGGTTGGATGATGAAATGGTGCACTCTAAAAATTAGTCCGAAGGTGCTGTCAAGCTGTCATGACAACAAAAATGATCAAATTTTTAACATGTCTAATTTTTAATCCGACCGTTGAATCTTTTTAAAATTTGGTACACTTATAGTACACTTTGAATGTGATGTGTGAGCTTTAAAATTTCTTCGATCAGGGATCGGATGACAAAACGGCGCCTCCCAAAAATTGGCCCGGGAAGGTTGTCATGACAGCATCTTTTTTCCTTGCTTTCATCTAGCTTGCATCCGTATGCTGTAAGTAAAATCTATAAATTTTTTATTTAAAAAAGGTTTTAAATGTTTACTTTGTAATCATGTATCTGCTTAGTGATTTAAATAGTTTGTTTCCTAAGTTAGTTTTAAAATTAACTCCTTAACCACACTTAGTTTATTTGAATTGTATGATTTTTGGATAACACTCGAGGCAAGTGTTACACATTGATTTAAGATCAATATCATTTTTAAATTTTCTTAATTGTTAGTATTAACTTCATTCGACTATCCTTATGCATTCACTGTACTTTCTCATGTCTTTTCAATTTTTCTAATCAATGATATTTAATTTTTTTCCTATTTTCTATGTATTTTCCTGATTCATTATACTTAATATCAATCAACTCTCATCAACTATCATCCATACAAAATATATGTAAAAAGGGAAAAAAAGAGAAATAAAAAGAAGTTTAAATTTAATTTGGATCATTAATCCTCATCTCGTGATGTTAACCCTTCAAACTGTATATGTTTTACTATACATTTTGTGCTAACAAAATAATGTGGAGACTACTTAAGTACTCTAAACAAGCAAAACTTGAGTGGTAGATGTATCATTTATGTAGCCCTTTTATTTTGCACATAAAACAAAAAGAGGAATAGGAACCAAAAACAAAAAAAAAATAGAAGAAAATTAAAAAAAAAAAGAGGGATCCCTTTAGATTCTTTCTTATATCCATATTTATGAAAATACAATTTATGTCATAATTCATAAACTAGTGTCTAATTTTTTTTTTACGTAATAAAAAATGAGGAATTATCGAGAATTATCAATAATTTTTTTTTTGCCAATATTCTCTAAGCACTCTAAGAACAAGTATTTTCTAGACAAATTTTCACTATAGGCTTAAAAAATAAAAACAAGATGTATACAAATAAAACATCCAAAAAGAAAAATGATTGCATAAAAAAATTTCTACAAATTTAACTATTTCAAATGTGTCGATATTAATAATATCGGTGATATTTATTTTAAATTCTTTAATTTCAATCTATGCAACCCACACCACCTGCAAATTTAATCAAATTTACATTGAGTCATCGGGCACAATCAACTATAAGAAATTATTAATACTCGTTTATAACATTTAACATATAGATTTAAATATGATTTACACATTAACGTTCTTCATAAAAATAATATCATTTTTATTAAAATGTTTCCAATTGAAATTTGATTTTGCTTATTTACATGGTTGAATAATTAAGCATTATGTTTTTTTTTTTTGGGCTATCCCATTACTTTGCCTTTTTTTTTCCCTTGTCTTTCGCGCTGACTTGGCATTGGGAACCGATTTAAAAAAGGCTTTACCCACGTTTTTCTTTGTTGGATACCATAAATAAATCCCCTTTAAAATTCTTGTCCAAGTTGTGCTTGTGGATGAAATATGGATTAAGCCCAAGTTAGCCCAATTTTGCCATTATCCATAGCACGAGGCCCAAGATAATTCATACAATTTTTTAGTAATAATTATTGTTTATATACATATGCATGCATGCATCCATACATACATACATATAAAATATTGGTTTTGATTTGATATGGCATTGCCTCCATAATCCTATGCCTACATGAGAACGGATTCGTATAACATTCTAATTTTCAATTGAGGATCTAAATTAAAATTTTTATCAATTTAAAGTTTTAATTGAGAAATTATTTGTGATTGAGATTATTGGAAGCTAATTAAATATTCAATGAAAGGACCTAACTAAAACACTTAGATGGTCCATTATCATGATAAAAAAGGATTCATCTACCATATTAGAAAAGAAACAATCTAACTCTATCATGGTAAAAAAATGACTTGGTTTAACATATACTATAATATTAGAACAAACCTATGATTCCCTAGCATAAGTCCTACTATGATAGAAAAGTTTTCAAGCAATCACATAAGACTATCATAATAGAAAAGACTAAAGCATTATTCATAAAAATCATCGTTATTTAACGTCTACTATGGTAGGAAGGGAGAGAGCACCTTGTGCAACTCTAGCATACTAAGAAAGGATAAAACATGTAATAAGAGACATGCAATCATGCAACAAAACCATGTCATGCAAATCAATATGCAAATATAAGACAATTAATATCAAACACCTAGTGCAGGCTACGCCTACTTTAATATACTCGCAACCACCTAGAGAGCTCAGCTCTCAACTAATAATCAACATATACTAGCAGATCCTAACTCAGATTTTAAGCATACAACTTGTACTCTGGTGAAATTCCCCAACCACAAGGCCTAAAGGTTAAGATTTCTCAAAATAGCATAACAATGAACTCAACTGTACAACAATTATGTATGTATATTATAATTAGGTGGTAGTAAAAGTAGTCGTAGTTCACAAAGACTAACTTCTCATAAAGGCTTAAAGTTTTTTCCGCCATTCCTTTCTAATAACTCTGTTAGAGTCGGTAATTCAGGCGGGTCGGGCTTATTCGGGCCGGGTTCAATTCAGGCTGGGCTTATTTGGATCAGGCTTAAAGTATCCTACCCCTTCTAAAAAACCCATATAGCCAAGCCCGGCTCTAACACCTTCGGGTTTCAGGCTTATTTGGGCTGGCCTGAATACCCGAAACTTTTTAAAAATATTTTTTCTGTATTTTTTGAACCAATTTTAATTTTTAAATAATTCTATTAATCATAAAATATTATCTTAATTTTAAAAAAATAAAATAAAAAATAATTTATCAACTTTGTATTTAAGTAGCTCTGTTATTATTTTGTTGTATTATGTATAATTTATTCATGAATTTTTCCTTTACTTGTAAATTAATGTCTTAATTGTTTAAATATTGCTCTTATCATAGTCATATATAAATATTTTATATATTTTAATTAAATTATATTATTTTAATTATGATTAAGCTGATCTCAATTCAATCACAGTTAGACTACTAACTTAAAATTATTATTTCGATTAGTTCAAAGTTTTAAATAACTTTTAGGTAAATTATACTTTTTATTTTTATGAATATAAAAAATTGCCATCATTATATTATATAAAAAATTATTTAATTATGAGTAAAATATTATTTTTTTTTGAAATCATTTTTCTTTAACTTTTTATATTGTTTAACTCTTATATAAAAGAGATTCTTACTCTAGTTTACTCTTAATTTTTAACCAAATCTAACATGGACAATAACCAAGTAATTATTCAAGAATATTATTCTATTTATTATGTTTATCTAGTAGTAGAGTCAGAAATTTGTACATGCCTAAATTTTATTTTTAAAATTATTTTCAATTTTATTTTTACTTTAAAATTAATTCTTTAATTTATAAAAAATATAAAATTATTTTTTTACATGCAAATGATTTATAGGACTCAAAATTTTTTTTAACAAAAATTGGGTCTTAAAATATTAAAATCAATATTAAAATATATTTTAAATATTATTTTGAGATATTTTATTGATTAAAAATAATAAAAATATGAAATATAACTATTTTTTTTTTTAAAAAAATAACTACATTAAAACACTTATATATATAGTATATAGTATTTTGATATAAAATGATATAAAATTTGAAAAATTAATTAATATTTATCATATTTTATATATTTTTTTAAAAAATTATTTTTTTATTCGGGTATTCGGGCTAAGCCCGAACCCGATCGGGCTTGGCCCGAATTTCCTCGGGCCTATTCGGGCCGCCCGAATAGGCCCGAACAATAAAAAATAATATTTTTTCGGGCTTGGCCTTAAATTTTTCGGGCGGGTTCGAGCTGGCCCATCGGGCTCGGCCCAAATTACCGGCTCTAAACTCTGTGCTTGTCTTTGAAAAAAACTTAAGGGAAAGGGGTAAGACAAATGCCTTAGTAATCACATTAACAATTATGAAGTTTCCACAGCCGATTGACAATCTGACCTAATAGGCATTCACAACCATTCTAAATAACATATACATATATATAATATCATAGTAGTAGATCTCAGTTTAAATTGTTATCTTGATCAACCAATAGTTGTGCTTGATTATGAAAGTCCTATTGTTATTAGATTAATTAAAACTATTCCAAGCAAGTGTAATGTAATGACTTCTGTCATTAATTGACTAAGACCTACTAACCAATCAACTCTTACGATTGAGGGTTGATCATAGCTACAATTAATTAAATTGATGTCCTTTTAAAGATTGGGATCCTAAAACTTATTTAAAATGCACTCAAAAGAATCAATACTTGAAATTTCAAAAAAAAAAAATTCTAAGTACAAAAGTTTGCAAAATCATAGAATAAGTTGAGCATTTAAAACAAATGGTGAAAAAGACATTTAGAAAAAATTCTGGGTACATCTGCCACAGCTAAAGCATGTCCACCATTGCTAACCCAAAATGCAACAATCCACCATGGCTAACTAAACCATCTACAACAGCCAACAACAACCCACAATTTGTCATAGCTAAAGGCACATTTGTCGTGACTTGAGGTGTATATACCATTTCTGCAAAGGCCAATAGTCAAATTCATCATGGTTCATAAACAAAAACAACACAGTTACGGCATGTAATCAATATAACTCTAATGCCTAAAGGTAACTATTTAGACCCCCAAATGAGATGATCTAAATACGTACACGAAGATAAATCAATAATCTTTGAAACGGCCTTTGTTAACACACAATCCATATTATATGAGGATCCTAGAACACTTGGTACCAAAACGAGTATTATGCCATAAGCGCCATTACTAATGTCTCCCCTCTTAGCCATTCTCTAATACAATTCACATAAAAACTCAAACATGCACAAAACATAGATACTCATGCATAACTCACATTATAAAGATTTAAACAATACTTCTTATCATATACACATTTTCACGGTTAGCCTTTGCTAAAAAACATAAAGCCATCAAAAATTCCTAAAGTCAATGAACAAATATAATTCTAAAGTTGGCAAAACATAATATACTACATTACAACATAAAGCTAGCAGAGAAATTCACAAGCTACTCTCTTGTGCTTGGCCTCAAAGGCTTCCCTTTTGTCCTTTGCTTTTGTGTTACCTAGAAAGATATAAGTAATGGGGTGAGATTAAATAATTTCAATAACTAAGAAATATAATCTTAGCATATTAAAGTGTGGTAAGCACAATCTAGTAAGCATTTAATAATATATAATGCAAACAAAGCATTAATCACAATTTGCCATAAAACCACACGTTGAATGATCAATACATCTACCTTATATCCCTCCTTATATTGTTTAATTAAATTAATAGACTATTTACTCATATAAGTCTAACTCATATGACTAAGCTAGCACTATTCTCTAATTGTGAGGGGTTCTCACACTCACTCTCAAACCATGGATTTCCCTTACTTACATTTCAAGGTTATATGTAACACTCTAATTTTTTATACCGACTTTTTGAGAAAATAAAATTCAATAGTCAATCTTAGCTACTAAACATTTACCATGATAAAAAAAAGTGTCAACCATGGTATTAAAGGGAAAAACCAATTTTCAAAATACTATCATTATAAATAAAGGTTTACCGTGGTAGAAAGAACTTTAGATGTCATTTTCAAAACCTACCATGGTAAAAAAGGGACTACCATGGTAATTATAAATCAAACTTACTTTGTAAAGTTTATCATGATAGGAAGAACTTTTTTTATAATGAAATAACTCACAAAATGGACTACCATAGTAGAAAGGTTTAAACATGACAAAATAAGCTTATCATGGTAATTTAGTAACTAAGGTAATTAAATATTCATGAGTAGAAATTGTATCTAATAGAGGTTTCTAATAGGATCTCATTGAAAATAAGTGTTGATAATCCATTAAATGGTGGAAAAGGTAATTTAAAATAAAGCATGATTTTCAGGGGGCTAATTTGTCCAAAAATAACTTTAAAAAGGAGTAAAAAGGTAAAAGAACCAATTCGAAAATATATTCTTAAAATAAGGGCATTTTTAGGAATTAAAACTCATCTGTAGTAATAGTGTTATAAGGATTTTCCCTCAATGATGGCCACACACCATAGGCAAAGCATCATACGCTGTAGCACATGGCACAAAGAAGATCTTCCTTCTCTATGCCTCATCTTGTAGATGGCACAACATATGTCGTGATGCATGAGGCACACCAGCAACAGTGACAATAATTTAACATCATTTAAACTTTAAACCCACAAAATTCTTTACAAACAACTCCAATTTGAATAATTCAAGTATCCATATGAATCTTATTTAAAAATATAACTAATTGCTTTGGTTTTGTATGAAAGTTCCTCCAAATAAGGATTTTATCCCCAAAAACCCATTCTAGGCAAGATACTATTTCCAAATACCAAACATATTTCTAAACCCAAGCCAAAGTTAAACCATAGTGTGGACACTTGACCTAATCAAACACATTCCAAATAATAACTTTTCAATATTAAAGAAAAGTTATGCAATCTCCATTGTTCGGTTACAGTTACCTAACACAGTTATATATAAGAAATGCAACTCTATAAGCAATACAAGATATCTATTATTCTAATAACTTGATATTCTTAAATCATAATTTGAAAGGTCATGAATGTCACAAAACATGTAAAATTTCTAGGTATATAAGTAAGATTACCCTTAGACTAACCTACCCATAACTCCAAGACCAAAATGATCACAAGGGTAAAGAATTACCAAGTTGTACAATTTACAAAAGTTAGAATTCTCAAGTTTTCACAATTGTATAATACTCCATCATGGTCATACAAATAAAAAATTAGAGTAAAACTCTTTATGAAAGCATGGGAAATCAAATATGTTGTAGCATTTGCAAAGAAAGTGACCAAAAACTAAATTTTTACAAAAATAGCACATGTGTCATGAAGCATACTATAGATGCACCGTAGCTTGTTGCCTTCTGCTATATGCCGCAGCACATTGCATGAAATTTGACAGCATTTTATTGTTAAATGATAGCTATAAGAGCAAACTTTTAATGCATCCCATTTCTTCATTCGACATCCTATTGAGATAATTTATATGTTTATAGAGATCTTCCTCCAAACTCTAGCTAGTGGCACATATTCACAACTAAATTATTTTTCAATCAAAAACTAAACACCCATTCTAGAACTCTTTCTTTTTCTCATAAATACACAACTAGGGTGCCCAAACCATTTTGCAAGTGCTAAAAGCCCATACCAATCCTTAGACTACAATTAAAGGATTGTACTGGACTTGTGCAACACATCACAGTGAAACAATTACACATAAATCATGATTTCAATGATTTCAAGGCTCAACCCCTTAATTCACAAAAACATAAAGGGGGAGCTAAATTCACATAATTCCACATATAAATCATAATATGCATTCATTTACACCTTTGTTTACTTCTACTAGTATTTCAACCCTATTTAACCTTACAACTACATCAAATAGCCCAGGACATAAAATAGAAAATTAAATCATTTCCAATAATAGTGCAAGTAGTCAAAATGCATCACATATGATCCTAGTTGGCAAATAACAAATTAAAATACACATAATTAAACAAATAGGCCTACTAATAGGATTTACACAGAATTCTATGCCTACGATCATTTTCCCTGATTCTGATCTGATGAGCTAGGCCCTGTAATATATAGAATAAGGAGTGAGTATAACCACTTAGTAACTAAGGTCAGTCTAGTCTATACAATTGCATATCAATTAAGTATAGGATGCAAATGAAAATATTAACCTTTCCATACTTTTTATAGGATTTTCAAAAGGGTTTCCACGGCTACAATACTAATAGCCATGTGATCGAGCATAAACATAAAGCATCTAAATTCATATTATTAATAATGCACACACAGGTCACAATAATAACAATCATGCATCCTATAAAGTCACATTAAACCATAATGGTAACAACCATGTGGTCGGAAATAGGAAATACATGATCTATGCTAACCTTATACCCTCTTGATACCTTCAACATGAAACCGGTGGCTATTTAGTAGCCATGCCCATAATTGGAAATAACCTAACCTTTCACTCGTGAGAAGCTTCCTGGTCAAGGCTAGTTCACTCACTTGTGATCCACAGTTTCCTTAATAATAACAATCATAGGGTGTCATACCTCTAATATAACCTCCTTATAAACCGATGGAGACTAGCTAAATCTGAGTCCCTCAAAGAAAAAGTAGAATAGTTCCTAATCAACCATGGGACAACGGCTACCTCTTGATTTAAATGATCAGGGCCAAGGCAAACTTCTAATTTCAATGGTAAGCCGTCACTACCATGTGGGTTTAACATTACTCTTCCTCTCCCTATAGGTAAATTCTTACCTAAATGGTCATGCCGAGCACACAATGACACAAAGTATGCAACACTAATAATAATATCACATCATATCACATTTATTACAACTATGTCCATTATACTCCCTTTATGTCATCAAACACAATATCTCATGGCATTCATGTTCATATATATATATATATATATATATATCCATATGGAAATTCTCGTTAACCATATCAATAGTACATGTTTAGAATATGAATCACAAGGACTTACCAACATTTTCATTGAGTATGAGTTTACAAACATTAATAAGTCTCAAATCATTTTCTAACAATTAATTAATTAATACACAAAAGCATAAATCAAATTTTCCTCTAATTACCTTAAATCTTTGAAAAGTTAAATGTTTACCCTTCAAACACACACTTCTAAAGCTCTCCTCATGCTTGAATGGTGCAAAATTGGTTAGTCTATAATTTAACCATAAGGATACTCATTAATATCCCTTTTTGAATGATTTTCCAATACTAAAACTCATCCTTTCAACTTAGTAAAAATTCAATCCCCACTTCTTATCATACCCATTAAGTCTATTAGATTTCCTTAGCTCGCATTACCATTAATGAGCCATTAAACCTCCATTAATGGCATTTCAACATCTAACAACCTCATTTAAGTTATTTTAGAATATTAATAGCCTTTACTAACTAACAATTTATAAAATCATTAATACTAAGTTTAAATAACTTAAACTGCTCCTATTAACTTTATTTTATCTAAAGGGATTAGACCCATAACTTATATATATCAAAAACCACTTTTCAACTTAAACCTTAACTTCCAAACTAGAGAAAATGAAAGAGAAAGGGAGGAAAAGAGTTTAGGAACCTTATCTTAGGTGTTCTATGACTTATAAACACTCCTAAACTTCTAATTCCACAAACCCTAGTAGAGAAATCTCAGGTCCTTCATTTTCTTCTTCTCCTCTCTTATGATTTTTTAAACAAATATGAACCAATTTAAGTAGAATTTTGACCATATGCCACATGGCACAAAGAGGCTCAGGCTTAAATTAGCACACATGTACTGCAGCAAAGGTGGTACACGCTGTGGCATGTGGCATATAGCTTTCTTCTTCTTATTTTTCTCACTTTTTAATGATTAAGTGATCCAACTTTTCTTCAGACCCAAATTTAGGGTTGAAATCAAAACCAAACATACTTATTACACCTCTCTGGCCACACACCATATAAATCACTTAATTATCCTAATTAAGCTTAGTAAATTAAGGTTAATTTTTTCTAGGATGTTACAAAACCAACTTCATGCTAATTCATTACAAGTTTACATAATCATAGAGTCACATGCTTGTAAGTACCAAAACAATGCCATATAATTGGTGATTACACATATATCTAAATAAAAAAGGGTTGACATAGCCAAGTGGTATCTACCTACACCTACTATGCTTCCAGTGCTTCTCCAACTGAACTATTTCTTGTAAAAATATTAACCATAAAGAGTGAGACATAAAGGTCTCAATAACCAAAATTAATATGTAAGGATGAGTATGATGCAACTAAGCATGCATTTGCTAAGCAAGCATACCAAACATTTCTAAAAAAAGTTTTTCCAAACAATCTGAATAAATATTAAGCTACATGATTCCATCTTATATCCCTTTACTCCATGCCTAAAAGCTAAATTACCAAGTCAAAGGTGAGTTAAACTAAGTTACAATCCACTCATTAGGTCCAATAAGGCTTACCATATGGTAACAATTTTTCCAAACAAAATTCCTACTTGGAAAATAGTTGACTGAACAAGAATACATTATTTTCAAAAATTATAACTTTCCAAATAGTAAAATCACACAATCAATCTCACACACAGCCCCCATCACACATTAGTAGTGGTTACCTCATTTCCTTACTAATAAAGCTCCCCAAGACAAGAGCACTTTCACCTTTCTTGATGTTTCTACCATTATCTACAAATAATACAATACTAACTATAGTTAATAAAATTCTAATTTACACTAATTATAGTGTCAATACATTGATCACACCATGTCTTAAGGTTAGGTTAATCAACTACATTAATCCAAATTTGTCACGACCCTTTAAAACATTAAACTCACTTGAAATCATCATCATTGTACTTCCTAAATACATGTTTCACCTTCACATAACCCATGTCATTATTAAAATTGCCCAAGAATGTCTGAGGTTTCAAATTTAACCATCATATTACCACAAACAACCTCAAAATAACTTAAACTATACTTATTTAACTTCAAAATAGCTATTAGATTCGGACCCAAGGAACTCTCAAAAATGAAAACACTAGCTTATCCATGATGAAATCTGGCTTAAAATGAAGAGAAGGTAGAAAAGTAGTTGGAATGCTTACCTTAGCCCTTTGGAAGTTCAAAATCATGCCTAGTCAAAGCTAGCCACCAAATCCTAACAGAGAGAATTAATTTTGCACCCACCTCTTTTATTTTTTTTCCATTATTTGTTTATTTTTTGAACATATGTTTAAGTTTATTTTTGAGTCATTTGTCATGATGGAGCACACCATGCACCACGACGTATGACAAATATATGGACCCTTTTACCTAGGCTCAACTATTTGGGCCCAATCAAGCACAATACCTATTTTGGATCATATTTAATTTTAATATATCAGCTAAGGGCCAATTTCAAGTCACAGTCTGAAGCCTAATTACATGATTAAGCTCAAATGACCTTAATCTCAATTTATTTCTCAATTCTAAACTCAACTTAATGTCAACCCAAAATTTTATCATCTTACTCAAACCTCAAAGTATTATAAATCTAAATTTAATTCCTTCATAAAATATCAAGCTTCACAATTGTTTAAGTTCTAAAAATTAGGATGTTACATTATAAGTGCCTGACCTACACTGTCTCCTCCAGGAACTAGTGACACTAAGAATTGTGCTTGACCCATATCAAACCTGTAGGTTTTTGGCAATAATAAGCACATTTAATAATTAATTATACCAACCACTGTATATAAACTCAATACTATGTGAATTTACTAATATAGCCCTATACTACTCTAGGCTAAACTCCCAATCATCATGATCATGAAAGTTCATTCAACATATACAAATATATACTCATGCATAACTTATTAATTCAACATTCTCATAATTTCAAGTGTTGAATCATATATTTTAGTGATTATAAAACTAAGAGAAGAGGTATGTATTACTTGTGCAGATATCAAAGATTTTAGATATGGCAAAACCTTTAAGAACTTGAAGAATCAATAGAAGAAGAAGATCTATAGGTTTAAGTCATTTATTCCTCTTAGATTCAATGTAAAAACTATTGAAAGCTTAATTACATATTATCAATTCTAAAGTGAATGCATTATCCTAGGCTTATAAGTCTTTATTTTTCATTATAGGACTTGTCTTAGTCACTTCAAGCTTGAAAGTAATGTAAGTCATGCTTGAATTGGATAATAAAAGTTGAAATTTTTATTGCATGATGTTTTACGCTTGAATCAAAATGGATCCACATGTGATTTGTAATTTTGGGCACACTACTTGATGTTTCATGCCTGAATTAGAAATAGTTCACGTGTGATTTGTGACCTTTGTATGTGTAATGCCTTAATAAAGTTTATATGCTCCAATTCATGCTTGAAAGGATTTTGTTCGTACACTTGAATTGTCACATTATGTTACATTGCATTTTGAACAGTGACGTTTCATGCCTGAAAGGGAACTTTCACACCTAATTTGTCATTTGGTCACTTGAACACATTTCTAGCCTAAGTAAGCCTAAAGCCAATTCAAGCCTAATTTGTATTGTGCACTTGCATGATTTGTTACTTATAAGAACTAAGTCTTTTATTATAAAATCCACACTTGAATGCATTTTGCTTTCATGTGTGATCAGGCTCACAAAATTATGTTTTAACTAGCCATTTTACACATGAGAGGTAGAGTATTTCATATGTGATTTGTCATCCAAAATGGCTTGGGTTTTGTAACTAGCCATTTCATGAGTGATAGTTAGAATGTTCCACACATGATCTGTCACCCAGATTAGCTTTAGTATTTTGCTAACCAATTCATGTGTGAGAGACTGAGGGATTCACATCTGATTTGTCACACAAAATGATATAAATCTTTCTCCTTACAAATCATGCATGAGTTATCCTAGTATTCATGCTTGAATTGCCATATATGCTTAACTAAAACTTGCCTAAGCTCTATTTTATGTTTGAATCTTCTGGTTACACACAAGAAATGTCACCAATAACTATATTCACTGTTCTATTGGTTTAAACACTACAAAACTATATGTATGATACAATTCAAGTATAGAACAAGAATTATGATCATTTGAGTGAACTATTCCAAGTTTGAACATTCTTGAACACATTTAATTTATGCATCAAAGATCTTGCATTCATTCATTTAACATTCTTGATAAACTTTATGAAAAGGTGCTTGTTAGTTCATAAGCTTCCATTATATTCAATATACTCTTTATAAAGAGTTTGTTTTTTAGAAAACTATTCTTTGAAATAAGTTGAAATCTTGAAAAGGAATTTTTCAAGTGAATTATAACAACTTGCTGGTTGTAGTAAGATTGGTTAATTGAAATAAGACTAGTTAAGTCTTATGAGTTGTATTGAGGTTTCAAGCACCCATTTAAGCTTGTGATTATAGTTTAAAATCTTTAAGGTGATCTTGAGGACTAGATGTAGGCTAAGTTTTGAGCTGAACTAAAATAAGTCCTTGGTATCAAAGTTTTTCCTTTTTGAATCTCTATTCATCTACTCCTACTCCTCCTTTTAATCTAAAAAAATTAAGTGTCACCTAATTCACTCCCTTCTTGGGTGTCAACCTTATCCAACATCAAGAACTTGCATGATTAACTTTATTCATACAACCACATCATTTGCAACAACTCATATCATATTCAAATGGTCATTTCATTACCAATCCAGGCTTAACAATTTACATTCTAATATCACAAAGCATCAATATAAATACAATATCCAAGCATTTCATCATAATAAGATATGCTTCATAACTCAAGCAATAACTCAAAATCAATAGATTCATCTACAATCTCATTGTTCTCACTTCAAGCCATCTATAATATTACATAAAGCACAATTATAGACACTATAACATACTAAAATTAAATTCTTGATTATCTCCACTCTTATGTTACCACCTAGGATTCAAATTTAGATTTCTCGAGGGTGCTTCCTTGAATGTAAGCTCCAAAAAACTATGCTTTACATACAATGTCCATAAACAAATATTAATGACTAATCATTATTAATCAACTCTTAATCATGATTAAGGCCTAAACCTCTCATTAAGCATGATTAACTATAGCTAGCCCCAAAACTCATTTCTATTAATTTATTTAACTTCCATTAAGGCTAATAATAACTGCCAACTACCCCTATTAGCTTAAATTCAATTATTTAATATTAGGATTAACTCTAAATCCCTCATTACATTCATTTAATGTTGTCAGCCACTCAAAACTAAGATTATAAGCATTTATTAGTATCCATAGACTCCATTAAAAGTCATAGGAATGGCTAAAACCTAACCATAGCTTTGGACCTAAGCCATAAATACCCAAATATGTGCAGAAACTTTAAGAAGAAGAGAGGATAGTGAGATAGGAAGGTTGTCTAAGGTCTTGAATGCCCTAAACTGCCTTCAAGAACCCCTATGAGCAAACCCTAACAGAGTTGAGTTGCTTCCCTCTCAAATTTATCTCAAACTATCACCTTTTTTGCTAAAATGAGCTATAGAGTTAGGTTTTGAATTTTTATTGTGTCCATTAAGAAAGAAGGTTTAAAAAGGGAGGCTTCACTTAGGCCCATTAATGTAGGCCTAAAATGGCCCAATAAATCCCTAATCACCATTTTACACCTTATATAAGGTCTAATAAACCTAAATGGCCGTGCAAACTTTATATTTCTAATTATTCTAATTAACTAATTAAATTCTTTAATTAATTAATCTAATTCTTAGATTAAAATTTGGGACGTTATATGTAATATTCAATTATGATACTTTTTCATAAAAATAATAACACTAGCAACGTAGTAATACTTATACCTAAGAAGTTGTAAGTAATTCCTAGACTCATTTAATTATTCATCAATTTTTTAATAAATCTCAAACTCATGTCTCAATTTTATCTCATTTGGAAGCATAGGTTTCACAATACAAATGAGAATATTACAATGTACTAGAGACATAACATAGACATCACATATTAGTCAATGCAAACAAGGTTCCCAATTTAAATAGTTTCCCATACATAATAGTTAAAAGTAAATATCATAGTCATTGTTATAAGTGTTCATGATTCCAATGGTTCCATTGTAATATGAAGTTACATTTTTAATTTCATTAATCGCATCCTTATTCTCCTTATTCCTCTAATTAAGATCGTGGGCTACATACGAAATGGTATCGGTTAAAGGCTCTAGTACTCCTACTCAAAACCTAATCTCCCCTTTTTTTTTATTACAAGAGTGTCATAGTAGGTATTGAACTTTTCTTGAAACCACTTTCAAGGTAACTCATATACAATAGTGCCACCCAATAAGCTCTATATAGAGGCAGAAAAGTAATTACTGCCTGCCTTATTTCCTTATATATTCTCCAAAACAACTAGCTACCTTATGATATGTCTTAATTTATATTATATTATAGTATATCTATCCAGTGTAAATCTAGTAACAAATTATTTGTAAGTTTTCGTACAGACATATATGCTAAGAAAAATAGATTTTGATACAATATAATTTCAAATAAAATGTGCCAACATAACTTAGAGATTTCATATACATGCCACTAGTAAAAGTCAAGTCACAATTAGTTTGTAATGTTTAGTCATATTATCTAATCCTAAAGGTCATAACGACAACAATGGCAAGTTTCCAACATTAGTACTATTATTACTAAAAAGCATATTATTCTAATAACTATTTCGTGGAGTTTTTCACTACTGGACCTAGTTTTAAATTTTGAAAGCTATTATCTATAGAAATGCTCTTTAGTTAAATTCATTATTAATTTATATAGAAAATGAATGCCTATCATTTTGTGCATTCTAAATAACAAAAAATATGATTAATTGGGCTCCAGTTTGACACAAGAACTCAAGGTCTCTTTTCTCATAGAGAACCTTAAGACTTATACTCATAATTAGTTTATGAGCTCGCCTTTAGAACTCCTTAAACTATAAATAAAATTCCATGTTTAAATTAAACAAAAAAAGAAATAAAATTTTATCCTACCTTAACGTCTTCTTGCCTATCCTATTGTTGGATTGGACATCCTAATTTAATTATCTAGAAGTTGAAAGAAGATTTAGAGCACATATCTCAAGCCCTAGGAGTTTCAAATTTCTCTAAAAACACGAACTTAGAAAAAAGGACTCAAATGAAAAAAATTTTAAAATTTAGGTCAAGAGTTGTAAAATTTTCCAACTACAACTCAACCCTACGTGAAGACTCGCATGGAAAGCAATTCCATAGATGTATATGCCTCCTCTCCTACCTTCCTTTTATAACCATCTCATGCCTCACTACTCTCATTCCTATCCAACAAGAGACATATTTTCAACTAACTAGACTCCCTTTTTACATGATGTGAGACTTTATTCTCAATCTACTTAGGTTTTTAAGTTTCTCTATATGTTATTTACTCATTTCTTTACTTATTTTTCTTTTTAAGGTCTTACAAACCTATTTTTGAGAGAATAAAATTCTAAAATTACTCTTTGGTTCTTAAAATGACACTTTCTTAACTGCTTAAACTCCTGCAAAATTTTTATTTTCTAAAATCACTCAAGATTTGAGACTTGAGTAGAGAAACCAAACACATTGCAGTATTCAAGGAATGTGCCCAAATCTATGGTCACATTTTTTAGGATTTTTGACACTATCTAATCTATTTTTTAGATATTAATAATGAAGGACCTTACTATACCATCTTAATGCCTTGTAAGGACCTTTCTAAACCTTATTGTTACTAAATAACTTTTGGCATATTTTTAATTTCTCGCAATTTAAATCCTTATTCCTATTTTCTCATCCTTTAGACCTTAGAACTCATTAATTAATTATGTATATCTCAATTAACTCTCTTAATTCTTAAAATTAATGGTAATTAATGACCATTACTTAGGGATTGAAAATCTAACATGTTACATTTAAGCACTTAAATTATTATCTAAATTGAGCCTAGGATCATTATGAGGTTTAACTAAGCTCCAATATAGATATTGGGATAGATTGGGCCCAAATTATTAGGCTTAAGAGAGTAGTCTATTTTTGTGTCATGTGTCACGATACATGCCACAAAATTAGCTTAGGTGTTGCTATTTGAAAATAGAAAAGCAGAGGAGAGTTCGAGAGGGTATTGGTGTAAATTTTGTGTGCTCTATTAGGATTTTTGGTTAGAGCATCCTTTGGGCACGTTTTAGGGCATTAAATCTCTAAGTTGAGCCTATTAATCTTCTCCTACCCTCTCATCTTCATATCTAGGCGTTTTTGTTAGGTTGTTGGCTAGTGTTTTGTATTTGGTGTAACTCTAGTCATGAGGTTTGAATTTTAAGAGTCATATGAGGTTAAAAAAGTATTAGTTAGGTTGTTTTAATGATGATTACCATGGTGGGTGTGCTTATCCAAAATGCTAGAAGCAATGATAAACTATGGTTTAGAGGGTTCATAATGATGGTGATTAGTAAAGCTTAAGGCTTAAATCTATAGAAAGTATTTAGGTTAATGAGATTAATTAACCTAACCCTAGGATTAGAGTGTAATTAGTGTTTAAACACTTGTATTAATGATGATTATTATTATATTGTTTATAGATTATGGTGTTAATATTGTTGGAAGTGATAGATCACTTGTCTATGGAATTTTACTTACAAGGAGTAAAAGTAATCTTTACTATTGTGTTGTGGTATTTGCTTTGTGATTGATTATGTGTGTTTTGTTGAAAATAAATGTTGCTTGAAATATTACATTTAGAAATGCATGTTATTTGTTTGGAAATTTGTATTGCCAAGTAAGATAAAATTGTATATCATTATGTTAGTATGAAAATATTTGTTTAATAACATGATTCCACTTGTTCAAATTTATCATTGTTCGAAAATTTGTCTGCATGACTTGTCGAGTTTGGAACTAATGTTTGGGGATTCATTGTTTGGACTTTAGTTGGGTGCCACATGATATGACCTCATTTGATCAATGAGTGGCTTATAGCTTAGACTAGCTTAATTACTTTTGGTTGGGTAAGTTAGGTGCTGAGCATGGACTTTGGTTTTCAAGAAAGGAGGAGATAATGTATTAGTCATGCATTTTTGTTCGGTTTGTTTGGAAACATGTTTTGTATGCCCACTTAACAATTGTATGATTAGTTACATTACATGCATTATGATATGTTAGTATTAATTATTAAGACCTTTATGTCTCATTCCTTGTAGTTAAGAATTGTTTAGGGAAAGGTCCAACGGGAGAAGGATTGAAGGCATAATGTTGGTGTATGGATCACCAAATTTTTGTTAAGCCTCGTTTTGGTTTGGTTTATATATGTTTGCCAACCTAGGACATTATTATTGCAATCAGCATTTGTGTCCCTTACATTTTGGCATACTTGTCTATTGTAGCCATGAGCGTGATTTTTTACTCTCATTGTCTTAATTTGTAATGATTTAAGCATGTTTTAAGTTTAAAGTTGTTTTATGGCGAGTTTTACTACTTATCTAATTATATTTGTATTGGATGATTGTAATCCAACTATGGTGATTTTTGGCCAATGTGCAGTTTAAAATTGTTGTTTTATGTATATGTAACATGGTTAAATTGTTTACATATTGATTTTTGCCTATAGCATTGGTTTGGTGAAGTTAATTGTTTGAAAAAACTTGTTTTACGACCCTTTGGGTTTTTGAGGATAAAATTCTTATATGAAAGAATTTTTGTCCAAACCAAAGTCATTAACTAGATTTTGTGATCAGCTTTGTGTGAACACTTAAATAACCTAATTTGGATTCTATAGTGAAAGTTATGCATGATTAAATTTTATAAATTACTGTTTATTCTGTCATAAGTGTTGATTTGTACACTTCTGTTGCAACATGTGGTTGTTTAACCGCAAAACACAACTTAGTGAGCTATTAGCCATAGCTAACAACACTTTGCTGCAACTTGCTTTGCTATGATGTCTGCCGCGATACACGAAGTATTGGTTGTGGTGGATAGCATAAATTTTTCTAAAAATGCCCATTTGATTTCTTATGTTTCTCAAGATGTCCTTTTTTGCACTTTCACCCATATATAAGCTTGCTTTTGGATAATTTTTGTTTTTGAATATTTTAGCTATGGAAAACCATGCTGCACTATTATTTATGATTTATATAATTAATTTGAATTTTAAACACTTTTTTTGAATGAGATTCCATTTAGTATACTTTGAATTAATTTACTTTATTCCTAAATTCCTATGTTACATCTATTTCATTATATTTAATTCTTTGTATCATAGTAGCTTATTTTATACTATGGTAGTTGATTTTGAAAATGAGTTTATTATTATGATAAATCCTTATCTTTCATGTTAAGCCTTTATAAATTAGTTTTGACTTTCAATTACTATGATAGAATTTTTTATATTATGGTTGGTTTTAAAGTACTATCTTTTGTCCTTTATATTACGGTAAACATTTCATTACTATGGTAGGGTTTGTAAAATAATATATGTTGTTCTTTCTATCATGATAGACATTTTTCTACTATAATAAATATTTTAAAAGTTGAGTTTTGAGTTAATTACTCACTTATTAAAGAAAATTGATTAAAAATTTTAGAGTGTGATAATCCGCAATCGGTGCTTATCAATCGTTAGGGTGATCTTGGCCCTTCATTTCTCTTTAAAGTGATCTCAGTCATTAATTTTAAATTAATTTTTAAATATTATATTTGTGAAAATAAAAATTATAAAAAATTTAATTTAAATCTATACTGTCTTTGTATTCATTAGAGGATGAGCACTAAGATGCTCATTACTCTTGACAGGATCTTCATAGTCTATATTTATATTTATATTTATCAAAATAACAAAATTATAAAAATATCAAATTTTTTATAAATTTGTTCATCATCAATCTTGCAAGTACATATTTAATCTGTATGATTCAGTTTAATATTAATTTTTTTATATTTTTTATAAATTAACTATCCAAATGTACTCTTTGTACATTAAATATAATCTAGACAATTCAATTTAATATTACATTTTTTTGTAATTTTTACAAATGGATTGTCTAGACTAAAAAAATTTTTACAAATAAAATATTTAAAATATTTTTTGGGTAAATAAATATTTAAAATATTTAAAAGTAATTCAAAATTAATGCTTGAGATGATTTTGAGAAGAAATGGATGGCAAGTATCACTCGAGTGTCAATCCCAGCGAGCACTGATCAGGACCATTTGCAACTGGACTTGGCTTTGCTCCACTACAGTCTTGCTCCTCAGCAGCTCCACCGCATTAGGGAGAAGATATGAACCTTTCAAATTAATTTATAAAAATTATAAAAAAAATTAATAAATAGCTCATATTTAATATTTTATTTGTTATTTATCAAAATAAATACATTTATAAAAATTATAAAAGATTTAAAGAATATGATTATCAATATAGACAGTCTATTTAGTATGTTCATATTACCAAAATAAAAATTTATAAAAAATTTAATAAATTTATTTATTATTAATTTAAACAATATAAATTTAATTTAAATAATTTAATTTAATATTAAAATTTTTATAAATTAATTATTTAAATATATTTTAGACAGTGTAGATTTAATATTAATTTTTTAAAATTTTTATAAATATGTTTATTTTAATAAACAAAAAATAAAATAAAAATAGAAAAATAAATCTGGACCGTCAGGTTAATCTGGACGGTCCAGATTCTCCCCCAAGTGCAGTGGTACTGCGGAGGAGCAATACCGGCCTGGGTTTCTGACGCTTTTCATGGCCTTTGAAGGTAAGAGGGAAGAGGAAGCGATAGAAACATGAGATGAAGGAAATGGATAGGCAAATACAGGTCTTTCTGAGGAAGTTGTCATGGGCTTGCATCACCGTTGCTTCCTTCACCCTTCTTCTTCTCTTCCTCCGAACCCCTGAAACCTGTGTTCCTCCAGACACACCCTCCAAACCTCACCTCCGGTTCCCCAAATCTTCCTGCGATTTCTCCACTCGTGTGTACGTTCCCATCGACAAGAAGAACAAACGCCTCTGGTCCTCTGGAGAATGGCTCAAGAAGGTCAATTCCTACGTTAAATTCTTTAAATCCCTTCAAGATGTGGGTCTTCTCCAGAAGAATTCCAGAGCCCTCTGTGTTTCCGCAGGAGCCGGACACGAGGTCATGGCTCTCGCCAATTTGGGCGTGCTCGACGTTACCGGAGTCGAGTTGATCGAATCACCGCCACTGGTGAGTCGGGCTGATCCGCATAACTTGCCCTTCTTTAACAATTCATTTGATTTCGCTTTCAGTGCCCATTTTGCCGAGGCATTGTTTCCGTCACGATTCGCGTCGGAGATGGAAAGGACGGTTGAGGCCGGGGGAGTATGTGTGCTCGTTGTTGAGGAATGTGGGGATGATGAGGTGAAGGAGATTGTGGGCTTGTTTAGGAATTCTAGATTGATTAGCTCAAATAATGTTACTCTGATTGGATTGAAATGGACAAGTGTTATCATGAAAAAAAGAAATTCTTAATGATCATTCGTTAAATTTTTTATTTGTAAGTTCTGTAGATTTCTCTGTTGGCTATACATCTGTAAATTCGAAGATGCTTCAAACTGAATGAAGCGCTCCTACATTAGCTATTACTGCTGTTTCCAGCAGTTAATGTGCACCAGATTCATGTAAACTTCACATTTCAAAGTTGTGCTGAAAGAGATTGTATATTGTTTGTAATATGGAAAAGGTTGTCTTAGATCAGACAAAAAAGCTGCAGTATGCCTCAGATTTCATTGCTGTAAGTGTCCATTAATTTTATTGGAGTTGTTTATTTATGTATTTATTTTGATGTTTTTGTTAGTTTATACTTAGGAACATTCATATGCAGTGTTTTGTTTGAACATGTGACTGCACATCCTACCTGTGCTCGTGAAGGGGGATGAAGGGCCGTTGATATGAATGCTACTGTCATAAAATTTAATTTACATTACCCTGGTGATTGAAATACATTTTATCTTTGTGTCAATTGTATTGAAATGCTGCTGGCAGTTACTTCGAGAATATGCTTGTTTGTATAACTACTCATGGAATATGAGGTATGAGGTTTAAGAGTTTGGGATAGATTGGACTAATATTCATAAAGTACTGGATACAACATTTGTTGTTAATGATCAGTGTATGCTGTTATTTAATTCACATGACATATTGACATCATCATTGCCCATGGATGGTCTGAAAATGTTTATTCTGCCTTCTATACTTGTGAACTTGCGGGCATACGATGCAGCTTTGTCTTCCCATGGAAATCATGTAATGTTTGTAATATTTATAATATTTATAATTATGAATGGTTTATCTTTTAACTTCCTTTCAACTGCTTTATATGCAGGATGCTAAGAAGCATTTAACCCAGCATTCAAAATTTGGATGATGAAATGCTGAAGCAGAATGAGTTGGCACGTTCAATCAAGGATGATATATGCCCTTTGACACGATGTCACATATAGATGTTCGTGATTGTAAATACATTTAGATAGCTATGTTGAGTTGGAAGCAGGTAAAATGTTCTCTTGTACTTATTGTATGGGCTTTTCATCTATAAAGAATCCTCTTTTAATGCCCATTCCCTTTTTAATGAATCTCTGCTGTTAAAAATTGGTTGAAGATTAACAATAATAGTACAAAATTATTTTTATGTTTAAAAGTTATTATTATGCTTATTGAGCTTTATACATTTCGATGAGGAGTACGAATATTAAAAGGGCTTCTTGTAATAGAGTTATTGATATGTATGACATTATTGTTGGCTAATTACTGATACGTGTGACTGATCTTCGTTCTTAGGCTATTACTTCTACATTGTATCACCTAAAGTTTCCCACCTAGTGGGAAAAGGTTTGTTGTTCTAGTATCACCTAAAGGAAATGCTGATACAATAGTGTAACTGCAGGATTATGCAAATTATGGTTTGGTGTACCTCATTAATGGAAAATCTGGTAAAAGTCCTGAATTTTTGCAGGTAATTGCAATTTTTACTTCATTTTTTATTTTGTTTTTGTTGTTTGTCTCCCCTTCCTTACCCTTTAGTTGCTAGATATGCAAACTTTGTTATGACATTTTTCACTGCCCTTCTGTTGATAGAAATGTGCTATCATTCACCCCCTGTTAGGGATGTTTAAGTGACATTGAGAATTGCTCATAATGCTAGTTGTTTAGCTGTCAATTTATTTTTTTTTTTTTTCCTTTATAGATTATCATCTAAACATAATATGGTAAATATATGGCAGGGGCAGCCTAGAGTCATTCATTTTTTAGCTCAATATATCTGGTGGGAATAGAATGGGCAGAGGGGCCTAGAGTCTGTTAAGACAGCCAAAACAGTTGTTGATCCAATTCAGCTACTTGGTAGGCTCGGGCAATAATCCTTTTAGGAGCTCAAACCCATTTGAATTGGACGAGGAACCTAAAAACTATCAAGTCCTAGCCCATAAAATAAGATCAACCCTACTTTCTTTATATAATGTGTGCAAATTGTACCATCAAAAGCAAAATAACTCTATAGAAGAGTAACTGAAACACATTTGAAAGATAAGATAGAGGTGTTCCACACTACACAACCGCATGGTCAGTAACCTGACCCTTTACCCTTTAAATTTCTCCTGCGTCTCCTGAAAGAGCACTAATGTTCCATGATCAAGCTGTACATGAAGTGGTCTTTGTATGTTAGAAATTTGGTTGTTTCAAAGGCTTCAACACCATTATGGTTAGTTAGTGCTAAAAGGAACTATTTTTCATAAGTCATTGCTATTGTCATGGCTTTTCTGGGCATTTTTATTGAGAGTCCTAAGAGAATTGTGTCACTGGTCTGATTCATAAGGCAGACCTTATGATGTCATAATGCATGTAACCTTTAGTCTATGCCTTGATTTATCAATTTTTGCTTATCTGCTGAACGTTATCTTGTATAGATTGACCTTCTTCTCTGATTTTTGGCAGGGCTGGGTCAACCAGGTACTGGTGTATGGTTCTCGACACAATAGTATAGTATAGCATAGCTTTCATTGTCTTCCTATATTCCTATTATATGTGACAGTAATTTGGCAGCTCGGTTGTTGGTGAGAAAATTGAGATCGGTTGTGATCTCTTGTGCTCACTCTTGAAACTACAGTTAGTATTAATATATAAACAACTTTTTTTTTTAACAAGAATATATGTAGACTACATAGAGTTCATGCATATGCAAGTCCCTGAATTGTGATTCCACGAGTTTGTATATACTTTCCAAAAAAAAAAAAAAAAAGATTTTTGCTGTTGATGATATTTATCTGGTGATGCCAAGAGGGAAGAGCTGATGCCAATCTCTTTTTAGATGTAGCCCGTCCTCATGTTAATTGGAAATATAAATTGGGCGGAAAATAGTGCTTATTGTCTTTGGGGTTTCAGTTATTGATGTAATTATTTTAATAGGATTTCAAACTTTTGTTCATTATTATTACCTCAGTACGGCCAAGTGTTAGCTTGGTTTTTCAATTAGACACATTTTTCGTATAAATAGTTTCATTTTTTCCAATTTATTAATACGAATTTCACTTAAAGGAAAATAAATTAATAAGAAGTGTCAAAATTCTCTATTCTGGTTTTGTTATAGAGATCTAAAACGTGTAAAATTGTGTAATGGATGTGTACGTGCTCCCTTCAGTCTCAATTATTAGCATGATCTATCAAATCTTCTTTGTTTTTATTATAAGAAAAAGATACCAATTTTAAGTGTATTTAATTCATCTTTTTAATTGTGCTCCTCACTCTAATTGAATATTTTAGCTGAGGAAAAAGAATTAAATTCAATTTCAAACATAATTAAGAAGAATATCTAAACTTATTAAGAATTATGGGACATATTTTTCTTATAATGGGGACAGGAGGGAGTATGTTTAAGTATTAATGAAGTCTTATTTAGTTTGCCAAAATAAAAAACCTTGATCAAAATTCAATGTTTGAAATCATTCGAGTTTCTTCAGCTAAGGTTTCTTCAAGAGATTTCTTGGGAGCCGTAGCTGGATTTTGAAGTGCGAAGGATTATAACATATCAATGTTCCTGTTTCAGCACATAGGCGTTCAGCATGGGAGGTGAATTTGAAAGAAGCAATAGTTTATTTGAGTTGTAACTAAAGTATTTTACGTTAGTAGGGCAAATTAGTAATTTTAAAGTCATTATTATATAAATTTTAGGCTAAAATGTATAAAATCTTTCTAAACTTTAAGGCAGTTTTATATATAACTTCTTTCATCTTTAAAAGTTTAAAATTAACGTTCATAATCTTTAATTTTATCTTTCAAAACCTCTTATTATTAATTATATTTTTTTATGAGGGTTAAAATACTATTCAACTAAAAAAATGTTATTGAACAAAAATATTATATTGTATAACTATTTATAATAAATTTTTTATATTTTTTAAATTGTTGAGGCATTGATAATAAAAACAAGTTATTATTACTGTATAAAATTTCAAATATTTATGTTTATATTAATTTTATTCATATTTTTTTGTTATCAATGGTGTATGATTTTATTGTTTTAAAAGATAAATTTTTATTTATATTTTCATGTTAGATTAAATTTATCTTTTAATACTAAAAAACTATGCACCATTGATAACAAAAAAAAAAAAGTGATATAACCAACACAAAAGTAAGTATTTAAAATTTTATATGGTAATAATAACATTTGTTTTGACTATTATTAATGACTCAATTATTCAAAAAATATAAAAAATTAATTAGCCATAATTATACAATATAATATCTTATTTAATAATATTTTTTAGTTGAATGAAATTCAACCTTTATGAAAAAGTAACATAATTAATAATAGGAGGTTTTGAAAAATAAAATTAAAAATTAGGGATTAATTTTAAATTTTTAAAGATGATGGGTGCTATAAACAACTTTCTTAAAATTTAGGGGTGTTTTATTTATTTGTCTAAATTTTAATCAAGAAAAAATATCATCGGAAGGTTTTATCAACGTATTTGGATCAAAACTCTATAATCAAAACTCTATAATAATTTTAGTTTTTGGGCCAACACTTCTAATTTTTTCTTAAATTTTCATCTGAACTTTGGAAAATCTGATTCTTTATATAATTTTTTCTAACCATATTTGCAATTCAACCATTGCTATCAATACAACACATATTAGTTGAGAGTTGAGATAGGGCTTGAGAGCCTTCAAATCAAGTTGTTTAATTTAATTTGCTAAAAATGTTGAATCAATTTATTTTCAAATCTCGAGTTTATATATTAAAATATATAATTATATTAAATAAATATATATTAATAGTATTTCAGAGATACCCAAATCCAGGCGGGGGTGGCAGTTTCATACATGGGCGAAAGATTCATAAGAGAATTTGAGAACCTCAATGACAATGTTATTGTTAGCCCTCCATTTATTTCTTATTATGAAATTTGAAGTTCTACGTATGGACAACTGAGCATTTATTCAGCTTCTACAATCATGCAAAGCCCAAAAATCAGAGAAGTCAGATTCTTTCAAAGCACTCATTCCATAGAGTTCTGCCAGTTCTCTGATACAGTACTGGCAACGCCTTCTCTTCCGGTGACTGTAAATTTGGTATTCTATTGCCATTGGAAGAGCATAAGTAAGAAAACCGATCATTTCCTACTTGTGGGTTTTCCGTTCCATCTTCTTTTTCTTCTTTACCTTTAGTCTGATTCATATTTTTCTGCATTAGATCTCTAAACACTGAGGATTTCAGCAGAAGCCCTAATGCTGTTGGAGAAGATGATGACTTGGCACCATTACTATGACTTAAAGGGGTCAAATACTGAGGTATGTCTTGCTCCACTGGATTGTGATTGAAATTGGATGCCTAGTGTAGAAACAATTGAGAACTTTCAGAGAACTTTTTGGGCAGAGTTCGACAAACAGATTCATAATCAATCAATGATTCAAAATATAGGGAAAATTGCTCTTACGATCCATACAAAGAATCTAAATATAGAAAAGTCTTGTGAAATCACAAAATTACTCTGAAATCTCATGTTCTTTACTGAAGTTGTCAATTATTGCTGGATAGTTATTAATTATTACTGCTTAGCTTTCAACTGAACAGAACTGCTGATAATTATCTAGTAGTAATTGATAACTTCAATAAACAACATAAGACTCTAGAGTAATTTTGTGATTTTATGGGATTTTTATGTATTTAGATTACTTGTGTGAGACCTAAAAATGATTTTCTCAATATATAACATCAATTAACAATTGTGAACTTTTAGACAACTCTTGCGACAGATTTCAACATGCGCATTCATAGTTACTGTAAATAATATATAAAATAATTAGAATGTTTCACCCTTGATACCTCAATGATTTCTCTGGTTTGGCTGAGGTTAGGGTTTGTCATGAGATGGTGAATTTGTGGGTTTTGCTTTTGTTCTTGAGAAGCAGTATTAAGGGCTTCTGGTCTTAGCCATCTAATATAAGTGCTCAAGTCAAAGTTTGTTACTGCATTCAAGCCTCTGTACTCTATAGCTGCTATATCATATGCTCTAGCAGCCTCTTCTTGTGTACCTGCAAGATTACCATTCTTGAGACACTCTCTATATAATCATCATCTCGCACCTTCAAGCTTGGTTTGGATGGAGAGAAAAGCGAGAGGAAAATAGGGAGAAGAGAAAACTAGGAGGAGAAATTGCTGAAAATAGTAATTTTGTTAAAACTATTTTTAGAAGTTTTCTTTCATAGTTTTCCTTCCTCTCTATTTTTCTCTCCATCGAAACAGTGGTCAATGTAATGAGATTTTGACTTTATAAATCTAGATTAATGATAAAGAGGCTGAAACTCACTGTAAGTGCCAAGGTAGAGGTACTTGTTACCAAAAACCCTCCCAATTCTTGCTTCCCATCTTCCATTGTGATGGTGCCTGCACTCAAATTTCAGAATTTATGACTTCACCATTAAATATTTACATGCTAGAAGCTAAATATATAACTTGATTGAAATAGGGTTGACCTTGCTACTCCTCTGTACTTTGATACTCCTCTAGAAAATCCACTGCTTCTCCTGCAAAATGTAAAATGAATCTCATGCATGCATGCATACATACATATATAGTATCAAGGGAATTAGTTCTAGAAAAAATGGGATTTACCTTCTCAAAGAAGCAAGATATTCTTCTTTTGTCATAGTTTTCATTATCTCAATCTCTTTCTCGTAATTAGATACCTACAAAAGTGCCACACTAATTCTAAATAAGCTAATGAGGCATCATTGGAATAACCAATTGTTATTATGAAAATATTTAGATGGTCTCAGTCTGCTAAAAACAAGTAGACTGAATTACTCATGATGAAACAAATATGTATGTCAAGCACCCTTTTACCTTCCGTTAGGAATGAGAGAAAAACAAGGAGGAGAGAAAACCTGGGGATAAATGTAAAAGACAAAAATATTCTCCCTCCCAAGTTGTCCCTTTAGTTTTCACTTCTCTAAGGAGAAATTAGGAAAAAGAAAACGGGGGTGAAAAATGTCTTTTTCCTCTAGTTTTCTCTCCTTTCTATTTTCTTCCCATTCCAAACAAAGTCTTAATATCTCAGTTTACACATACTTGTATGATTAGTTATTATATGTGGAGTCTGCAAAACTTTTGTTAATTGAATATACTGAAGTTCCTCAAGATCAAATAGTTTACTGATGACAGCCATACAGGGAAGTTTATGAATGTAGAAATTCCCCAGTACTTGAGTGCAGCCAAATCATATGCTCTAGCCGCAGCTTCTTCATCAGCATAAGCTCCTGTTCAGTAAGTCAATCTCAAAAAGTTCAGTTTTCAACATCATGAAAAGAAACTGTGGGAACAAAACAGTTCAAGTGCTTACCCAAATATACTGATCCATACCACCCAACAAATCCAAAGTTTCCATACAAAAGCACAAATAAATGAACAAGGTGTGAGAAATTAAATCAAGATAAGCATAAGGAAGAACATGACAAGTTAATAAGATATGAAGCAGATGAACGGTTAAAAGCATCATTTATATGCATACCTTGCTTCCCTTTCTTCTTCTGAGTTGGATTCCAAGTCCCTTTGTCCCATAAATGAGCTTCATACCTCCCTGTCCATCTGTGTCTGCTTTTCAGAAAGATATGATTAGCTTCAAATCATTAACCAAGTATGCATCTATGTTAAGAAACAGTAGATTACATTTGAAGTTCTAAAGTTTTAGTATCACTCCTGCGGTTCCTATTATAAGGTACCTCTAACTATTTCATTGGAATCAGTCATGAGTTATTTTTTGTGACAATAGAATAAACTTTCAATTCTTTCCCTATTTAATTGAAAATTTTCAAATTTATACTATATTTTTTCTTATAATGAATGAGTTTAAATAGGGATAATATTAGAAAAATGTAATTAATACCCATCAAATGCCTTATATTAAGGATCAAAGGATCCTTCTAATAGGCACCCGATAATAGGGACCAAAGGGAATATATAATAACTAGTTCATAGAAGAGACCTGCTAACTCCACGAAACCTCGAACTTCTCTTGACAGTAGTAGTGGTAGCAGTTGATTGACCACCCCGTGGTTGCTCTTGCTTCTCATTACCCTGTAGAAGCACAACTGATGAGTCTCTTCGCCGCCTTTTCATGCACTTTATGTCAATATTCCCGCCTTGCATCATGAACAACCTATGGCTTCTTGGGCAGAATTCAGTTTTTACAGTTGAAAGCTCCATTTTGCTTTAACTGTATATGGACAAGAAAGGCCAAAAGACACAAGAAGTTATGGTTTACTTGGAATGAGATATATACTCATGTTGTTAGGATTAGTTCTTTATATATGCATTGAACATCTTGTTCTCATCCTTAATTTGCACCTTGTGTTGTAATATCTGGTTTTGTCAGAAGAAAAACAAGAATGTCGATGAAAACCATTAGAATGAGACACAGTTTTTGGTTGTCCATACCCCCTAAAACCTAGTATGAGAATTGGGATATAAACAAAATTATTTGGTCCAATGTAACAGAATGTTCAATCCAAAATCGTCTCAGACCATGTCTCTGATAAAACCAAAGTAAGAATATTGTCATATGTTAGTTAATCAAACAAAGACCATGCTTTGGTTTATAACGGAAGGTAACTAACAGAACAAGAGTGCTACTTCCTCCCATCTTATCACCTTGTAAAATAATTCTTTATTGTTTAATATAAGACACTTGATGAGGTATTAATTACATTTTTTTAATATTATCTCTATTTATACTTATATTTATACTTATTAATTATGAGAAAGAAAGTAATGTAAATTTGAAAATTTTTCATTTAAATAGGGTAAAATTGGAAGTTTATTTTATTTTCAAACAAAGTTAATAACTTGACTGTTTCATATTGATTCTGGTAAGATAGTTAGAAGTGCGTTATAATAAGAGCAGGATGGAGTAATCAGTTTTATTATTAAATTTCTTGGAAGTGGTGATTTTCAACATAAAACAGACATAATTTGCATTATATATAAATTTGGTCCTGTACATGTTTTTCGTCTGGAAATGACTTAGTCCCTACAAATAATGTATGCAAGTTTCTGTTGACAAATGACTCTTAATCCTTGCTGCATGATATTATAATTAAGTGTTATTTTATTCATTTATTGTGACTAATTCAAGCATATCCAATGTTTTGGGTCTAGTGTTGCGCTAAACTTATGTGATAATTAAAGGGACATCTTTTTAATTATCAAATTAGTGGCACATTGTCATTTTTTTGTTAAAAACGCAATTTCAATATTATTTACCTATTGTTATTAAAAAAAAGTATTATTTACCTATAAAAATTTGCAAAAGATTCAAAAGAAAAAAGTAGAATATAAAAGTCATAAAAGTGATTGCTTTAATTCCATTTTTAAATAACAATCATCTGTTATATAACATTAATTAATTCAAACTCAAATGTTGTTAGACTCATGTAAAAGACCAAATCATATTTTTAATCTATCGGGTAATTATCAAATATCATTGGCAACGATATTGGTAAATATCTAAAAAAATATTATTTTTATTTTAATAATATTGTATCAAAATATCAATAGTTTAATATATAATAATTTAAATATCATTATTATTTTCAAAAATTCACATGCAATTTATAAGTTAACTATTGAGATTTACGTAGTTTTCAAAAATTATTACTTAACTAGTGTATTTAAGATTTAGAAATAAATGTATTTTTTACACTGAAGGTAAATTTTTGATTTAGAACTAATAAATTTTGGATGAAAATTTATAATTTTTCACGCTATTTTAAATTACAACTTAGATAATGTGAAAATTACATTCATCTATAAATCTCATATGCTCTAGTTGAGCTTTTAATTTTTCAAACAATAATTATAAATTCAGGAAGGATATTTATAAATAATAATATTTAAAATTATGAAATATTAATAAGTTAATATGTTAATAAAATATTATTAAAACAAATATTTTTAATTATTTATCGGTGTTGTCAATAATAGTGATTCGATGATCACCTGATAGCTGGTCAAAGTGGTTAACAAAAATGGCATATAAGTTTTTTACATGAGAAATAAGTAACATTTGTCTCTTAATATTTATTTATAATTTAAGAAATTCAGTTGGTATTAATTTTCTTATAAACCTTATTATATTGGTCCTTTTATTGTAATTTTTAAAGTATTTTTTATAATTTTTTAGGTAACTAATAATTAAAGTTAACTTTTAAAGGACATTGAACATATGTGATAATTTAAGGGACATCTTTTTCAATTGTTAAGCTAACAATTGCACTGTAAAAATGATTAAGCTAACATTGCACTGTTTTCAATTGTTTAAAGGGAAACATTGTATTTAAAAAAAAAAATCAGGGTCTCAAATATTCCTTAACTTATAGTTTAAGGATAAAATTGGTTTTAAACCCATAATTAATTTGTGTAAACACTTGAAGCTATAAAATTGACATGATTTTATTTTTTTTTCGTTGGTGAACATGTGAAAAGAAAAAAATTAAATCAAGATTATTACAAGCTCAAATTGTGTGAGCAATAGGAGCTCTTGTTATTTAAACAAGTTATTACGGTTCCAATCTTAACCCTTTGTGTGTAGCAACTTAGTTGATAGTAGTTTACTCATTATCCTTAATATCTCAAGATAAATAATCTGTTATTGATGAGGTCAACTTCTTGTACTCAAGAAAAACTTCTAAAATTAGTGGACCCAGGAGAATTAGAGGGAGGGAAGAAAAGAGACCAGATTGCGTTACTATATCATTAGAGGAGAATCTAATGACGGCAAGGTAGATGGATTAGAAAATTTGGAAAGCAAGACAAAAAAGGTTTGGCCGTTTGCCTTATACTGAGAGGTAAATTGAAACTTTTATGGAGCTTCTTTAGTACTTTGTAATAACCAGGCGATAATATTGCCAAGCATTCTTGATTACTCCTTCCGTTTAAAAATATAAAATATTTTTAATTAAATATCACTTTTTAATAAAGTAGTTAATTATCTTTAAAATAATTTTATATTTTTATATTTATTTTTATTTAATAAAATATTTCATTCTAAAATAAATATAAATTAATTCATTTTATAAGGGTATTTTTTAAAAAAAATAATGATTATACCTTGAAAAATTAAAAATACTTTATATTTTTAAATATTTAACCCGTCAAAAAATGTTTTACATTTTTAACAAAGGGACTCTATGTTAAAAGAAATGTTCTCATTTATGAAATTGCTTTTTGGCCCAAAAAAAATTATGAAGTTGCTTAAAGTAAACGCCTTGCAAATTTCGTCCCAAAAAAGTACTTGTTTGTTTTATTTTGCCATTTGTTTACTGTTCCAGCTTCAACATCTTTGCATTAAGTAGGAAAAAAATGAATTTACTTACTTAAAGAATACTTAAAGAGATATTTATAAAGTATTCAACAATTAAATTCTCATATGGGTAGTGAGATTTCACCAATTATTTTGTGGGTTATGTGATGTTATTCTCTAATTAATGAAGCAATCTCTTGACTAATTCATTATCCTCTATTTAATGAACTTTATTGAGGGTAGTTATAAAAATTTAAAAGCATTAAAAAAAATTAACTGAATACTTTTTTTTTTGGTTTTAATTTAACTGAATTCTTTATTATATTTAAAGTTCTTAAAGGTCCTTATCATATGGACTTTAGGGAGTATTTTCTTGAAGGCAAATTAGATCTTGAATGCCTATCATTTTGGGCATCTCTTACGGATCTTCATTGAAATTTGGATAATTTGTATTCGAGAGGATAATAATTAGATCTTAAAAGATTCAATTAATGAAGATAAGGTTCTAATTTTTTTTTTGAAAATGAGTTAAAAATATTTTTCAAACAATTATAAATGAACACAAGTGATAAATGAAGAAAAAATTAGTAAATATGCAATAAATATGTGTAGAATATGCATATATTGTAAAATTATAAATTATGAATTATGAAATAAGTATACATATTTTGGATTTAAATGATAAAATATTAATTTTCATTATATATAATTATTTTATTTTAAGCATATATTATTTAAAATATATCAATTTATTTATGACCAGTTGAATTATGGTTCAGATCACTGTCTGATCATTGACCCATGAATCGATACTTTGGCTGGTTCAATAACCAATCTAGTTTTCTTAACATTGAATCTTATTTATAGAGTAAAGAATGAAAATTAATTTTGACTCTATTTATAAGGCATTTTATTATTTTTAATATGTTTATCTTTATTGTTCTGCCCATATTAAATGGTAGAAAAAATTATTAAAAATAATTATTTTTATATTTATTAATGATAGAGGTGGAAACTTATTTAATTTTTAGATAAAATTATTGAGATTTAAAATTTTCTTTAATTTTAATAAATGGGTTAAAAACGATTATAAATAACATCACAGAGAGTAATTACTGCAAAACACGTTACGTCATTTGGGAAAAAACCTCAAGTAAATGCTTCGCAGACTTCGTCCGTCCAAGAAGATTTCATTGTTTGTTGACAGTTTGTCAGCTTGTGTAGAGTTTCAGCTTCTACTTTCATCAAACTCCGTAGAAGAAAACAGAAATTTCTCGAAGAAGCTTTTGGATTATTAGAACTATATAATTTCTACATAAATATGTTCATGCACATATGCAAGACTTTGTCTTTTTTAATATAATTATATAAGATTTTTTCTATTTAAGTATTATCAGGTTCAATTAGAAATAATATTCTCAAAAATATTTGTTGCATTCATTTAAATTTAAATTTATGATCTCGTATTTAAACAGCCATAATCCCTTGTACTAAGGATTAACACCTATTAGTGTAAGATATTGCCAAGCTATTAGAAAGTTAAATAACAAAAACAAGGGAAGGTATCACATTTCCCATATCAGTTCATGTGCACTGGATCTACAAGCACATAAATATCAAAGATTTCTGCATGAAAAAAAAAAATTAACAAGCAATAATAATTAAAAAGAGAACAAGAACACTAATATGAGAAGCTGGTAGTTATTGAGTTAGCAAAGATGAACTTCTATGTTAGTATAATCTCCCCCTATTCCGATTGTATATTGGGAAATGTTTCTTCTTTTTTTTTTTTTAATTCATAACTTTTTTTTTTTTTAATGTTAACAGGACAGGTAATGGTCTCAAGAAGGTGCCAAAGGCCTATTGGCCTGGTGGCGAGAGGGAGGGGGGGAATTGGTTTCATAAAGGCTGTGGTGAAAGAATATTTTGCAGTTATAGAATTTTAGGACTTATTTAAAATTATTTTTATTTTATTATTTTGAGAATTAATATTTCATAGAATATGTTTTAAGAAGGAAAAAAATAATAAAAATAAGTATTTTTCTCATTCTTTCTTATTCTTTAAAATAATAATCCCAAAATATTTAAAAAATGTTTTTATTTCTTTATTTTTTGGAACAATATTTTATTTTTTATTCTCCAAAAAATTTTATGAAAGCACGTTACCAGATAATTATTTTTTTATTTTGAAGAATAAAAAACTGTGTCAAGAGTAGATTGTCAAACAGACCTTTGATTTTATAATTCTAAGTATATGAAGGTTTGTCGAAACCTTGCAGTTCCATTGTAGTGGGGGTTTAAATTCTATGTTTGTTTATGAAGGTGTATTGCAACATTATATTCTTGTGCGGACTTCATTACGGTGAGTGTAAATTTTCCTCCCCTACATATCAATAAAAATAACTTCCTTTTCTATTGGCAGGAAGGGGGGAAAAAACAAGAAGGAAACAGAACATAATATACATTCTGTCCATGCAATTTCAGTTCTTTAAAAGGAATTCTTTGAAATCTTTCATAACAATTTTTTTATTAACTAATTACTTAATTTGTTTAATATTTTCATGCAATATTTGAACAAATGTATTTTCTAGAGGTTTTGTTCTCTTCTCAAATACTTCCAAACACTGTTCTTGTGACATGTCAGTTATGTTTTTTTTTTAAACCACCAAAGGTCAACTTTAACGACCACTAATAAGGCACAATCCCAACGTTTTTCAAGGGAAAATGGCAGTTTCAATGGGGTCAATTGATTCAAGTTTAACTCCCAATTAATTTTATAGTGCTAACAAAGTTTTTTGATCCTTTAGTGATAATAAGGTTAACAGTTTTAGAGATTTTTGCAAGTTTAGCTCCCAATTATGCAATTTTGTTATGATGAATTGACAACTTATTTCACAAATTTTAACAATGTACACAATTATTCATCTTTAATGTTGAGAAGTACTATGTATAATATTTTTATGAATTTGTAAGTTCAGCTCCCAATTTTACATATTTGTTGTGATGCATTTGTAATTTGTTTTTCAAATTTTAACTGATAATACAAATGTTCATCTTTAATGTTGAACAATATTAAGTCTAACAGCTCCATTGCCTATTGTTTATTCTTCATTTCTCGATTTCTCCATTACTTAGTGTTTATTTTTCAACTTTATTAAAATTTAAAAAATAAATTGTAAATTCATCATAATGAAGTTGTAAAATTGAGAGTTAAACTTATAAATATTTAGAGTTGTTAGAATTATTACCACTATAAGATTAAAAGACTTTGTTAGCACTTTAAAATTGATTGTAATTTAATTTAAATTAATTGGTTCTCTTAAGACTTAAATGTCATTTTTCCTTTTCTAATGCTTCTGATGATCCTACTGGAGCTCTTCCTTTTGCAGCATTGAGTGCACGCAATGTCTCAGCAGCTATTTTTTTTTTTTGGGAAATAATGTATTAGAATTGACATGGGGTGAAGATGAAGGTACATGTGGATTTGTTCTGAAGAAGCATAAAGAATTGGCATCGAGATTTTTTTTTTTTTAAACAAAGAAGGAAAATTGATAGAAAAATCTTACCAAAATATATAAACAATAATGGGGTGCTCTGAAATGTCTTAATTCCTCTCAAGTTCCTAGAAACCTTTTTGACATTAATAATTTTAAATTAAATGATTAAAATGCCTATCATTTAAAATAAATAAAGTAATTGGTCAGGCACCATTTTCCCATTTCCACATGAAAGCAGAAAGCTTGAGCACCACTCTCTCTCCTCATATCCATGCTACCTCGTGTGTCACCATTGCCATCTCGCAATGAGTCTATTATCATTGTTGAGGTAACTAGTTTGGCCTCCCATTCGCCTAGCATTTTTACACAAAGGTCCAATTTTTGAGACACATTTTTGCTCCTAGGGTTTGTTCTATCTCGCCAGACAGCTTGCCATCGGCGTATCACCACTAAGAACCACAGTTGTGTCCCATGAACTACGTTATCCTCATCCCTTTATCCATTTCAAAACTTGAGATGTAAATGTGTTTATGATGGGTTTGTTTAAAATGGGTATTCTTATAATCGTTAAAGAAATGATTTTTATGCTACAACAATGACAAAAATGGTCCAAGAAAGGACTAGAATCCTATACTAGGGTATAAACTTGGGTGACGTGACAAGTTTTTCTTAGAAGTGACTATTATGATATAGTAAATGCTATAATGGTTCAAGAGATGATTAAAACCCCGAATATGGTGTTTGAACTTCGTTGCATTGACAAGTTTTGTTTTGAAAATGACTAAAATGGTTCTTGAAATGACTAACATACTATAATGATGTTTGAACTTAATTATTGTGACAACTTTTGTTTCTTTTTTGCTTTAATCCATCGGTCGATGTCTTGAAAAATTTGAGGGTATTACCACTTCTTACTCAAACTAATCTGAACCCCTCACTGTGTGGGATTGTTATTATCAATGACAGTCTCACGGATACCTTGGTGATGCTTTTGACATATTTATTTAATATGAGCGTATATTCCAAGACTCAAACTCAAGATTCAAAAATAAGTTGATTTAACTCAATCGACTAACTGAATCAAGCACCCCTTAGTGATAACTTTTGTTTTTGAAATAACTATTATTGTATAGAAAATGACTAAAGTGGGTAGGCAAATGACTAGAACCATATAATGGTGTTTGAATTTGGTTGCTGTGATAAGTTTTGTAATGACAAAAAAAAAAAAGATTCTTAAAGTAAACAATAAATAATTAATTGACCTAGTAAGTAAAAAAAAATAGTAAAACAAAATATAGTAGGAATAAAAAATAATAAGATTACTTATTTTACATCTATATTTAAAAATTATAGATGTTCTAATATGTTGGAGAATGCATCTAATATCTTCTATCAGGTCTTGGGTTCAAATTTAGTCCAGTCCATTAATTAAGTATTTTTTTTGTTTCTATCATTTAAAATTTTTATTTGAAATTAAATTACCAAATATCCCTATCTCTAGCTTTCATGCCAAAATAAATAAATAAATAAAAGAAAAAAAATGAAGAGAAACTCTCCCATTCACCGGTCAATATATAGGAAAGAGGAATGGGAAATTTTTGGTGTGCTATTTTCCCCTCCCTCTCTCGAATCTTCATGTTCTTTCTCCAACATGATTCCTCTGCTCCTTGGCTGTCCGTCGTATCTTCAGCTTTTCTTTCTCTCCCTTAGTCTTACACCATCATGCGTGGTGTGTGTGGGGGCTTAAGTTTTCTTCACTTTCCTTGCTGGTGAACGTCTAAAACAGGGGAGGTATGGAGTGTTTGGCCATCAAGAAGTTTGAAGGAAAAGGAGCTAAAATAGATAGGTACTCTTACAATATTATGTAGTTGCTTTTTAGTTGAATGATTGAGAACTAAAATCTGTATTTTTCCTTCTCTTTCTAAGTTGCAACAAGATAATAAATCGGGTGTGGTTGGAAGTTATTGTGAAACCTCATTGATGCATAAAAGTTGAGTCGGTATTAGATTATGAACTATGAAACATGTTTTATTTGGCTTGGTTGTTGATGCATGTTAGGTATTTGATGAAATGTGCAGAAAGGATTAAAACTGAAAATGAGTGACTGAATACTAGAGAAGAATAATGGTTAGATTATAGTGCATGCGTCATCTAATATTCATGTTTACGTGAAAGAAAGATGATAGATGTCACTCATAAAGGTTTTGTGTGAATTATTGATTGAATCAATGAAAAGAAGCATTTTGAATGTATTATGAGGAGGATGTAAGGGTATAATAATCACTTACAGATATTTTAATGGTTAGTAGATATTTTTTTTTAATTGATTGCTAAGCACTAAAAGTAAGGTTACTCAATATTTTTTACATAGAGAGATGTACAAGCTAAATGAATAAAGCTGTAATTGTAAGTTAGGGATTGGATTTATGGAAGATGATTTTCTCATTTTTATGTGATCTTCTTCAATGCTTGAAAGTTGTTGGGAGGCATATTTATATTCCAGTGCTTGCTTTTATGAGTAGATGCATGAAATTGCTTGAAAGAAACTAAGTTTTTTTTTTCAATGAAACTAAAAATCCTAACCTTATGAGAGGAGTTGGCTAATAAATTGGTTATTTCACTACTGCTAAAATGGCAATATTCAACAGTTATTTTAGACAATATTTAATAGTTATGAATTATTGAGTAATCAGGTGCTGAATATTTTCTGAGCCTTTATTCAATGATTTTTAACTGTTGAATATTTGAACTTTATTCAATGGTTTTTTCACAAAAATCATTGAATATATGTCTATGAGATGTTTTTAAAAAATAGCAGTAAGGTAATATTAAATGATTTTTATAAAAATCATTGTATATTCTTAAGATATTCAACGATTATGGAAACAAACTGTTGAATATATTACTATTATTCAATAGTTTTTTTTTACTAAACCATTAGATATATCATGCATGATATTCAGTAATTTTTTTATCATAACTATTGAATATTTTATGTTACTTTTTTACAATGCATATTTTACATTTTTGACCACCTCCTGCATTGAACATTTATAGATACAGTATCCAGCACAACCACAATAGAATTTCAATAGCCAACAATATTATCTCATACATGAAATTTAATTATGTATCACCACACAAGCTATGTACAATTTAAACTAGCTTAAATTAAACCAATCAGTGGCCAAACTAAAGCTTCAAATTTCAAAACATTTGCCAAATAGGTATAACTATATACATGTCAATTTTAAATATATACCAATATCATATATTTCTTCACTGTTGCTGGTTATTATAGCTAAATTATGCTTGAAAAATGCTACGTGCTAGCTTTTCAAAGACTTCTTCCATTTAAGCCTCAGTGAATATTTCACAGTATGTATCCTTGTAATACTGATTGCAAAAATAGAAAATTAAAGTCATGTTGATTAAAAAGATATTATATAATGAAGAGAAGGTTGTCAACATATATACATTGCCTAGAAGAGTCCCAACAGGAGCATGTTGAATTATGTCCTTCATGTATTTCATGACAGTGTACTCACAATCCCTAGCTTTGTCATGTTGTTTCAGGCACTACGATCACACATTGGATAAAAAATGTGATCAGTTAATGACATGACATATGTTGCACTCGAAAAATGCGACGCAGACGACGTTTGACCGGAGGTTCCAGCCTTTGCGACAGGAATCGAATGAACGAGGAGTCACCACCAAAATTTTGAGAAAAATCTTAGGAAACCAATTAAAAGAGGATAAGGATGGTCTGCAAAAATAAAAAATAGGTTCGGAAGTCGGTTAAGTGTGGGGAAGGTGTTAGGCATCCCACAACATCTATTTATCAGAACAGTTACTTGAAGTTTGTTGAAATGATAATAATAAAGTGGGAAATATTTATTTATTTACAAGAGAGGACTTAACTCAGAATCTGACTCTGAGACCTACATACCCTAAGATGGGGATCAAAGTCCACATAGTTCGGGTTTGAAAATTATTGGAGAAAATATTTTTTGAAGAGAAATTAATTAAAAAAATTCACCATTTTGTAAATAAATTTTTTTTTACAATTTTGATATGTGTGTTTTAAATTACAAAAAGGAATTTAATTTTAATTATTTTCTCAATTTTTGAATTTTTGGAAGAAAGAAAATAAAAGAGTTTAAAATTATTTTCTTTTGTATTTTATGATTGGGCATTTAACTACTATACCTGTAAAGCCTTATAGTTCATACGGTAATGCAGTTGTTCTAAATATCTGTGGAGATTTTAAAATCTCATACGATAAAAGAATTTAGTAATTTAATTTATTGATATTTTTGAGTGTTAGTAATAATTTATTTAAGTATGTATGTTGTTTTTTAAAGAATTTTATTCATCATAATTGTAAAGCCTTATTAGCTTATACAGTAATATGATTATCCTAAATATTTGTGGAGATTCCAAAATTTCACATGATAAAGGAATTAAATTTAAATACATCTTTAATATAATTAATTTAATATAATATATATATTAAAAAACTTAATCGTTATATCTGCAGAGTCTTATTGACTTATATGATAACATGATTATCTTAAAAGTTTACAGAGATTCAAAAATCTCACATGACTAAAAGATATAATCAGTAAATGTGATTACAACTTAAATTCATTAATTTGATTAATTAATTTTTCTAAAAATTTTTCTAAATTGTGTATCATATGACTATTTACAAAAACACTTATTTACTATAGAAATTGAGAATAACTATATCTATGAGGACTTATTATCCCACACGATAATGTAATTAACTTAAGTCCCTACGAAAATTCTTGAAATCTCATATAGAACTTAAATAAATTATTTAAATTATAAAAAGATAGTTAATTTTAACGGTGGGTCATTGAAATCCTTGTTTATTATATATAAATTGAATATTTATACCTGCGAAATCTTATTGATTACACGGTAGACAATCATTTTAAATGTCTGCTGAAATTCTTATAATCTCACACACCAAGTAAATAATTAGAAAGAAATCTTCTCTGATTCATTTTATTTTTTTAATTGGATAAGAATCGAATTCCCTCCTCTCAATCTTTTTTAAAGTAGGCCCGTCATAATAATTGAAATCATACATGTAATCATGATGAAAAGTGCCATATGGTATGAGTGTAACAATATTATAGACAAGTAAAGGACCTTAGGACTAATGGAGATGAAAAATCAGGCCCTTACATATTAATATGCCCTTTCATGCTAAAAACATATTTAAAGACCCTATCTAATAATTGCACTAATTCTTTCATTATTTGAGATGAGATTATGCCTAAAATCAAATTAGGCTTAGTTATGATAGCAAGAAAAATTATTATTTACAATCTCTTTATCATCCTTTTTCACACTCTTTCTTTTTTTTTAATTTTTATTTAAAAAATGACAATCACGTTAATTTTCATTTAAAAACTGAAAAATGTGGGACAGGCAAGCTCATCCATCTACTTCAAAGAATATACATCACATTAGAATAGCAACTATAGCAATTTTTGAATGGCCTAAAGAAATACAATCGCGTCTATCAAGCCATACAAGAACATATGTAAAAATTTTACAGTGTTTACGCGTGAGAACCTTCCAGACACACCAAACAAAACTAGATTCCATCTCTAAATATTCTAACGAAATGTAAGCATCTAAATGATCAATCAGGCATATGTCAACCTTTTGTTCAAAAAATTTTGATGGTTCTCAGCACTGATCAAAGCTTATAGATATTTAAACATGAAATTTGTTTGGAAATAATAAACCAAAATCAAACATGAACATTTCAAATTTGGAAGCAAGCAGATTAGAAAACTTGTGTGTAGCACGTCTTCTTCCTCTGAATATCCCAAATCTGTCTCGCCACTTTTGTCCAGCAAACTCTTCCCTCTCTGATCTTGGTCTCTTCTTCCTCCTCTTCGTTTTCTTTTTTTAGAAAACTCTCCCTCTCAGCCTCAATTTTTTTCTCCCTCCGTTCTCGACGTTCTCTCTCAATCTTTTTCTTCAGAAAACTCTCTCTCTCTCATCTCAGTCTCCTCTTTTGTTCCAGCCTCCTTTTATGCTCTGTTTTTATGTTCTTTCCCTTCCTCAATTTTTCTCTCTGTGCTCTGCTTCTCTCACTCTCCCTCTCTATCTCTGTTTTTATTCTCATCTCGCTCTCTCTCGGCTCCAACCTCTTTTCTTTTGTTCGTTCTCGCCTCCCCTTCCAGATATCTCTCCTCTCATTTTTCTTCCCTCTTTTTCGTCTGGTTTCAGTGCTCTTTATCGCTCTCTGTTTCTCCCTCTGTGCTCTACCTTTCTTCTCTTTCTGTAACGTCTCTATGCTCTTTGCAAAGTGAAGCTTCCCTCTATGTTTTCGTCTGCTGCATGCATTTCTTTTTCAGAGGTAAAGCTTCGTTCTCTATCTGTTGCGTGCATGCATGTGTTTTGTGTGTGCATACTGTCGTGTGTGCGTCCCTGTTTCTCTGCTCTCTTTATACACGTCTCTGGTCTTATTCATCTCTGGCCTTCTTCCTCACGTGTTCTCTCTCAGTTCTCTCTCTGTCTTCAATTTTGGGTCTGGCAGTGTACACGTCTGATCAAGAACCCCTTTAGGGCTGCTCTCTATGGGTGTTTCGACTAGTGGCAGTCTGGTTCTCCTTTTTTCTTATACGCCGAAGGTGTGAAATTTTTTGTTTTGGCTGTGGTGAAACGCGCAGCGTGTCACCAAGCCTTATATTTTTTTTGGTTTTTAATTTCTTTTTTTTAGATTAACACACACACACACACGTATATTTTTAAATGAAAAATAAGATTTAATAAGAGAAATTTAATTCTCAAAAGTTAACTCTCAATATTTTGAATGATTGGGATAATTTGGAGAGAGATTTTAAAAGATTTAAACAATATTTTTTTAATTTTGTTAAAATATAACCCTAAAAAGGATTAAATTTCATTTTTTTATTTTGATATTTTTTTGATTATTTTAATGAACTAAAAGAAATAAAATCCTAACTAAAAAATTATCTAAAATAAAATTAAGCCCTATCAATTAAATTAATTTTTTTTGTTTTGAAAATATAATCCTATAAAGGATTAAATTTTATTTTTATATTTTTATATTTTTTTGTCATTTATTATTATTTTCATTAAATTTAAAAAAATGTTTGAAAAAAATACAATGTTCACAACATAACTTATATTTATGTTGTAAACACACAATCAATGATAAATACATATACCTTAATAATTGTCCATGATATCACTTTATTAAGGTGACCGCTACCCATTATTAGTTATTGAGATTGTTGGTCGACCTTAGATCGGTACATGATGATGGCTCTAATATGGAACATAAAAGTTAATGGGAGAAATATGCATATAGAAAGAATGAATTTCATATGTGTGTGTGAAAATTAGTGAAGTTACTGATCAGTCATCTCTACTATATGCGGTCTGTTAGTGAGATCACTACCTCTAATAGGGTCAAGGCATCACACTCTCTCTATAGTTGGGTTGATCACAAGTATCATCCAATGCCCCCTATGATAATGATTATAATTAGGAAGTGTCATAATTTAATTTCAAGAAAAAGTAAAGTATTGCAAAATGATTTATCCTTCATGATAAAATGTTATGAATATTTTTTTCTTATTAGCGCCACATTGCTCGAAGTATTTAAAAAGTTATGAGCTATTTCTAATTCTTGCTTAGGACTCATTGTCTCGTGGCCATAAGAAGAGACCAAGTGGGGATTGACGAGTATAACCCTTTCTGCTACATCTCTCCTGGCAAGCATGGTGATGTATAGGTTTCTTAAATGTCAACATAAGTTGATCAATAAATGACTAAAACATAGATATTGTTAAATATTTAATGTATGGTTTTAAAAGCATACCTCATATATAAGTTACACAATGTAGTGGTAGCCTGTATATAGTTGAATAAGTTAATCAAAACCTTATTGTTGACTTGACCGATAGACTCTGAATCTACATACATTATTGTAATGAAAGGGAGTATTGCTCCTTCTTGCATCTCTATATAAGTCTTAAGCAACTTTCAGTGTCTATCAAGTATGACTAGTTGATGCTAAGGTGTTGATTGAGAGGCTTTAGGCAAATGGACTTGAGGGAGAGCCTTTACTGCATTCTTAAGAAATGTGATGGACTCTTTAGATTTGTCGATGGAGTTCTTGTCATTTCCCCTCTTTCGCTTATTATTCACTGGTGCCTTTATAGCCTCTAGTGCTTTCTTGGCCATAAGTTTATCAACAGGCTAGTTTTTCACATATATGTAGTTAGAGATCAATTACAAGTAAATTTCAATTATGAGTTTAATTGTTATACCTTTAGAGACAGCGTTGAAATGCGTATAAGATGAACCAGCCATGCTATAAAGCTTCTAATTACATCTACTACTATTCTTGCATCTTTAGTAGGGTGAGGTAGATCATAATTAGGCTTCTCAACTGTCTTCAAAGAAACCTTGACTGTCCCTTCAGGGAAAATCTCATTGTGAAGCATGATTTGCCCAACAATGTTATACATTCATCCCAGTGCACCCAAACTACCGTCTTTTCTTAGACAATCAATGTCAACCTCATCCAAAAAAGAGAAAATCATTATATAATATGAATAATATTGACATGAATAAGGCTAGAAAAATTAATAATATTACCTTAAGTAGGAGCTAAGCTAGGATTGTTCAATTGTCATTCACACCTAGTGTTATTTAGTGGAAGTCCTAACTTATTCCAATTCAACAATATGTTAATGAGTCTAGATTGCTCTTGTATCTGCTATAATTGTGCTTGTATCTGTTGCTTTTGTTGTAAAATCTAGGAAAATTAAGAGTGATTAGTTAACCTAATAAATATGATTAGGGAGTTAATGAGGTGTGTGGCCAAAGGGGCCTAATTGTGTAATTTATGGTAATTTCAACCCTTGAAGTAGGTCTAAATCAATGGTGAGCCATTTGGGCAAGAAAAAAGGAAGAAAAAGTGAAGGAATGCCTTCTGTGCCATATGCTGCAATGTGTGGTCATTCTGTTGCAGCACACAGGGGCAAATTCAAATGTAACGGCCTCTCTGTGCCATAAAGGGTAGCGTGCGCCACTGTGCACAGTCAAAAATTTGCTTTAGCAAATACGTCTTTGTGTGAAAAATTAGAGAAGGAGAGGAGAAGAAAATGAAGAGCACGACTTTGGCTCTGCTAGGGCTTGTTGTTAGTGCATATTTGTGATAGTTTGAAGCTAAATATTCAAGGTAAGTAATTTAAGTTTTCTTCTTCCTTTCTCTCCCAAATTTATAGAGATTTAAGTTAGGTTTGGAGTTGTAAACTTTATTTTCATTTTATAGAGTATGGGTCCAATCCCATTAATTAAAATGGATATAATGGGAGTGGTTTATGATAGATAAATCCTATATTAATGATTTTATCAAGAGTTCATTAGGTATAGCCATTAATGTTCAAAAATTATCATTAATGAGGTAGTTAGGAGAGATTTATGTCCATTAATAGTGGTTTGAAGATTAATAAATGATAATGTGCTTCAATAAAACCTAGTGAACCCATTAAGTACAAATAAGTAGCAAATTTATGGATTAATAGAGTAGAGTATGCGGAGATTTATGTTGGTAAATTCCTAAAAATGAGATAAGATGTATCCTTGTGTTATGAATGTAGTGTGGTTTAATTTGGCACCATTCAAGCTTGGGAGAAGCTTTGGAAGTTTTTGTGTGAGGGAGAAACCTTTGACCTCTCAAATGTTTGAGATAATTAAGGAAAACCTAATCTTATATAGTTAAATATCAATTGGTTATTTATTAAAAATGGGTTTATTTGAGATATGATTTATATTTTAAACCCTTGATAAAAATTTGGCATGTTGTTGATGTGATAATGTGAAAATGCTATGTGTACTCATATATATGTGAATAATGATGAAGATTTGAGAATAATGTGTTATTGCAATGTGTAGTGTGCAATGATTGAGTAAGTGAGAAAACTGAAATGAGTTATGATATGATTTGTGATTAAGTTGCATAAATATGTAATAATGTGTATAGCATGATTATTGGCGGGAGTTCGCCTAGGGAGAGGCGTAGTCGATTAAATCCACGTATTATTGGCAATGATTGTTAGAATTGGGAATTTGCCTTGGCACCGACCATTGGAATGGAGAGGTAATCCTTATCCCATAGTTGATTTAGGATTGTTCCACTTATTCAACGAGGGACTCGAATCTAACTAGTCTCCACTGATTCATGAGGAGGCTAGATTAGAGGTATAATACTCTATGGTTGTTAGTATTAGGGAAAACCAGATTATATAAGTGAGTAAGTTAACCCTAGCCTAATAGCTCCCCACAAATGGAAGGCTGAGTTAGTTTGTAAAGGACGTAGCCATATGATAGCCACCAATTTCATGTCAGAGATAACAGAAGGGTATAAGGTTTTCATATAATCATGCATATAAATCTGACTATATAGTTGTTAGTATTGTGGTTTGGAATGTATTAGGGACACATGGTTGGTAGTATTATGACCCCATATTGTGCATTGTAATTCAAAATGAATATATGTATTTTAGGCCCAATCACACAGTTGTTAATATTGTGAACCGTGAACAATTTCATCATATTGTAATAATGTTATGTTTTTGCCTATTTGTATCTATTTACAATTGATATGCAATTGCATAGATTAAATAAAACTTGGTTACTGAGTTATTATACTCATTTCTCAATTCTCAATATTTTCAAGGCCTGACTCATTAAATCTGAGTCAAGAAAAGCACACAGAGGCTTATGATTGTAGAGTAATCCTTTCTATATGCCTCTCTTTATTGTTTTTATGTGCAAATGTTAATACAATTGCCAATTAGAATCACGTGTCATTATTTTGAATTACCTGCATTACTATAGCATACAACTTGTGTATTTTATATCCCGAGTTAGTGAATTTTAGTTGTAAGCCTGTAGATAGGGCCAAAATACTTGTGCAAGTAGGAACATGTATATTTTGAAAGAATTGAAATAAAAATAAGGGTTTTATGCATGATTTTTGTCCCCCTTGTATTTTGTGAAAATTGAGGTTGAGTGGTGATTTTGAGAAATATGTGTTTTTGGTTGGATATGGTGCATTGCACGAGTTCGCTAGAGTCCATTAAGTGTTATAGGATGGTCGGTGTAGGTTTTTGGCACTTGTGATTGAGTTAAGACACCATTGATGTGAGTTTTTAGTAGAAAAGTGATAAAATAGGTTTTGGTATCTCACTTTTTATAGAAAAAGAATTTAACTATGAAACCTATGCCATTAGCTAGAGCTAGAAGAAAGCTCCGTGTAAACACTGAAACCACCCTAATCGAACGTTGGATGGAGATTTGGGATGCATTTAAAGTTTGCTCCCTTTACTATTATTTTGACAGTTGATACCTATTAAATTTATGCAATGCACCCCGACGCATAGCGCCTTATGCCACAGTACATGGCAAAGAGAAGGGTGAGCGACGGCACATATGTCACAAGCTGCGACGCATGTCACGTTTTTTGCACAAAATTCTATTTGAGTTTTAAGACTCATTATTTTGGGTTCCATTTGTTTTTCAATCTTCCATACTTTTTTCAAACTTTAATTTGAGCATAATAAGTATTGATTGAGATTTGAAATGTTGAATTTGGGATCCTATTGTATATGATTTAAAAATTCTTCTCTTTTATATAATTTTATACCTTTGGTAATTCTTTGAGAGTTATTCCCTCAATTACCTTAATTATGGAGTTAAATGTGGTTAAAGGAGACCTTGCATCTGTTTTGCTAACTCTTGCCTCAGTTCTTAAACCTCAGCAAAAGAAGTAGTTGTCATACCTTAGTACTGAGGGTATGACTAGTATAGAATATGAGATAGACTTACATTCTATAAGTCATAATTAACTAGAAAATTAATCCAAAATAATGATATAAGTTTACATCTAAATTTAAAATTCATAAAGTTTTAACCATTTTGTAGAAATTTTAGCAGAGTTTCCCCTCTTAATCCATCGAACATTTCTATAATGATAAAACCTATTAGCTAAACCAGAAAGGAGCTTAGCTCCATACCAGCATATTTCCTAATAACAAAATAAGACTAGAACCTAACTAGAGTATATGTGGAGTGCTAACTTAACATCTCATAATAAAAAAAATATTTACATCAAAAGTATCTAACACATACTTCCATAGTTTCAAGAAATAATTATGTCGCTTAGTAATCAGTAGGAGGTGCATGGTCAATTTCAACATCTGAGACCAAAGAAAATTTTTTCAATGAGTAGCATCCCAATTCACAGTTAAAGGAAACAATGGAAAGCAATCAATAAGCTAATTATAAATTTACTAAAATAATCAATTGAAAATAATATAAACCAAAAAAACATAAATACAAATGAAATTATTAAAATTTCAAATTATTAAGTTTCCACACATGCTTAAACATCTTGGTGTGTATACATGACTCAATATAAAATCCACATATAGTAAAAAAAAATTGCAGTTTGCTTCCTGAGATTAAATTTAAAGAAAATAGTTTCAAAATCCCTTCTTTAGCGGGACTTAATCAGAATGATTAACAAGCATGGACACACAGTCCACGAGAGTAAGTAACATATCCAACATGGCAAGAAGCCATGAAAAGAAAGCGCAAGCATGAAGCTCATGAATAACAGGTGTGGATTATATTCATAAAACTACATCCTCCATTCTATGTATGTTGGCCGGCACACAAGGCTAGCATCTCCAATGCACTCTGCAAGCTAAGTGTACCATGGCACGCCAAGGGCTAATGGAACTACCGTTAGTATCCAGCATTTTGAACTCAATCCTCTTAATTAAATCAGGCGTGCATGGAATTGAAACATTCATTTAAATCATCATGTTAACCACTGTCATATAAATTATAAAATTTAAACCACAAAAATACTTAGAATAAATAATCAATTAATAATACACTAGATCCAAATATTCCTTAACAATAGCATACTTTTTAAAAAAAATAAAACAAATTCTGTAATGAACCAATTAATATAAAAGTGAGGTAAGTACGAAGAATAGTGTGAACACTGTATTTTGTCCGGACATTTTTTTAAGAAAAATAAAAATAAACTCAACTAAAAAATATAAAAATATAAAAATAAAATTTAATCCTTTTTAGGATTATATTTAAAAAATATAATAATTTAAAAAAATTAAAAAAAAGAAAGAAAGGTTAAATCTTGAAAAAGAAAATCTCCCCTAAATTATCACAATCATTCAAGAATATTGGGAGTCAACTTCTGAGAGTTAACTTTTCTCTCCTTAAATCTTATTTTTATTTAAATATATATATATATATATATATGCATATGTGTGTGTGTGTATTAATTAGAATTATTAATAAAAAAACAAAAAGAAAGCTAGATGAAACACTAATAGAATCAGCATTTCATCACAGCTTAAGTGAGCAGTCAGGCACACACAAGCAGAAACATGCACGCACACGAGAGAGCAAAAGGAAAAACACAGCACCAACGCACACGAAAACACACAAAAAAAGCAGAGGCACGGACACAACAGAAGAAAAAAAAGGGAAGCAAAAACACAAAGCAAAGAAAAAGAAGAACCATGCAAAAATGAAAACCAGAGTAGAGAGCTTTTAGCACACACAGAAAATGCAGCAGAAGAGAAGGGAAAGGAAGAAGCAGAGCAGGTGAGTAATCATTCAACCTTTCCATTCTCTATATAAGGCTGACTGAGACTAAACGAGGGGGATGAAAAAAAAACATAGTGACAGGGAAGAGAGGACCGAAGAATGTAAAAACATAGGGAGAGGATGGAAGGAGAAAAAAATAGAGGTTGAGAGGAGGTGACGAAAAGACCAAGACTGAGACGAGAAGGAGAGAACTCAAAACTGAACAAGAAAGCAGAGACAAAGAAAAAACAGTGACAGAGAAGAGAGAGTTCGAGAAAGATAAAAATTGAGGCAAGAGAGGAGATGAAGGAGACAAGCTTTTTCTACAAAATAGAAGGTGAAAAAGAAGAAACAAAGATGTTTGAGAAAGAGGGAGGAGAGCCTGAGAAGAGAAGAGAAGGAGAGGCCATGAGAGTGAAATTTTTCTAGAAAAACTGAGAGAGGAGGAGTTGTTCTTGCTAGAGAAAAAAAGCACCGAGAATAGAGGAGAAGGAGAGCACCGAGCTGCTATTTCCACCCAGCTAGAGATGCAGAACAAAGAGAAGAGGGTACTGATCCAAGACACAAAAAAGGGAAACAGAGAGAAAGAGTAAACCAGGAAGAGATGGAGATAGAGTTCTTCTAATTCAAAAATGGTAAATGCTTTGTTGATTGATTATTTACACTGTTGTAAAGATTCCGGTCATGTAGCGATATTAAGATATGAAAATCCTTTCCCCATGCTTTCCTGTCCGTCTACCCAATTTCTTATGTTATGAGCATGAAAGTTGTCTTGATTTTGATGATAGAACTATGCTTGCTTGAACTTGATTATTTGCATATCTGGTTTAGTTTCATTGAAATTAATCATTTATCTAGCTTTTTCATATTCATAACATTTCTTTAAAGTAGAAAGGAGAGACTCCATATGGAAATTCAACTTGCTACCATGAACAAATTTTGGCATGGACTTGTAGTGTTTTTGACAAAAATAATAAAATAATAATAAATAAATAAATAAATAAATAAAGTGATTGTTGTTTGAAAAGAAAAGTGAAGAAGAAGGATGAAGAGATTATAAATAAAGTTTTGCTTGCTAGCCTGATATAATTATAGGCATATTCTCATTATAGTTTTTCCTCAAATGATTAAAAAAAATTTTGTTTGATCATTAGGCTAAATTTTGGAATTGGATTTTAAATATGTTGTAGTATGAAAGGGGATATAAATGGGTGGTGGCATGGCTTTGACCCTTATACCAATAGAGGCCTTTGTTTATTTCCTTCTTTATTTATTTGTATGCTCATTATATTGCTAGAAGGGAGTTCCATTTTTAGGTACTTTGAACTTTATAATTGAAATCCAATAAAAAAAATAAGAGAGTATATATTTGTTTGTTACTTATTTGTCGTGAAAAATTTTAAGAATTTTCGCAAGCATATAAAATAATCTTATATCATATAAATCAATAAGATTTCGCAGATATGAGAGTAAAACATATATATTAAAATTAATCCTCCTTTTATAATCCAAATTAATAATTTATTTAAGTCTCATGTGAGATTTCAAGAATCTTCGTAGAGACTTAAATTAATCATATCATCGTGTGGGATAATAAGTCCTCACAGATAGAGTGATTCTCAATTTTTATAAATAAATGATTTTTATAAATAATCATATAATACACAATTTAGAAAATTAATTAACCAAATTAATGCATTTAAATTGTAATCATATTTACCAATTATATCTTTTAGTCATGTGAGATTTTTAAATTTTTGTAGACTTTTAAAATAATCGTATTACCATATAAGTCAATAAGACTCTACAGATATAACAATTAAGTTTTAGAATATATATATATATAAATTATATATTAAATTAATTAAATTAAAGACATATTTAAATTTAATTCCTTTACCGTGTGAGATTTTAAAATCTCCACAGATATTTAAGATAATCATATTACCGTATAAGCTAATAAGGCTATGCAGGTATGATGATTAAAATTCTTTAAAAAACATGTACATACATGCTTAAATAAATTATTACTAGCATTTAAAAATAAATAAATTAAATTTTTAAATTCTTTTATCATGTGAGATTTCAGAATCTCTATAGATATTTAGAATAACTGTATTATCATATGAGCCAATAAGACTCTGCAGGTATAGTAGTTAAAATTTCCAATCATAAAACATAAAAAGATAATAACAAAAATAATTTTAAACTCATTCCTTTCTTTATTCAAAAAAATTTAAAAATTGAGAAAATAATTGAAATTAAATTACTTTTTACAATTTAAAACACACATCAAAATTTCAGAAATTTTTTTATTTGCAAAATAGTGAATTATTTCTAATTAATTTCTTTCCAAAAAAAGTGTTTTCACTAATAAACTTTTAAGCCCGAACTACATAAACTTTGATCCCCATCATAGGGTATGTAGGCCTCAGAGTTGGATTCTGAGTCAAGTCCTCCCTCATAAATAAATAAATATTTTCACTTAATTCTTATCATTTTTTTAAAACACATAAATATAAAAGGGATAATTAAAATAATTATAAAATCATATTAATAGAGCACAACAAACTTTAGGTAACCATTCTCACGAACGGGTATTGTGGGGTGCCTAACACCTTCCTCACACTCAACCGACTCCCAAACCTATTCTTTGATTTCACATACCACCTTTATCCTCCTTTTAAATGGTTTTCCAAGATTTACCTCAAAATTTCGGTGGCGACTCCTCATTCGATCCGGTTCCCTCCGCAAAGGTTGGGACCTCCGCTTGTGCGCTGTCCACGTCACATTTTTTTAGGTGCCACAAATACTATATATAATAAAAATAGGATTAACCAAAGTATTTGCACAATTTATAAAGGAGTAATATAAAAATTTAAATAAAAAAATTTTATAAACACTTTGCAAGAAATTATTTGGAACACTATCCACTTACTTGAGAGTTTTTTTTTTCAACAACTCTAAAGCTTGCTTCACTTCTCATTCGATCCAATTCCTGCTGCAAAGGTTAGGACCTCCGCTCACGTGCCGTTCGCGTTGCATTTTTTTGGGTGCGATAAATAGTATATATAATAAAAATAGGATTAACCAAAGTATTTACACAATTTATAAAGGAGTAATATAAAAATTTAAATAAAAAAATTTTATAAACACTTTGCAAGAAATTAATATAAATAAGTGTTTTAATATCCTAATCATCAACAATTAACAATACTCTTTTTACTCTAACAAGTCCTCAAACAATTATTGACATTCAAATTAATTTCAAATAACATCACAACTATACATGTTTACCTAACAGCTTCCTTATCATATTATTAACTTAAAAATAACCCAACTAGAATAATAGAAGACTTTTCTTAATTATTTCAATAAACACTCCATGGACATCCTAAGTGAAGTTAAAAAACAAGCACCTTGATATAAAATAGATAACCTCACTTTCACACTCAAATGTAATTTCTTAAAGTTTTCTCAACATTAACAAAGTCTCTTATCTCAGAATATAATTTCCTCCTTCCCAAGAATAAATTCCAAATTTAATTATGAAAATTGGTTAACACATCACTCTTGTCATAAGAATTTAAACAAATACCTTGGGAGCATTTTCATTTGCTCACTACAAAATCAATTCACATATATCCAATCCAACTTCTCATCATTAGTGAATTCCTAAGTCAAACTTCCAAACACCACTCAAGCATCATTAAGAACATAAAACATCTCAAATTAAATCCCAATAAAATATTTGAATCACATTAGAGGGCAACTAAAATGAGCATCTTCAACTAAAAATTCAGATATATATACACTCATTCAACAAGCTTCTTCCTTCACTTACAGCTGGCTAAAACAATTAAAACAAAATTCCAGCTCCCTCCTTCAACAACCACAACAGCTCAAAGAGGAAAAAGAATGCATCCATCGGTCAAGTAAGGAAAAGAATAAGCTTAACACATACACCCATGAAACTTCTAGCAGCTAGGAAGGAAAAGAAATTGAAGCTCACACATTCATAAACCATACATGCCGACGATGAAGCAAGAGAAGATAAAAAATGAAGTAGGGGTGAGCAAGAACAGAAAATGCAATAACTCCACTTAACTGAAGAAAATCGACGTAGGAGAAGGGTGGTGAATGATCAATGATAGTGAAAAGGGCAATCAACAGTAAGGAATAAAAACGTAGACCAACAGTGAAGAATCAAAAGAGCTTATGTCAGTGAAGGGAAGGAAGAAAATAAACCAAAATGGAATGCTCTGTTTCACGCAAATGATATAAAAGTTCTAAACAAAAAGAAAAATTGGGAAATGTCTTTTTACTACACTTGTACCCCTCTCCAAAGTATTCTTTCTTTGTGACGGCCAAAGCTAATCCCTCAAACATGACTAGGATGATTAGTATCCCCCAATGCCTTCTCCAAAATATCCTTATCAGTAGTAAGAGTGCCTGCTAATGCTTCCTAACTCAAGCTCTCCTGTGAAGCAACAAAAGTAAGGTAAATAAATAAAAATAATAATTAATAACATTATATCATTAATACTTACTATTGTGTCGACAATCGCCTCATTTTTGGATTGTCAATATTGCCTTGTTTGTTCTTTCAAGCCTCAATCCAAATCTTGCCATGAGATATAGAACTCTCTAGCACCTATTCCTTTTCAATTAAGGCCTTTTAATGCCTACATACCCCTTACGCCTAGCCTTATAAGTGTATTAACTCTTCTTCACCAACTCTTTGTTTTGGATGCTTAATGCCTTTGGAAATACAAAACATGACAAATAAGTTAAAATAAATACTAACAATAGCAATAACATTTTGATAGAATAACAAAAATAATACCTTGAACTCTGGACTACAGTGTGAGTCAATAAAATATTTTCATTCATTCAAATCTATAGTCAACCTAATAAGGGGAGGAAATGTGTCTTTGATGCCCTCTATATTAAGGTTTTGCAAGAATTTATTGGAGAAAAAACTTCTAAAAGCTCGGAGGGCTGCCTTAGTCTTTTGTAAGATATACTTCTTGTGCCTCTCCTCGATCTCAAATCCCAATTGTAAAACAAACAAATCAACTTGTGAGGAGGACATATATAACAAACAAGTTTAAAATAATAATCAAAGTGATAATATCTTACTATTATAATATTTCATATTGCATCCCTCATTGTAGACACATAAGACTTCATCGCCACCTCAATATAACTGATAAAATTATTACTGTCAATAATTTAATTTTTATTATTCCACTTAACAATAAATTTTTTGCCTTTATTTCTTGCTTTTGTCACCTATCCATCACAAACAACCCCTTCTTTAGTTATTCTTCCTCCTTATTAGTCACATTTTTGCTCGCTATCATCATTTAGATTTAGTATCTAAATGACCACCTTCAATAGACATTTACCTATGAAGACATTAATAATCAATATTAAATAAAATAATAATAATTCAAACAAGAGCAACATCATAACAAGATTAAATAAAAAATATTAAAATGAAAAGTTAGTAAGTCAAAAATAGTCATTTACCTATTTATTTCATTCTTTTTTTTTTCTTGTCATGACTACTTTTTAACTAATTATTTCTTAACTTTAACAGTATTCTTCTTTAATTGAATTGATTTTCCCTTCTTAGAAATCCAAATGCCCTCGTTGTAATCATTTCATATGTAGAAAGCATCATCTTCAATACTGTCTAAGCCATTGTCATTTTCAAATGATGTCTCATGAAATGGATCAACCTTAACTTCATCGTTTCTTCTGTTTTGTTCATTTTCATCACTTTCTACAACTTTCATTTCTTCAACTTCCTTATTACTCCATAAAATAATAGACCATTTCTTATCAACATGATCATTGACATAAATGAAAGGATCATCTTTATACCTTTCTTTGGATTCACCCTAATCAACATAAAGTCATTGACATCCAACCCATTCTTATTTTCAATCCACTTGCAACTAAAGATTGAAACTCAAAAGGAGATGTAATCCAACTCCTAAATGTGCTCAACTACCCCAAAGTAACGCATTCTCACATAGATGGATTTTTTTATCTTTCACATTAAAAATGTGTATGCCATCAGTTATGGTGGATACATCACTCTTTTACATTGTGCTTCCATCATCATGCTTCTTCATGTAGAAATTATGCCTATTGATGATATAGCTTACGTAGGAGAGGACATGTTTTTGGTTCTTGTGATAACCATTCAATCTATCAAGAACTAAATTAGGATCAGCATTATACTTCCTTTCTACATGCTTTTTCAACCAGTGTATAAAATGTTTATTGTGTAATTTGGTGATCCAACTATCTAATCGATAAGTTTCTGCCTTTTAAGCTCTGCCTGGTGAATTTTAGCATACTCATCAACCTTGGTGAGTTGTATAGCATAAAAAGGTGTACTTTTTTCTACTAGCCACTTGAGGTAGTGACAACTTTTCTTCCTGTTGTCCTTTTTGTGCCTTATTCACCAACAACCCTTAAATTCTTTAAGTATTGACTGTAAAAGTGAATAGCCTCTTTACTAATATATTGGTCAACTTCAACTTTTAACATAACCTTTCAATACTTTTATGTGACACTCAAATGGATACATCCACCTTAAATACGTAAGACCATATAATTATACCTCTTTAATCAAATGAACTATTAGGTGGACCATGATATCAAAGAATGCAGAAGGGAAAAATATCTCCATCTTGCACAATGTTTGCAAAATTTAAATTTGCAATCGTAGAAATTTGTCAAGGTTAATTACTTTGCTATAGAGACATTTAAAGAAGTAGCATAACTTCATGATTATAGCTCACACATTATCAGGTAAAATACCACATATAGCAATTGGAATAAAATTCTCTATCAAAATATGTCAATCATGAGTCTTTAAACCCTTTAGCTTTAGATCCTTCATTAAAACAAGATTCTTAACATTTGAAGAGTACCCATTTGGAATCTTGACTGTAGTAAGAAACTCAAAAACTTTTCTTTTCTTTTCTAGATAGTGTATGAGCTATAGCATGAAGAAATGTGTAAGTTCCCTTCGCTTGTAGTGCTAATTCTTCTCTTATCCCTATCATAACCATATTTAACCTCACATTAATGCTATCCTTGGTCTTTACTGAAATATTAAGTAACATTCGAACAAGACTATCATAGACATTTTTCTAAATATGCATTAAGTTAAGGAAGTGTCTCACATTCAAGGTCTTCTAATATGGAAACTTAAAGAATATAGACATTTTTCCACCCCTTATTCCAACATGCTTCACAAACAATTTACTCAATTCAATATCAATATTTTTTACCTTCTCAAACATTTTCTCACCAGTCAACTACTTTGGTGGCCTTCCTTCTTCTGATTTCCCATGAAATGACTTTTTCCAACAATGGTACTGATACTTGTCACCCAACCATCTATAAGTCTAAGGTACATGCTCTTCATACCATGTTGCAACCTCACCGAATGTGTGTCTTCTTCATAAATAGGGTATCCAAGTTGTCATTTAATACTATATCCTAATAGATTACCATATGCTAAAAGTCATTGATTGTATCAAATAAAATGGCTCTCAAATTGAACATCTCTTCTCTATAAGCATCATATACCTCCACATTTGTCTTCAACAATAGCTTCAAGTCTTTAATAAGAGGTTCCAAATAAACATCTACATCATTATCAAGTTGCTTAGGCTTTAAGATTAGGAAAGACAACATAATATACTTTCGCTTCATGTGAAGCCAAAAAGGCAGGTTATAAATGACCATCATCATAAGCCACATATTGTGAGTACTACTCTACATTTCATGTGAGTTCATCCTATTAGTAGATAATATGAAACATAGATTCCTATCTTATTTTCTTAACTTAAGCTATATCCTATCAAACCTTATCCATTCAAGAAATCAGTTAGATGCTAAACATTGTCATATTTATTCTCCCATGTGCATGCCATGTTAGATTCTTTGTCTCTTAATGTATACTATACAAGTTCCTGAATCTTGGAATAATAGAAAAATACCATATCACCTTCTCTAGACTCTTCACTTTTTGCTTATAACATGATGCCTCACCCTTAGAATAGTGGGTTAGCTCTTCACATTCATTCTTAAACAAGATACAATAATTAAGGCAAGCATGTATCTTTTTAGAACTCAAGCCAACTGTTTGAAACACTTTCTTTGTATCATATAACCAACCTAGAAGCTTATTATTCTTTGATAGCATTATTTGATAAGAGAGAGTAAGCTTGAGAAGCTTGTGATCTTCACCCACTTGTAGCTTTTAAGTTGTACAACTCTAACACAGCGGACAGTAAAGTGAACTCGATACAACCCTCGTACAAAGGTGTCTCCACATCAATTTTCAACTTTTCCAATTTCTTTGAAAAATTCTTGAGTTCTCCTTCCATCTCATTGGCTAATTATTTAAAATAGTAGTCAGTCTCATATGCACTTGTGTCAGAATCTGGTGATGATGAACAACTTTTTATACACCCTTAGCTACTATTATTCACATCTTTAAGTGTCTCTCCATGCTTTACCTAACACTTATAGTTTGATCAATTCCATATGTAAACAAGTGAAGTTCATATGTTTTAGGAGAAACTGATTTCACACAACTTAAACAAGGGTAAACAATTCGCCTACAGTCTTTTGCATTATTTACTATAAACTTGATGAAATTTTCCACCTTATCCCAATATTCTTTGGATGGATGGTTGGTAGACATCTACTCCTTATCTATAATTAGTGCCCTTGTTTAAGCAAGATAATAAAGATAGAAAAGCATTTAGTGAGTCCAAGTTGATTATTTTAAAAATTTAAACAATTTTAGCAACATAACAGCTTAAATTCAATGTTCCTTGAGCCTCATTCTCAATTATAATAATTTAATCAAACTAAATGTTAAACTTCTTCAAAGAAAGCTCAAACTTGTTCTAAATAATTACAAAATAAAAATTGAAAAAATTTATGAAGCATAATGGCATGAAATTGAGTACTTCTTAGGCTTAATGCCCTCTTTTCACAAATCCAATATTAAAATAACAATAATTTCTAACCAACATATACATATATCAATCTCGAATCAATTTCAAAATAAAATACTACTACAACTAAAAGTTTAAACAACCATATAACAAGATAACTATAATCTATAAAAAGACAAGTCTAGTTCCAAGATCAATAGGAAAATAAAAGGAATCAAACAACTAGAAAAATATAATATTTAAGAAAAATTGAAAATAATTAGGTAAAAGTGACAAAGAACATGTTTACGAAGTCAAGATGTATATCTTATTTTTAATAAAAAAATGTTTATCTTAATAAACTAAATAATCACAAGCTAGCACATATTGAATCGAAATTGAATAATCAAAAGCTAACCACATATTGAAAATAAAATAGTTTATCTTAAAAACATGTTTACTAAATTTTATCCAAAACTAAATATCTTAAAAAAATTAGTTTGTCTTAATGAAAAATATGTTTACTAAATTTTATTCAAGGTTGCCCTACCACATATTGAATTGAATTTGAATAATCACAAGCTAACCAAACACTCTGATCTTCTCTCTTGTCTTTCCTAGAAACAAACTAAGAGGGATATAAAACAATAAAATCTATCAACAAAATATCTCAATTAAATCTCAATACAACTCATCAAATTATCACAAACTCAAACCAATCCAGTCCTAATAGCTAATCTGAATTCTAAGTTCAAAATCAACATTATCAACCTCAGTAGCTTCCTCTACAAATGAGATAGCAAATGAGATAGAGAAATACCTTAAAGTTACAGAGAAATAGTGAGAGGATGCTCTCTAGAAGACATGATGAGAGAGTGACAACTTCAGGGGTAGATAATGGACTAAGAGGATTAAGGGGTAGCTGATGGTGAGACTGAGAATCAAAACATCCTAGTTGCTCTCAAGAACAAAAATAAGAAGAGGAAGAGCAAGACTAGGAGGATGAGGAAGAGGAGTTGGGATTTGGCCAAAAATGGGTTTTGGAGAAAGAGGAAAAGGGAGGAAATAGGTGATAGCTATCAAAGGCTTATAAGTAATTCTCTTTGACTCTCTCTACTTGTGTATATGACTAATGCTTCAAGGAAATGCGTGGTAGCAAGGTTCACTCTGCTCTCGTCTCTCTCTCACCTCCCTGTCCGTGTGCTCGCTGAAGAGGAAGAAGGAGATTTGAAGTTGTTATACTCATCGGTTAATACAAACTAACCGTTGAATATAACTTAAAAACCTAATACTCAACAGTTATAGTTAAATAACTGTTGGGTATTTATATTAATTATGTTAATACTAAACGGTTATTAAACTATAACTATTGAGTAATTTTAAAAAAATTAATAAAAATTTAATTTTTCAAATAAAATATATATATATATATATATTCAATGTTTAAATCTAGAGAAATGTTGAGTATCAAGATATTAACAAAAACAAAAATTGATTTACTCAAATAGTATGTATATTCAATAATTTAATTTTAGTAACTGTTTAGTATTCAAATGCATATCAAAGGTTTTTAAATTTTAACTGTTGAGTAAGAGTTTAATTTTAATTTATTCATATACTCAATATTTATGTTAATAAACCATAGAATATTATTGTACAATATTAAAGGATTTTTTACATAACTGTTTGTTCACTGTCAAGTATTACTGCAAGTATACGAGTCATCACAATATAAAATATTCCAGAGTTATCGTTTTCACGAGGATTTAGACAAATGAGGATTAAAATTCACTATTAAACTTTAAGATAGGTTGAGTAAAACTAAGAGTATTTTTGTGTGAAAGTAATAAAAATCTGATTAAAATAGTTTTAAAGCAATTAAAACTTATTGAAACTTTGACTTTTAGAGGTGAGAAAATAGAATTATCTCTCCCCTTTGTATTTCATAAAACTTAAATTAATTCCTCTCTAATATATTTTTAATGAAAATAAGTGTTAGTCTAAGATTCTAATTCACTTGAAGAAGCTTTCTCAAGTCAAAATCAAGTATATTTGAGAACACTAAAATTTTACAATCTCTTAAAAATAATTAGTGAAAATAAATTTTAAGCACCAATCTTAATGTGACTATAAAGGGTTAATAAAATATCTCTAGTTTACTAACAAAACCATCTATTTATCTTTATAAATTTCAAATCCAATACTATTTTATTCAAGTTTTACACCTAAATTAGCTCTCTCAAGCACAACTTAAGTGAACAAAACAATATACATGGTGATCAAGCACTTAAAAGCATTAAGCATAAGAGAAAATAAACATATATATATATATATATATATATTAACTACCAAAAGAGAGGAATATTCAAGTATTAATTCATACAAAGGTTTGAATAATCCTAGAACAAGAGAACTAGCTACTCATGTTCAGAAAAGAGCCATAAATGTTACAATATATAGCATCCATATCAGAAACAAGGAGAGAAAAGGGAAGAGAAGAAGAAAAACCAAAAGGAACCCACTTGAATCTCTTCAAATCTTCAATTTTTGGCTAAATCTCCTTCAAAAACCCTAAACCCTAGTAGAGCAAGCCTTAAGGAATCTTTAAAACTCGTGGTCTGGGGTCTAGAGGTGTGTTTACGGTTTTTCTGCTCTAATTTTTTCATTCTACAACTCAAAACGCATAGCAAAATTTAGGTTGTGCACCGCGACGTGTTGTCAGTGTATCACAGCATATGTGCATCTTTAAGACTCCCTATCTCTGTGCCACATGCCATGGCACACTTTGCATGCACTGTGATACATGACACAGAGCTTCTACTCTTCTGTTTTGGCTCCCATTTTTCTACTGTTATGTTTCCATATGCATTTTCAATCATCATTTAGCTGTACATCTATGAAAATAACTAAAATAAACCACTTGAAATAGTGGATACAGCTATGAGATCTTTTAAAGTTTAAAATCAAAGTAATAATTTTTTAAAAAATTCTCAATAAATTCTATTTTCTACGTCAATTTGTAATAATGCTCATTTTCCTTTATTTAAACCCAAAATATTCACAATTGATCTAATTTAGCACATAAAGTGTAGGAAAATGTGCTGAATTGACATTAATTTTAATAGGTTATCATTGTTTAATATATAATTTAAACTTTCCCGCCTCACAATATAAAACATTTTTAGTTATAATCCTTGAATAAATGCTATTGTATATTATCATTTTTTAATAGTGTTTGAAATTTGAGTTATGAAGAGGCTAGAATTATGAATTAAGAACAATTATATTTGATTTGTTAAATATGTGTTATAGTTGGCTATAAATATTGTGCATAACTTTTATTTGAAGAGCATTAACATTAAGATGGCTAAGAATGAAGAAATGTTACAATGGGATCGACAATAAAGGAAAAATATTGGGTTGAAATTTAACAATGATTTTTTTCTCTTTAGGGGCTTAGTTAGCCATTATGGTGATTTCTTGTGAGGTTTGCTAAATGGTAAATTATAGTTATTTGGAATGTTTCAAGTAAATAAATAACGTTCCTCAATAGATAGAAATGTTGGTCTATCTCTTATTTTATTTTTTGTTTATTCTAAATAAATTTTCCTACTATACATTTTTGATTAAGTTCATTTAATATATATAGATATCTTATTTATTCTTTGAATTTATTTATGCAGTTATTTTTATGATATTTTATTTTCCTAAAAGAATTATACATGCATGGATTGGATAAATTACTAATAAAAAGATTATTTATACTTCACAAATTGAAGGACAATTTGAACTTTAAGGATTTTTAAACTCCATGCATGCTAAAAATGTTCTATAGGACTGAAATACAAAACACTGATTGCTAACATTTATCCTGTTAGCCCTTGGTATGCCATGATACACCTAATTATCAAGGTGCATTGGATGTACTAGCCTCATATGTCAACCAACACACGTGAAATAGAGGATGTAGTTTCATGGATATAATCCACACCTATTATTCATAAGCTTTATTCTTGTGCCTACTTTTCGTGACTTCTTGCCACATCAAAAATGTTATTTATCCTTATAAACTATGTGTCCATGCCTGTTATTTGTTTTGTTTAGGTCCTAAAATGGATAAAGTTTTTTAAATATATATATTCATTTTTATAGAAGTAAACTTTATTGAGTTTATTTGTAAATTTTAATTTTTATGCCTATTATTTTTGGCTTCAAATGATAGTGTTAAGCTTGCAATTCAGGCAGACTCCCAAGAAGTACTTTTGTAGATAACCAAGTGGAAAGTCTCCAATTGCATATTGTCTCTCCATATTATTATTGTATAGTCCTAAACCCATTGAAATCATTTTATATCTTAGTTAGTTATGCTCCACATATTTTATAGGTAGGATCCTCGCCTGGTTATATCTTGAGGTTATGCTATTGAAAGAACTTTAAGAGATTAGATTTTCAAGAAGCAATCTGTGGAAACTTTTATAAAAAGAAAATTTAACATTTTTTTATTATATAAGATCTTGCTTAGTAGCAAGTCTTCTACATGGTTTGTGAATCTAAAGGCATTAATAAGTGTTTCTAGTTATTAAAGACTAAATGAATATGGGTTTTATCATGTTACGGGTTGTTCAAACTTAATTTTGGAATGTGACAAGTTTTGTTTTGAGAATGACTAAAATGGTTCTTGAAATGACTAAAACAATATAATGATATGTGAACTTAGTTGTTGTGACAACTTTTACTTCTAAAATAATTATTATTGTATTGGAAATAACTAAAATGATTTTGAAAATTAGTAGAACCCTATGATGTTGTTTGAGCTTGTTGCTATGGCTATTATAGATTACTAAATATTAATAGGAAGCGTTGATTGTTCATGATAGGGAGATGGTTAATACATTGAGTTTGTTCAAGAAGGATTTTTTTAAGGAAAATCAAGATAAATATTAAAAAAATGAGGTTGAAACATATAGTAAAATTTGAACTAAAGTCATGGGAAGAGTTGCCAAAGACTAAGAAGGCTAGGGAATCAAGACCTAATAAAAATGTTGGAAAAAAAAAAAGGAATGTCTTATTCCTTTCACATAAGGTGCTCTCTAAGGTAGTTTATGGAACTTATAGAGTTTGTAAAAGGCAATGAGAAATTAAGGATGATGGTTGAGAACTTAATGTGATGTCTTTGTAGAGCAAAATGATCATTAATCCGCTTAGCATTAATTTTCCTAATTTGGCCTTTAACAGTATTAAATTTTATTTATAGAGAAATAGTTTCCACTATATCATTGAATGAGTGAAGCCAAAGTTGATTGGAAAAAAAACCAATAGCTGAAGTGATGTGGCATAAAATACACCAACAAAATAATTTGTGTGTTTTTTACCAACTTTTAGAGGTTATATCATTTATTTATTGCCATTATTTCAATGTACAATTGTCGTTGTTTATATGCTTCATGTTTACAACAATGATTGTGATGTATATGTTATGATTTGGTTGAAGACATGAAATCCCATAGTAATGAAAGACTTTGCTAATGCACACTTGCATTGTCATCATGTTATTATGATTTCCTTCTACTTGTGTCTTAAAATGACAATTGCCCAATGACAAGTGCCCATGTCTTTCATGAAGTAAGATGCTACCTACTTTAGGTGAGAGCTATTATGGTGGCTTATTAATCATCCAAAAAAAAAAAAAAAAAAAAAACCAAGGTGGCTTTGAAATTACTTTGTAAAGAAAAGCCTAAAGAGAGAAGATGAGGTTTGTCACTTTACTTTAGGATGTAGAATGTTCATTTCTAAATGTATGTAATGGCTGTTGAAGTCCAAGTATTGTAAATACTATTGACTACTTTGGTTCAATTAATTGTTACTTTTGTTTTGATAATGGGTAAAATCATACAAGCAATTACAATTTTTCTGTACAAATTTTTTATTCATTCAAGTCCAACTGTTGTCAAAATCGTTTAAAACTTTGGTTCAAGTTATAATTACTTGTGTTTTGATAATGACTAAACTATACAAGTGATTACAACTTTTCTATGCAAATTCTTTATTAATTCAAGATCAAGTATCGTCAATATTAGTGACTACTTTTTTTAAGTAATGACAAATTTTTTTTTGGTAATGACTAAGATGATACAAGCATTTACAACTTTCCTATGCAAATCTTTTTACCTCAAGTCCAATTTTTAAAAATATTAGTAACTACTTTGATTTAAATAATGAAAAATTTTTCTGGTAATAACTAAAATGAAAAAAAGCATTTGTAGCTTCCCTATATAAATTTTTTATTCACTCAAGTCCAAGTGTTATAAATATCAAAGACTACTTTGGTTCAAGTAATGACAACTTTTATTCTAGTAATGACTAAAACGGAACAAGCATTTACAACATCCTTGTGCAAATTTTTTCACTCAAGTCAAAAAATTATAAATATTAATGACTACTTTAGTTCAAATAATGACAACCTTTTATTTTGGTAATAACTAAAACAAAACAAGCATTTACAACATTCCTGTGCAATTTTTTCACTCAAGTCTAAGTATTGTAAATGTCAATGACTACTTTGATTCAATTAATAATTATTTTTGTTCTTGTAATGACTAAAATGAAACAAACAATTATAATGTCCCTATGCAAAGTTTTTACTCAATTTTTTTTCTAAGACTACTTTGATAGAATGGAATAAACAATGACAAGTTTTGCTTTACAAATTGTTATTTATCAATACAGTACAATCCTACAAAGTTGACATCATAAGTAGAAATGGCATACTACTTTAATTAAACAAATAATAACTTTCATCAAATAAGATAACAAGAAAATCTTAAGAAGTGACAACTACTCAAGATTTTGTTGTTAATTACATAAGCTTGTATTATTATACAACACATACATCTTATAATATTCATCAAAATCTCCTTCAACCCTTCTCCCAAAATATATATATATATATATATATGAAGGGTTGAATATATTTCTATACATAAGATGTTTTAACTATATCATATCTACAATTCACAAGTTTGGTAAGTTAGACATTTTGTACCACTTTCATAAGCTACATGTTCAAAATCATGATCTTGGTTACTAACCACTAGGAGAAGGAGAGTTTGAATTTAAAAGTAACTCGAATTACTCTATCCTGCATTCAAAATCTATCCAACTTCATTAGTCATTTACATTGACAATCCCAATGTTAATTACTAAAATAATAACTATCTTCTAGCAAATGACAACTTACGCTGTTGCATTAACACACAATAACTTCCAGCATTTTACTCTAATAGGATAGTAGTTCCATCATTATCAACAAAGTCTATAAGAGTTCCTTTATCAAAAGCTCGCAATTTTTTTCATGCCACTCCAATTAGGGTCAATGCCAGAACAAGATAATGCCATCTATCATTTAGCTATACTGTACACAGACTCACTGCCACTTAGCGATACTCACACGACTCAACTGTGCCCATGAGAATCAATGTGTATTCATGCGACTTAGCGTAAATCGATGGAATCCAATGTATAGCAATGCAACTCAAATGTTTATGATTACAACATTGGGAAAATGACAACCTCAACCACTTATTAAGTAGCAACTTCTTCTCGCCGAAGAATCTTTCTAAAACATGAAAGCTTAGTTTTCAATGCCATGCATCCCGAAGCAAAAATCAACATAAGAGCAGAGGGAATTTACAAATGCAAGAACATCAACATAAGAGCAGAAGAAACATACAAATGCGGCCTAATAGGGGGAATATTTTAGCCAAATGGTAGCTTGCTAGTCTGCCCTATGGAAAGCTTTAGAAGCTGAAAATAGTTGCATGGGAGACGAAGAGATGAAGAAGAGAATGCGGGAAATGTGTCCTGTAGACCATCCCTCCTTTATTTTCTATAAGGGTAAAAATTTATTTTCTTTAAAATTTGATGGCTAATAAGTCTCAGGGACTTGAGGGGAATTAAAGGATTTTGTGGAACCTTATTCTCATTTGCATTTTTTTAATGGGATTTTTCTGTCATTTTCCCAAAGAAGAATAGCACTACTTGCAAAAAAAGAAAGATGAATAATATTACCTATAATCCATTGTCAATATAGCATCTTTGCACTTTGAATGTTTTGTATTGAATTGATATACTTTTTGTTATGTATAATAATCATTCAAGTTCAGTTTTTAATAGGATTTATGAGATCAATAGATTTAAATTTTTGACATATGAAACAATTTTGTTTAAAATAGTAATGACATGTAACAAACTAAGAATTATCCGAGTGCCATATTTTCTCTAGAGCTCTTTATATATAAGAATGAAAGAAAGTGAGGGCCCTTTTGATTGTGTTTCCATTTTTTTTTATTGTAAAACTGTTTTGTAATACAATTTTTAAAATTATTTTTAAAAACAAAACAAAAACAAGATATATTTGACTATGTTAGTTTAAAAACAGTTTTAGAATAAAATAGTTAATAGTGATGGTTGCTAATAATTAATGATGATCACTTATGAAGTGATTGATCAATGTGAATATAGTTTAAAAATATAAAGAATATAAATAATGGTCATTAATGATGGTCGCTTATCACTGTTTTATTATATTATTTTATTTTAAAGAATATAAATTACTAGAACAGTATAAACTTTGTTGATAGACCTTCACCTATATCCAATCCCTAATCTTGCCCTGTTGATGGTAAATTTTTCTTAATGTTATGGTTGTTGTATGCTTGATTGATGATTTGCAAAACGTATCAAAGGAATAGTTATGTAGATTGAATTTTTGTCATTTTTTAAGTTGTTATTAGAAGGAAGTAAGAACTTTTCCGTGCGATGCACAAGGGTAAGAATCTAGTTAACACCTGTTTGTGAAAGATATTTCCCTTTTGAATCAGTTATTAAAATTTCTTATACTAACTTAAAACTAAATAATATGATTATTTGAATTTTCAATATTTTTTGTAGTATAATTTATTACATTGGGTTTGTATTGTATAATAAAAAAGCATACCAGAAAATAGTAATGAGCTTCATTCTGGCAGCTAGACTAGAAACATTAAAAAAAAAAAAAAAGTCCATTTATTCAATAACTATTGTTGTTTTCAACCAAACTCCTTTTTCATTGAATGGATTATCTGATATTGTAGGCATAACTGCTAAATCAAAGGTTGTCATTTGAACATTTGATATTGGAGTTGCAACAGGTTAAAGGCAATGAACCAACTGTTTTTAGTTTATTTCATAGTTGGACCATTGTTTCGAAAAAACTATGTTGACAAGTAACTAAATGTGAGCTCTATGTATTTGTTTACAAAGAGCCTAATATGAAAATTATTTATGATCTATGGAGGGCAAACGTACTTTTCATCCCCCCCCCCTTCTCTTTTTGAGGAGAAAGTTTTGGTGAGTTATATCTTGATAATTAATCAAAGTCAAGATAGGTCTCAAGTTTAAAAAATAGTTACAAAGATACTTGTGGATTACTCACTAACACAATTTTTATATAGGCAATGAAATTGGACCCCAAATCCTTGTAAGATGCAAGTAGTACTATTGTTACCTATACTAATTGTCGTTAGCATCCATACTTTTTATATGATACTCCCTCCATTTCAAATTATAAAATAATTTTGAAGGAATTTTTTATCTAAAAATATAAGACAATTTGAAAAAAATAAAATTTTATTGATGATACTTTTTTAATATTACCCTTCAAGTGGAGAGAAAATTAAAATGATATTTTAGCTTAATGACTAAGTGTGTAAGGACAATTTTTAAAGTTTATAATTTTATTTTGAAAAAGTATGTTTGTAAAGTGTCATTATTATGTTTTATTAATATGTGTAATTTTATCTCAAATTATCTTATAATTTGGGTTAAAGGGAGTATATTAATATTGATATATTGATTTTCACATGCACCATTCATTACTCACAAAGAACATTAAGCTATACTCCTCCCTCCAGACTATAATATAAGTCATTGTTGACTAATTTATGTTTCTAAAAAAGTTGGTTTAAATCTTAATTTTCTAAAAATTCCACATTTTTTTAATCATACCCTTGAATAAATAAATATAATATTTGACTTATTCAAAACACCCTCATTAATTACTAAATATAGTAAAAGTGTAATTGAAATATATGTATATAATATATATATATAACACTATCTAATGCCTATATTATATTTTGAAATAAGCAAAGCTTCTAGAAAATCCTTTAGGGAGTACTTGCCCTTTCACAATGGCAAGTCAAGCTACGTGGCAAAGGGTTCTTAGTTCAGTTCATGTTGACGACTTTCTATAGGGAAACATCCCCTAATTGCAGAACATCCTTCTTTTAACTTACTGGCTCACGCGCGCGCACAATCTGATTCCATACTAATTTCCATATTTTATTACAGTTCTTGGAATATGAATAATATTATTATTAGACAAGCCAGTGTTTCAAGTTGTTCAGAAAGGAGAATCTTTCCCGCTGTCACACCCATATTAACAACTCAGATAACATCATCAGATCGTTGTTTCTCACTCGGCCTTCTAAAATATGAGGAAAGATTAAAACAATATTAAAATATATATATATATATATTATATATAACACTAAGAAGTTGGGCACAATGGTAACAAAAGTTTTTCCATCAATAAAGCTGCCAAAACATACCCTGTATTATCAATGCACACTGTTCTACACATTCTTATATACCACGTTGAACCTTGCAGGCAATGTATATATAGTATGTAATCATGCATAGTACATTGTAAAATGTTATGTATACAAAGCATGCAATCTATGACACAACCTCCTTCCTAATTTAAATGTATACACTATTTTTTCAGTTTTGAGATGAACCTGACTTTTTGACTGTGATAGTAGCTTCTGCAGCTTGCTAAATAGTTTTGTTTGCTTCTATGCCTCTCCGAAACAGCATTGCATGACTCACTTCAATTGGAGCTCGCAATGATAAATGATGATATTGTGAGCATCTATGATGCCTCCCAAAGCTTATAATCTCTTCCCTCACCAGCCAAGGACCATCCTCCTAAGGATCTCTTAGGGGGTTCAAAATGACCAGGTCCAATCTTCATAGCGAGCTTTCCATCAATGACAGCTGCATAGACGTCCGTTTCTGCTGCAAGAATTTTAACCTTTAACAAGAAGAAAGAAGAAACTATTAGCAATCAATTTTAACCCAAGACTTGCAAATTAAGTTGTTTGACAAGCTCAGAAGAAAATATCTTATCCATCCAATCCAGAAAATATCCACATGTATGTTACTGTTGAGTAATAAAGGCAATAATATGATGCTCACTGTGCTTCTACAGTGTATGTTGTTCCGTTTCCTGAGAGAGATAAGTGATCCTATTTCAGCCCTGTAGTGGGAGAAAATGTGGTCAAAGAACACAGATGGTGTTCCCGGGTGAGTAAGAATGTAAGCATATCCTTGCATTTCTTTTCCACTCGGAAATCTCCAATGACCCTACCAGAGAAAAGAATGTGAAATCAATTATATATATTAGGTAGACATTTCTTTTACCATATCATAACAGCACAGTGATATGGCAATTGCTGCAAGAGGGAACTTATATAAAATCTTTAAAAATTACGCAAATAAATATCCTCATGGTGATATATAAATCTACACCACAAAAAACAATGTCTGGGAAAAGATGTCTTTGCAAGTTCAAACCTGCGTAGAACCAGTGTCATGATTTTCTATGAAGGTAACTGCACGAGATGGCCACCATCCAATGACACCAGGGGGCTTTCCTTTCGGATCTGACAAACGCCAATATTCACATCTTTCCAGTGCCTATGGGGAGCGGAATTTAAAGAAGGCACTGTCATGACACCTTATTTTTAATAACTAACAGGCAGACTAGGGGAAAGGAATTTTATTTTAATAGCATCCATATTTTTTTCATATTTTTTTCATTCTTTCTGTGTAGCCTCCTTTATAGAGGTCCTACTTTCAAGATAGGAGTAAGTGTTTTTTTTTTCTTTTTATCTTTGATAAATGGAAATGCAACTACAGAGGCCTTCTACATAATAAATTATTCATAAAGATTATAATTTATAACTATTATATCCTATTTTAAGATATTTAGAAAAATATTTGTTATTTTTAGCATTTAAATGTACTTTTACTTTTTTTATTAGTTTATATTAATCTTCATATTTTTATTTAATTATTTTGTCACCAGTTTAATTGCTAATCCAACCAGTTGACTAGTAAAAATCTGAACCTGCTAACTTCTCCAATTCGATGTTTGATCTGGCTTTTAAAACATTTATATGTCTTAAAAGGTATTTTACAGAGTTTGTAAATCTAGAAAAATTTAATGAAATTATCTGAGTGAGTTCTTACTGAGTGAAGAATCCCTTTTGTTGTAACATCAAAAGCACCAGCGGTGCCATTGGTGGCATTGATCCAGTCAACGGTCCTCTGCCTGTGCTCATCTTGATTATGATCCATCTCACCATAGCTATAACTCAGGGAATCCCAGTACTCTCCCACGGCAAAGCAAGGTTCACTTGCTTCCATGTAATCCTTTACATAACCACCCCAAAATCCTCTGGCAAAGTCAAGCCTCCATCCATCATACCCAATTTCTTCCCTGATGATCACACATTGTGAGCAAAAAGATAGAACAAATCAACTCTTCTACAACACCTTAGTATACATGACCATAAAGTTAAACGTATAGTTTCTGCTAAACAAAAACATCACATGCAACAAGAGGAAAGACAAAGGAATGGAAGATGAGCAAATCAACTAAGTCTACATATGCAGCAAGGTAAAAATGATTTCAGAGTATGAGTTGGTACATATAAGAAACAGACTACTGCAAAGCATGTATATGGTAGAGATATTCAACTTGACTTTTAAAGAACCGACATTGTTAATATATTTAGTGGCTCAATGCTCACGGACAAAACATGTTTACCATAAACCACTTGGTTTTTTTCCCCCCAGTTATCACTTGAATACCAATAGCCTACGTACATAGAACGTTCATAGAATTTGTTGACTCCAGCTGGCAAAGACTTAGAAAAGTGATATAAAAGATAAATAATGTTTGAACTAAATTTAAGTTGCCAACATTTATATAAGAAGTGGAATCTGAAGGGGTATTCTGACATAAAGAACTGAAATAAGGAAAAGAGCAGCCATAAATCTGTAAGTATTCAAGTCATCTTCATACCAAATAAACATTGACGCTACAGCTACAATACATATAACGACGGACATCCCATCAGATGCCTGAGTCACATCTAGACACCCACAGATCACGGTGGCAATTTATTGTCTAAGATGTTGAAAATGAAATCTTACATGAAACTAGGAACACCTTCAATTAAATAAATCACATTGTCATCATATCCTATCAACAGCAACAATCAGGTCTGAAATATCAAGTTTCCAACTGAAATTTTCAATAAAATCTAGATCATCCTAACCTCATATTTAATACCAGATTGTCATAGTTCTCCAGCACAATTAACAATGAAACTGTTGGACTGTAAATAAATATGGTAAGAATTTATATTCTACCAAAGAACTAATTGAAAACATTTTTCCCTTAAACGTTATACTTGTTCCGTGATAAAGGAAAATAAATTGGCCAAGAACTATGATAGAAAAAAAATTAAGGTCTATAATGTCTACCTCAACCAACATAACCATTCTTTCAGATCATTTCTCACAAATTCCTGTGAATGGTCAATGTTTGGAGCTGCATGGAAATTATCGCCACTACTCTTGTTGCCCCTACCTGTATGAGAGAGGATATCCATTATGTATTACATTTTCATCCAGAAAAATTACAGTTTTAAGGTATTCGTAGTAAAAAGTAATTCAAAGAACAAAGCATGCATATCATATCTAAAAAATAAAAGCGCTTCCAAATTCTTTACTTCTGTGAAACTATATTTGTCACTTAATCAGAAATTTCAATGGGAGTAAATCAAAATTTCCATTGCATAGTAAGCATGAGACTTATGTTCATGAAACCTAGTCATCAGACCTATTCTATTCAAATTTTATAGCAGCTAAATGAACTTGTTTCCTTTATTCCTAGAAAACTAAAGATTTGAAGTGCAGTAAGGTAACAAGTAATTGCAGAAAATCACCAAAAAAAGAAACAAAAAGAAAAAGAACAACTTATTGCAGAACATGACAAGCAGAGGCAAATACGCTACTCGCTTTATTCAGGATAAGGCACAATTACATAATGCTCAATGCAATAAATGGCAAGAGATAATTTAAGTACCTAAAACGTTCAGTACTTTCTATTGTCTCTTACAATGATGGAAGTTT